>NW_027667455.1:242500-842500 GCF_963924665.1 Micromys minutus
CTCTAACTCTAGCCCTAACCCTAACTTTAAACTGAACCCGAACCCGAACCCTAACCCTAACCCTAACACTAACCCTAACCCGGGTACAAACCGAAAAGACTGGGACTCTCCGATATGAGCTGCACATCGGAAGTATCTCAAAACGCTGCCCCTGTATCTGAAAAGTTGAAAAGACCCACGAAACACCCAAAACGACTAAGAAGTCCCCGGAATGGGTTGCATGCCAATATTTACTGAATACCCAGCCTTGGTGAATGAAAAGTTGAAAGGACAGTCTAACCAGCCAAAACGACTGGGAAGTCCTCGGAATAAACTGCACGTCCGATATGAATGAAAACGTGCCCTGGTGACTGAAAAGATGAAATGACCTGCGAACCACGCCACAGGACAGGTAAGTCCACGGAATGAGCTGCACGTCGGAGGTAAATGAAATGTCTACCCGGTGATTGAAATGTTGAAACGACTCGAAATCACCTGAAACGACAGTGAAGTTCACGAAACGGGTTGCACGTCACAAGTCATTAAAAACGCTGCCTGGGTGACTAAGAAGTTTTAACGACACGCGAACCACACGAAACGACTGTGAAATCTCAGAAATAGGTTGCATGTCGTAAATGACTGAAAACGCTTCCTTGGTGACTGAAAAAGTTACACGCTTCGCAAACCTCACTAAACGACTGTAAAGTACCAGAAACATACTGCGCGTGGGTTATAACGGAAAACGTTGCACCGGATACTGAAAGGGTAAAACGACCCGGAAAAGACCCAAAATGACTAGGAAGTTTTTGGAATAGGCTGCACATAAGAAGTGACTGAAAACACTGCCCGACTGACAGAAAAGTTGAAAAGAACTGGGATCCATCAAAAGCGACAGGCCTGTTCCCAGAATAGGCTGCACATTGGAAGTACCTGAAAACGCTTTCCTGGTGAATGAAAAGTTGAAATGAACTGAGTCCCACCCTAAGTGACTGGGAAGTCCACAGTGTAGACTGCACGTAGGGAGTGTTTGAAAACGCTGCCTCGTTAGAAACGATCTGCGAATAACCCAAAACGACTGTGAAGACCTTGGATTAGCTGCACGTTGGTAGTTCCTGAAAACGCTGCCCCGGTGACTGAAACTAGAAACGATAGGCGAAACAGCAAAAACGACTAGGAAGTACCTGGAATAAGATGAACATCGGTTATGACTGAAAACGCTGTCCCGCTGACTGAAGAGTTGAAAGAATATGATTTACAAAAAAAGACTTGGAAGTACCCAGAATGGACTGCACGTCGGAAGTGACTGCAAACTTCACCGGTAAATTTAAATAGACCCGCGAACCTGTCAATGTCTCTGGGAAGACCAAGGAATCAGTTGCACTTTGGGAGTGACTGAAAACAATGCCCGAGTGACTGAAGAGTTGAAACGACCTGGAAACCACACGAAACTACTGGTAATTTTTCGAAATGAGCTGCACATCGGAAATAAGTGAAAATGCTACACAGGTGACTGTAGATTTGAAATGATCAGCGAACCAGTCAAAGCAACTGGGAAGTCCACGGAGTGGGTTGCACGTCGGAAGTGATGGAAAACGCTACGCGGGTGACTGAAAAGTTGAAATGACCCGTGCACAATCCGAAACGACTGGGTAGTCACAGGAATGGGTGACATGTCAGAAGTGACTGAAAACGCTGCACTGTTGACTGAAAAGTTGAAACGAACCGGGAACCACCCGAAACATCTTAAGTCACCGGAAGGGTTGCCCGTAGAAAGTGACTAAAATCGGTGCGCTGGTGACTTACAAAATTATTCGACCCGCCAACCACACAAAACGACTGTCTCTGAAACGTATTTCATGTCGGTTGTGACGAAAAACACTGCCTCAGAGACTTAAAAAGTTGAAACTAACTGCAATCCACCAAAAGCGACTGGTGAACCCCCGGCACAGCAGCTATTTAAAAGTGACTGAAAACGCTACCCCTAAACAGTGAAATGTAGAAACGAACTGCGATCCACACGAAACAAATAGGGAGTCCCCGGAACTGACTACACGTCGGAAGTGACTCAAAAGTCTAAACTTTGACTGTAACTTTAAAACAACCAGCAAACCTCCCAAAACGACTGGGAAGTCCCCAGAATAAGCTGCACGTCGGATATGACTGAAAACGCTGCCCTGGTGTTCAACAATTTAAAACAACTCGCGAACCACCGAAAACGACAATGAAGTCCGCAGAACATGCTACTCATCGGAACCGACTAAAAACTCTACCCGGTGACTGAATGGTTGAAACGACCTCCGAACCAAAAAAACAATTCGGAAGTCCCCATTATGGGCTACATGTCCATAGTGACTGAACACGCTACCCTGGTGACTGATACGTAGAAACGTCCATCGAACCACGCAAAACGACTGGGAAAACGCTGAAATGGGCTGCACATAGGAATTGACACAAAACGCAACTTCCATGACTGAAAAGTTGAAATGAACTGCGATCAACCCAAAACGACTTGGAATTCCCCGGAATTGGCTGCACGTCGGTAGTGATTGAAAAGTCTACCCGTTGCCTGTAGAAACGACCCAAGAACTACCAAGTACAACTGG
Organism: Micromys minutus; assembly: GCF_963924665.1. NCBI lineage: Eukaryota > Metazoa > Chordata > Mammalia > Rodentia > Muridae > Micromys > Micromys minutus. Next base: position 245,083 of record NW_027667455.1, read on the forward strand.
AGATTCTGGTGAATGGGCTGCATGTCAAATTTGACTGAAAACGCTGCCCAGGTGAATAAAAAGTTGAAACGCGAACAACCCAAAAGAACTAGGAAGTACACGGAATGGTCAGCACGTCGGACGTGACTGAAAACGCTGACCCGGGGGCTGAAAGGTTGAAACGACCAGAAATGACTGGGAAATTTCCGTAAAGACCTTGCAAATAGGAAGTTACGCAAATCTCTGTTTCAGTGACTGAAAAGTCGAAACGATCAGCGAAACAATAAAGACTGGGAAGTCCCCGCCATGGGCTGGACGTCGGAAGTGACTGAAAATGCTGCCCAGTTACTGATAAGTTGAAATGACATGCGAGACTTTTGAAACGACTGGGAAGTCCATGAAACGAGTACGTCGGAAGTGACTAAAAACGCTGCCCGTGTGACTGAAAATTTGAAAACACAAGAGAACCACCGAAAACGACTGGGAAGTCTCCAGAATGGGTGCATGTCAGAAGTTACTGAAAAAGTTGCCCAAACGTTGCCCTGGTGACTGAAAAATTGAAACGAAGGGCGAACCACGCAAATCGACTGGGAAATTCACGGAATCGGCTGCACACAGGAAGTGATAGAAAACGCTGACCGGTGATTGAAAAGTTGAAACGACCTAAGAACTATCCTAAATGTCTGGAAAGTCCCCAAAATGGGCAGACTATACTGAAAACGCTGCCCCAAAAACTTTAAAGGTTCAAACGGTATGTGAACCACCCGAAATGACTGGGAAGTCCCAGAAATGTGCTGCATAACGTGACTGAAAATGCGTGTCTGGTTACTGAAAAGTTGAATGAAACCGAGAACCACACAAAACAAATGTTAAGTCCATGAAAGGGTCTGCACATCGGACATGACTGACAACGCTGCATCGGTAACTGAATATTGAAACGACACGCAAACCACACAAAAGGATTGAGAGGTCATCAGAACGGGATGCACTTAGAAATTGACAGAAGACACTGCCCATTGACTTAAAGTTGAAATGACCCGCGAATCACCCAAAACGACTAGGAAGTCCCGATATTAAACTGCACGTTGGAATTAATTGAGAATGCTGCTCTGATGACAGAAAACTTGAACCGTGATCCTCCTTAAACGACTGGAAGACCCGGAATGTGCCTCAGGTCGGAAGTGACTGAAAAAGCAGTCCCGCTTATTGTAAAGTTGAAACAACTCACAAACCACCAAAAACGACTGGGAAGGTCACCGAATGGGCTGCACGTAGGAAGTTACGGAAAACGCTGCCCCAAGTGAATGAAAATAGAAAACACTCGCGAACCTCTGAAAACGACTGGGAAGTCTCTGGAATGTGCTTCACATTGGAAGTGACTAAAACGCTTACCGGGTGACTGAAAAGTTCAAACGACCCACAAAATTCACAAAAAGACTGGGAAGTCCTCAGAATGGGTTGCACGTCCGAATTAACTGAAAATGATTTTGCGGTGACTGAAGAGTTGAAACGACCTGAGAATTACCCAAAACAACTGGGAAGTTCCTGGAACGAGCTGCACGTCGGAATTGAATGAAAACGCTGTCCAGGTGAATGAAATATTCCAATTTCGAACGAACCACGCAAAAAAGAGCTCAGAAGTCATCGAAACGGGCTGCTCATAGGAATTGACTGAGAATAGTGCCCCAATGACTGAAAACTTGTAATGAAACGCCAATCGCCCATCTTGACTGGGAAGTCACCGGTATGGGATGAACGTTGGAAGGTACTGAGAAAGTTTCCCCGGTGACTAAGAAGTTGAAACGACATGTGACCCACCAAAACGACTGGGAAGTATCCGGAATGGGATGAACGTCCGAAATGACTGAAAATTCTACCCGGTGACTGTAAAGTTTAAACGTTTCTAGAACCACCCAAAACGAATGGGAAGTCACCGGATGGGCTGCATGTCTGACATGACTGAAACGTTGCTCATTTGACAGAAAAGTTAAAAAGACCCGCACACAGCTCAAAACGAGTTGGAGGACTACGGAACGAGTTGCATGTCTGAAGTGACTGAATCGCTGCCCCTTTGGCAGAAAAGTTGAAACGACCCGCACACAACTCAAAACGAGTGGGAAGACCACGGAACGGGTTGCACGTTGGAATTGACTGAAAACTTTTCTTCGGTGATTGAAAAGTTGAAATGACCCGCAAATCATGGAAAACGACTGGGAAGTCCTGAGAAAGAACTGTAAGTCGAAAGTGACTGAAAACATATCTCGGTGACTCAAAAGGTCAAACGACCCGTGAAGCTCCCAAAACGACTGGTAAGTCTTCTGAACGGGCTGCACGTCGGAGTTGACAGAAAATGCTGTACTGGTGACTAAAAAGTTGAAGCGACCCGCCAAACACCCAAAACGACTGGGAAGTTCTCGAAATGGGCTGCTTATAGAAAGTGATTGAAAAAACTGTTTCGGAGATTGAAAAGGTGAAACAACCCGCAATCCACCAAAAACGACTGGGTACGCCCTGGAATCGGCTTCATGTCCTTTGTGATAGAAAACGCTGTCCCGGTGACTAAAGAGTTGATACGTCTCGCGAACCACACATAACGAGTGGAAAGTCCCCGACACATGCTGCACGTCGTGACTAAAAATGCTGAACCGGTGACTGAAAATTGAAACTACACGCGAATCACCCAAAACAACTGGGAAGTACCCAAAACCTGCTGTACTTCGTTATTGACTGAAGACACTACCCCAGTGACTGAAAAGTTGAAACTACTACTCTCCCCTTTTTCTGTCTCTTTCTCCTAACTCTTCTCTCTTTTTCTCTTCATCTCTCCGTTCTTTCTCTTTACCTTTATCTCCTTTCTCTCCTCTTTCTCTCCATCTGTTGTCGCTCTCGACTCTTTCCTTTTTGTCATCTCTCAATTTTTCACTCTCCTCTTTCTTCTCTTTATCCTCTCTTTCTCTGTTTTTCTCTTTCTCTCTCTTTTTCCTATCTCTCTATTTCCTTTATCTTTCTCCACTCTCTCCTTCCCTTCTTTCTTTCTCTCCCCTCTCTCTCTCGACTCTCTCTACTCTCTCTCTTATTCGTTCCTCTCTCTCCTCTCTCCTCTCTCTCCTTTTTTTCTCATTTTTTTCTCTTTCTCTCTCCTCTCTCTTCTCTTTCTCTCCATTATCTATTATTCTCTCCCTCCGATCTGTCCTCTTTCTCTTTCTCTTTCTCGCCTTTCTCCTATCTCTCACTTTCCTCACTCCTCTCTGTCTCTTTGTTGTGTCTTTCTCCTCTCCTCTCACTCTTTCTGTCTCTCTTCTCTCTTCTCTCTCCTCTGTCTTCTCTCTTCTCTTTCTCCTCTCTCTCTTTAACTTTCACTCCTCTCTCTTTTTTCTGTCTCTTCTTTATACTCTCTCTCCTCTATCTCTTTTTCTCTCTCTTCTCTCTTGCTTCTCCCCTGTCTCTTAGGCTTCTCTCACTTCAAAACCCTAAACACTAAACCATAAACCCAATCCACGCTAAAATTTAAACAATCCTAAACCCAAAACCTTAAACCCTAAACCCTAAACCCTAAATTTTAAACTTAACAATAACCATAACACTAACCATAACCCTAACCCTAACCCTAACCCTAACCCTAACCCTAACCCTAACCCTAACCCTAACCCTAACCCTAATCCTAACACTATAGCCTAAACCCTAAACTTAACCCTAACCCTAACCCTAACCCTAATCCTAACCATAAATTTAACCCTAACCATAACCAAAACCCTAACCCTAAACATAACCCCAACCCTAACCCTAACCCTAACCCTAACCCTAACCCTAACCCTAACCCTAACACTAAACCCTAAACCCTAAACCTAACCCTAACGCTATTCCTAACACTAAACTCTAAACCCTAGACATAATCGATCCTAAACATTAAAGAATCCCAAAACCTAACCTTAAACCCTAAACCTTAACCCTAAACCTAACAATAACCATAACCCTAAAACTAACCCTAACACTAAGCTTATCCCTAACCCTAACCCTAACCTTAATCCTAAACCTAACCCTAACCCTAACCGTAACCCTAACCCTAACCCTAATCCTAACACTGAACCCTAAACCCTAAACATAAACCTAACCCTATCCATAACACTAACCCTAACCCTAACCCTAACCTTAACCCTAACCATAACTCTAATCCTAAACCTAACCCTAAACCTGATACTAAACTATAAACCATAAACCTAATCCACCTTAAACCTTAAACAACCCTAAACCCTAAATCCTAAACCTTAAACCCTAAACACTAAATTCTAAACCTAACAATAACCATAACCCTTAACCTAACCATAACCCTAACCCTAACCCTAACATTAAACCCTAAACCCTAAAACTAACCCTATTACTAACCCCAACACTAAACTGTAAACCCTATACCTAATCCACCCTAAACCTCAAACAATTCTAAACCCTAAACATTAAACCCTAAATCCTAAACCTAACAATAACATTAACCCTAAACCTAACCCTAACCCTAACCCTATCTCTAACCCTAACCCTAAATGTAACACTAACCCTAACCCTAAACCTAAACTTAACCCTAAGCCTTAACCTTACACTAAACCCTAAACCCTAAACCTAACTCTAACCCTAAACCTAACACTAAACTCTAAACCATAATCCTAATCCACCCTAAACCTTAAACATTCCTAAACACTAAACCTTAAATTCTAAACCCTAAACCTAAAAATAACCATAAAATAACCCAAACCCTCACACTAACACTAATCCTAACACTAAACCCTAACCCTAATATACTAACCATAAACCTAAGCCCGTAATCGTAACACTAACCCTAACCCTAACTATAACCTTAAATCTAAACCTAACCCTAAACCTTACAATAAACATAACCTTAACCCTAGCCCTAATCCTGACCATATTTCTAAAGCTAACACTAACACTAAACCTAACCCTAACCCTAACCCTAACCCTAACCTTATTTCTAACCCTAAGCCTAACCCTAATCCTAATCCTAACACTAAATCCTAAACCCTAAACCTAACCCTAATCCTAATCCTAACACTAAATCCTAAACCCTAAACCTAACCCTAACCCTAACACAAACACTAAACTTTAAACCCTAAACCTAATCCACACTAAAACTTAAACAATCCTAAACCCTAAACTTTTAACCCTGAACCATAAACCTAACAATAACCATAACCCTAAACCTAACCCTAACCGTAACCCTAACCCTAACCCTAACCCTAACCCTAACCCAAACACTAACACTAATCCTAACACTAACCCTAAGCCTAACCCTAACCATAACCCTAATCCTAACCATAAACCTAACCCTCTAATCGTAATCCTAACCCTAACCCTTACCCTACCTTTAACCTTAATTCTAAACTGAAACCTAATTGTAAACATAACCTTAACACTAAACCTAACCCTAACTTTAACCCTAACCCTAATCCTAACAATAAACCTAACCTCCTAAGTGTAACCCTAACCCTAACCCTAAACCTAACCCTAACCCTAACCCTAACCCTCACCATAAACCTAACCCTAACACTATCCCTAACACCTTAAATTCTAAACCCTGAAAAACCCTAAACCCTAAACCCTGAAAAACCCTAAACACTAATCAAAAAGCACCCTAAACACTAAACGCTAAAAACCCCTAAACCATTAACACTATACCCTAAACAACCCTAAACCCTTAACCCTAAACATTATACCCTAAACAATCCTAAACCCTAAACAACCATAACTCTAAACCCTAAAACACTATACAACCCTACACCATAAACCTTAAAAAATCCTATATCATAAACCCTTAACAACCCTATACACTAAATCCTAAACAACCCTAAACAACTCTAAACAACTCTAAACGCTAAACCCTAAACAACCCTAAACATTAAACAATCTTAAACGCTATAACCTAAACCTAAACCACCCTAAAACTTAAACAATCCTAAACCCTAAACCTTAAACCCTAAACCCTAAATCCTAAACCATAAATCTAACAAAAACCATAACCCTAACCCTAAACCTAAACCTAACCCTAACCCTAACCCTAACCTTAACCCCCTAGCCCTAACCCTAACCCTAAGCCTAACATAACCCCATAACCCTAACTCTAACCCTAATGCTAACCCTAACTCTAACCCTAACCCTAAACCCTTAACCTTAAACCCTAAATACTAAACCCTGAACGACCATAAATCCTAAACCCTGAACAACCCTAAATCCTAAACCCTGAATAACCCTAAACACTAAACTCTAAACAACCCTGAACAACCCTAATCACTAAACCATAAACAACCCTAAACACTAAACCCTAAACAACCCTATACCCTAAACCTTAAACACTAAACCCTAAACAACCCTAAACCCTAAACCATTAACACTATACCCTAAACAACACTAAACACTAAACACCAAACAACCCTAAACCCTAAACCTTAAACACTAAACCCTAAACAACCCTAAACTCTAAACACTAAACACTAAACAACCCTAAACCCTTAACCCTAAACACTATACCCTAAACAACCCTCAACAACTTTAAACCCTAAACCCTAAACAACCCTAAACCTTAAACAATCCTAAACTCTAAACCCTAAACCCTAAACCTAAACCACCCTAAATCTTAAACAATCCTAAACCCTAAACCTTAAACCCTAAACACTAAACCCTAAATTCTAAACAACCCTAAACCCTAAACCCTAAACCTAACAATAACCATAACCCTAACCTTAACCCTAGCCCTAACCCTAATTCTAACCACTGCACATGCGCACCACTCTAACTCTAGCCCTAACCCTAACTTTAACTTGAACCCGAACCCGAACCCTAACCCTAACCGTAACACTAACCCTAACCCGGGTACAAACCGAAAAGACTGGGACTCTCCAATATGAGCTGCACATCGGAAGTATCTGAAAACGCTGCCACTGTAACTGAAAAGTTGAAAAGACCCACGAAACACCCAAAACGACTAAGAAGTCCCCGGAATGGGTTGCATGTCAATATTTACTGAATACCCAGCCTTGGTGAATGAAAAGTTGAAAGGACAGTCTAACCAGCCAAAACGACTGGGAAGTCCTCGGAATAAACTGCACGTCCGATATGAATGAAAACGTGCCCCGGTGACTGAAAAGATGAAATGACCTGCGAACCACTCCACAGGACAGGTAAGTCCACGGAATGGGCTGCACGTCGGAGGTAAATGAAAAGTCTACCCGGTGATTGAACTGTTGAAACAACTCGAAATCACCTGAAACGACAGTGAAGTTCACGAAACGGGTTGCCCGTCACAAGTCATTAAAAACGCTGCCCGGGTGACTAAGAAGTTTAAACGACACGCGAACCACACGAAACGACTGTGAAATCTCAGTAATAGGTTGCATGTCGTAAATGACTGAAAACGCTTCCTTGGTGACTGAAAAGGTTACACGCTTCGCAAACCTCACTAAACGACTATAAAGTATCAGAAACATACGGCGCGTGGGTTATAATAGAAAACGTTGCCCGGGATACTGAAAGGGTAAAACGACCCGGAAATGACCCAAAACGACCAGGAAGTTTTTGGAATAGGCTGCACATAAGAAGTGACTGAAAACACTGCCCGACTGACCGAAAAGTTGAAAAGAACTGAGTCCCACCCTAAGTGACTGGGAAGTCCACAGAGTAGACTGCACGTAGGGAGTGTTTGAAAACGCTGCCTCGGTAGAAACGATCTGTGAATAACACAAAACGACTGGGAAGACCTTGGATTAGCTGCACGTTGGTAGTTCCTGAAAACGCTGCCCCGGTGACTGAAAGTAGAAACGACAGGCGAAACAGCAAAAACGACTAGGAAGTACCCGGAATAAGATGAACATCGGTTATGACTGAAAACGCTGTCCCGCTGACTGAAGAGTTGAAAGAATATGTGATTTACAAAAAAAGACTTGGAAGTACCCAGAATGGACTGCACGTCGGAAGTGACTGCAAACTTCACCGGTAAATTTAAATAGACCCGCGAACCTGTCAATGTCTCTGGGAAGACCAAGGAATCAGTTGCACTTTGGGAGTGACTGAAAACAATGCCCGAGTGACTGAAGAGTTGAAACGACCTGGAAACCACACGAAACTACTGGTAATTTTTCGAAATGAGCTGCACATCGGAAATAAGTGAAATATGCTACACAGGTGACTGTAAATTTGAAACGATCAGCGAACCAGTCAAAGCAACTGGGAAGTCCACGGAGTGGGTTGCACGTCGGAAGTGATTGAAAACGCTAGGCGGGTGACTGAAAAGTTGAAACGACCCGTGCACAATCCTAAATGACTGGGTAGTCACAGGAATGGGTGGCATGTCAGAAGTGACTGAAAACGCTGCACTGTTGACTGAAAAGTTGAAACGAACCGGGAACCACCCGAAACATCTTAGAAGTCACCGGAAGGGTTGCCCGTAGAAAGTGGCTAAAATCGGTGTGCTGGTGACTTACAAAATTATTCGACCCGCCAACCACACAAAACGACTGTCTCTGCAACGTATTTCATGTCGGTTGTGACGAAAAACACTGCCTCAGAGACTTAAAAAGTTGAAACTAACTGTGATCCACCAAAAGCGACTGGTGAACCCCGGCACAGCGGCTATTTAAAAGTGACTAAAAAACGCTACCCCTAAACAGTGAAATGTAGAAACGAACTGCGATTTACACGAAACAAATAGGGAGTCCCTGGAACTGACTACACGTCAGAAGTGACTCAAAAGTCTAAACTTTGACTGTAACTTTAAAACGACCAGCAAACCTCCCAAAACGACTGGGAAGTCCCCAGAATAAGCTGCACGTCGGATATGACTGAAAACGCTGCCCTGGTGTTCAACAATTTAAAACAACTCGCGAACCACCGAAAACGACAATGAAGTCCGCAGAACATGCTACACATCGGAACCGACTAAAAACTCTACCCGGTGACTGAATGGTTGAAACGACCTCCGAACCAAAAAAACAATTCGGAAGTCCCCATTATGGGCTACATGTCCATAGTGACTGAACACGCTACCCTGGTGACTGATACGTAGAAACGTCCATCGAACCACGCAAAACGACTGGGAAAACGCTGAAATGGGCTGCACATAGGAATTGACACAAAACGCAACTTCCATGACTGAAAAGTTGAAATGAACTGCGATCAACCCAAAACGACTTGGAATTCCCCGGAATTGGCTGCACGTCGGTAGTGATTGAAAAGTCTACCCGTTGCCTGTAGAAACGACCCAAGAACTACCAAGTACAACTGGAGATTCTGGTGAATGGGCTGCATGTCAAATTTGACTGAAAACGCTGCCCAGGTGAATAAAAAGTTGAAACGCGAACAACCCAAAAGAACTAGGAAGTACACGGAATGGTCAGCACGTCGGACGTGACTGAAAACGCTGACCCGGGGGCTGAAAGGTTGAAACGACCAGAAATGACTGGGAAATTTCCGTAAAGACCTTGCAAATAGGAAGTTACGCAAATCTCTGTTTCAGTGACTGAAAAGTCGAAACGATCAGCGAAACAATAAAGACTGGGAAGTCCCCGCCATGGGCTGGACGTCGGAAGTGACTGAAAATGCTGCCCAGTTACTGATAAGTTGAAATGACATGCGAGACTTTTGAAACGACTGGGAAGTCCATGAAACGAGTACGTCGGAAGTGACTAAAAACGCTGCCCGTGTGACTGAAAATTTGAAAACACAAGAGAACCACCGAAAACGACTGGGAAGTCTCCAGAATGGGTGCATGTCAGAAGTTACTGAAAAAGTTGCCCAAACGTTGCCCTGGTGACTGAAAAATTGAAACGAAGGGCGAACCACGCAAATCGACTGGGAAATTCACGGAATCGGCTGCACACAGGAAGTGATAGAAAACGCTGACCGGTGATTGAAAAGTTGAAACGACCTAAGAACTATCCTAAATGTCTGGAAAGTCCCCAAAATGGGCAGACTATACTGAAAACGCTGCCCCAAAAACTTTAAAGGTTCAAACGGTATGTGAACCACCCGAAATGACTGGGAAGTCCCAGAAATGTGCTGCATAACGTGACTGAAAATGCGTGTCTGGTTACTGAAAAGTTGAATGAAACCGAGAACCACACAAAACAAATGTTAAGTCCATGAAAGGGTCTGCACATCGGACATGACTGACAACGCTGCATCGGTAACTGAATATTGAAACGACACGCAAACCACACAAAAGGATTGAGAGGTCATCAGAACGGGATGCACTTAGAAATTGACAGAAGACACTGCCCATTGACTTAAAGTTGAAATGACCCGCGAATCACCCAAAACGACTAGGAAGTCCCGATATTAAACTGCACGTTGGAATTAATTGAGAATGCTGCTCTGATGACAGAAAACTTGAACCGTGATCCTCCTTAAACGACTGGAAGACCCGGAATGTGCCTCAGGTCGGAAGTGACTGAAAAAGCAGTCCCGCTTATTGTAAAGTTGAAACAACTCACAAACCACCAAAAACGACTGGGAAGGTCACCGAATGGGCTGCACGTAGGAAGTTACGGAAAACGCTGCCCCAAGTGAATGAAAATAGAAAACACTCGCGAACCTCTGAAAACGACTGGGAAGTCTCTGGAATGTGCTTCACATTGGAAGTGACTAAAACGCTTACCGGGTGACTGAAAAGTTCAAACGACCCACAAAATTCACAAAAAGACTGGGAAGTCCTCAGAATGGGTTGCACGTCCGAATTAACTGAAAATGATTTTGCGGTGACTGAAGAGTTGAAACGACCTGAGAATTACCCAAAACAACTGGGAAGTTCCTGGAACGAGCTGCACGTCGGAATTGAATGAAAACGCTGTCCAGGTGAATGAAATATTCCAATTTCGAACGAACCACGCAAAAAAGAGCTCAGAAGTCATCGAAACGGGCTGCTCATAGGAATTGACTGAGAATAGTGCCCCAATGACTGAAAACTTGTAATGAAACGCCAATCGCCCATCTTGACTGGGAAGTCACCGGTATGGGATGAACGTTGGAAGGTACTGAGAAAGTTTCCCCGGTGACTAAGAAGTTGAAACGACATGTGACCCACCAAAACGACTGGGAAGTATCCGGAATGGGATGAACGTCCGAAATGACTGAAAATTCTACCCGGTGACTGTAAAGTTTAAACGTTTCTAGAACCACCCAAAACGAATGGGAAGTCACCGGATGGGCTGCATGTCTGACATGACTGAAACGTTGCTCATTTGACAGAAAAGTTAAAAAGACCCGCACACAGCTCAAAACGAGTTGGAGGACTACGGAACGAGTTGCATGTCTGAAGTGACTGAATCGCTGCCCCTTTGGCAGAAAAGTTGAAACGACCCGCACACAACTCAAAACGAGTGGGAAGACCACGGAACGGGTTGCACGTTGGAATTGACTGAAAACTTTTCTTCGGTGATTGAAAAGTTGAAATGACCCGCAAATCATGGAAAACGACTGGGAAGTCCTGAGAAAGAACTGTAAGTCGAAAGTGACTGAAAACATATCTCGGTGACTCAAAAGGTCAAACGACCCGTGAAGCTCCCAAAACGACTGGTAAGTCTTCTGAACGGGCTGCACGTCGGAGTTGACAGAAAATGCTGTACTGGTGACTAAAAAGTTGAAGCGACCCGCCAAACACCCAAAACGACTGGGAAGTTCTCGAAATGGGCTGCTTATAGAAAGTGATTGAAAAAACTGTTTCGGAGATTGAAAAGGTGAAACAACCCGCAATCCACCAAAAACGACTGGGTACGCCCTGGAATCGGCTTCATGTCCTTTGTGATAGAAAACGCTGTCCCGGTGACTAAAGAGTTGATACGTCTCGCGAACCACACATAACGAGTGGAAAGTCCCCGACACATGCTGCACGTCGTGACTAAAAATGCTGAACCGGTGACTGAAAATTGAAACTACACGCGAATCACCCAAAACAACTGGGAAGTACCCAAAACCTGCTGTACTTCGTTATTGACTGAAGACACTACCCCAGTGACTGAAAAGTTGAAACTACTACTCTCCCCTTTTTCTGTCTCTTTCTCCTAACTCTTCTCTCTTTTTCTCTTCATCTCTCCGTTCTTTCTCTTTACCTTTATCTCCTTTCTCTCCTCTTTCTCTCCATCTGTTGTCGCTCTCGACTCTTTCCTTTTTGTCATCTCTCAATTTTTCACTCTCCTCTTTCTTCTCTTTATCCTCTCTTTCTCTGTTTTTCTCTTTCTCTCTCTTTTTCCTATCTCTCTATTTCCTTTATCTTTCTCCACTCTCTCCTTCCCTTCTTTCTTTCTCTCCCCTCTCTCTCTCGACTCTCTCTACTCTCTCTCTTATTCGTTCCTCTCTCTCCTCTCTCCTCTCTCTCCTTTTTTTCTCATTTTTTTCTCTTTCTCTCTCCTCTCTCTTCTCTTTCTCTCCATTATCTATTATTCTCTCCCTCCGATCTGTCCTCTTTCTCTTTCTCTTTCTCGCCTTTCTCCTATCTCTCACTTTCCTCACTCCTCTCTGTCTCTTTGTTGTGTCTTTCTCCTCTCCTCTCACTCTTTCTGTCTCTCTTCTCTCTTCTCTCTCCTCTGTCTTCTCTCTTCTCTTTCTCCTCTCTCTCTTTAACTTTCACTCCTCTCTCTTTTTTCTGTCTCTTCTTTATACTCTCTCTCCTCTATCTCTTTTTCTCTCTCTTCTCTCTTGCTTCTCCCCTGTCTCTTAGGCTTCTCTCACTTCAAAACCCTAAACACTAAACCATAAACCCAATCCACGCTAAAATTTAAACAATCCTAAACCCAAAACCTTAAACCCTAAACCCTAAACCCTAAATTTTAAACTTAACAATAACCATAACACTAACCATAACCCTAACCCTAACCCTAACCCTAACCCTAACCCTAACCCTAACCCTAACCCTAACCCTAACCCTAATCCTAACACTATAGCCTAAACCCTAAACTTAACCCTAACCCTAACCCTAACCCTAATCCTAACCATAAATTTAACCCTAACCATAACCAAAACCCTAACCCTAAACATAACCCCAACCCTAACCCTAACCCTAACCCTAACCCTAACCCTAACCCTAACCCTAACACTAAACCCTAAACCCTAAACCTAACCCTAACGCTATTCCTAACACTAAACTCTAAACCCTAGACATAATCGATCCTAAACATTAAAGAATCCCAAAACCTAACCTTAAACCCTAAACCTTAACCCTAAACCTAACAATAACCATAACCCTAAAACTAACCCTAACACTAAGCTTATCCCTAACCCTAACCCTAACCTTAATCCTAAACCTAACCCTAACCCTAACCGTAACCCTAACCCTAACCCTAATCCTAACACTGAACCCTAAACCCTAAACATAAACCTAACCCTATCCATAACACTAACCCTAACCCTAACCCTAACCTTAACCCTAACCATAACTCTAATCCTAAACCTAACCCTAAACCTGATACTAAACTATAAACCATAAACCTAATCCACCTTAAACCTTAAACAACCCTAAACCCTAAATCCTAAACCTTAAACCCTAAACACTAAATTCTAAACCTAACAATAACCATAACCCTTAACCTAACCATAACCCTAACCCTAACCCTAACATTAAACCCTAAACCCTAAAACTAACCCTATTACTAACCCCAACACTAAACTGTAAACCCTATACCTAATCCACCCTAAACCTCAAACAATTCTAAACCCTAAACATTAAACCCTAAATCCTAAACCTAACAATAACATTAACCCTAAACCTAACCCTAACCCTAACCCTATCTCTAACCCTAACCCTAAATGTAACACTAACCCTAACCCTAAACCTAAACTTAACCCTAAGCCTTAACCTTACACTAAACCCTAAACCCTAAACCTAACTCTAACCCTAAACCTAACACTAAACTCTAAACCATAATCCTAATCCACCCTAAACCTTAAACATTCCTAAACACTAAACCTTAAATTCTAAACCCTAAACCTAAAAATAACCATAAAATAACCCAAACCCTCACACTAACACTAATCCTAACACTAAACCCTAACCCTAATATACTAACCATAAACCTAAGCCCGTAATCGTAACACTAACCCTAACCCTAACTATAACCTTAAATCTAAACCTAACCCTAAACCTTACAATAAACATAACCTTAACCCTAGCCCTAATCCTGACCATATTTCTAAAGCTAACACTAACACTAAACCTAACCCTAACCCTAACCCTAACCCTAACCTTATTTCTAACCCTAAGCCTAACCCTAATCCTAATCCTAACACTAAATCCTAAACCCTAAACCTAACCCTAATCCTAATCCTAACACTAAATCCTAAACCCTAAACCTAACCCTAACCCTAACACAAACACTAAACTTTAAACCCTAAACCTAATCCACACTAAAACTTAAACAATCCTAAACCCTAAACTTTTAACCCTGAACCATAAACCTAACAATAACCATAACCCTAAACCTAACCCTAACCGTAACCCTAACCCTAACCCTAACCCTAACCCTAACCCAAACACTAACACTAATCCTAACACTAACCCTAAGCCTAACCCTAACCATAACCCTAATCCTAACCATAAACCTAACCCTCTAATCGTAATCCTAACCCTAACCCTTACCCTACCTTTAACCTTAATTCTAAACTGAAACCTAATTGTAAACATAACCTTAACACTAAACCTAACCCTAACTTTAACCCTAACCCTAATCCTAACAATAAACCTAACCTCCTAAGTGTAACCCTAACCCTAACCCTAAACCTAACCCTAACCCTAACCCTAACCCTCACCATAAACCTAACCCTAACACTATCCCTAACACCTTAAATTCTAAACCCTGAAAAACCCTAAACCCTAAACCCTGAAAAACCCTAAACACTAATCAAAAAGCACCCTAAACACTAAACGCTAAAAACCCCTAAACCATTAACACTATACCCTAAACAACCCTAAACCCTTAACCCTAAACATTATACCCTAAACAATCCTAAACCCTAAACAACCATAACTCTAAACCCTAAAACACTATACAACCCTACACCATAAACCTTAAAAAATCCTATATCATAAACCCTTAACAACCCTATACACTAAATCCTAAACAACCCTAAACAACTCTAAACAACTCTAAACGCTAAACCCTAAACAACCCTAAACATTAAACAATCTTAAACGCTATAACCTAAACCTAAACCACCCTAAAACTTAAACAATCCTAAACCCTAAACCTTAAACCCTAAACCCTAAATCCTAAACCATAAATCTAACAAAAACCATAACCCTAACCCTAAACCTAAACCTAACCCTAACCCTAACCCTAACCTTAACCCCCTAGCCCTAACCCTAACCCTAAGCCTAACATAACCCCATAACCCTAACTCTAACCCTAATGCTAACCCTAACTCTAACCCTAACCCTAAACCCTTAACCTTAAACCCTAAATACTAAACCCTGAACGACCATAAATCCTAAACCCTGAACAACCCTAAATCCTAAACCCTGAATAACCCTAAACACTAAACTCTAAACAACCCTGAACAACCCTAATCACTAAACCATAAACAACCCTAAACACTAAACCCTAAACAACCCTATACCCTAAACCTTAAACACTAAACCCTAAACAACCCTAAACCCTAAACCATTAACACTATACCCTAAACAACACTAAACACTAAACACCAAACAACCCTAAACCCTAAACCTTAAACACTAAACCCTAAACAACCCTAAACTCTAAACACTAAACACTAAACAACCCTAAACCCTTAACCCTAAACACTATACCCTAAACAACCCTCAACAACTTTAAACCCTAAACCCTAAACAACCCTAAACCTTAAACAATCCTAAACTCTAAACCCTAAACCCTAAACCTAAACCACCCTAAATCTTAAACAATCCTAAACCCTAAACCTTAAACCCTAAACACTAAACCCTAAATTCTAAACAACCCTAAACCCTAAACCCTAAACCTAACAATAACCATAACCCTAACCTTAACCCTAGCCCTAACCCTAATTCTAACCACTGCACATGCGCACCACTCTAACTCTAGCCCTAACCCTAACTTTAACTTGAACCCGAACCCGAACCCTAACCCTAACCGTAACACTAACCCTAACCCGGGTACAAACCGAAAAGACTGGGACTCTCCAATATGAGCTGCACATCGGAAGTATCTGAAAACGCTGCCACTGTAACTGAAAAGTTGAAAAGACCCACGAAACACCCAAAACGACTAAGAAGTCCCCGGAATGGGTTGCATGTCAATATTTACTGAATACCCAGCCTTGGTGAATGAAAAGTTGAAAGGACAGTCTAACCAGCCAAAACGACTGGGAAGTCCTCGGAATAAACTGCACGTCCGATATGAATGAAAACGTGCCCCGGTGACTGAAAAGATGAAATGACCTGCGAACCACTCCACAGGACAGGTAAGTCCACGGAATGGGCTGCACGTCGGAGGTAAATGAAAAGTCTACCCGGTGATTGAACTGTTGAAACAACTCGAAATCACCTGAAACGACAGTGAAGTTCACGAAACGGGTTGCCCGTCACAAGTCATTAAAAACGCTGCCCGGGTGACTAAGAAGTTTAAACGACACGCGAACCACACGAAACGACTGTGAAATCTCAGTAATAGGTTGCATGTCGTAAATGACTGAAAACGCTTCCTTGGTGACTGAAAAGGTTACACGCTTCGCAAACCTCACTAAACGACTATAAAGTATCAGAAACATACGGCGCGTGGGTTATAATAGAAAACGTTGCCCGGGATACTGAAAGGGTAAAACGACCCGGAAATGACCCAAAACGACCAGGAAGTTTTTGGAATAGGCTGCACATAAGAAGTGACTGAAAACACTGCCCGACTGACCGAAAAGTTGAAAAGAACTGAGTCCCACCCTAAGTGACTGGGAAGTCCACAGAGTAGACTGCACGTAGGGAGTGTTTGAAAACGCTGCCTCGGTAGAAACGATCTGTGAATAACACAAAACGACTGGGAAGACCTTGGATTAGCTGCACGTTGGTAGTTCCTGAAAACGCTGCCCCGGTGACTGAAAGTAGAAACGACAGGCGAAACAGCAAAAACGACTAGGAAGTACCCGGAATAAGATGAACATCGGTTATGACTGAAAACGCTGTCCCGCTGACTGAAGAGTTGAAAGAATATGTGATTTACAAAAAAAGACTTGGAAGTACCCAGAATGGACTGCACGTCGGAAGTGACTGCAAACTTCACCGGTAAATTTAAATAGACCCGCGAACCTGTCAATGTCTCTGGGAAGACCAAGGAATCAGTTGCACTTTGGGAGTGACTGAAAACAATGCCCGAGTGACTGAAGAGTTGAAACGACCTGGAAACCACACGAAACTACTGGTAATTTTTCGAAATGAGCTGCACATCGGAAATAAGTGAAATATGCTACACAGGTGACTGTAAATTTGAAACGATCAGCGAACCAGTCAAAGCAACTGGGAAGTCCACGGAGTGGGTTGCACGTCGGAAGTGATTGAAAACGCTAGGCGGGTGACTGAAAAGTTGAAACGACCCGTGCACAATCCTAAATGACTGGGTAGTCACAGGAATGGGTGGCATGTCAGAAGTGACTGAAAACGCTGCACTGTTGACTGAAAAGTTGAAACGAACCGGGAACCACCCGAAACATCTTAGAAGTCACCGGAAGGGTTGCCCGTAGAAAGTGGCTAAAATCGGTGTGCTGGTGACTTACAAAATTATTCGACCCGCCAACCACACAAAACGACTGTCTCTGCAACGTATTTCATGTCGGTTGTGACGAAAAACACTGCCTCAGAGACTTAAAAAGTTGAAACTAACTGTGATCCACCAAAAGCGACTGGTGAACCCCGGCACAGCGGCTATTTAAAAGTGACTAAAAAACGCTACCCCTAAACAGTGAAATGTAGAAACGAACTGCGATTTACACGAAACAAATAGGGAGTCCCTGGAACTGACTACACGTCAGAAGTGACTCAAAAGTCTAAACTTTGACTGTAACTTTAAAACGACCAGCAAACCTCCCAAAACGACTGGGAAGTCCCCAGAATAAGCTGCACGTCGGATATGACTGAAAACGCTGCCCTGGTGTTCAACAATTTAAAACAACTCGCGAACCACCGAAAACGACAATGAAGTCCGCAGAACATGCTACACATCGGAACCGACTAAAAACTCTACCCGGTGACTGAATGGTTGAAACGACCTCCGAACCAAAAAAACAATTTGGAAGTCCCCATTACTGGCTGCATGTCCATAGTGACTGAACACGCTAGATACGTAGAAACGTCCATCGAACGACTGGGAAAACGCTGAAATGGGCTGCACATAGGAATTGACACAAAACGCTACCTCAATGACTGAAAAGTTGAAATGAACTGCGATCAACCCAAAACGACTTTGAATTCCCCAGAATTGGCTGCACGTCCGAAGTGATTGAAAAGTCTACCCGTTGACTGTAAACTTGAAACGACCCAAAAACTACTAAGTACAACTGGAGATTCTCCTGAATGGGCTACATGTCAAATTTGACTGAAAACGCTGCCCAGGTGAATAAAAAGTTGAAACGCGAACCACCCAAAACAACTAGGAAGTACACGGAATGGTCAGCACGTCGGACGTGACTGAAAACGCTGACCCGGGGGCTGAAAGGTTGAAACGACCAGAAATGACTGGGAAATTTCCGTAAAGAGCTTGCAAATAGGAAGTGACGCAAATCTCTGCTTCAGTGACTGAAAAGTCGAAACGACAAGCGAAACAACAATAAAGACTGGAAAGTCCGCACCATGGGCTGTACGTCGGAAGTGACTGAAAACGCTGCCCGGTTACTGATAAGTTGAAATGACATGCGAAACTTTTGAAACGATTGGGAAGTCCATGAAACGAGTTGTACGTCGGAAGTGACTGAAAACGCTGCCCGTGTGACTGAAAATTTGAAAACACAGGAGAACCACCAAAACGACTGGGAAGTCTCCAGAATGGGTGCATGTTAGTAGTTACTGAAAAAGTTGCCCAAACGTTGCCCTGGTGACTGAAAAATTGAAAGGAAGGGCGAACCACGCAAAACGACTAGGAAATTCACGGAATTGGCTGCACATAGGAAGTGATAGAAAACGCTGACCTGTGATTGAAAAGTTGACACGACCTAAGAACTATCCTAAATGTCTGGAAAGTCCCCAGAATTGGCAGACTATACTGAAAACGCTGCCCCAGAAACTTTAAAGGTGAAACGATATGTGAACCACGCGAAATGACTGGGAAGTCCCAGAAATGTGCTGCTTAACGTGACTGAAAATGCGTGTCTGGTTACTGAAAAGTTGAATGAAACTGAGAACCACACAAAACAAATGGTAAGTCCATGAAACGGTCTGCACGTCGGACATGACTGACAACGCTGCATCGGTAACTGAATATTGAAACGACACGCGAACCTCACAAAATGATTGAGAGGTCATCAGAACGGGATGCACTTAGAAATTGACAGAAGACACTGCCCATTGACTTAAAGTTGAAATGACCCGCGAATCACCCAAAACGACTAGGAAGTCCCGAGATTAAACAGCACTTTGGAATTAATTGAGAACGCTGCTCTGATGACAGGAAACTTGAACCGTGATCCTCCTTAAACGACTGGAAGACCCGGAATGTGCCGCAGGTCGGAAGTGACTGAAAAAGCAGTCCCACTTAGTGTAAAGTTGAAACAACTCACAAACCACCAAAAACGACTGGGAAGATCACCGAATGGGCTGCACGTAGGAAGTTACGGAAAATGTTGCCCCAAGTGAATGAAAATAGAAAACACTCGCGAACCTCTGAAAACGACTGTGAAGTCTCCGGAATGTGCTTCACATTGAAAGTGACTAAAACGCTTACCGGGTGACTGAAAAGTTCAAACGACCCACAAAATTCACAAATAGACTGGGAAGTCGTCAGAATGGGTTGCACGTCCGAATTAACTGAAAATGATTTTGCGGTGACTGAAGAGTTGAAACGAACCGAGAATTACCCAAAACAACTGGGAAGTTCCTGGAACGAGCTGCACGTTGAAATTGACTGAAAACGCTGTCCAGGTGAATGAAATATTCCAATTTCGAGCGAACCACGCAAAAAATACTCAGAAGTCATCGAAACGGGCTGCTCATAGGAATTGACTGATAATAGTGCCCCAATGACTGAAAATTTGTAATGAAACGCCAATCGCCCATCTTGACTGGGAAGTCACCGGTATGGGATGAACGTCGGAAGGTACTGAGAAAGTTTCCCCGGTGACTAAGAGGTTGAAACGACATGTGACTCACCAAAACGACTGGGAAGTATCCGGAATGGGATGCACGTCGGAAATGACTGAAAATTCTATCCGGTGACTGTAAAGTTTAAACGTTTCGAGAACCACCCAAAACGAATGGGAAGTCACCGGATGGGCTGCATGTCTGACATGACTGAAACGTTGCTCATTTGACAGAAAAGTTGAAAAGACCCGCACACAGCTCAAAACGAGTTGGAAGACTACGGAACGGGTTGCATGTCTGAAGTGACTGAATCGCTGCCCCTTTGGCAGAAAAGTTGAAACGACCCGCACACAACTCAAAACGAGTGGGAAGACCACGGAACAGGTTGCACGTTGGAATTGACTGAAAACTTTTCTTCGGTGATTGAAAAGTTGAAATGACCCGCAAATCATGGAAAACGACTGGGAAGTCCTGAGAAAGAACTGTACGTCGGAAGTGACTGAAAACATATCCCGGTGACTCAAAAGGTCAAACGACCCGTGAAGCTCCCAAAACGACTGGTAAGTCTTTTGAACGGGCTGCACGTCGGAGTTGACAGAAAATGCTGTACTGGTGACTAAAAAGTTGAAGCGACCCGCCAACCACCCAAAACGACTGGGAAGTTCTCGAAATGGGCTGCTCATAGAAAGTGATTGAAAAAACTGTTTCAGAGACTGAAAAGGTGAAACAACCCGCAATTCACCAAAAACGACTGGGTATGCCCTGGAATAGGCTGCATGTCCTTTGTGATAGAAAACGCTGTCCCGGTGACTGAAAAGTTGATACGTCTCGCGAACCACACATAACGAGTGGAAAGTCCCCGACACATGTTGCACGTCGTGACTAAAAATGCTGAACCGGTGACTGAAAAGTTGAAACTACACGCGAATCACCCAAAACAACTGGGAAGTACCCGAAACCTGCTGTACTTCGTTATTGACTGAAGACACTACCCCAGTAACTAAAAAGTTGAAACTACTACTCTCCCTTCTCTGTCTCTCTTTCTCTCTCCTACCTCTTCTCTCTTTTTCTCTTCATCTCTCCGTTCTTTCCCTTTACCTTTATCTCCTTTCTCTCCTCTCTCCATCTGTTGCCGCTCTCGCCTCTTTTTCCTCTCTGTCATCTCTCAATTTTTCACTCTCCTCTTTCTTCTCTTTATCCTCTCTTTCTCTATGATTTTCTCTTTCTCTCTCTCCTCTCTATCTCTCTATCTCCTTTATCTCTCTCCACTCTCTCCTTCCCCTCTATCTTTTTGTCTCTCCCCTCTCTCTCTCGACTCTCTCTTTCTACTCTCTCTCTTATTCGTTCCTCTCTCTCCTCTCTCCTCTCTCTCCTCTTTCTCTCATTTTTTTCTTTCTCTCTCCTCTCTCTTCTTTTTCTCTCCATTATCTATTATTCTCTCCCTCCTCTCTGTCCTCTTTCTTTTTCTCTTTCTCACCTTTCTCCTATTTCTATCTTTCCTCGCTCCTCTCTGTCTCTTTGTTGTGTCTTTCTCCTCTCTCTCTTTAACTTTCACTCCTCTCTCTTTTTTCTATCTCCTCTTTATTCTCTCTCTCTCCTCTATCTCCCTTTCTCTCTCCTCTCTCTCGCTTCTCTCTTGTCTCTTACGCTTCTCTCACTTTAATATCTCTCTCCTCTCCTCTCTCTTCACTCTCTCTTCTCTGTCTCACTCTTTCTCATCTGTCTTTCTCTTCCTTCCCTTTTTCTCTCTATCTCTCCTCTTTCTACTCTCTCCTCTCTATTTTCTCTCTCTTACACTTCTCTTTCTCCTCTTTCTCCTCTCTGTCTCTTACACTCTTCTCACTCTAATCTCTTTCCTCTATCTCTTCTCTGTCTCTTTGTTTCTCATCTCTCTCTTTTTTTCTCTCTAAACTCTTTCTATTCTGTCTTTCCATCTTTCTATTCTCTCCTCTCTCTTCTCTTTGCTCTCTCCTCTCTCTTGCTTCAATCTCTCTCCTCTCTCTTCTCTCTCTTGCTTTCAATGTCTCTTTCTCTCTTCTCTGTCTCTGTTTATCATGTCTCTCCTCTCCTATCTCTCCTATCTCTCATCTTGCTCTCTTTGTCACTCTACCCTCTTTCTACTCTCTCTCCTCTCCTTTTTGAATCTTGACACACTCTTACACTCCTCTCTTTCTCTGCTCTCTCTCGCTGTCACCAAAAGTATTAATGTCACCAAAATTTTTGATGTCATCTAAATGATTAATGTCACTGAAATAATTAATGTTTACTAAAGAATTAACGTTACCAAAATAATCAATGTCAGAATAATTTATATACCCAAAATAATTGTCACCAAAATCATTAATGTGCAATTTTGCCCCAAAATAAGAATTTCTGGCTTTTTGCTCCAAAATAAGAAAAATTGCTGCAATTTTGCACGAAAATAAGGGCAATTTCTGGAATTTTGTCCAAAAAACGGGGCATTTCTGCCTTTTCGACCCAAAACTGGGGGAATCTCTGCCTTTCTGGCCCAAAATAAGGGAAATTTCTGCAATTTTGCCCCAAAATGAGGGGAATTTCTGGAATTTTGCCCAAAAATAAAAGGAATTTCTGCCTCTCTGCCCCAAAATAAATGTCTGCAATTTTGCCACAAAATAAAAGAATTTTCTGCCTTTTTGCCATTAAATAAGGGAAATTTCTTCATTTTTGCCCCAAAATAAAAGTAATTTTTGCATTTTTGCGCCAAAATTAGAAGAATTTTTGCCTTTTTGCCCCAAAACAAAAAGAATTTCTGATTTTTGCCCCAAAATAAGTGGAATTTCTGAGATTTTTCCCTGAAATAAGTTAAATTTCTACAATTCTGCCCCAAATAAGCGAAATTTCAGCAATTTTGCCCTAAATTAGGTGAATTTCTGCAATTTTGCTCCAAAATATAAGGATTTTCTGCCTTTTTGGAAAAAAAATAAAGGGAATTTTTGCCATTTTGCTATAAAAAAAGGGAAATTTCTTCCTTTTTTCCTCAAAATAAGTTGAATTTCTGCCGTTTTACATCAATATATGTGGAATTTCTGCCTTTTTCCCCAAAATAGAGGGAATTTCTGTCTTTTTGCCCAAAAATAAAAGGAATTTCTAAATTTTGCCCTGAAATAATTGAAATTTCTGCAATTTTACCCCAAAACAAGGGGATATTCTACCTTTTTGCCACAAAATATGGGGAATTTCAGCCTTATTACCTCAAAATAAATAGAATTTCTGCTTTTTGCACCAAAATTTCAGGAATATCTGCCTTTTTGCCCCGAAATAAGGAAAAATTTTTGCAATTTTGTACCAAATAAAAGAAATTTCCGCCTTTTTGCCCCAAAATAAGAGAAATTTCTGCCTTTTTTCCCTGAAATAAGTGAAATTTCTGCAATTTTGCCCCCAAAAAAGGAAAATTTCTGCCTTTTTTTCCTGAAATAAGTGAAATTTCTGCAATTTTGCCCCCAAAAAAGGAAAATTTCTGCCTTTTTTTCCTGAAATAAGTGAAATTTCTGCAATTTTGCCCCAAAATAAGGGAAATTTCTGCAATTTTGCCCTAAAATAAGGGAAATTTCTGCAATTTTTCCCCATAATAAGGGAAATTTCTGCAATTTTGCCCCAAAATAAAGGGAATTTCTGTTTTTGCCCCCAAATAAGGGAGATTTCTGCAATTTTGCCCTAAAATATAGGGGATTTTCTGCATTTTTTGCCGAAAATAAGGGGAATTTCTGACATTTTGCCGCAAAATAAGTGAAATTTCTGCAGTTTTACCCCAAAATAAGGAAAATTTCTGCCTTTTTGCCCAAAAATTAGAAAAATTTCTGCAATTTTGCTCCAAAATACAAAGAATTTCTGCCTTTTTGCCCGAAAATAAAGGGAATGTATACCTTTTTGCCATAAAAAAGCAAATTTCTTCATTTTTGCCCCAAAATAAGGGGATTTTCCACCTTTTTGACTCAAAATAAGTGCAATTTCTGCCTTTTCCCCAAAATAAACAAAATTTCTGCCTTTTTGCCCCAAAATATGGGGAATTTCTGAATTTTTGCCCCAAAATAAGAAAAATTTCTGCAATTTTGTACCAAAATAAAAAAAATTTCTGCCTTTTTGCCCCCCCCAAAAAAATTTCTGCCTTTTTTCCCTGAAATACGTGAAATTTCTGCAATTTTGCCCCAAAATAAGGGAAATTTCTACAATTTTGCCCCAATGCAAAGGAAATTTCTGCAATTTTGCCCCAAAATAAGGGGAATTTCTGACTGTTTGCTCCCGAAAAAGGAGATTTTCTGTCTTTTTGCCCCAAAATAAGGAGAATTTCTGCCTTTTTGCCCGAAAATTATGAGAATTTCTGCAATTTTGCTTCAAAATACGGGGAATTTCTGCCTTTTAGCCCCAAAATAAAGGGAATTTCTGCATTTTACCTCAAATTGAGAATAATTTCTGCCTTTTGCCTCAAAATAAGGGGAATTTTCTGCCTTTTTGTTTCAAAATAAGAAAAATTTCTTCAATTTTGTACCATAATAAAAGAAATTTCTGCTCTTTGCCCCAAAATAAAAGGAATTTCTGACTTTTTGCCCTGAAATAAATGAAATTTCTGCAATTTTGCCCCAAATAAGGGAAATTTCTGCAATTTTGCCTCAAAATAAGGTAAATTCCTGCAATTTTGTCCCAAAATATGTGGAATTTCTGAGTTTTGCCCCAAAATAAGGAGAATTTCTGTCTTTTTGCCCAACAATTAGGGGAATTTCTTCATTTTTGCTTCAAAATAAGGGGAATTTCTGCCTTTTTGTCTCAAAAGAAGTGGAATTTCTGTATTTTCCTTCCAAAACAAAGGGAATTTCTGTCCTTTTTGTCCCAAAATAAGGAAAATTTCTGACATTACCCTGAAATAAGTGAAATGTTTGCAATTTTACTCCAAAATACGGGAAATTTCTGCCTTTTTGCCTGAAAATAAGAAGAATGCATACCTTTTTGCTATAAAAAGGGAAATTTCTGCAATTTTGCTCCAAAATAAAGGGAATTTCTGTTTTTGCCCCCAAATAAGGGAGATTTCTGCAATTTTGCCCTAAAATATAGGGGATTTTCTGCATTTTTTGCCGAAAATAAGGGGAATTTCTGACATTTTGCCGCAAAATAAGTGAAATTTCTGCAGTTTTACCCCAAAATAAGGAAAATTTCTGCCTTTTTGCCCAAAAATTAGAAAAATTTCTGCAATTTTGCTCCAAAATACAAAGAATTTCTGCCTTTTTGCCCGAAAATAAAGGGAATGTATACCTTTTTGCCATAAAAAAGCAAATTTCTTCATTTTTGCCCCAAAATAAGGGGATTTTCCACCTTTTTGACTCAAAATAAGTGCAATTTCTGCCTTTTCCCCAAAATAAACAAAATTTCTGCCTTTTTGCCCCAAAATATGGGGAATTTCTGAATTTTTGCCCCAAAATAAGAAAAATTTCTGCAATTTTGTACCAAAATAAAAAAAATTTCTGCCTTTTTGCCCCCCCAAAGAAATTTCTGCCTTTTTTCCCTGAAATACGTGAAATTTCTGCAATTTTGCCCCAAAATAAGGGAAATTTCTACAATTTTGCCCCAATGCAAAGGAAATTTCTGCAATTTTGCCCCAAAATAAGGGGAATTTCTGACTGTTTGCTCCCGAAAAAGGAGATTTTCTGTCTTTTTACCCCAAAATAAGGAGAATTTCTGCCTTTTTGCCCGAAAATTATGAGAATTTCTGCAATTTTGCTTCAAAATACGGGGAATTTCTGCCTTTTAGCCCCAAAATAAAGGGAATTTCTGCATTTTACCTCAAATTGAGAATAATTTCTGCCTTTTGCCTCAAAATAAGGGGAATTTTCTGCCTTTTTGTTTCAAAATAAGAAAAATTTCTTCAATTTTGTACCATAATAAAAGAAATTTCTGCTCTTTGCCCCAAAATAAAAGGAATTTCTGACTTTTTGCCCTGAAATAAATGAAATTTCTGCAATTTTGCCCCAAATAAGGGAAATTTCTGCAATTTTGCCTCAAAATAAGGTAAATTCCTGCAATTTTGTCCCAAAATATGTGGAATTTCTGAGTTTTGCCCCAAAATAAGGAGAATTTCTGTCTTTTTGCCCAACATATAGGGAATTTCTGCCTTTTTGCCCAACAATTAGGGGAATTTCTTCATTTTTGCTTCAAAATAAGGGGAATTTCTGCCTTTTTGCCTCAAAAGAAGTGGAATTTCTGTATTTTCCTTCCAAAACAAAGGGAATTTCTGTCCTTTTTGTCCCAAAATAAGGAAAATTTCTGACTTATTACCCTGAAATAAGTGAAATGTTTGCAATTTTACTCCAAAATACGGGAAATTTCTGCCTTTTTGCCTGAAAATAAGAAGAATGCATACCTTTTTGCTATAAAAAGGGAAATTTCTGCAATTTTGCTCCAAAATAAGGGGAATTTCTGCTTTTTTGCCTCTAAATAAATGGATTTCTGTCTTTTTCCCCCCATACAAATGGAATTTCTGTATTTTTTGCCCCAAAATAAGGAAAATTTCTGATTTATTACCCTGAAATAAGTGAAATTTCTGCAATTTTGCCCCAGTATAAGAGAAATTTCTGCATTTTTGCCCCCAAATAAGGGGAATTTCAGCCTTTTTACCTCAAAATAAGGGAAATTTCTGCATTTTTGCCACAAAATATGAGGAATTTCTGCCTTTTTGCTCCCAAAAATGGAAAATTTCGGCCTTTTTTCCCTGAAAAAAGTGAAATTTCTGCAATTTTGCCCCTAAATAAGTAAAATTTCTGCAATTTTGCCCCAAAATAAGGGAAATTTTGGGAATTTTGCACCAAAAGAAATGGAATTTCTGCAATTTTGCCCCAAAATTAGGGACATTTCTGCATTTTTGCCCCCAAATAAGGGGAATTTCAGCCTTTTTACCTCAAAATAAGGGGAATTTCTGGAATTTTGCCCCAAAATAAGTGGAATTTCTGAGTCTTGCCCCAAAATAAGGAGAATTTCTGTCTTTTTGCCCCAACATATAGGGAATTTCTGCCTTTTTGCCCCACAATTAGGGGATTTTCTGCAATTGTGCTCCAAAAAACGGGATATTTCTGCTTTTTTGCCTGAAAATAAGGAGAATATATACCTTTTGCCACAAAAAAAGGGAAATTTCTTCATTTTTGCCCCAAAATAAGAGGAATTTCTGCCTTCTTACCTCACAATAAGTGAAATTTCTGCCTTTTTACCCAAAAATAAACAAAATTTCTGTCTTTTTGCCCAAAAATAAAAGGAATTTTTGAATTTTGCCCTGAAATAAGTGAAATTTCTGCAATTTTGCCCCAAAATAAGGGAAATTTCTGCCTTTTTGCCACAAAATGAAGGGAATTTCTGTGTTTTTGCCCCAAAATAAGGGGAATTTCAGCATTTTACCTCATAATAAGGCGAATCTCTGCCTTTTTGCCCCAAAATATGGGGAATTTCTTCATTTTTGCCCCAAAATAAAGAAAATTTCTGCAATTTTGTACCAAAATAAAAGAAATTTCTGCCTTTTTGCCCCAAAATAAGAGAAATTTCTGCACTTTTTCCCTGAAATAAGTGAAATTTCTGCAATTTTGCCCCAAAATAAGGGAAATTTCTGCAATTTTGCCCCAAAATAAAGGGAATTTCTGTTTTTGCCCCCAAATAAGGGAGATTTCTGCAATTTTGCCCTAAAAAATAGGGGATTTTCTGCATTTTTTGCCGAAAATAAGGGGAATTTCTGACATTTTGCCGCAAAATAAGTGAAATTTCTGCAGTTTTACCCCAAAATAAGGAAAATTTCTGCCTTTTTGCCCAAAAATTAGAAAAATTTCTGCAATTTTGCTCCAAAATACAAAGAATTTCTGCCTTTTTGCCCGAAAATAAAGGGAATGTATACCTTTTTGCCATAAAAAAGCAAATTTCTTCATTTTTGCCCCAAAATAAGGGGATTTTCCACCTTTTTGACTCAAAATAAGTGCAATTTCTGCCTTTTCCCCAAAATAAACAAAATTTCTGCCTTTTTGCCCCAAAATATGGGGAATTTCTGAATTTTTGCCCCAAAATAAGAAAAATTTCTGCAATTTTGTACCAAAATAAAAAAATTTCTGCCTTTTTGCCCCCCCAAAAAAAATTTCTGCCTTTTTTCCCTGAAATACATGAAATTTCTGCAATTTTGCCCCAAAATAAGGGAAATTTCTACAATTTTGCCCCAATGCAAAGGAAATTTCTGCAATTTTGCCCCAAAATAAGGGGAATTTCTGACTGTTTGCTCCCGAAAAAGGAGATTTTCTGTCTTTTTGCCCCAAAATAAGGAGAATTTCTGCCTTTTTGCCCGAAAATTATGAGAATTTCTGCAATTTTGCTTCAAAATACGGGGAATTTCTGCCTTTTAGCCCCAAAATAAAGGGAATTTCTGCATTTTACCTCAAATTGAGAATAATTTCTGCCTTTTGCCTCAAAATAAGGGGAATTTTCTGCCTTTTTGTTTCAAAATAAGAAAAATTTCTTCAATTTTGTACCATAATAAAAGAAATTTCTGCTCTTTGCCCCAAAATAAAAGGAATTTCTGACTTTTTGCCCTGAAATAAATGAAATTTCTGCAATTTTGCCCGAAAATAAGAGAAATTTGTGCCTCTTTGCCCCAAAATAAGAAAAAGTTTTGCCTTTTGCCCCAAAATATGGGGAATTTCAGCATTTTACCTCAAAATAAGAATTTCAGCCTTTTTGCCCCAAAATAAGGAAAATTTCTGCAATTTTGCCCCAAAATAAGGGGAATTTCTTCCTTTTTGCCCCAAAATAAAGGATATTTCAGCCTTTTTACCTGAAAATAAGTGAAATTTCTGCAATTTTGCCCCAAATAAGGGAAATTTCTGCAATTTTGCCTCAAAATAAGGTAAATTCCTGCAATTTTGCCCCAAAATAAGTGGAATTTCTGAGTTTTGTCCCAAAATAAGGAGAATTTCTGTCTTTTTGCCCCAACATATAGGGAATTTCTGCCTTTTTGCCCAACAATTAGGGGAATTTCTTCATTTTTGCTTCAAAATAAGGGGAATTTCTGCCTTTTTGCCTCTAAAGAAGTGGAATTTCTGTATTTTCCTTCCAAAACAAAGGGAATTTCTGTGTTTTTTGCCCCAAAGTAAGGAAAATTTCTGACTTATTACCCTGAAATTAGTGAAATGTTTGCAATTTTGCCCCAAAATAAGGGAAATTTCTGCCTTTTTGCCCCCAAATAAGGGGAATTTCAGCCTTTTTACCTCAAAATAAGGGGAATTTCTGCATTTTTGCCACAAAATATTAGGAATTTCTGCCTTTTTGCCCCAAAATAAGAAAAATTTCTGCCATTTTTACCTGAAATAAGTGAAATTTCTGCAATTGTGCCCCAAAATAAGTAAAATTTCTGCAATTTTGCCCCAAAATAAGAAAAATTTCTGGAAGTTTGCCCCAAAATAAGTGGAATTTCTGAGTTTTGCCCCAAAATAAGGAGAATTTCTGTCTTTTTGCCCCAACATATAGGGAATTTCTGCCTTTTTGCCCCACAATTAGGGGATTTTCTTCAATTCTGCTCCAAAATAGGGGGAATTTCTGCTTTTTTGCCCGAAAATCAGGGGAATGTATACCTTTTGCCACAAAAAAGAGAAATTTCTTCATTTTTGCCCCAAAATAAGAGGAATTTCTGCCTTCTTCCCTCAAAATAAGTGAAATTTCTGCCTTTTTACCTAAAAATGAACGGAATTTCTTTCTTTTTGCCCCAAAATAAAAGGAATTTTTGAATTTTGCCCTGAAATAAGTGAAATTTCTGCAATTTTGCCCCAAAATAAGGGAAATTTCTGCCTTTTTGCCACAAAATGAAGGGAATTTCTGTATTTTTGCCCCAAAATAAGGGGAATTTCAGCATTTTACCTCATAATAAGGCAAATCTCTGCCTTTTTGCCCCAAAATATGGGGAATTTCTTCATTTTTGCCCCAAAATAAAAAAATTTTCTGCAATTTTGTACCAAAATAAAAGAAATTTCTGCCTTTTTGCCCCAAAATAAGAGAAATTTCTGCACTTTTTCCCTGAAATAAGTGAAATTTCTGCAATTTTGCCCCAAAATAAGGGAAATTTCTGCAATTTTGCCCCAAAATAAAGAAAATTTCTGCAATTTTGTACCAAAATAAAAGAAATTTCTGCCTTTTTGCCCCAAAATAAGAGAAATTTCTGCACTTTTGCCCCAAAATAATAGGAATTTCTGCCTTTTTGCTGAAAATAAGGGGAATTTCAGCATTTTACCTTCAAATAAGGGGAATTTCTGCCCTATTGCCCTTAAATAAGGAAAATTTCTGCTTTTCTGCCCCAATTAACGGGAATTTCTGCCCTTTTGCCAGAAAGTAAAGGGAATTTCTGCCTTTATGCCCCAAAATAACGGGAATTTCAGCCTTTTTACCTCAAAATAAAAGGAATTTCTGCCTTTTTCCCCAAAATATGAGTAATTTTTGCCTTTTTGTTCCAAAATAAGGAAAAGTTCTACAATTTTGTATCAAAATAAAAGAAATTTCTGTTTTTGCCCGAAAATAAAAGGAATTTCTGACTTTTTGCCCTGAAATAAATGAAATTCCTGCAATTATGCCCGAAAATAAGGGAAATTTGTGCCTTTTTGCCCCCAAATGAGGGGAATTTCTGCCTTTTTGCCCCAAAATATGGGGAATTTCAGGATTTTACCTCAAAATAAGGGGAATTTCAGCCTTTTTGCACAAAAATATGGGGAATTTCTGCCTTTTTGCCACAAAATAAGAAAAATTTCTGCAAGTCTGTAACAATATAAAAGAAATTTCTAAAATTTTGCCCCAAAATAAAGGAAATTTCTGATTTTTGCCCCAAAATAAAAAGAATTTCTCTATTTTTGCCCCAAAATAAAGGGAAATTCTGCCTTTTAGCCCCAAAATTAGGGGAGTTTCTGCAATTTTGCTCCAAAATACGAGAAATTTCTGCCTTTTTACCCGAAATTAAGTGGATTTTCTGCCTTTTTGCCCCCAAATAAGGGAAATTTCTGCAATTTTATCCCAAAATAAGGGAAATTTCTGCCTTTTTGCCCCAAAATAAGGGGAATTTCTGCCGTTTTGCCCTGAAATATGTGAAATTTCTGCAATTTTACCCCAAAATAAGGTGAATTTCTGCCTTTTTGCCCCAAAATAATGGGAATTTCTGCCTTTTTGCCCCAAAATAAGAAAAATTTTTGCTTTTTTTCTCTGAAATAAGTGAAATTTCTGCAATTTTGCCCTAAAATAAGGGAAATTTCTGCAATTTTTCCCCATAATAAGGGAAATTTCTGCAATTTTGCCCCAAAATAAGGGGAATTTCTGTTTTTGTCCCCAAATAAGGGAAATTTCTGCAATTTTGCCCTAAAATAAGGGGATTTTCTGCATTTTTTGCCAAAAATAAGGGGAATTTCTGACATTTTGCCGCAAAATAAGTGAAATTTCTGGAGTTTTACCCAAAATAAGGAAAATTTCTGCCTTTTTGCCCAAAAATTAGGGGAATTTCTGCAATTTTGCTCCAAAATCCAAAGAATTTCTGCCTTTTTGCCCGAAAATAAAGGGAATGTATACCTTTTTGCCATAAAAAAGCAAATTTCTTCATTTTTGCCCCAAAATAAGGGGATTTTCCACCTTTTTGACTCAAAATAAGTGCAATTTCTGCCTTTTCCCCAAAATAAACGAAATTTCTGCCTTTTTGCCCCCAAATAAGGGGAATTTCAGCCTTATTACCTCAAAATAAGGGGAATTTCTGCATTTTTGCCCCAAAATAAGGGAAATTTCTGCCTTTTTGCCCCCAAATAAGGGGAATTTCAGCCTTTTTACCTCAAAATAAGGGGAATTTCTGCATTTTTGCCACAAAATATTAGGAATTTCTGCCTTTTTGCCCCAAAATAAGAAAAATTTCTGCCATTTTTACCTGAAATAAGTGAAATTTCTGCAATTGTGCCCCAAAATAAGTATAATTTCTGCAATTTTGCCCCAAAATAAGGGAAATTTCTGGAAGTTTGCCCCAAAATAAGTGGAATTTCTGAGTTTTGCCCCAAAATAAGGAGAATTTCTGTCTTTTTGCCCCAACATATAGGGAATTTCTGCCTTTTTGCCCCACAATTAGGGGATTTTCTTCAATTCTGCTCCAAAATAGGGGGAATTTCTGCTTTTTTGCCCGAAAATCAGGGGAATGTATACCTTTTGCCACAAAAAAGAGAAATTTCTTCATTTTTGCCCCAAAATAAGAGGAATTTCTGCCTTCTTCCCTCAAAATAAGTGAAATTTCTGCCTTTTTACCTAAAAATGAACGGAATTTCTTTCTTTTTGCCCCAAAATAAAAGGAATTTTTGAATTTTGCCCTGAAATAAGTGAAATTTCTGCAATTTTGCCCCAAAATAAGGGAAATTTCTGCCTTTTTGCCACAAAATAAAGGGAATTTCTGTATTTTTGCCCCAAAATAAGGGGAATTTCAGCATTTTACCTCATAATAAGGCAAATCTCTGCCTTTTTGCCCCAAAATATGGGGAATTTCTTCATTTTTGCCCCAAATTAAAAAAATTTTCTGCAATTTTGTACCAAAATAAAAGAAATTTCTGCCTTTTTGCCCCAAAATAAGAGAAATTTCTGCACTTTTTCCCTGAAATAAGTGAAATTTCTGCAATTTTGCCCCAAAATAAGGGAAATTTCTGCAATTTTGCCCCAAAATAAAGAAAATTTCTGCAATTTTGTACCAAAATAAAAGAAATTTCTGCCTTTTTGCCCCAAAATAAGAGAAATTTCTGCACTTTTGCCCCAAAATAATAGGAATTTCTGCCTTTTTGCCGAAAATAAGGGGAATTTCAGCATTTTACCTTCAAATAAGGGGAATTTCTGCCCTATTGCCCTTAAATAAGGAAAATTTCTGCTTTTCTGCCCCAATTAACGGGAATTTCTGCCCTTTTGCCAGAAAGTAAAGGGAATTTCTGCCTTTATGCCCCAAAGTAACGGGAATTTCAGCCTTTTTACCTCAAAATAAAAGGAATTTCTGCCTTTTTCCCCAAAATATGGGTAATTTTTGCCTTTTTGTTCCAAAATAAGGAAAAGTTCTACAATTTTGTATCAAAATAAAAGAAATTTCTGTTTTTGCCCGAAAATAAAAGGAATTTCTGACTTTTTGCCCTGAAATAAATGAAATTCCTGCAATTATGCCCGAAAATAAGGGAAATTTGTGCCTTTTTGCCCCCAAATGAGGGGAATTTCTGCCTTTTTGCCCCAAAATATGGGGAATTTCAGGATTTTACCTCAAAATAAGGGGAATTTCAGCCTTTTTGCACCAAAATATGGGGAATTTCTGCCTTTTTGCCACAAAATAAGAAAAATTTCTGCAAGTCTGTAACAATATAAAAGAAATTTCTAAAATTTTGCCCCAAAATAAAGGAAATTTCTGATTTTGCCCCAAAATAAAAAGAATTTCTCTATTTTTGCCCCAAAATAAAGGGAAATTCTGCCTTTTAGCCCCAAAATTAGGGGAGTTTCTGCAATTTTGCTCCAAAATACGAGAAATTTCTGCCTTTTTACCCGAAATTAAGTGGATTTTCTGCCTTTTTGACCCCAAATAAGGGAAATTTCTGCAGTTTTATCCCAAAATAAGGGAAATTTCTGCCTTTTTGCCCCAAAATAAGGGGAATTTCTGCCGTTTTGCCCTGAAATATGTGAAATTTCTGCAATTTTACCCCAAAATAAGGTGAATTTCTGCCTTTTTGCCCCAAAATAATGGGAATTTCTGCCTTTTTGCCCCAAAATAAGAAAAATTTTTGCTTTTTTTCTCTGAAATAAGTGAAATTTCTGCAATTTTGCCCTAAAATAAGGGAAATTTCTGCAATTTTTCCCCATAATAAGGGAAATTTCTGCAATTTTGCCCCAAAATAAGGGGAATTTCTGTTTTTGTCCCCAAATAAGGGAAATTTCTGCAATTTTGCCCTAAAATAAGGGGATTTTCTGCATTTTTTGCCAAAAATAAGGGGAATTTCTGACATTTTGCCGCAAAATAAGTGAAATTTCTGGAGTTTTACCCAAAATAAGGAAAATTTCTGCCTTTTTGCCCAAAAATTAGGGGAATTTCTGCAATTTTGCTCCAAAATACAAAGAATTTCTGCCTTTTTGCCCGAAAATAAAGGGAATGTATACCTTTTTGCCATAAAAAAGCAAATTTCTTCATTTTTGCCCCAAAATAAGGGGATTTTCCACCTTTTTGACTCAAAATAAGTGCAATTTCTGCCTTTTCCCCAAAATAAACGAAATTTCTGCCTTTTTGCCCCCAAATAAGGGGAATTTCAGCCTTATTACCTCAAAATAAGGGGAATTTCTGCATTTTTGCCCCAAAATATGGGGAATTTCTGACTTTTTGCCACAAAATAAAAAAAATTTCTGCAATTTTGTACCAAAATAAAAAAAATTTCTGCCTTTTTGCCTCCCCAAAAAAATTTCTGCCTTTTTTTTCTAAAATACCTGAAATTTCTGCAATTTTGCCCCAAAATAAGGGAAATTTCTGCAATTTTGCCCCAATGTAAAGGAAATTTCTGCAATTTTGCCCCAAAATAAGGGGAATTTCTGACTGTTTGCTCCCGAAAAAGGAGATTTTCTGTCTTTTTGCCCCAAAATAAGGAGAATTTCTGCCTTTTTGCCCGAAAATTAAGAGAATTTCTGCAATTTTGCTTCAAAATACAGGGAATTTCTGCCTTTTAGCCCCAAAACAAAGGGAATTTCTGCATTTTACCTCAAATTGAGAATAATTTCTGCCTTTTGCCTCAAAATAAGGGGAATTTTCTGCCTTTTTGTTTCAAAATAAGATAAATTTCTTCAATTTTGTACCATAATAAAAGAAATTTCTGCTCTTTGCCCCAAAATAAAAGGAATTTCTGACTTTTTGCCCTGAAATAAATGAAATTTCTGCAATTTTGCCCGAAAATAAGAGAAATTTGTGCCTCTTTGCCCCAAAATAAGAAGAAGTTTTGCCTTTTGCCCCAAAATATGAAGAATTTCAGCATTTTACCTCAAAATAAGAATTTCAGCCTTTTTGCCCCAAAATAAGGAAAATTTCTGCAATTTTGCCCCAAAATAAGGGGAATTTCTTCCTTTTTGCCCCAAAATAAAGGATATTTCAGCCTTTTTACCTGAAAATAAGTGAAATTTCTGCAATTTTGCCCCAAATAAGGGAAATTTCTGCAATTTTGCCTCAAAATAAGGTAAATTCCTGCAATTTTGCCCCAAAATAAGTGGAATTTCTGAGTTTTGTCCCAAAATAAGGAGAATTTCTGTCTTTTTGCCCCAACATATAGGGAATTTCTGCCTTTTTGCCCAACAATTAGGGGAATTTCTTCATTTTTGCTTCAAAATAAGGGGAATTTCTGCCTTTTTGCCTCTAAAGAAGTGGAATTTCTGTATTTTCCTTTCAAAACAAAGGGAATTTCTGTGTTTTTTGCCCCAAAATAAGGAAAATTTCTGACTTATTACCCTGAAATAAGTGAAATGTTTGCAATTTTGCCCCAAAATAAGGGAAATTTCTGCCTTTTTGCCCCCAAATAAGGGGAATTTCAGCCTTTTTACCTCAAAATAAGGGGAATTTCTGCATTTTGCCACAAAATATTAGGAATTTCTGCCTTTTTGCCCCAAAATAAGAAAAATTTCTGCCATTTTTACCTGAAATAAGTGAAATTTCTGCAAATGTGCCCCAAAATAAGTAAAATTTCTGCAATTTTACCCCAAAATAAAGGAAATTTCTGGAATTTTGCCCCAAAATAAGTGGAATTTCTGAGTTTTGCCCCCAAATAAGGAGAATTTCTGTCTTTTTGCCCCAACATATAGGGAATTTCTGCCTTTTTGCCCCACAATTAGGGGATTTTCTTCAATTCTGCTCCAAAATAGGGGGAATTTCTGCTTTTTTGCCTTAAAATAAGGAGAATGTATACCTTTTGCCACAAAAAAGAGAAATTTCTTCATTTTTGCCCCAAAATAAGAGGAATTTCTGCCTTCTTCCCTCAAAATAAGTGAAATTTCTGCCTTTTTACCTAAAAATGAACGGAATTTCTGTCTTTTTGCCCCAAAATAAAAGGAATTTTTGAATTTTGCCCTGAAATAAGTGAAATTTCTGCAATTTTGCCCCAAAATAAGGGAAATTTCTGCCTTTTTGCCACAAAATGAGGGGAATTTCTGTATTTTTGCCCCAAAATAAGGGGAATTTCAGCATTTTACCTCATAATAAGGCAAATCTCTGCCTTTTTGCCCCAAAATATGGGGAATTTCTTCATTTTTGCCCCAAAATAAAAAAAATTTCTGCAATTTTGTACCAAAATAAAAGAAATTTCTGCCTTTTTGCCCCAAAATAAGAGAAATTTCTGCACTTTTTCCCTGAAATAAGTGAAATTTCTGCAATTTTGCCCCAAAATAAGGGAAATTTCTGCAATTTTGCCCCAAAATAAAGAAAATTTCTGCAATTTTGTACCAAAATAAAAGAAATTTCTGCCTTTTTGCCCCAAAATAAGAGAAATTTCTGCACTTTTGCCCCAAAATAATAGGAATTTCTGCCTTTTTGCCGAAAATAAGGGGAATTTCAGCATTTTACCTTCAAATAAGGGGAATTTCTGCCCTATTGCCCTTAAATAAGGAAAATTTCTGCTTTTCTGCCCCAATTAACGGGAATTTCTGCCCTTTTGCCAGAAAGTAAAGGGAATTTCTGCCTTTATGCCCCAAAATAACGGGAATTTCAGCCTTTTTACCTCAAAATAAAAGGAATTTCTGCCTTTTTCCCCAAAATATGGGTAATTTTTGCCTTTTTGTTCCAAAATAAGGAAAAGTTCTACAATTTTGTATCAAAATAAAAGAAATTTCTGTTTTTGCCCGAAAATAAAAGGAATTTCTGACTTTTTGCCCTGAAATAAATGAAATTCCTGCAATTATGCCCGAAAATAAGGGAAATTTGTGCCTTTTTGCCCCCAAATGAGGGGAATTTCTGCCTTTTTGCCCCAAAATAAGAAAAATTTCTGCCATTTTTACCTGAAATAAGTGAAATTTCTGCAATTGTGCCCCAAAATAAGTAAAATTTCTGCAATTTTACCCCAAAATAAAGGAAATTTCTGGAATTTTGCCCCAAAATAAGTGGAATTTCTGAGTTTTGCCCCAAAATAAGGAGAATTTCTGTCTTTTTGCCCCAACATATAGGGAATTTCTGCCTTTTTGCCCCACAATTAGGGGATTTTCTTCAATTCTGCTCCAAAATAGGGGGAATTTCTGCTTTTTTGCCTGAAAATAAGGAGAATGTATACCTTTTGCCACAAAAAAGAGAAATTTCTTCATTTTTGCCCCAAAATAAGAGGAATTTCTGCCTTCTTCCCTCAAAATAAGTGAAATTTCTGCCTTTTTACCTAAAAATGAACGGAATTTCTGTCTTTTTGCCCCAAAATAAAAGGAATTTTTGAATTTTGCCCTGAAATAAGTGAAATTTCTGCAATTTTGCCCCAAAATAAGGGAAATTTCTGCCTTTTTGCCACAAAATGAAGGGAATTTCTGTATTTTTGCCCCAAAATAAGGGGAATTTCAGCATTTTACCTCATAATAAGTCAAATCTCTGCCTTTTTGCCCCAAAATATGGGGAATTTCTTCATTTTTGCCCCAAAATAAAAAAAATTTCTGCAATTTTGTACCAAAATAAAAGAAATTTCTGCCTTTTTGCCCCAAAATAAGAGAAATTTCTGCACTTTTTCCCTGAAATAAGTGAAATTTCTGCAATTTTGCCCCAAAATAAGGGAAATTTCTGCAATTTTGCCCCAAAATAAAGAAAATTTCTGCAATTTTGTACCAAAATAAAAGAAATTTCTGCCTTTTTGCCCCAAAATAAGAGAAATTTCTGCACTTTTGCCCCAAAATAATAGGAATTTCTGCCTTTTTGCCGAAAATAAGGGGAATTTCAGCATTTTACCTTCAAATAAGGGGAATTTCTGCCCTATTGCCCTTAAATAAGGAAAATTTCTGCTTTTCTGCCCCAATTAACGGGAATTTCTGCCCTTTTGCCAGAAAGTAAAGGGAATTTCTGCCTTTATGCCCCAAAATAACGGGAATTTCAGCCTTTTTACCTCAAAATAAAAGGAATTTCTGCCTTTTTCCCCAAAATATGGGTAATTTTTGCCTTTTTGTTCCAAAATAAGGAAAATTTCTACAATTTTGTATCAAAATAAAAGAAATTTCTGTTTTTGCCCGAAAATAAAAGGAATTTCTGACTTTTTGCCCTGAAATAAATGAAATTCCTGCAATTATGCCCGAAAATAAGGGAAATTTGGGCCTTTTTGCCCCCAAATGAGGGGAATTTCTGCCTTTTTGCCCCAAAATATGGGGAATTTCAGGATTTTACCTCAAAATAAGGGGAATTTCAGCCTTTTTGCACCAAAATATGGGGAATTTCTGCCTTTTTGCCACAAAATAAGAAAAATTTCTGCAAGTCTGTAACAATATAAAAGAAATTTCTAAAATTTTGCCCCAAAATAAAGGAAATTTCTGATTTTTGCCCCAAAATAAAAAGAATTTCTCTATTTTTGCCCCAAAATAAAGGGAAATTCTGCCTTTTAGCCCCAAAATTAGGGGAGTTTCTGCAATTTTGCTCCAAAATACGAGAAATTTCTGCCTTTTTACCCGAAATTAAGTGGATTTTCTGCCTTTTTGCCCCCAAATAAGGGAAATTTCTGCAATTTTATCCCAAAATAAGGGAAATTTCTGCCTTTTTGCCCCAAAATAAGGGGAATTTCTGCCGTTTTGCCCTGAAATATGTGAAATTTCTGCAATTTTACCCCAAAATAAGGTGAATTTCTGCCTTTTTGCCCCAAAATAATGGGAATTTCTGCCTTTTTGCCCCAAAATAAGAAAAATTTTTGCTTTTTTTCTCTGAAATAAGTGAAATTTCTGCAATTTTGCCCTAAAATAAGGGAAATTTCTGCAATTTTTCCCCATAATAAGGGAAATTTCTGCAATTTTGCCCCAAAATAAGGGGAATTTCTGTTTTTGTCCCCAAATAAGGGAAATTTCTGCAATTTTGCCCTAAAATAAGGGGATTTTCTGCATTTTTTGCCAAAAATAAGGGGAATTTCTGACATTTTGCCGCAAAATAAGTGAAATTTCTGCAGTTTTACCCCAAAATAAGGAAAATTTCTGCCTTTTTGCCCAAAAATTAGGGGAATTTCTGCAATTTTGCTCCAAAATACAAAGAATTTCTTCCTTTTTGCCCGAAAATAAAGGGAATGTATACCTTTTTGCCATTAAAAAGCAAATTTCTTTATTTTTGCCCCAAAATAAGGGGATTTTCCACCTTTTTGACTCAAAATAAGTGCAATTTCTGCCTTTTCCCCAAAATAAACGAAATTTCTGCCTTTTTGCCCCAAAATAAGGGGAATTTCAGCCTTATTACCTCAAAATAAGGAGAATTTCTGCATTTTTGCCCCAAAATATGGGGAATTTCTGACTTTTTGCCCCAAAATAAGAAAAATTTCTGCAATTTTATACCAAAATAAAAAAAATTTCTGCCTTTTTGCCCCCCCAAAAAAATTTCTGCCTTTTTTTTCTCAAATACCTGAAATTTCTGCAATTTTGCCCCAAAATAAGGGAAATTTCTGCAATTTTGCCCCAATGTAAAGGAAATTTCTGCAATTTTGCCCCAAAATAAGGGGAATTTCTGACTGTTTGCTCCCGAAAAAGGAGATTTTCTGTCTTTTTGCCCCAAAATAAGGAGAATTTCTGCCTTTTTGCCCGAAAATTAAGAGAATTTCTGCAATTTTGCTTCAAAATACAGGGAATTTCTGCCTTTTAGCCCCAAAATAAAGGGAATTTCTGCATTTTACCTCAAATTGAGAATAATTTCTGCCTTTTGCCTCAAAATAAGGGGAATTTTCTGCCTTTTTGTTTCAAAATAAGATAAATTTCTTCAATTTTGTACCATAATAAAAGAAATTTCTGCTCTTTGCCCCAAAATAAAAGGAATTTCTGACTTTTTGCCCTGAAATAAATGAAATTTCTGCAATTTTGCCCGAAAATAAGAGAAATTTGTGCCTCTTTGCCCCAAAATAAGAAGAAGTTTTGCCTTTTGCCCCAAAATATGGGGAATTTCAGCATTTTACCTCAAAATAAGAATTTCAGCCTTTTTGCCCCAAAATAAGGAAAATTTCTGCAATTTTGCCCCAAAATAAGGGGAATTTCTTCCTTTTTGCCCCAAAATAAAGGATATTTCAGCCTTTTTACCTGAAAATAAGTGAAATTTCTGCAATTTTGTCCCAAATAAGGGAAATTTCTGCAATTTTGCCTCAAAATAAGGTAAATTCCTGCAATTTTGCCCCAAAATAAGTGGAATATCTGAGTTTTGTCCCAAAATAAGGAGAATTTCTGTCTTTTTGCCCCAACATATAGGGAATTTCTGCCTTTTTGCCCAACAATTAGGGGAATTTCTTCATTTTTGCTTCAAAATAAGGGGAATTTCTGCCTTTTTGCCTCTAAAGAAGTGGAATTTCTGTATTTTCCT
Source organism: Micromys minutus (assembly GCF_963924665.1). Classification (NCBI taxonomy): domain Eukaryota; kingdom Metazoa; phylum Chordata; class Mammalia; order Rodentia; family Muridae; genus Micromys; species Micromys minutus. The sequence continues at coordinate 285,837 of NW_027667455.1, forward strand.
TTCAAAACAAAGGGAATTTCTGTGTTTTTTGCCCCAAAATAAGGAAAATTTCTGACTTATTACCCTGAAATAAGTGAAATGTTTGCAATTTTGCCCCAAAATAAGGGAAATTTCTGCCTTTTTGCCCCCAAATAAGGGGAATTTCAGCTTTTTTACCTCAAAATAAGGGGAATTTCTGCATTTTTGCCACAATATATTAGGAATTTCTGCCTTTTTGCCCCAAAATATGAAAAATTTCTGCCATTTTTACCTGAAATAAGTGAAATTTCTGCAATTGTGCCCCAAAATAAGTAAAATTTCTGCAATTTTGCCCCAAAATAAGGGAAATTTCTAGAATTTTGCCCCAAAATAAGTGGAATTTCTGAGTTTTGCCCCAAAATAAGGAGAATTTCTGTCTTTTTGCCCCAACATATAGGGAATTTCTGCCTTTTTGCCCCACAATTAGGGGATTTTCTGCAATTGTGCTCCAAAAAATGGGATATTTCTGCTTTTTTGCCCGAAAATAAGGGGAATATATACCTTTTGCCACAAAAAGAGAAATTTCTTCATTTTTGCCCCAAAATAAGAGGAATTTCTGCCTTCTTACCTCACAATAAGTGAAATTTCTGCCTTTTTACCCAAAAATAAACAAAATTTCTGTCTTTTTGCCCAAAAATAAAAGGAATTTTTGAATTTTGCCCTGAAATAAGTGAAATTTCTGCAATTTTGCCCCAAAATAAGGGAAATTTCTGCCTTTTTGCCACAAAATAAAGGGAATTTCTGTATTTTTGCCCCAAAATAAGGGGAATTTCAGCATTTTACCTCATAATAAGGCGAATCTCTGCCTTTTTGCCCCAAAATATGGGGAATTTCTTCATTTTTGCCCCAAAATAAAGAAAATTTCTGCAATTTTGTACCAAAATAAAAGAAATTTCTGCCTTTTTGCCCCAAAATAAGAGAAATTTCTGCACTTTTTCCCTGAAATAAGTGAAATTTCTGCAATTTTGCCCCAAAATAAGGGAAATTTCTGCAATTTTGCCCCAAAATAAAGAAAATTTCTGCAATTTTACCCCAAAATAAGGGGAATTTCTGACTTTTTGCCCTGAAATAAGGAGAATTTCTGTCTTTTTGTTCCAAAATAATGTGAATTTCTGCATTTTCCTTCAAAATTAGGGAAATATGTGCAATTTTGCTTCAAAATACGGGGAAATCTGCCTTATTGCACAAAAATAAAGGGAATTTCTCCATTTTTGCACCAATATAAGGGGAATTTCTGAAATTTAGCTTTAAAATACGGGGAATTTCTGCGTTATTGTCCGAAATAAAGTGGAATTTCTGCCTTTTTGCCCTGAAATATTTGAAATTTCTGCAATTTTACCCCAAAATAAAAGGAATTTCTGTTTTTGGCCCAAAATTAAGGGAATTTCTGCTTTTTGCCCCAAAATAAGGCAAATATCTGACTTTTTGCCCAGAAATAATTGAAATTTCTGCAATTTTGCCCCAAAATAATAGGAATTTCTGCCTTTTTGCCGAAAATAAGGGGAATTTCAGCATTTTACCTTCAAATAAGGGGAATTTCTGCCTTTTTGCCACAAAATAATGGGAATTTCTGCCTTTTTGCCCCAAAATAAGAAAAATTATTCTTTTTTTCTCTGAAATAAGTGAAATTTCTGCAATTTTGCCCTAAAATAAGGGAAATTTCTGCAATTTTTCCCCATAATAAGGGAAATTTCTGCAATTTTGCCCCAAAATAAGGGGAATTTCTGTTTTTGTCCCCAAATAAGGGAAATTTCTGCAATTTTGCCCTAAAATAAGGGGATTTTCTGCATTTTTTGCCAAAAATAAGGGGAATTTCTGACATTTTGCTGCAAAATAAGTGAAATTTCTGCAGTTTTACCCCAAAATAAGGAAAGTTTCTGCCTTTTTGCCCAAAAATTAGGGGAATTTCTGCAATTTTGCTCCAAAATACAAAGAATTTCTGCCTTTTTGCCCGAAAATAAAGGGAATGTATACCTTTTTGCCATAAAAAAGCAAATTTCTTCATTTTTGCCCCAAAATAAGGGGATTTTCCACCTTTTTGACTCAAAATAAGTGCAATTTCTGCCTTTTCCCCAAAATAAACAAAATTTCTGCCTTTTTGCCCCAAAATAAGGGGAATTTCAGCCTTATTACCTCAAAATAAGGGGAATTTCTGCCTTTTTGCCCCAAAATATGGGGAATTTCTGACTTTTTGCCCCAAAATAAGAAAAATTTCTGCAATTTTGTACCAAAATAAAAAAAATTTCTGCCTTTTTGCCCCCCCAAAAAAATTTCTACCTTTTTTTTCTCAAATACCTGAAATTTCTGCAATTTTGCCCCAAAATAAGGGAAATTTCTGCAATTTTGCCCCAACGTAAAGGAAATTTCTGCAATTTTGCCCCAAAATAAGGGGAATTTCTGACTGTTTGCTCCCGAAAAAGGAGATTTTCTGTCTTTTTGCCCCAAAATAAGGAGAATTTCTGCCTTTTTGCCCGAAAATTAAGAGAATTTCTGCAATTTTGCTTCAAAATACAGGGAATTTCTGCCTTTTAGCCCCAAAATAAAGGGAATTTCTGCATTTTACCTCAAATTGAGAATAATTTCTGCCTTTTGCCTCAAAATAAGGGGAATTTTCTGCCTTTTTGTTTCAAAATAAGATAAATTTCTTCAATTTTGTACCATAATAAAAGAAATTTCTGCTCTTTGCCCCAAAATAAAAGGAATTTCTGACTTTTTGCCCTGAAATAAATGAAATTTCTGCAATTTTGCCCGAAAATAAGAGAAATTTGTGCCTCTTTGCCCCAAAATAAGAAGAAGTTTTGCCGTTTGCCCCAAAATATGGGGAATTTCAGCATTTTACCTCAAAATAAGAATTTCAGCCTTTTTGCCCCAAAATAAGGAAAATTTCTGCAATTTTGCCCCAAAATAAGGGGAATTTCTTCCTTTTTGCCCCAAAATAAAGGATATTTCAGCCTTTTTACCTGAAAATAAGTGAAATTTCTGCAATTTTGCCCCAAATAAGGGAAATTTCTGCAATTTTGCCTCAAAATAAGGTAAATTCCTGCAATTTTGCCCCAAAATAAGTGGAATTTCTGAGTTTTGTCCCAAAATAAGGAGAATTTCTGTCTTTTTGCCCCAACATATAGGGAATTTCTGCCTTTTTGCCCAACAATTAGGGGAATTTCTTCATTTTTGCTTCAAAATAAGGGGAATTTCTGCCTTTTTGCCTCTAAAGAAGTGGAATTTCTGTATTTTCCTTCCAAAACAAAGGGAATTTCTGTGTTTTTTGCCACAAAATAAGGAAAATTTCTGACTTATTACCCTGAAATTAGTGAAATGTTTGCAATTTTGCCCCAAAATAAGGGAAATTTCTGCCTTTTTGCCCCCAAATAAGGGGAATTTCAGCCTTTTTACCTCAAAATAAGGGGAATTTCTGCATTTTTGCCACAAAATATTAGGAATTTCTGCCTTTTTGCCCCAAAATAAGAAAAATTTCTGCCATTTTTACCTGAAATAAGTGAAATTTCTGCAATTGTGCCCCAAAATAAGTAAAATTTCTGCAATTTTGCCCCAAAATAAGGGAAATTTCTGGAATTTTGCCCCAAAATAAGTGGAATTTCTGAGTTTTGCCCCAAAATAAGGAGAATTTCTGTCTTTTTGCCCCAACATATAGGGAATTTCTGCCTTTTTGCCCCACAATTAGGGGATTTTCTTCAATTCTGCTCCAAAATAGGGGGAATTTCTGCTTTTTTGCCCGAAAATAAGGGGAATGTATACCTTTTGCCACATAAAAGAGAAATTTCTTCATTTTTGCCCCAAAATAAGAGGAATTTCTGCCTTTTTCCCTCAAAATAAGTGAAATTTCTGCCTTTTTACCTAAAAATGAACGGAATTTCTGTCTTTTTGCCCCAAAATAAAAGGAATTTTTGAATTTTGCCCTGAAATAAGTGAAATTTCTGCAATTTTGCCCCAAAATAAGGGAAATTTCTGCCTTTTTGCCACAAAATGAAGGGAATTTCTGTATTTTTGCCCCAAAATAAGGGGAATTTCAGCATTTTACCTCATAATAAGGCAAATCTCTGCCTTTTTGCCCCAAAATATGGGGAATTTCTTCATTTTTGCCCCAAAATAAAAAAAATTTCTGCAATTTTGTACCAAAATAAAAGAAATTTCTGCCTTTTTGCCCCAAAATAAGAGAAATTTCTGCACTTTTTCCCTGAAATAAGTGAAATTTCTGCAATTTTTCCTTAAATAAGGGAAATTTCTGCAATTTTGCCCCAAAATAAAGAAAATTTCTGCAATTTTGTACCAAAATAAAAGAAATTTCTGCCTTTTTGCCCCAAAATAAGAGAAATTTCTGCACTTTTTCCCTGAAATAAGTGAAATTTCTGCAATTTTTCCTTAAATAAGGGAAATTTCTGCAATTTTGCCCCAAAATAAAGAAAATTTCTGCAATTTTGTACCAAAATAAAAGAAATTTCTGCCTTTTTGCCCCAAAATAAGAGAAATTTCTGCACTTTTGCCCCAAAATAATAAGAATTTCTGCCTTTTTGCCGAAAATAAGGGGAATTTCAGCATTTTACCTTCAAATAAGGGGAATTTCTGCCTTTTTGCCACAAAATAAGGGGAATTTCTGCCCTATTGCCCTTAAATAAGGAAAATTTCTGCTTTTCTGCCCCAATTAACGGGAATTTCTGCCTTTTTGCCCCAAAGTAAAGGGAATTTCTGCCTTTATGCCCCAAAATAACGGGAATTTCAGCCTTTTTACCTCAAAATAAAAGGAATTTCTGCCTTTTTCCCCAAAATATGGGTAATTTTTGCCTTTTTGTTCCAAAATAAGGAAAATTTCTACAATTTTGTATCAAAATAAAAGAAATTTCTGTTTTTGCCCGAAAATAAAAGGAATTTCTGACTTTTTGCCCTGAAATAAATGAAATTCCTGCAATTATGCCCGAAAATAAGGGAAATTTGTGCCTTTTTGCCCCCAAATGAGGGGAATTTCTGCCTTTTTGCCCCAAAATATGGGGAATTTCAGGATTTTACCTCAAAATAAGGGGAATTTCAGCCTTTTTGCACCAAAATATGGGGAATTTCTGCCTTTTTGCCACAAAATAAGAAAAATTTCTGCAAGTCTGTAACAATATAAAAGAAATTTCTAAAATTTTGCCCCAAAATAAAGGAAATTTCTGATTTTTGCCCCAAAATAAAAAGAATTTCTCTATTTTTGCCCCAAAATAAAGGGAAATTCTGCCTTTTAGCCCCAAAATTAGGGGAGTTTCTGCAATTTTGCTCCAAAACACGAGAAATTTCTGCCTTTTTACCCGAAATTAAGTGGATTTTCTGCCTTTTTGCCCCCAAATAAGGGAAATTTCTGCAATTTTATCCCAAAATAAGGGAAATTTCTGCCTTTTTGCCCCAAAATAAGGGGAATTTCTGCCGTTTTGCCCTGAAATATGTGAAATTTCTGCAATTTTACCCCAAAATAAGGTGAATTTCTGCCTTTTTGCCCCAAAATAATGGGAATTTCTGCCTTTTTGCCCCAAAATAAGAAAAATTTTTGCTTTTTTTCTCTGAAATAAGTGAAATTTCTGCAATTTTGCCCTAAAATAAGGGAAATTTCTGCAATTTTTCCCCATAATAAGGGAAATTTCTGCAATTTTGCCCCAAAATAAGGGGAATTTCTGTTTTTGTCCCCAAATAAGGGAAATTTCTGCAATTTTGCCCTAAAATAAGGGGATTTTTTGCATTTTTTGCCAAAAATAAGGAGAATTTCTGACATTTTGCCGCAAAATAAGTGAAATTTCTGCAGTTTTACCCCAAAATAAGGAAAATTTCTGCCTTTTTGCCCAAAAATTAGGGGAATTTCTGCAATTTTGCTCCAAAATACAAAGAATTTCTGCCTTTTTGCCCGAAAATAAAGGGAATGTATACCTTTTTGCCATAAAAAAGCAAATTTCTTCATTTTTGCCCCAAAATAAGGGGATTTTCCACCTTTTTGACTCAAAATAAGTGCAATTTCTGCCTTTTCCCCAAAATAAACGAAATTTCTGCCTTTTTGCCCCAAAATAAGGGGAATTTCAGCCTTATTACCTCAAAATAAGGGGAATTTCGGCATTTTTGCCCCAAAATATGGGGAATTTCTGACTTTTTGCCCCAAAATAAAAAAAATTTCTGCAAGTTTGTACCAAAATAAAAAAAATTTCTGCCTTTTTGCCCCCCCCAAAAAATTTCTGCCTTTTTTTTCTCAAATACCTGAAATTTCTGCAATTTTGCCCCAAAATAAGGGAAATTTCTGCAATTTTGCCCCAATGTAAAGGAAATTTTTGCAATTTTGCCCCAAAATAAGGGGAATTTCTGACTGTTTGCTCCCGAAAAAGGAGATTTTCTGTCTTTTTGCCCCAAAATAAGGAGAATTTCTGCCTTTTTGCCCGAAAATTAAGAGAATTTCTGCAATTTTGCTTCAAAATACAGGGAATTTCTGCCTTTTAGCCCCAAAATAAAGGGAATTTCTGCATTTTACCTCAAATTGAGAATAATTTCTGCCTTTTGCCTCAAAATAAGGGGAATTTTCTGCCTTTTTCTTTCAAAATAAGATAAATTTCTTTAATTTTGTACCATAATAAAAGAAATTTCTGCTCTTTGCCCCAAAATAAAAGGAATTTCTGACTTTTTGCCCTGAAATAAATGAAATTTCTGCAATTTTGCCCGAAAATAAGGGAAATTTGTGCCTCTTTGCCCCAAAATAAGAAGAAGTTTTGCCTTTTGCCCCAAAATATGAGGAATTTCAGCATTTTACCTCAAAATAAGAATTTCAGCCTTTTTGCCCCAAAATAAGGAAAATTTCTGCAATTTTGCCCCAAAATAAGGGAAATTTCTTCCTTTTTGCGCCAAAATAAAGGATATTTCAGCCTTTTTACCTGAAAATAAGTGAAATTTCTGCAATTTTGCCCCAAATAAGGGAAATTTCTGCAATTTTGCCTCAAAATAAGGTAAATTCCTGCAATTTTGCCCCAAAATAAGTGGAATTTCTGAGTTTTGTCCCAAAATAAGGAGAATTTCTGTCTTTTTGCCCCAACATATAGGGAATTTCTGCCTTTTTGCCCAACAATTAGGGGAATTTCTTCATTTTTGCTTCAAAATAAGGGGAATTTCTGCCTTTTTGCCTCTAAAGAAGTGGAATTTCTGTATTTTCCTTTCAAAACAAAGGGAATTTCTGTGTTTTTTGCCCCAAAATAAGGGAAATTTCTGCCTTTTTGCCCCCAAATAAGGGGAATTTCAGCCTTTTTACCTCAAAATAAGGGGAATTTCTGCATTTTTGCCACAAAATATTAGGAATTTCTGCCTTTTTGCCCCAAAATAAGAAAAATTTCTGCCATTTTTACCTGAAATAAGTGAAATTTCTGCAATTGTGCCCCAAAATAAGTAAAATTTCTGCAATTTTGCCCCAAAATAAGGGAAATTTCTGGAATTTTTCCCCAAAATAAGTGGAATTTCTGAGTTTTGCCCCAAAATAAGGAGAATTTCTGTCTTTTTGCCCCAACATATAGGGAATTTCTGCCTTTTTGCCCCACAATTAGGGGATTTTCTTCAATTCTGCTCCAAAATAGGGGGAATTTCTGCTTTTTTGCCCGAAAATAAGGGGAATGTATACCTTTTGCCACAAAAAAGAGAAATTTCTTCATTTTTGCCCCAAAATAAGAGGAATTTCTGCCTTCTTCCCTCAAAATAAGTGAAATTTCTGCCTTTTTACCTAAAAATGAACGGAATTTCTGTCTTTTTGCCCCAAAATAAAAGGAATTTTTGAATTTTGCCCTGAAATAACTGAAATTTCTACAATTTTTCCCCAAAATAAGGGAAATTTCTGCCTTTTTGCCACAAAATGAAGGGAATTTCTGTATTTTTGCCCCAAAATAAGAGGAATTTCAGCATTTTACCTCATAATAAGGCAAATCTCTGCCTTTTTGCCCCAAAATATGGGGAATTTCTTCATTTTTGCCCCAAAATAAAAAAAATTTCTGCAATTTTGTACCAAAATAAAAGAAATTTCTGCCTTTTTGCCCCAAAATAAGAGAAATTTCTGCACTTTTTCCCTGAAATAAGTGAAATTTCTGCAATTTTGCCCCAAATAAGGGAAATTTCTGCAATTTTGCCCCAAAATAAAGAAAATTTCTGCAATTTTGTACCAAAATAAACGAAATTTCTGCCTTTTTGCCCCAAAATAAGAGAAATTTCTGCACTTTTGCCCCAAAATAATAGGAATTTCTGCCTTTTTGCCGAAAATAAGGGGAATTTCAGCATTTTACCTTCAAATAAGGGGAATTTCTGCTTTTTTGCCACAAAATAAGGGGAATTTCTGCCCTATTGCCCTTAAATAAGGAAAATTTCTGCTTTTCTGCCCCAATTAACGGGAATTTCTGCCCTTTTGCCAGAAAGTAAAGGGAATTTCTGCCTTTATGCCCCAAAATAACGGGAATTTCAGCCTTTTTACCTCAAAATATAAGGAATTTCTGCCTTTTTCCCCAAAATATGGGTAATTTTTGCTTTTTTGATCCAAAATAAGGAAAATTTCTACAATTTTGTATCAAAATAAAAGAAATTTCTGTTTTTGCCCGAAAATAAAAGAAATTTCTGACTTTTTGCCCTGAAATAAATGAAATTCCTGCAATTATGCCCGAAAATAAGGGAAATTTGTGCCTTTTTGCCCCCAAATGAGGGGAATTTCTGCCTTTTTGCCCCAAAATATGGGGAATTTCAGGATTTTACCTCAAAATAAGGGGAATTTCAGCCTTTTTGCACCAAAATATGGGGAATTTCTGCCTTTTTGCCACAAAATAAGAAAAATTTCTGCAAGTCTGTAACAATATAAAAGAAATTTCTAAAATTTTGCCCCAAAATAAAGGAAATTTCTGATTTTTGCCCCAAAATAAAAAGAATTTCTCTATTTTTGCCCCAAAATAAAGGGAAATTCTGCCTTTTAGCCCCAAAATTAGGGGAGTTTCTGCAATTTTGCTCCAAAATACGAGAAATTTCTGCCTTTTTACTCGAAATTAAGTGGATTTTCTGCCTTTTTGCCCCCAAATAAGGGAAATTTCTGCAATTTTATCCCAAAATAAGGGAAATTTCTGCCTTTTTGCCCCAAAATAAGAGGAATTTCTGCCGTTTTGCCCTGAAATATGTGAAATTTCTGCAATTTTACCCCAAAATAAGGTGAATTTCTGCCTTTTTGCCCCAAAATAATGGGAATTTCTGCCTTTTTGCCCCAAAATAAGAAAAATTTTTGCTTTTTTTCTCTGAAATAAGTGAAATTTCTGCAATTTTGCCCTAAAATAAGGGAAATTTCTGCAATTTTTCCCCATAATAAGGGAAATTTCTGCAATTTTGCCCCAAAATAAGGGGAATTTCTGTTTTTGTCCCCAAATAAGGGAAATTTCTGCAATTTTGCCCTAAAATAAGGGGATTTTCTGCATTTTTTGCCAAAAATAAGGGGAATTTCTGACATTTTGCCGCAAAATAAGTGAAATTTCTGCAGTTTTACCCCAAAATATGGAAAATTTCTGCCTTTTTGCCCCAAAATAAGAGAAATTTCTGCACTTTTGCCCCAAAATAATAGGAATTTCTGCCTTTTTGCCGAAAATAAGGGGAATTTCAGCATTTTACCTTCAAATAAGGGGAATTTCTGCTTTTTTGCCACAAAATAAGGGGAATTTCTGCCCTATTGCCCTTAAATAAGGAAAATTTCTGCTTTTCTGCCCCAATTAACGGGAATTTCTGCCCTTTTGCCAGAAAGTAAAGGGAATTTCTGCCTTTATGCCCCAAAATAACGGGAATTTCAGCCTTTTTACCTCAAAATATAAGGAATTTCTGCCTTTTTCCCCAAAATATGGGTAATTTTTGCTTTTTTGATCCAAAATAAGGAAAATTTCTACAATTTTGTATCAAAATAAAAGAAATTTCTGTTTTTGCCCGAAAATAAAAGAAATTTCTGACTTTTTGCCCTGAAATAAATGAAATTCCTGCAATTATGCCCGAAAATAAGGGAAATTTGTGCCTTTTTGCCCCCAAATGAGGGGAATTTCTGCCTTTTTGCCCCAAAATATGGGGAATTTCAGGATTTTACCTCAAAATAAGGGGAATTTCAGCCTTTTTGCACCAAAATATGGGGAATTTCTGCCTTTTTGCCACAAAATAAGAAAAATTTCTGCAAGTCTGTAACAATATAAAAGAAATTTCTAAAATTTTGCCCCAAAATAAAGGAAATTTCTGATTTTTGCCCCAAAATAAAAAGAATTTCTCTATTTTTGCCCCAAAATAAAGGGAAATTCTGCCTTTTAGCCCCAAAATTAGGGGAGTTTCTGCAATTTTGCTCCAAAATACGAGAAATTTCTGCCTTTTTACTCGAAATTAAGTGGATTTTCTGCCTTTTTGCCCCCAAATAAGGGAAATTTCTGCAATTTTATCCCAAAATAAGGGAAATTTCTGCCTTTTTGTTCCAAAATAAGAGGAATTTCTGCCGTTTTGCCCTGAAATATGTGAAATTTCTGCAATTTTACCCCAAAATAAGGTGAATTTCTGCCTTTTTGCCCCAAAATAATGGGAATTTCTGCCTTTTTGCCCCAAAATAAGAAAAATTTTTGCTTTTTTTCTCTGAAATAAGTGAAATTTCTGCAATTTTGCCCTAAAATAAGGGAAATTTCTGCAATTTTTCCCCATAATAAGGGAAATTTCTGCAATTTTGCCCCAAAATAAGGGGAATTTCTGTTTTTGTCCCCAAATAAGGGAAATTTCTGCAATTTTGCCCTAAAATAAGGGGATTTTCTGCATTTTTTGCCAAAAATAAGGGGAATTTCTGACATTTTGCCGCAAAATAAGTGAAATTTCTGCAGTTTTACCCCAAAATAAGGAAAATTTCTGCCTTTTTGCCCAAAAATTAGGGGAATTTCTGCAATTTTGCTCCAAAATACAAAGAATTTCTGCCTTTTTGCCCGAAAATAAAGGGAATGTATACCTTTTTGCCATAAAAAAGCAAATTTCTTCATTTTTGCCCCAAAATAAGGGGAATTTCCACCTTTTTGACTCAAAATAAGTGCAATTTCTGCCTTTTCCCCAAAATAAACGAAATTTCTGCCTTTTTGCCCCAAAATAAGGGGAATTTCAGCCTGATTACCTCAAAATAAGGGGAATTTCTGCCTTTTTGCCCCAAAATATGGGGAATTTCTGACTTTTTGCCCCAAAATAAGAAAAATTTCTGCAATTTTGTACCAAAATTAAAAAATTTCTGCCTTTTTGCCCCCCCAAAAAAATTTCTGGCTTTTTTCCCTGAAATACGTGAAATTTCTGCAATTTTGCCCCAAAATAAGGGAAATTTCTACAATTTTGCCCCAATGTAAAGGAAATTTCTGCAATTTTGCCCCAAAATAAGGGGAATTTCTGACTGTTTGCTCCCGAAAAAGGAGATTTTCTGTCTTTTTGCCCCATAATAAGGAGAATTTCTGCCTTTTTGCCCAAAAATTATGATAATTTCTGCAATTTTGCTTCAAAATACAGGGAATTTCTGTTTTTTAGCCCCAAAATAAAGGGAATTTCTGCATTTTACTTCAAATTGAGAATAATTTCTGCCTTTTGCCTCAAAATAAGGGGAATTTTCTGCCATTTTGTTTCAAAATAAGAAAAATTTCTTCAATTTTGTACCATAATAAAAGAAATTTCTGCTCTTTGCCCCAAAATAAAAGGAATTTCTGACTTTTTGCCCTGAAATAAATGAAATTTCTGCAATTTTGCCCGAAAATAAGGGAAATTTGTGCCTTTTTGCCCCAAAATAAAAAGAAGTTTTGCCTTTTTCCCCAAAATATGGGGAATTTCAGCATTTTACCTCAAAATAAGAATTTCAGCCTTTTTGCCCCAAAATAAGGAAAATTTCTGCAATTTTGCCCCAAAATAAGGGGAATTTCTTCCTTTTTGCCCCAAAATAAAGGATATTTCAGCCTTTTTACCTGAAAATAAATGAAATTTCTGCAATTTTGCCCCAAATAAGGGAAATTTCTGCAATTTTGCCTCAAAATAAGGTAAATTCCTGCAATTTTGCCCCAAAATAAGTGGAATTTCTGAGTTTTGTCCCAAAATAAGGAGAATTTCTGTCTTTTTGCCCCAACATATAGGGAATTTCTGCCTTTTTGCCCAACAATTAGGGGAATTTCTTCATTTTTGCTTCAAAATAAGGGGAATTTCTGCCTTTTTGCCTCTAAAGAAGTGGAATTTCTGTATTTTCCTTCCAAAACAAAGGGAATTTCTGTGTTTTTTGCCCCAAAATAAGGAAAATTTCTGACTTATTACCCTGAAATTAGTGAAATGTTTGCAATTTTGCCCCAAAATAAGGGAAATTTCTGCCTTTTTGCCCCCAAATAAGGGGAATTTCAGCATTTTTACCTCAAAATAAGGGGAATTTCTGCATTTTTGCCACAAAATATTAGGAATTTCTGCCTTTTTGCCCCAAAATAAGAAAAATTTCTGCCATTTTTACCTGAAATAAGTGAAATTTCTGCAATTTTGCCCCAAAATTAGGGAAATTTCTGGAATTTTGCCCCAAAATAAGTGGAATTTCTGAGTTTTGCCCCAAAATAAGGAGAATTTCTGTCTTTTTGCTCCAACATATAGGGAATTTCTGCCTTTTTGCCCCACAATTAGGGGATTTTCTGCAATTGTGCTTCAAAAAACGGGATATTTCTGCTTTTTTGCCCGAAAATAAGGAGAATATATACCTTTTGCCACAAAAAAGGGAAATTTCTTCATTTTTGCCCTAAAATAAGAGGAATTTCTGCCTTCTTACCTCACAATAAGTGAAATTTCTGCCTTTTTACCCAAAAATAAACAAAATTTCTGTCTTTTTGCCCAAAAATAAAAGGAATTTTTGAATTTTGCCCTGAAATAAGTGAAATTTCTGCAATTTTGCCCCAAAATAAGGGAAATTTCTGCCTTTTTGCCACAAAATAAAGGGAATTTCTGTATTTTTGCCCCAAAATAAGGGGAATTTCAGCATTTTACCTCATAATAAGGCGAATCTCTGCCTTTTTGCCCCAAAATATGGGGAATTTCTTCATTTTTGCCCCAAAATAAAGAAAATTTCTGCAATTTTGTACCAAAATAAAAGAAATTTCTGCCTTTTTGCCCCAAAATAAGAGAAATTTCTGCACTTTTTCCCTGAAATAAGTGAAATTTCTGCAATTTTGCCCCAAAATAAGGGAAATTTCTGCAATTTTGCCCCAAAATAAAGAAAATTTCTGCAATTTTACCCCAAAATAAGGGGAATTTCTGACTTTTTGCCCTGAAATAAGGAGAATTTCTGTCTTTTTGTTCCAAAATAATGTGAATTTCTGCATTTTCCTTCAAAATTAGGGAAATATGTGCAATTTTGCTTCAAAATACGGGGAAATCTGCCTTATTGCACAAAAATAAAGGGAATTTCTCCATTTTTGCACCAATATAAGGGGAATTTCTGAAATTTAGCTTTAAAATACGGGGAATTTCTGCGTTATTGTCCGAAATAAAGTGGAATTTCTGCCTTTTTGCCCTGAAATATTTGAAATTTCTGCAATTTTACCCCAAAATAAGGGGAATTTCTGTTTTTGGCCCCAAAATTAAGGGAATTTCTGCTTTTTGCCCCAAAATAAGGCAAATATCTGACTTTTTGCACAGAAATAATTGAAATTTCTGCAATTTTGCCTCAAAATAATAGGAATTTCTGCCTTTTTGCCGAAAATAAGGGGAATTTCAGCATTTTACCTTCAAATAAGGGGAATTTCTGCCTTTTTGCCACAAAATAAGGGGAATTTCTGCCCTATTGCCCTTAAATAAGGAAAATTTCGCTTTTCTGCCCCAATTAACGGGAATTTCTGCCTTTTTGCCACAAAGTAAAGGGAATTTCTGCCTTTTTGCCCCAAAATAACGGGAATTTCTGCCTTTTTACCTCAAAATAAGGGAAATTTCTGCCTTTTTCCCCAAAATATGGGTAATTTTTGCCTTTTTGTTCCAAAATAAGGAAAAGTTCTACAATTTTGTTTCAAAATAAAAGAAATTTCTGTTTTTGCCCGAAAATAAAAGGAATTTCTGACTTTTTGCCCTGAAATAAATGAAATTCCTGCAATTATGCCCGAAAATAAGGGAAATTTGTGCCCTTTTGCCCCCAAATGAGGGGAATTTCTGCCTTTTTGCCCCAAAATATGGGGAATTTCAGGATTTTACCTCAAAATAAGGGGAATTTCAGCCTTTTTGCACCAAAATATGGGGAATTTCTGCCTTTTTGCCACAAAATAAGAAAAATTTCTGCAAGTCTGTAACAATATAAAAGAAATTTCTAAAATTTTGCCCCAAAATAAAGGAAATTTCTGATTTTTACCCCAAAATAAAAAGAATTTCTCTATTTTTGCCCCAAAATAAAGGGAAATTCTGCCTTTTAGCCCCAAAATTAGGGGAGTTTCTGCAATTTTGCTCCAAAATACGAGAAATTTCTGCCTTTTTACCCGAAATTAAGTGGATTTTCTGCCTTTTTGCCCCCAAATAAGGGAAATTTCTGCAATTTTATCCCAAAATAAGGGAAATTTCTGCCTTTTTGCCCCAAAATAAGGGGAATTTCTGCCGTTTTGCCCTGAAATATGTGAAATTTCTGCAATTTTACCCCAAAATAAGGTGAATTTCTGCCTTTTTGCCCCAAAATAATGGGAATTTCTGCCTTTTTGCCCCAAAATAAGAAAAATTTTTGCTTTTTTTCTCTGAAATAAGTGAAATTTCTGCAATTTTGCCCTAAAATAAGGGAAATTTCTGCAATTTTTCCCCATAATAAGGGAAATTTCTGCAATTTTGCCCCAAAATAAGGGGAATTTCTGTTTTTGTCCCCAAATAAGGGAAATTTCTGCAATTTTGCCCTAAAATAAGGGGATTTTCTGCATTTTTTGCCAAAAATAAGGGGAATTTCTGACATTTTGCCGCAAAATAAGTGAAATTTCTGCAGTTTTACCCCAAAATAAGGAAAATTTCTGCCTTTTTGCCCAAAAATTAGGGGAATTTCTGCAATTTTGCTCCAAAATACAAAGAATTTCTGCCTTTTTGCCCGAAAATAAAGGGAATGTATACCTTTTTGCCATAAAAAAGCAAATTTCTTCATTTTTGCCCCAAAATAAGGGGATTTTCCACCTTTTTGACTCAAAATAAGTGCAATTTCTGCCTTTTCCCCAAAATAAACGAAATTTCTGCCTTTTTGCCCCAAAATAAGGGGAATTTCAGCCTGATTACCTCAAAATAAGGGGAATTTCTGCCTTTTTGCCCCAAAATAAGAGAAATTTCTGCACTTTTTCCCTGAAATAAGTGAAATTTCTGCAATTTTGCCCCAAAATAAGGGAAATTTCTGCAATTTTGCCCCAAAATAAAGAAAATTTCTGCAATTTTACCCCAAAATAAGGGGAATTTCTGACTTTTTGCCCTGAAATAATGAGAATTTCTGTCTTTTTGTTCCAAAATAATGTGAATTTCTGCATTTTCCTTCAAAATTAGGGAAATATGTGCAATTTTGCTTCAAAATACGGGGAAATCTGCCTTACTGCACAAAAATAAAGGGAATTTCTCCATTTTTGCACCAATATAAGGGGAATTTCTGAAATTTAGCTTTAAAATACGGGGAATTTCTGCGTTATTGTCCGAAATAAAGTGGAATTTCTGCCTTTTTGCCCTGAAATATTTGAAATTTCTGCAATTTTACCCCAAAATAAGGGGAATTTCTGTTTTTGGACCCAAAATTAAGGGAATTTCTGCTTTTTGCCCCAAAATAAGGCAAATATCTGACTTTTTGCCCAGAAATAATTGAAATTTCTGCAATTTTGCCACAAAATAATAGGAATTTCTGCCTTTTTGCCGAAAATAAGGGGAATTTCAGCATTTTACCTTCAAATAAGGGGAATTTCTGCCTTTTTGCCACAAAATAAGGGGAATTTCTGCCCTATTGCCCTTAAATAAGGAAAATTTCGCTTTTCTGCCCCAATTAACGGGAATTTCTGCCTTTTTGCCACAAAGTAAAGGGAATTTCTGCCTTTTTGCCCCAAAATAACGGGAATTTCAGCCTTTTTACCTCAAAATAAGGGGAATTTCTGCCTTTTTCCCCAAAATATGGGTAATTTTTGCCTTATTGTTCCAAAATAAGGAAAATTTCTACAATTTTGTATCAAAATAAAAGAAATTTCTGTTTTTGCCCGAAAATAAAAGGAATTTCTGACTTTTTGCCCTGAAATAAATGAAATTCCTGCAATTATGCCCGAAAATAAGGGAAATTTGTGCCTTTTTGCCCCCAAATGAGGGGAATTTCTGCCTTTTTGCCCCAAAATATGGGGAATTTCAGGATTTTACCTCAAAATAAGGGGAATTTCAGCCTTTTTGCACCAAAATATGGGGAATTTCTGCCTTTTTGCCACAAAATAAGAAAAATTTCTGCAAGTCTGTAACAATATAAAAGAAATTTCTAAAATTTTGCCCCAAAATAAAGGAAATTTCTGATTTTTGCCCCAAAATAAAAAGAATTTCTCTATTTTTGCCCCAAAATAAAGGGAAATTCTGCCTTTTAGCCCCAAAATTAGGGGAGTTTCTGCAATTTTGCTCCAAAATACGAGAAATTTCTGCCTTTTTACCCGAAATTAAGTGGATTTTCTGCCTTTTTGCCCCCAAATAAGGGAAATTTCTGCAATTTTATCCCAAAATAAGGGAAATTTCTGCCTTTTTGCCCCAAAATAAGGGGAATTTCTGCCGTTTTGCCCTGAAATATGTGAAATTTCTGCAATTTTACCCCAAAATAAGGTGAATTTCTGCCTTTTTGCCCCAAAATAATGGGAATTTCTGCATTTTTGCCCCAAAATAAGAAAAATTTTTGCTTTTTTTCTCTGAAATAAGTGAAATTTCTGCAATTTTACCCTAAAATAAGGGAAATTTCTGCAATTTTTCCCCATAATAAGGGAAATTTCTGCAATTTTGCCCCAAAATAAGGGGAATTTCTGTTTTTGTCCCCAAATAAGGGAAATTTCTGCAATTTTGCCCTAAAATAAGGGGATTTTCTGCATTTTTTGCCAAAAATAAGGGGAATTTCTGACATTTTGCCGCAAAATAAGTGAAATTTCTGCAGTTTTACCCCAAAATAAGGAAAATTTCTGCCTTTTTGCCCAAAAATTAGGGGAATTTCTGCAATTTTGCTCCAAAATACAAAGAATTTCTGCCTTTTTGCCCGAAAATAAAGGGAATGTATACCTTTTTGCCATAAAAAAGCAAATTTCTTCATTTTTGCCCCAAAATAAGGGGATTTTCCACCTTTTTGACTCAAAATAAGTGCAATTTCTGCCTTTTCCCCAAAATAAACGAAATTTCTGCCTTTTTGCCCCAAAATAAGGGGAATTTCAGCCTGATTACCTGAAAATAAGGGGAATTTCTGCCTTTTTGCCCCAAAATATGGGGAATTTCTGACTTTTTGCCCCAAAATAAGAAAAATTTCTGCAATTTTGTACCAAAATAAAAAATATTTCTGCCTTTTTGCCCCCCCAAAAAAATTTCTGCCTTTTTTTTCTCAAATACCTGAAATTTCTGCAATTTTGCCCCAAAATAAGGGAAATTTCTGCAATTTTGCCCCAATGTAAAGGAAATTTCTGCAATTTTGCCCCAAAATAAGGGGAATTTCTGACTGTTTGCTCCCGAAAAAGGAGATTTTCTGTCTTTTTGCCCCAAAATAAGGAGAATTTCTGCCTTTTTGCCCGAAAATTATGAGAATTTCTGCAATTTTGCTCCAAAATACAAAGAATTTCTGCCTTTTTGCCCGAAAATAAAGGGAATGTATACCTTTTTGCCATAAAAAAGCAAATTTCTTCATTTTTGCCCCAAAATAAGGGGAATTTCCACCTTTTTGACTCAAAATAAGTGCAATTTCTGCCTTTTCCCCAAAATAAACGAAATTTCTGTCTTTTTGCCCCAAAATAAGGGGAATTTCAGCCTTTTTACCTCAAAATATGGGGAATTTCTGACTTTTTGCCCCAAAATAAGAAAAATTTCTGCAATTTTGTACCAAAAGAAAAAAAATTTCTGCCTTTTTGCCCCCCCAAAAAAATTTCTGCCTTTTTTCCCTGAAATACGTGACATATCTCCAATTTTGCCCCAAAATAAGGGAAATTTCTACAATTTTGCCCCAATGTAAAGGAAATTTCTGCAATTTTGCCCCAAAATAAGGGGAATTTCTGACTGTTTGCTCCCGAAAAAGGAGATTTTCTGTCTTTTTACCCCATAATAAGGAGAATTTCTGCCTTTTTGCCCAAAAATTATGAGAATTTCTGCAATTTTGCTTCAAAATACAGGGAATTTCTGTTTTTTAGCCCCAAAATAAAGGGAATTTCTGCATTTTACCTCAAATTGAGAATAATTTCTGCCTTTTGCCTCAAAATAAGAAGAATTTTCTGCCTTTTTGTTTCAAAATAAGAAAAATTTCTTCAATTTTGTACCATAATAAAAGAAATTTCTGCTCTTTGCCCCAAAATAAAAGGAATTTCTGACTTTTTGCCCTGAAATAAATGAAATTTCTGCAATTTTGCCCGAAAATAAGGGAAATTTGTGCCTCTTTGCCCCAAAATAAAAAGAAGTTTTGCCTTTTGCCCCAAAATATGGGGAATTTCAGCATTTTACCTCAAAATAAGAATTTCAGCCTTTTTGCCCCAAAATAAGGAAAATTTCTGCAATTTTGCCCCAAAATAAGGGGAATTTCTTCCTTTTTGCCCCAAAATAAAGGATATTTCAGCCTTTTTACCTGAAAATAAGTGAAATTTCTGCAATTTTGCCCCAAATAAGGGAAATTTCTGCAATTTTGCCTCAAAATAAGGTAAATTCCTGCAATTTTGCCCCAAAATAAGTGGAATTTCTGAGTTTTGTCCCAAAATAAGGAGAATTTCTGTCTTTTTGCCCCAACATATAGGGAATTTCTGCCTTTTTGCCCAACAATTAGGGGAATTTCTTCATTTTTGCTTCAAAATAAGGGGAATTTCTGTCTTTTTGCCTCTAAAGAAGTGGAATTTCTGTATTTTCCTTCCAAAACAAAGGGAATTTCTGTGTTTTTTGCCCCAAAATAAGGAAAATTTCCGACTTATTACCCTGAAATTAGTGAAATGTTTGCAATTTTGCCCCAAAATAAGGGAAATTTCTGCCTTTTTGCCCCCAAATAAGGGGAATTTCAGCCTTTTTACCTCAAAATAAGGGGAATTTCTGCATTTTTGCCACAAAATATTAGGAATTTCTGCCTTTTTGCCCCAAAATAAGAAAAATTTCTGCCATTTTTACGTGAAATAAGTGAAATTTCTGCAATTTTGCTCCAAAATAAGTAAAATTTCTGCAATTTTGCCCCAAAATAAGGGAAATTTCTGGAATTTTGCCCCAAAATAAGTGGAATTTCTGAGTTTTGCCCCAAAATAAGGAGAATTTCTGTCTTTTTGCCGAAAACATATAGGGAATTTCTGCCTTTTTGCCCCACAATTAGGGGATTTTCTGCAATTGTGCTCCAAAAAACGGGATATTTCTGCTTTTTTGCCCGAAAATAAGGGGAATATATACCTTTTGCCACAAAAAAGGGAAATTTCTTCATTTTTGCCCCAAAATAAGAGGAATTTCTGCCTTCTTACCTCAAAATAAGTGAAATTTCTGCCTTTTTACCCAAAAATAAACGGAATTTCTGACTTTTAGCCCCAAAATAAAAGGAATTTTTGAATTTTGCCCTGAAATAAGTGAAATTTCTGCAATTTTGCCCCAAAATAAGGGAAATTTCTGCCTTTTTGCCCCCAAATAAGGGCATTTCAGCATCTTTACCTCAAAATAAGGGGAATTTCTGCATTTTTGCCACAAAATATTAGGAATTTCTGCCTTTTTGCCCCAAAATAAGAAAAATTTCTGCCTTTTTTTTATCTGAAATAAGTGAAATTTCTGCAATTTTGCCCCAAAATAAGTGAAATTTCTGCAAATTTGCCCCAAAATAAGGGAAATTTCTGGAATTTGCCTTAAAATAAGTGGAATTTCTGAGTTTTGCCCCAAAATAAGGAGAATTTCTGTCTTTTTGCTCCAACATATAGGGAATTTCTGCCTTTTTGCCCCACAATTAGGGGATTTTCTGCAATTGTGCTCCAAAAAACGGGATATTTCTGCTTTTTTGCGCGAAAATAAGGAGAATATATACCTTTTGCCACAAAAAAAGGGAAATTTCTTCATTTTTGCCCCTAAATAAGAGGAATTTCTGCCTTCTTACCTCACAATAAGTGAAATTTCTGCCTTTTTACCCAAAAATAAACAAAATTTCTGTCTTTTTGCCCAAAAATAAAAGGAATTTTTGAATTTTGCCCTGAAATAAGTGAAATTTCTGCAATTTTGCCCCAAAATAAGGGAAATTTCTGCCTTTTTGCCACAAAATAAAGGGAATTTCTGTATTTTTGCCCCAAAATAAGGGGAATTTCAGCATTTTACCTCATAATAAGGCGAATCTCTGCCTTTTTGCCCCAAAATATGGGGAATTTCTTCATTTTTGCCCCAAAATAAAAAAAATTTCTGCAATTTTGTACCAAAATAAAAGAAATTTCTGCCTTTTTGCCCCAAAATAAGAGAAATTTCTGCACTTTTTCCCTGAAATAAGTGAAATTTCTGCAATTTTGCCCCAAAATAAGGGAAATTTCTGCAATTTTGCCCCAAAATAAAGAAAATTTCTGCAATTTTACCCCAAAATAAGGGGAATTTCTGACTTTTTGCCCTGAAATAAGGAGAATTTCTGTCTTTTTGTTCCAAAATAATGTGAATTTCTGCATTTTCCTTCAAAATTAGGGAAATATGTGCAATTTTGCTTCAAAATACGGGGAAATCTGCCTTATTGCACAAAAATAAAGGGAATTTCTCCATTTTTGCACCAATATAAGGGGAATTTCTGAAATTTAGCTTTAAAATACGGGGAATTTCTGCGTTATTGTCCGAAATAAAGTGGAATTTCTGCCTTTTTGCCCTGAAATATTTGAAATTTCTGCAATTTTACCCCAAAATAAGGGGAATTTCTGTTTTTGGCCCCAAAATTAAGGGAATTTCTGCTTTTTGCCCCAAAATAAGGCAAATATCTGACTTTTTGCCCAGAAATAATTGAAATTTCTGCAATTTTGCCTCAAAATAATAGGAATTTCTGCCTTTTTGCCGAAAATAAGGGGAATTTCAGCATTTTACCTTCAAATAAGGGGAATTTCTGCCTTTTTGCCACAAAATAAGGGGAATTTCTGCCCTATTGCCCTTAAATAAGGAAAATTTCGCTTTTCTGCCCCAATTAACGGGAATTTCTGCCTTTTTGCCACAAAGTAAAGGGAATTTCTGCCTTTTTGCCCCAAAATAACGGGAATTTCAGCCTTTTTACCTCAAAATAAGGGGAATTTCTGCCTTTTTCCCCAAAATATGGGTAATTTTTGCCTTTTTGTTCCAAAATAAGGAAAAGTTCTACAATTTTGTATCAAAATAAAAGAAATTTCTGTTTTTGCCCGAAAATAAAAGGAATTTCTGACTTTTTGCCCTGAAATAAATGAAATTCCTGCAATTATGCCCGAAAATAAGGGAAATTTGTGCCCTTTTGCCCCCAAATGAGGGGAATTTCTGCCTTTTTGCCCCAAAATATGGGGAATTTCAGGATTTTACCTCAAAATAAGGGGAATTTCAGCCTTTTTGCACCAAAATATGGGGAATTTCTGCCTTTTTGCCACAAAATAAGAAAAATTTCTGCAAGTCTGTAACAATATAAAAGAAATTTCTAAAATTTTGCCCCAAAATAAAGGAAATTTCTGATTTTTGCCCCAAAATAAAAAGAATTTCTCTATTTTTGCCCCAAAATAAAGGGAAATTCTGCCTTTTAGCCCCAAAATTAGGGGAGTTTCTGCAATTTTGCTCCAAAATACGAGAAATTTCTGCCTTTTTACCCGAAATTAAGTGGATTTTCTGCCTTTTTGCCCCCAAATAAGGGAAATTTCTGCAATTTTATCCCAAAATAAGGGAAATTTCTGCCTTTTTGCCCCAAAATAAGGGGAATTTCTGCCGTTTTGCCCTGAAATATGTGAAATTTCTGCAATTTTACCCCAAAATAAGGTGAATTTCTGCCTTTTTGCCCCAAAATAATGGGAATTTCTGCCTTTTTGCCCCAAAATAAGAAAAATTTTTGCTTTTTTTCTCTGAAATAAGTGAAATTTCTGCAATTTTGCCCTAAAATAAGGGAAATTTCTGCAATTTTTCCCCATAATAAGGGAAATTTCTGCAATTTTGCCCCAAAATAAGGGGAATTTCTGTTTTTGTCCCCAAATAAGGGAAATTTCTGCAATTTTGCCCTAAAATAAGGGGATTTTCTGCATTTTTTGCCAAAAATAAGGGAAATTTCTGACATTTTGCCGCAAAATAAGTGAAATTTCTGCAGTTTTACCCCAAAATAAGAAAAATTTCTGCCTTTTTGCCCAAAAATTAGGGGAATTTCTGCAATTTTGCTCCAAAATACAAAGAATTTTCGCCTTTTTGCCCGAAAATAAAGGGAATGTATACCTTTTTGCCATAAAAAAGCAAATTTCTTTATTTTTGCCCCAAAATAAGGGGATTTTCCACCTTTTTGACTCAAAATAAGTGCAATTTCTGCCTTTTCCCCAAAATAAACGAAATTTCTGCCTTTTTGCCCCAAAATAAGGGGAATTTCAGCCTTATTACCTCAAAAAAAGGAGAATTTCTGCATTTTTGCCCCAAAATATGGGGAATTTCTGACTTTTTGCCCCAAAATAAAAAAAATTTCTGCAATTTTGTACCAAAATAAAAAAAATTTCTGCCTTTTTGCCCCCCCAAAAAAATTTCTGCCTTTTTTTTCTCAAATACCTGAAATTTCTGCAATTTTGCCCCAAAATAAGGGAAATTTCTGCAATTTTGCCCCAATGTAAAGGAAATTTCTGCAATTTTGCCCCAAAATAAGGGGAATTTCTGACTGTTTGCTCCCGAAAAAGGAGATTTTCTGTCTTTTTGCCCCAAAATAAGGAGAATTTCTGCCTTTTTGCCCGAAAATTAAGAGAATTTCTGCAATTTTGCTTCAAAATACAGGGAATTTCTGCCTTTTAGCCCCAAAATAAAGGGAATTTCTGCATTTTACCTCAAATTGAGAATAATTTCTGCCTTTTGCCTCAAAATAAGGGGAATTTTCTGCCTTTTTGTTTCAAAATAAGATAAATTTCTTCAATTTTGTACCATAATAAAAGAAATTTCTGCTCTTTGCCCCAAAATAAAAGGAATTTCTGACTTTTTGCCCTGAAATAAATGAAATTTCTGCAATTTTGCCCAAAAATAAGGGAAATTTGTGCCTCTTTGCCCCAAAATAAGAAGAAGTTTTGCCTTTTGCCCCAGAATATGGGGAATTTCAGCATTTTACCTCAAAATAAGAATTTCAGCCTTTTTGCCCCAAAATAAGGAAAATTTCTGCAATTTTGCCCCAAAATAAGGGGAATTTCTTCCTTTTTGCCCCAAAATAAAGGATATTTCAGCCTTTTTACCTGAAAATAAGTGAAATTTCTGCAATTTTGCCCCAAATAAGGGAAATTTCTGCAATTTTGCCTCAAAATAAGGTAAATTCCTGCAATTTTGCCCCAAAATAAGTGGAATTTCTGAGTTTTGTCCCAAAATAAGGAGAATTTCTGTCTTTTTGCCCCAACATATAGGGAATTTCTGCCTTTTTGCCCAACAATTAGGGGAATTTCTTCATTTTTGCTTCAAAATAAGGGGAATTTCTGCCTTTTTGCCTCTAAAGAAGTGGAATTTCTGTATTTTCCTTCCAAAACAAAGGGAATTTCTGTGTTTTTTGCCCCAAAATAAGGAAAATTTCTGACTTATTACCCTGAAATAAGTGAAATTTCTGCCTTTTTACCCAAAAATAAACAAAATTTCTGTCTTTTTGCCCCAAAATAAGGGGAATTTCAGCCTTTTTACCTCAAAATAAGGGGAATTTCTGCATTTTTGCCACAAAATATTAGGAATTTCTGCCTTTTTGCCCCAAAATAAGAAAAATTTCTGCCATTTTTACCTGAAATAAGTGAAATTTCTGCAATTTTGCCCCAAAATAAGTAAAATTTTTGCAATTTTGCCCCAAAATAAGGGAAATTTCTGGAATTTAGCCCCAAAATAAGTGGAATTTCTGAGTTTTGCCCCAAAATAAGGAGAATTTCTGTCTTTTTGCCCCAACATATAGGGAATTTCTGCCTTTTTGCCCCACAATTAGGGGATTTTCTTCAATTCTGCTCCAAAATAGGGGGAATTTCTGCTTTTTTGCCCGAAAATAAGGGGAATGTATACCTTTTGCCACAAAAAAGAGAAATTTCGTCATTTTTGCCCCAAAATAAGAGGAATTTCTGCCTTCTTCCCTCAAAATAAGTGAAATTTCTGCCTTTTTACCTAAAAATGAATGGAATTTCTGTCTTTTTGCCCCAAAATAAAAGGAATTTTTGAATTTTGCCCTGAAATAAGTGAAATTTCTGCAATTTTGCCCCAAAATAAGGGAAATTTCTGCCTTTTTGCCACAAAATGAAGGGAATTTCTGTATTTTTGCCCCAAAATAAGGGGAATTTCAGCATTTTACCTCATAATAAGGCAAATCTCTGCCTTTTTGCCCCAAAATATGGGGAATTTCTTCATTTTTGCCCCAAAATAAAGAAAATTTCTGCAATTTTGTACCAAAATAAAAGAAATTTCTGCCTTTTTGCCCCAAAATAAGAGAAATTTCTGCACTTTTTCCCTGAAATAAGTGAAATTTCTGCAATTTTGCCCCAAAATAAGGGAAATTTCTGCAATTTTGCCCCAAAATAAAGAAAATTTCTGCAATTTTGTACCAAAATAAAAGAAATTTCTGCGTTTTTGCCCCAAAATAAGAGAAATTTCTGCACTTTTTCCCTGAAATAAGTGAAATTTCTGCAATTTTGCCCCAAAATAAGGGAAATTTCTGCAATTTTACCCCAAAATAAGGGGAATTTCTGACTTTTTGCCCTGAAATAAGGAGAATTTCTGTCTTTTTGTTCCAAAATAATGTGAATTTCTGCATTTTCCTTCAAAATTAGGGAAATATGTGCAATTTTGCTTCAAAATACGGGGAAATCTGCCTTACTGCACAAAAATAAAGGGAATTTCTCCATTTTTGCACCAATATAAGGGGAATTTCTGAAATTTAGCTTTAAAATACGGGGAATTTCTGCGTTATTGTCCGAAATAAAGTGGAATTTCTGCCTTTTTGCCCTGAAATATTTGAAATTTCTGCAATTTTGCCCGAAAATAAGGGAAATTTGTGCCTCTTTGCCCCAAAATAAGAAGAAGTTTTGCCTTTTGCCCCAGAATATGGGGAATTTCAGCATTTTACCTCAAAATAAGAATTTCAGCCTTTTTGCCCCAAAATAAGGAAAATTTCTGCAATTTTGCCCCAAAATAAGGGGAATTTCTTCCTTTTTGCCCCAAAATAAAGGATATTTCAGCCTTTTTACCTGAAAATAAGTGAAATTTCTGCAATTTTGCCCCAAATAAGGGAAATTTCTGCAATTTTGCCTCAAAATAAGGTAAATTCCTGCAATTTTGCCCCAAAATAAGTGGAATTTCTGAGTTTTGTCCCAAAATAAGGAGAATTTCTGTCTTTTTGCCCCAACATATAGGGAATTTCTGCCTTTTTGCCCAACAATTAGGGGAATTTCTTCATTTTTGCTTCAAAATAAGGGGAATTTCTGCCTTTTTGCCTCTAAAGAAGTGGAATTTCTGTATTTTCCTTCCAAAACAAAGGGAATTTCTGTGTTTTTTGCCCCAAAATAAGGAAAATTTCTGACTTATTACCCTGAAATAAGTGAAATTTCTGCCTTTTTACCCAAAAATAAACAAAATTTCTGTCTTTTTGCCCCAAAATAAGGGGAATTTCAGCCTTTTTACCTCAAAATAAGGGGAATTTCTGCATTTTTGCCACAAAATATTAGGAATTTCTGCCTTTTTGCCCCAAAATAAGAAAAATTTCTGCCATTTTTACCTGAAATAAGTGAAATTTCTGCAATTTTGCCCCAAAATAAGTAAAATTTTTGCAATTTTGCCCCAAAATAAGGGAAATTTCTGGAATTTAGCCCCAAAATAAGTGGAATTTCTGAGTTTTGCCCCAAAATAAGGAGAATTTCTGTCTTTTTGCCCCAACATATAGGGAATTTCTGCCTTTTTGCCCCACAATTAGGGGATTTTCTTCAATTCTGCTCCAAAATAGGGGGAATTTCTGCTTTTTTGCCCGAAAATAAGGGGAATGTATACCTTTTGCCACAAAAAAGAGAAATTTCGTCATTTTTGCCCCAAAATAAGAGGAATTTCTGCCTTCTTCCCTCAAAATAAGTGAAATTTCTGCCTTTTTACCTAAAAATGAATGGAATTTCTGTCTTTTTGCCCCAAAATAAAAGGAATTTTTGAATTTTGCCCTGAAATAAGTGAAATTTCTGCAATTTTGCCCCAAAATAAGGGAAATTTCTGCCTTTTTGCCACAAAATGAAGGGAATTTCTGTATTTTTGCCCCAAAATAAGGGGAATTTCAGCATTTTACCTCATAATAAGGCAAATCTCTGCCTTTTTGCCCCAAAATATGGGGAATTTCTTCATTTTTGCCCCAAAATAAAGAAAATTTCTGCAATTTTGTACCAAAATAAAAGAAATTTCTGCCTTTTTGCCCCAAAATAAGAGAAATTTCTGCACTTTTTCCCTGAAATAAGTGAAATTTCTGCAATTTTGCCCCAAAATAAGGGAAATTTCTGCAATTTTGCCCAAAATAAAGAAAATTTCTGCAATTTTGTACCAAAATAAAAGAAATTTCTGCCTTTTTGCCCCAAAATAAGAGAAATTTCTGCACTTTTTCCCTGAAATAAGTGAAATTTCTGCAATTTTGCCCCAAAATAAGGGAAATTTCTGCAATTTTGCCCCAAAATAAAGAAAATTTCTGCAATTTTACCCCAAAATAAGGGGAATTTCTGACTTTTTGCCCTGAAATAATGAGAATTTCTGTCTTTTTGTTCCAAAATAATGTGAATTTCTGCATTTTCCTTCAAAATTAGGGAAATATGTGCAATTTTGCTTCAAAATACGGGGAAATCTGCCTTACTGCACAAAAATAAAGGGAATTTCTCCATTTTTGCACCAATATAAGGGGAATTTCTGAAATTTAGCTTTAAAATACGGGGAATTTCTGCGTTATTGTCCGAAATAAAGTGGAATTTCTGCCTTTTTGCCCTGAAATATTTGAAATTTCTGCAATTTTACCCCAAAATAAGGGGAATTTCTGTTTTTGGCCCCAAAATTAAGGGAATTTCTGCTTTTTGCCCCAAAATAAGGCAAATATCTGACTTTTTGCCCAGAAATAATTGAAATTTCTGCAATTTTGCCCCAAAATAATAGGAATTTCTGCCTTTTTGCCGAAAATAAGGGGAATTTCAGCATTTTACCTTCAAATAAGGGGAATTTCTGCCTTTTTGCCACAAAATAAGGGGAATTTCTGCCCTATTGCCCTTAAATAAGGAAAATTTCGCTTTTCTGCCCCAATTAACGGGAATTTCTGCCTTTTTGCCACAAAGTAAAGGGAATTTCTGCCTTTTTGCCCCAAAATAACGGGAATTTCAGCCTTTTTACCTCAAAATAAGGGGAATTTCTGCCTTTTTCCCCAAAATATGGGTAATTTTTGCCTTTTTGTTCCAAAATAAGGAAAATTTCTACAATTTTGTATCAAAATAAAAGAAATTTCTGTTTTTGCCCGAAAATAAAAGGAATTTCTGACTTTTTGCCCTGAAATAAATGAAATTCCTGCAATTATGCCCGAAAATAAGGGAAATTTGTGCCTTTTTGCCCCCAAATGAGGGGAATTTCTGCCTTTTTGCCCCAAAATATGGGGAATTTCAGGATTTTACCTCAAAATAAGGGGAATTTCAGCCTTTTTGCAGCAAAATATGGGGAATTTCTGCCTTTTTGCCACAAAATAAGAAAAATTTCTGCAAGTCTGTAACAATATAAAAGAAATTTCTAAAATTTTGCCCCAAAATAAAGGAAATTTCTGATTTTTGCCCCAAAATAAAAAGAATTTCTCTATATTTGCCCCAAAATAAAGGGAAATTCTGCCTTTTAGCCCCAAAATTAGGGGAGTTTCTGCAATTTTGCTCCAAAATACGAGAAATTTCTGCCTTTTCACCCGAAATTATGTGGATTTTCTGCATTTTTGCCTCCAAATAAGGGAAATTTCTGCAATTTTATCCCAAAATAAGGGAAATTTCTGCCTTTTTGCCCCAAAATAAGAGGAATTTCTGCCGTTTTGCCCTGAAATATGTGAAATTTCTGCAATTTTACCCCAAAATAAGGTGAATTTCTGCCTTTTTGCCCCAAAATAATGGGAATTTCTGCTTTTTTGCCCCAAAATAAGAAAAATTTTTGCTTTTTTTCTCTGAAATAAGTGAAATTTCTGCAATTTTGCCCTAAAATAAGGGAAATTTCTGCAATTTTTCCCCATAATAAGGGAAATTTCTGCAATTTTGCCCCAAAATAAGGGGAATTTCTGTTTTTGTCCCGAAATAAGGGAAATTTCTGCAATTTTGCCCTAAAATAAGGGGATTTTCTGCATTTTTTGCCAAAAATAAGGGGAATTTCTGACATTTTGCCGCAAAATAAGTGAAATTTCTGCAGTTTTACCCCAAAATAAGGAAAATTTCTGCCTTTTTGCCCAAAAATTAGGGGAATTTCTGCAATTTTGCTCCAAAATACAAAGAATTTCTGCCTTTTTGCCCGAAAATAAAGGGAATGTATACCTTTTTGCCATAAAAAAGCAAATTTCTTCATTTTTGCCCCAAAATAAGGGGATTTTCCACCTTTTTGACTCAAAATAAGTGCAATTTCTGCCTTTTCCCCAAAATAAACGAAATTTCTGCCTTTTTGCCCCAAAATAAGGGGAATTTCAGCCTTATTACCTCAAAATAAGGGGAATTTCTGCATTTTTGCCCCAAAATATGGGGAATTTCTGACTTTTTGCCCCAAAATAAGAAAAATTTCTGCAATTTTGTGCCAAAATAAAAAAAATTTCTGCCTTTTTGCCCCCCCAAAAAAATTTCTGCCTTTTTTTTCTCAAATACCTGAAATTTCTGCAATTTTGCCCCAAAATAAGGGAAATTTCTGCAATTTTGCCCCAATGTAAAGGAAATTTCTGCAATTTTGCCCCAAAATAAGGGGAATTTCTGACTGTTTGCTCCCGAAAAAGGAGATTTTCTGTCTTTTTGCCCCAAAATGAGGAGAATTTCTGCCTTTTTGCCCGAAAATTAAGAGAATTTCTGCAATTTTGCTTCAAAATACAGGGAATTTCTGCTTTTTAGCCCCAAAATAAAGGGAATTTCTGCATTTTACCTCAAATTGAGAATAATTTCTGCCTTTTGCCTCAAAATAAGGGGAATTTTCTGCCTTTTTGTTTCAAAATAAGATAAATTTCTTCAATTTTGTACCATAATAAAAGAAATTTCTGCTCTTTGCCCCAAAATAAAAGGAATTTCTGACTTTTTGCCCTGAAATAAATGAAATTTCTGCAATTTTGCCCGAAAATAAGGGAAATTTGTGCCTCTTTCCCTAAAAATAAGAAGAAGTTTTACCTTTTGCCCCAGAATATGGGGAATTTCAGCATTTACCTCAAAATAAGAATTTCAGCCTTTTTGCCCCAAAATAAGGAAAATTTCTGCAATTTTGATCCAAAATAAGGGGAATTTCTTCTTTTTTGCCCCAAAATAAAGGATATTTCAGCCTTTTTACCTGAAAATAAGTGAAATTTCTGCAATTTTGCCCCAAATAAGGGAAATTTCTGCAATTTTGCCTCAAAATAAGGTAAATTCCTGCAATTTTGCCCCAAAATAAGTGGAATTTCTGAGTTTTGTCCCAAAATAAGGAGAATTTCTGTCTTTTTGCCCCAACATATAGGGAATTTCTGCCTTTTTGCTCAACAATTAGGGGAATTTCTTCATTTTTGCTTCAAAATAAGGGGAATTTCTGCCTTTTTGCCTCTAAAGAAGTGGAATTTCTGTATTTTCCTTCCAAAACAAAGGGAATTTCTGTGTTTTTTGCCCCAAAATAAGGAAAATTTCTGACTTATTACTCTGAAATTAGTGAAATGTTCGCAATTTTGCCCCAAAATAAGGGAAATTTCTGCCTTTTTGCCACAAAATAAGGGGAATTTCAGCCTTTTTACCTCAAAATAAGGGGAATTTCTGCATTTTTGCCACAAAATATTAGGAATTTCTGCCTTTTTGCCCCAAAATAAGAAAAATTTCTGCCTTTTTTTTATCTGAAATAAGTGAAATTTCTGCAATTTTGCCCCAAAATAAGTGAAATTTCTGCAATTTTGCCCTAAAATAAGGGAAATTTCTGGAATTTTGCCCCAAAATAAGTGGAATTTCTGAGTTTTGCCCCAAAATAAGGAGAATTTCTGTCTTTTTGCCCCAACATATAGGGAATTTCTGCCTTTTTGCCCCACAATTAGGGGATTTTCTGCAATTGTGCTCCAAAAAACGGGATATTTCTGCTTTTTTACCCGAAAATAAGGAGAATATATACCTTTTGCCACAAAAAAGGGAAATTTCTTCATTTTTGCCCCAAAATAAGAGGAATTTCTGCCTTCTTACCTCACAATAAGTGAAATTTCTGCCTTTTTACCCAAAAATAAACAAAATTTCTGTCTTTTTGCCCAAAAATAAAAGGAATTTTTGAATTTTGCCCTGAAATAAGTGAAATTTCTGCAATTTTGCCCCAAAATAAGGGAAATTTCTGCCTTTTTGCCACAAAATAAAGGGAATTTCTGTATTTTTGCCCCAAAATAAGGGGAATTTCAGCATTTTACCTCATAATAAGGCGAATCTCTGCCTTTTTGCCCCAAAATATGGGGAATTTCTTCATTTTTGCCCCAAAATAAAGAAAATTTCTGCAATTTTGCCCCAAAATAAGGGAAATTTCTGCCTTTTTGCCACAAAATAAGGGGAATTTCAGCCTTTTTACCTCAAAATAAGGGGAATTTCTGCATTTTTGCCACAAAATATTAGGAATTTCTGCCTTTTTGCCCCAAAATAAGAAAAATTTCTGCCTTTTTTTTATCTGAAATAAGTGAAATTTCTGCAATTTTGCCCCAAAATAAGTGAAATTTCTGCAATTTTGCCCTAAAATAAGGGAAATTTCTGGAATTTTGCCCCAAAATAAGTGGAATTTCTGAGTTTTGCCCCAAAATAAGGAGAATTTCTGTCTTTTTGCCCCAACATATAGGGAATTTCTGCCTTTTTGCCCCACAATTAGGGGATTTCCTGCAATTGTGCTCCAAAAAACGGGATATTTCTGCTTTTTTACCCGAAAATAAGGAGAATATATACCTTTTGCCACAAAAAAGGGAAATTTCTTCATTTTTGCCCCCAAATAAGAGGAATTTCTGCCTTCTTACCTCACAATAAGTGAAATTTCTGCCTTTTTACCCAAAAATAAACAAAATTTCTGTCTTTTTGCCCAAAAATAAAAGGAATTTTTGAATTTTGCCCTGAAATAAGTGAAATTTCTGCAATTTTGCCCCAAAATAAGGGAAATTTCTGCCTTTTTGCCACAAAATAAAGGGAATTTCTGTATTTTTGCCCCAAAATAAGGGGAATTTCAGCATTTTACCTCATAATAAGGCGAATCTCTGCCTTTTTGCCCCAAAATATGGGGAATTTCTTCATTTTTGCCCCAAAATAAAGAAAATATCTGCAATTTTGCCCCAAAATAAGGGAAATTTCTGCCTTTTTGCCACAAAATAAGGGGAATTTCAGCCTTTTTACCTCAAAATAAGGGGAATTTCTGCATTTTTGCCACAAAATATTAGGAATTTCTGCCTTTTTGCCCCAAAATAAGAAAAATTTCTGCCTTTTTTTTATCTGAAATAAGTGAAATTTCTGCAATTTTGCCCCAAAATAAGTGAAATTTCTGCAATTTTGCCCTAAAATAAGGGAAATTTCTGGAATTTTGCCCCAAAATAAGTGGAATTTCTGAGTTTTGCCCCAAAATAAGGAGAATTTCTGTCTTTTTGCCCCAACATATAGGGAATTTCTGCCTTTTTGCCCCACAATTAGGGGATTTCCTGCAATTGTGCTCCAAAAAACGGGATATTTCTGCTTTTTTACCCGAAAATAAGGAGAATATATACCTTTTGCCACAAAAAAGGGAAATTTCTTCATTTTTGCCCCCAAATAAGAGGAATTTCTGCCTTCTTACCTCACAATAAGTGAAATTTCTGCCTTTTTACCCAAAAATAAACAAAATTTCTGTCTTTTTGCCCAAAAATAAAAGGAATTTTTGAATTTTGCCCTGAAATAAGTGAAATTTCTGCAATTTTGCCCCAAAATAAGGGAAATTTCTGCCTTTTTGCCACAAAATAAAGGGAATTTCTGTATTTTTGCCCCAAAATAAGGGGAATTTCAGCATTTTACCTCATAATAAGGCGAATCTCTGCCTTTTTGCCCCAAAATATGGGGAATTTCTTCATTTTTGCCCCAAAATAAAGAAAATTTCTGCAATTTTGTACCAAAATAAAAGAAATTTCTGCCTTTTTGCCCCAAAATAAGAGAAATTTCTGCACTTTTTCCCTGAAATAAGTGAAATTTCTGCAATTTTGCCCCAAAATAAGGGAAATTTCTGCAATTTTGCCCCAAAATAAAGAAAATTTCTGCAATTTTACCCCAAAATAAGGGGAATTTCTGACTTTTTGCCCTGAAATAAGGAGAATTTCTGTCTTTTTGTTCCAAAATAATGTGAATTCCTGCATTTTCCTTCAAAATTAGGGAAATATGTGCAATTTTGCATCAAAATACGGGGAAATCTGCCTTATTGCACAAAAATAAAGGGAATTTCTCCATTTTTGCACCAATATAAGGGGAATTTCTGAAATTTAGCTTTAAAATACGGGGAATTTCTGCGTTATTGTCCGAAATAAAGTGGAATTTCTGCCTTTTTGCCCTGAAATATTTGAAATTTCTGCAATTTTACCCCAAAATAAGGGGAATTTCTGTTTTTGGCCCCAAAATTAAGGGAATTTCTGCTTTTTGCCCCAAAATAAGGCAAATATCTGACTTTTTGCCCAGAAATAATTGAAATTTCTGCAATTTTGCCCCAAAAAAATAGGAATTTCTGCCTTTTTGCCGAAAATAAGGGGAATTTCAGCATTTTACCTTCAAATAAGGGGAATTTCTGCCTTTTTGCCACAAAATAAGGGGAATTTCTGCCCTATTGCCCTTAAATAAGGAAAATTTCGCTTTTCTGCCCCAATTAACGGGAATTTCTGCCTTTTTGCCACAAAGTAAAGGGAATTTCTGCCTTTTTGCCCCAAAATAACGGGAATTTTAGCCTTTTTACCTCAAAATAAGGGGAATTTCTGCCTTTTTCCCCAAAATATGGGTAATTTTTGCCTTTTTGTTCCAAAATAAGGAAAAGTTCTACAATTTTGTATCAAAATAAAAGAAATTTCTGTTTTTGCCCGAAAATAAAAGGAATTTCTGACTTTTTGCCCTGAAATAAATGAAATTCCTGCAATTATGCCCGAAAATAAGGGAAATTTGTGCCTTTTTGCCCCCAAATGAAGGGAATTTCTGCCTTTTTGCCCCAAAATATGGGGAATTTCAGGATTTTACCTCAAAATAAGGGGAATTTCAGCCTTTTTGCACCAAAATATGGGGAATTTCTGCCTTTTTGCCACAAAATAAGAAAAATTTCTGCAAGTCTGTAACAATATAAAAGAAATTTCTAAAATTTTGCCCCAAAATAAAGGAAATTTCTGATTTTTGCCCCAAAATAAAAAGAATTTCTCTATTTTTGCCCCAAAATAAAGGGAAATTCTGCCTTTTAGCCCCAAAATTAGGGGAGTTTCTGCAATTTTGCTCCAAAATACGAGAAATTTCTGTCTTTTTACCCGAAATTAAGTGGATTTTCTGCCTTTTTGCCTCCAAATAAGGGAAATTTCTGCAATTTTATCCCAAAATGAGGGATATTTCTGCCTTTTTGCCCCAAAATAAGGGGAATTTCTGCCGTTTTGCCCTGAAATATGTGAAATTTCTGCAATTTTACCCCAAAATAAGGTGAATTTCTGCCTTTTTGCCCCAAAATAATGGGAATTTCTGACTTTTTGCCCCAAAATAAGAAAAATTTTTACTATTTTTCTCTGAAATAAGTGAAATTTCTGCAATTTTGCCCTAAAATAAGGGAAATTTCTGCAATTTTTCCCCATAATAAGGGAAATTTCTGCAATTTTGCCCCAAAATAAGGGGAATTTCTGTTTTTGTCCCCAAATAAAGGAAATTTCTGCAATTTTGCCCTAAAATAAGGGGATTTTCTGCATTTTTTGCCAAAAATAAGGGGAATTTCTGACATTTTGCCGCAAAATAAGTGAAATTTCTGCAGTTTTACCCCAAAATAAGGAAAATTTCTGCCTTTTTGCCCAAAAATTAGGGGAATTTCTGCAATTTTGCTCCAAAATACAAAGAATTTCTGCCTTTTTGCCCGAAAATAAAGGGAATGTATACCTTTTGCCATAAAAAAGCAAATTTCTTCATTTTTGCCCCAAAATAAGGGGATTTTCCACCTTTTTGACTCAAAATAAGTGCAATTTCTGCCTTTTCCCCAAAATAAACGAAATTTCTGCCTTTTTGCCCCAAAATAAGGGGAATTTCAGCCTTATTACCTCAAAATAAGGGGAATTTCTGCATTTTTGCCCCAAAATATGGGGAATTTCTGACTTTTTGCCCCAAAATAAAAAAAATTTCTGCAATTTTGTACCAAAATAAAAAAAATTTCTGCCTTTTTGCCCCCCCAAAAAATTTCTGCCTTTTTTTCTCAAATACCTGAAATTTCTGCAATTTTGCCCCAAAATAAGGGAAATTTCTGCAATTTTGCCCCAATGTAAAGGAAATTTCTGCAATTTTGCCCCAAAATAAGGGGAATTTCTGACTGTTTGCTCCCGAAAAAGGAGATTTTCTGTCTTTTTGCCCCAAAATAAGGAGAATTTCTGCCTTTTTGCCCGAAAATTAAGAGAATTTTTGCAATTTTGCTTCAAAATACAGGGAATTTCTGCCTTTTAGCCCCAAAATAAAGGGAATTTCTGCATTTTACCTCAAATTGAGAATAATTTCTGCCTTTTGCCTCAAAATAAGGGGAATTTTCTGCCTTTTTGTTTCAAAATAAGAAAAATTTCTTCAATTTTGTACCATAATAAAAGAAATTTCTGCTCTTTGCCCCAAAATAAAAGGAATTTCTGACTTTTTGCCCTGAAATAAATGAAATTTCTGCAATTTTTCCCGAAAATAAGGGAAATTTGTGCCTCTTTGCCCCAAAATAAGAAGAAGTTTTGCCTTTTGCCCCAAAATATGGGGAATTTCTGCAATTTTGCCCCAAAATAAGGGGAATTTCTTCCTTTTTGCCCAAAAATAAAGGATATTTCAGCCTTTTTACCTGAAAATAAGTGAAATTTCTGCAATTTTGCCCCAAATAAGGGAAATTTCTGCAATTTTGCCTCAAAATAAGGTAAATTCCTGCAATTTTGCCCCAAAATAAGTGGAATTTCTGAGTTTTGTCCCAAAATAAGGAGAATTTCTGTCTTTTTGCCCCAACATATAGGGAATTTCGGTCTTTTTGCCCAACCATTAGGGGAATTTCTTCATTTTTGCTTCAAAATAAGGGGAATTTCTGCCTTTTTGCCTCTAAAGAAGTGGAATTTCTGTATTTTCCTTCCAAAACAAAGGGAATTTCTGTGTTTTTTGCCCCAAAATAAGGAAAATTTCTGACTTATTACCCTGAAATAAGTTAAATGTTTGCAATTTTGCCCCAAAATAAGGGAAATTTCTGCCTTTTTGCCCCAAAATAAGGAAAATTTCAGCTTTTTTACCTCAAAATAAGGGGAATTTCTGCATTTTTGCCACAAAATATTAGGAATTTCTGCCTTTTTGCCCCAAAATAAGAAAAATTTTTGCCATTTTTATCTGAAATAAGTGAAATTTCTGCAATTGTGCCCCAAAATAAGTAAAATTTCTGCAATTTTGCCCCAAAATATGTAAAATTTCTGCAATTTTGCCCCAAAATAAGGGAAATTTCTGCAATTTTGCCCCAAAATAAGGGAAATTTCTGCCTTTTTGCCACAAAATGAAGGGAATTTCTGTATTTTTGCCCCAAAATAAGGGGAATTTCAGCATTTTACCTCATAATAAGGCAAATCTCTGCCTTTTTGCCCCAAAATATGGGGAATTTCTTCATTTTTGCCCCAAAATAAAGAAAATTTCTGCAATTTTGTACCAAAATAAAAGAAATTTCTGCCTTTTTGCCCCAAAATAAGAGAAATTTCTGCACTTTTTCCCTGAAATAAGTGAAATTTCTGCAATTTTGCCCCAAAATAAGGGAAATTTCTGCAATTTTGCCCCAAAATAAAGAAAATTTCTGCAATTTTGTACCAAAATAAAAGAAATTTCTGCCTTTTTGCCCCAAAATAAGAGAAATTTCTGCACTTTTTCCCTGAAATAAGTGAAATTTCTGCAATTTTGCCCAAAAATAAGAGAAATTTCTGCAATTTTACCCCAAAAGAAGGGGAATTTCTGACTTTTTGGCCTGAAATAAGGAGAATTTCTGTCTTTTTGTTCCAAAATAATGTGAATTTCTGCATTTTCCTTCAAAATTAGGGAAATATGTGCAATTTTGCTTCAAAATACGGGGAAATCTGCCTTATTGCACAAAAATAAAGGGAATTTCTCCATTTTTGCACCAATATAAGGGGAATTTCTGAAATTTAGCTTTAAAATATGGGGAATTTCTGCGTTATTGTCCGAAATAAAGTTGAATTTCTGCCTTTTTGCCCTGAAATATTTGAAATTTCTGCAATTTTACCCCAAAATAAGGGGAATTTCTGTTTTTGGCCCCAAAATTAAGGGAATTTCTGCTTTTTGCCCCAAAATAAGGCAAATAGCTGACTTTTTGCCCAGAAATAATTGAAATTTCTGCAATTTTGCCCCAAAATAATAGGAATTTCTGCCTTTTTGCCGAAAATAAGGGGAATTTCAGCATTTTACCTTCAAATAAGGGGAATTTCTGCCTTTTTGCCACAAAATAAGGGGAATTTCTGCCCTATTGCCCTTAAATAAGGAAAATTTCTGCTTTTCTGCCCCAATTAACGGGAATTTCTGCCTTTTTGCCACAAAGTAAAGGGAATTTCTGCCTTTTTGCCCCAAAATAACGGGAATTTCAGCCTTTTTACCTCAAAATAAGGGGAATTTCTGCCTTTTTCCCCAAAATATGGGTAATTTTTGCCTTTTTGTTCCAAAATAAGGAAAAGTTCTACAATTTTGTATCAAAATAAAAGAAATTTCTGTTTTTGCCCCAAAATAAAAGGAATTTCTGACTTTTTGCCCTGAAATAAATGAAATTCCTGCAATTATGCCCGAAAATAAGGGAAATTTGGGCTTTTTTGCCCCCAAATGAGGGGAATTTCTGCCTTTTTGCCCCAAAATATGGGGAATTTCAGGATTTTACCTCAAAATAAGGGGAATTTCAGCCTTTTTGCACCAAAATATGGGGAATTTCTGCCTTTTTGCCACAAAATAAGAAAAATTTCTGCAAGTCTGTAACAATATAAAAGAAATTTCTAAAATTTTGCCCCAAAATAAAGGAAATTTCTGATTTTTGCCCCAAAATAAAAAGAATTTCTCTATTTTTGCCCCAAAATAAAGGGAAATTCTGCCTTTTAGCCCCAAAATTAGGGGAGTTTCTGCAATTTTGCTCCAAAATACGAGAAATTTCTGCCTTTTTACCCGAAATTAAGTGGATTTTCTGCCTTTTTGCCCCCAAATAAGGGAAATTTCTGCAATTTTATCCCAAAATAAGGGAAATTTCTGCCTTTTTGCCCCAAAATAAGGGGAATTTCTGCCGTTTTGCCCTGAAATATGTGAAATTTCTGCAATTTTACCCCAAAATAAGGTGAATTTCTGCCTTTTTGCCCCAAAATAATGGGAATTTCTGCCTTTTTGCCCCAAAATAAGAAAAATTTTTGCTTTTTTTCTCTGAAATAAGTGAAATTTCTGCAATTTTGCCCTAAAATAAGGGAAATTTCTGCAATTTTTCCCCATAATAAGGGAAATTTCTGCAATTTTGCCCCAAAATAAGGGAAATTTCTGTTTTTGTCCCCAAATAAGGGAAATTTCTGCAATTTTGCCCTAAAATAAGGGGATTTTCTGCATTTTTTGCCAAAAATAAGGGGAATTTCTGACATTTTGCCGCAAAATAAGTGAAATTTCTGCAGTTTTACCCCAAAATAAGGAAAATTTCTGCCTTTTTGCCCAAAAATTAGGGGAATTTCTGCAATTTTGCTCCAAAATACAAAGAATTTCTGCCTTTTTGCCCGAAAATAAAGGGAATGTATACCTTTTTGCCATAAAAAAGCAAATTTCTTCATTTTTGCCCCCAAATAAGGAGATTTTCCACCTTTTTGACTCAAAATAAGTGCAATTTCTGCCTTTTCCCCAAAATAAACGAAATTTCTGCCTTTTTGCCCCAAAATAAGGGGAATTTCAGCCTTATTACCTCAAAATAAGGGGAATTTCTGCCTTTTTGCCCCAAAATATGGGGAATTTCTGACTTTTTGCCCCAAAATAAGAAAAATTTCTGCAATTTTGTACCAAAATAAAAAAAATTTCTGCCTTTTTGCCCCCCCAAAAAAATTTCTGCCTTTTTTTTTTCAAATACCTGAAATTTCTGCAATTTTGCCCCCAAATAAGGGAAATTTCTGCAATTTTGCCCCAATGTAAAGGAAATTTCTGCAATTTTGCCCCAAAATAAGGGGAATTTCTGACTGTTTGCTCCCGAAAAAGGAGATTTTCTGTCTTTTTGCCCCAAAATAAGGAGAATTTCAGCCTTTTTGCCCGAAAATTATGAGAATTTCTGCAATTTTGCTCCAAAATACAAAGAATTTCTGCCGTTTTGCCCGAAAATAAAGGGAATGTATACCTTTTGGCCATAAAAAAGCAAATTTCTTCATTTTTGCCCCAAAATAAGAGGAATTTCCACCTTTTTGACTCAAAATACGTGCAATTTCTGCCTTTTCCCCAAAATAAACGAAATTTCTGTCTTTTTGCCCCAAAATAAGGGGAATTTCAGCGTTTTTACCTCAAAATAAGGGGAATTTCTGCCTTTTTGCCCCAAAATATGGGGAATTTCTGACTTTTTTCCCCAAAATAAGAAAAATTTCTGCAATTTTGTACCAAAATAAAAAAAATTTCTGCCTTTTTGCCCCCCCAAAAAAATTTCTGCCTTTTTTCCCTGAAATACGTGAAATTTCTGCAATTTTGCCCCAAAATAAGGGAAATTTCTACAATTTTGCCCCAATGTAAAGGAAATTTCTGCAATTTTGCCCCAAAATAAGGGGAATTTCTGACTGTTTGCTCCCGAAAAAGGAGATTTTCTGTCTTTTTGCCCCATAATAAGGAGAATTTCTGCCTTTTTGCCCAAAAATTATGAGAATTTCTGCAATTTTGCTTCAAAATACAGGGAATTTCTGTTTTTTAGCCTCAAAATAAAGGGAATTTCTGCATTTTACCTCAAATTGAGAATAATTTCTGCCTTTTGCCTCAAAATAAGGGGAATTTTCTGCCTTTTTGTTTCAAAATAAGAAAAATTTCTTCAATTTTGTACCATAATAAAAGAAATTTCTGCTCTTTGCCCCAAAATAAAAGGAATTTCTGACTTTTTGCCCTGAAATAAATGAAATTTCTGCAATTTTTCCTGAAAATAAGGGAAATTTGTGCCTCTTTGCCCCAAAATAAAAAGAAGTTTTGCCTTTTGCCCCAAAATATGGGGAATTTCAGCATTTTACCTCAAAATAAGAATTTCAGCCTTTTTGCCCCGAAATAAGGAAAATTTCTGCAATTTTGCCCCAAAATAAGGGGAATTTCTTCTTTTTTGCGCCAAAATAAAGGATATTTCAGCCTTTTTACCTGAAAATAAGTGAAATTTCTGCAATTTTGCGCCAAATAAGGGAAATTTCTGCAATTTTGCCTCAAAATAAGGTAAATTCCTGCAATTTTGCCCCAAAATAAGTGGAATTTCTGAGTTTTGTCCCAAAATAAGGAGAATTTCTGTCTTTTTGCCCCAACATATAGGGAATTTCTGCCTTTTTGCCCAACAATTAGGGGAATTTCTTCATTTTTGCTTCAAAATAAGGGGAATTTCTGCCTTTTTGCCTCTAAAGAAGTGGAATTTCTGTATTTTCCTTCCAAAACAAAGGGAATTTCTGTGTTTTTTGCCCCAAAATAAGGAAAATTTCTGACTTAATACCCTGAAATAAGTGAAATGTTTGCAATTTTGCCCCAAAATAAGTGAAATTTCTGCCTTTTTGCCCCCAAATAAGGGGAATTTCAGCCTTTTTACCTCAAAATAAGGGGAATTTCTGCATTTTTGCCACAAAATATTAGGAATTTCTGCCTTTTTGCCCCAAAATAAGAAAAATTTCTGCCATTTTTACCTGAAATAAGTGAAATTTCTGCAATTTTGCCCCAAAATAAGTAAAATTTCTGCAATTTTGCCCCAAAATAAGGGAAATTTCTGGAATTTTGCCCCAAAATAAGTGGAATTTCTGAGTTTTGCCCCAAAATAAGGAGAATTTCTGTCTTTTTGCCCCAACATATAGGGAATTTCTGCCTTTTTGCCCCACAATTAGGGGATTTCCTTCAATTCTGCTCCAAAATAGGGGGAATTTCTGCTTTTTTGCCCGAAAATAAGGGGAATATATACCTTTTGCCACAAAAAAGGGAAATTTCTTCATTTTTGCCCCAAAATAAGAGGAATTTCTGCCTTCTTACCTCAAAATAAGTGAAATTTCTGCCTTTTTACCCAAAAATAAACAGAATTTCTGACTTTTAGCCCCAAAATAAAAGGAATTTTTGAATTTTGCCCTGAAATAAGTGAAATTTCTGCAATTTTGCCCCAAAATAAGGGAAATTTCTGCCTTTTTGCCCCCAAATAAGGGGAATTTCAGCATTTTTACCTCAAAATAAAAGGAATTTCTGCATTTTTGCCACAAAATATTAGGAATTTCTGCCTTTTTGCCCCAAATAAGAAAAATTTCTGCCTTTATTTTTTATCTGAAATAAGTGAAATTTCTGCAATTTTGCCCCAAAATAAGTGAAATTTCTGCGAATTTGCCCCAAAATAAGGGAAATTTCTGGAATTTGCCCCAAAATAAGTGGAATTTCTGAGTTTTTCCCCAAAATAAGGAGAATTTCTGTCTTTTTGCTCTAACATATAGGGAATTTCTGCCTTTTTGCCCCACAATTAGGGGATTTTCTGCAATTGTGCTCCAAAAAACGGGATATTTCTGCTTTTTTGCCCGAAAATAAGGAGAATATATACCTTTTGCCACAAAAAAAGGGAAATTTCTTCATTTTTGCCCCAAAATAAGAGGATTTCTGCCTTCTTACCTCACAATAAGTGAAATTTCTGCCTTTTTACCCAAAAATAAACAAAATTTCTGTCTTTTTGCCCAAAAATAAAAGGAATTTTTGAATTTTGCCCTGAAATAAGTGAAATTTCTGCAATTTTGCCCCAAAATAAGGGAAATTTCTGCCTTTTTGCCACAAAATAAAGGGAATTTCTGTATTTTTGCCCCAAAATAAGGGGAATTTCAGCATTTTACCTCATAATAAGGCGAATCTCTGCCTTTTTGCCCCAAAATATGGGGAATTTCTTCATTTTTGCCCCAAAATAAAGAAAATTTCTGCAATTTTGTACCAAAATAAAAGAAATTTCTGCCTTTTTGCCCCAAAATAAGAGAAATTTCTGCACTTTTTCCCTGAAATAAGTGAAATTTCTGCAATTTTGCCCCAAAATAAGGGAAATTTCTGCCTTTTTGCCACAAAATAAAGGGAATTTCTGTATTTTTGCCACAAAATAAAGAAAATTTCTGCAATTTTACCCCAAAATAAGGGGAATTTCTGCTTTTTGCCCTGAAATAAGGAGAATTTCTGTCTTTTTGTTCCAAAATAATGTGAATTCTTGCATTTTCCTTTAAAATTAGGGAAATATGTGCAATTTTGCTTCAAAATACGGGGAAATCTGCCTTATTGCACAAAAATAAAGGGAATTTCTCCATTTTTGCACCAATATAAGGGGAATTTCTGAAATTTAGCTTTAAAATATGGGGAATTTCTGCGTTATTGTCCAAAATAAAGTGGAATTTCTGCCTTTTTGCCCTGAAATATTTGAAATTTCTGCAATTTTACCCCAAAATAAGGGGAATTTCTGTTTTTGGCCCCAAAATTAAGGGAATTTCTGCTTTTTGCCCCAAAATAAGGCAAATATCTGACTTTTTGCCCAGAAATAATTGAAATTTCTGCAATTTTGCCCCAAAATAATAGGAATTTCTGCCTTTTTGCCGAAAATAAGGGGAATTTCAGCATTTTACCTTCAAATAAGGGGAATTTCTGCCTTTTTGCCACAAAATAAGGGGAATTTCTGCCCTATTGCCCTTAAATAAGGAAAATTTCGCTTTTCTGCCCCAATGAACGGGAATTTCTGCCTTTTTGCCACAAAGTAAAGGGAATTTCTGCCTTTTTGCCCCAAAATAACGGGAATTTCAGCCTTTTTACCTCAAAATAAGGGGAATTTCTGCCTTTTTCCCCAAAATATGGGTAATTTTTGCCTTTTTGTTCCAAAATAAGGAAAATTTCTACAATTTTGTATCAAAATAAAAGAAATTTCTGTTTTTGCCCGAAAATAAAAGGAATTTCTGACTTTTTGCCCTGAAATAAATGAAATTCCTGCAATTATGCCCGAAAATAAGGGAAATTTGTGCCTTTTTGCCCCCAAATGAGGGGAATTTCTGCCTTTTTGCCCGAAAATATGGGGAATTTCAGGATTTTACCTCAAAATAAGGGGAATTTCAGCCTTTTTGCACCAAAGTATGGGGAATTTTTGCCTTTTTGCCACAAAATAAGAAAAATTTCTGCAAGTCTGTAACAATATAAAAGAAATTTCTAAAATTTTGCCCCAAAATAAAGGAAATTTCTGATTTTTGCCCCAAAATAAAAAGAATTTCTCTATTTTTGCCCCAAAATAAAGGGAAATTCTGCCTTTTAGCCCCAAAAGTAGGGGAGTTTCTGCAATTTTGCTCCAAAATACGAGAAATTTCTGCCTTTTTACCCGAAATTAAGTGGATTTTCTGCCTTTTTGCCTCCAAATAAGGGAAATTTCTGCAATTTTATCCCAAAATAAGGGAAATTTCTGCCTTTTTGCCCCAAATAAGGGGAATTTCTGCCGTTTTGCCCTGAAATATGTGAAATTTCTGCAATTTTACCCCAAA
This sequence comes from Micromys minutus, assembly GCF_963924665.1. Taxonomy (NCBI): domain Eukaryota; kingdom Metazoa; phylum Chordata; class Mammalia; order Rodentia; family Muridae; genus Micromys; species Micromys minutus. The sequence goes on from NW_027667455.1 coordinate 329,266, forward strand.
ATAAGGTGAATTTCTGCCTTTTTGCCCCAAAATAATGGGAATTTCTGCCTTTTTGCCCCAAAATAAGAAAAATTTTTGCTTTTTTTCTCTGAAATAAGTGAAATTTCTGCAATTTTGCCCTAAAATAAGGGAAATTTCTGCAATTTTTCCCCATAATAAGGGAAATTTCTGCAATTTTGACCCAAAATAAGGGGAATTTCTGTTTTTGTCCCCAAATAAGGGAAATTTCTGCAATTTTGCCCTAAAATAAGGGGATTTTCTGCATTTTTTGCCAAAAATAAGGGGAATTTCTCTCATTTTGCCGCAAAATAAGTGAAATTTCTGCAGTTTTACCCCAAAATAAGGAAAATTTCTGCCTTTTTGCCCAAAAATTAGGGGAATTTCTGCAATTTTGCTCCAAAATACAAAGAATTTCTGCCTTTTTGCCCGAAAATAAAGGGAATGTATACCTTTTTGCCATAAAAAAGCAAATTTCTTCATTTTTGCCCCCAAATAAGGAGATTTTCCACCTTTTTGACTCAAAATAAGTGCAATTTCTGCCTTTTCCCCAAAATAAACGAAATTTCTGCCTTTTTGCCCCAAAATAAGGGGAATTTCAGCCTTATTACCTCAAAATAAGGGGAATTTCTGCCTTTTTGCCCCAAAATATGGGGAATTTCTGACTTTTTGGCCCAAAATAAGAAAAATTTCTGCAATTTTGTACCAAAATAAAAAAAATTTCTGCCTTTTTGCCCCCCCAAAAAAATTTCTGCCTTTTTTTTTCAAATACCTGAAATTTCTGCAATTTTGCCCCCAAATAAGGGAAATTTCTGCAATTTTGCCCCAATGTAAAGGAAATTTCTGCAATTTTGCCCCAAAATAAGGGGAATTTCTGACTGTTTGCTCCCGAAAAAGGAGATTTTCTGTCTTTTTGCCCCAAAATAAGGAGAATTTCTGCCTTTTTGCCCGAAAATTATGAGAATTTCTGCAATTTTGCTCCAAAATACAAAGAATTTCTGCCTTTTTGCCCGAAAATAAAGGGAATGTATACCTTTTTGCCATAAAAAAGCAAATTTCTTCATTTTTGCCCCAAAATAAGAGGAATTTCCACCTTTTTGACTCAAAATAAGTGCAATTTCTGCCTTTTCCCCAAAATAAACGAAATTTCTGTCTTTTTGCCCCAAAATAAGGGGAATTTCAGCCTTTTTACCTCAAAATAAGGGGAATTTCTGCCTTTTTGCCCCAAAATATGGGGAATTTCTGACTTTTTGCCCCAAAATAAGAAAAATTTCTGCAATTTTGTACCAAAATAAAAAAAATTTCTGCCTTTTTGCCCCCCCAAAAAAATTTCTGCCTTTTTTCCCTGAAATACGTGAAATTTCTGCAATTTTGCCCCAAAATAAGGGAAATTTCTACAATTTTGCCCCAATGTAAAGGAAATTTCTGCAATTTTGCCCCAAAATAAGGGGAATTTCTGACTGTTTGTTCCCGAAAAAGGAGATTTTCTGTCTTTTTGCCCCATAATAAGGAGAATTTCTGACTTTTTGCCCAAAAATTATGAGAATTTCTGCAATTTTGCTTCAAAATACAGGGAATTTCTGTTTTTTAGCCCCAAAATAAAGGGAATTTCTGCATTTTACCTCAAATTGAGAATAATTTCTGCCTTTTGCCTCAAAATAAGGGGAATTTTCTGCCTTTTTGTTTCAAAATAAGAAAAATTTCTTCAATTTTGTACCATAATAAAAGAAATTTCTGCTCTTTGCTTCAAAATAAAAGGAATTTCTGACTTTTTGCCCTGAAATAAATGAAATTTCTGCAATTTTTCCCGAAAATAAGGGAAATTTGTGCCTCTTTGCCCCAAAATAAAAAGAAGTTTTGCCTTTTGCCCCAAAATATGGGGAATTTCAGCATTTTACCTCAAAATAAGAATTTCAGCCTTTTTGCCCCAAAATAAGGAAAATTTCTGCAATTTTGCCCCAAAATAAGGGGAATTTCTTCCTTTTTGCCCCAAAATAAAGGATATTTCAGCCTTTTTACCTGAAAATAAGTGAAATTTCTGCAATTTTGCCCCAAATAAAGGAAATTTCTGCAATTTTGCCTCAAAATAAGGTAAATTCCTGCAATTTTGCCCCAAAATAAGTGGAATTTCTGAGTTTTGTCCCAAAATAAGGAGAATTTCTGTCTTTTTGCCCCAACATATAGGGAATTTCTGCCTTTTTGCCCAACAATTAGGGGAATTTCTTCATTTTTGCTTTAAAATAAGGGGAATTTCTGCCTTTTTGCCTCTAAAGAAGTGGAATTTCTGTATTTTCCTTCCAAAACAAAGGGAATTTCTGTGTTTTTTGCCCCAAAATAAGGAAAATTTCTGACTTATTACCCTGAAATAAGTGAAATGTTTGCAATTTTGCCCCCAAAAAAGGGAAATTTCTGCCTTTTTGCCCCCAAATAAGGGGAATTTCAGCCTTTTTACCTCAAAATAAGGGGAATTTCTGCATTTTTGCCACAAAATATTAGAAATTTCTGCCTTTTTGCCCCAAAATAAGAAAAATTTCTGCCATTTTTACCTGAAATAAGTGAAATTTCTGCAATTTTGCCCCAAAATAAGTAAAATTTCTGCAATTTTGCCCCAAAATAAGGGAAATTTCTGGAATTTTGCCCCAAAATAAGTGGAATTTCTGATGTTTTGCCCCAAAATAAGGAGAATTTCTGTCTTTTTGCCCCAACATATAGGGAATTTCTGCCTTTTTGCCCCACAATTAGGGGATTTTCTGCAATTGTGCTCCAAAAAACGGGATATTTATGCTTTTTTGCCCGAAAATAAGGGGAATATATACCTTTTGCCACAAAAAAGGGAAATTTCTTCATTTTTGCCCCAAAATAAGAGGAATTTCTGCCTTCTTACCTCAAAATAAGTGAAATTTCTGCCTTTTTACCCAAAAATAAACGGAATTTCTGACTTTTAGCCCCAAAATAAAAGGAATTTTTGAATTTTGCCCTGAAATAAGTGAAATTTCTGCAATTTTGCCCCAAAATAAGGGAAATTTCTGCCTTTTTGCCCCCAAATAAGGGGAATTTCAGCCTTTTTACCTCAAAATAAGGGGAATTTCTGCATTTTTGCCACAAAATATTAGGAATTTTTGCCTTTTTGCCCCAATATAAGAAAAATTTCTGCCTTTTTTTTATCTGAAATAAGTGAAATTTCTGCAATTTTGCCCCAAAATAAGTGAAATTTCTGCAATTTTGCCCCAAAATCAGGGAAATTTCTGGAATTTTGCTTCAAAATAAGTGGAATTTCTGAGTTTTGCCCCAAAATAAGGAGAATTTCTTTCTTTTTGCACCAACATATAGGGAATTTCTGCCTTTTTGCCCCACAATTAGGGGATTTTCTGCAATTGTGCTCTAAAAAACGGGATATTTCTGATTTTTTGCCCGAAAATAAGGAGAATATATAACTTTTGCCACAAAAAAAGAGAAATTTCTTCATTTTTGCCCCAAAATAAGAGGAATTTCTGCCTTCTTACCTCACAATAAGTGAAATTTCTGCCTTTTTACCCAAAAATAAACAAAATTTCTGTCTTTTTGCCCAAAAATAAGAGGAATTTTTGAATTTTGCCCTGAAATAAGTGAAATTTCTGCAATTTTGCCCCAAAATAAGGGAAATTTCTGCCTTTTTGCCACAAAATAAAGGGAATTTCTGTATTTTTGCCCCAAAATAAGGGGAATTTCAGCATTTTACCTCATAATAAGGCGAATCTCTGCCTTTTTGCCCCAAAATATGGGGAATTTCTTCATTTTTGCCCCAAAATAAAGAAAATTTCTGCAATTTTGTACCAAAATAAAAGAAATTTCTGCCTTTTTGCCCCAAAATAAGAGAAATTTCTGCACTTTTTCCCTGAAATAAGTGAAATTTCTGCAATTTTGCCCCAAAATAAGGGAAATTTCTGGAATTTTGCCTCAAAATAAAGAAAATTTCTGCAATTTTACCCCAAAATAAGGGGAATTTCTGACTTTTTGCCCAGAAATAAGGAGAATTTCTGTCTTTTTGTTCCAAAATAATGTGAATTTCTGCATCTTCCTTCAAAATTAGGGAAATATGTGCAATTTTGCTTCAAAATACGGGGAAATCTGCCTTATTGCACAAAAATAAAGGGAATTTCTCCATTTTTGCACCAATATAAGGGGAATTTCTGAAATTTAGCTTTAAAATATGGGGAATTTCTGCGTTATTGTCCGAAATAAAGTGGAATTTCTGCCTTTTTGCCCTGAAATATTTGAAATTTCTGCAATTTTACCCCAAAATAAGGGGAATTTTTGTTTTTGGCCCCAAAATTAAGGGAATTTCTGCTTTTTGCCCCAAAATAAGGCAAATATCTGACTTTTTGCCCAGAAATAATTGAAATTTCTGCAATTTTGCCCCAAAATAATAGGAATTTCTGCCTTTTTGCCGAAAATAAGGGGAATTTCAGCATTTTACCTTCAAATAAGGGGAATTTCTGCCTTTTTGCCACAAAATAAGGGGAATTTCTGCCCTATTGCCCTTAAATAAGGAAAATTTCGCTTTTCTGCCCCAATTAACGGGAATTTCTGCCTTTTTGCCACAAAGTAAAGGGAATTTCTGCCTTTTTGCCCCAAAATAACGGGAATTTCAGCCTTTTTACCTCAAAATAAGGGGAATTTCTGCCTTTTTCCCCAAAATATGGGTAATTTTTGCCTTTTTGTTCCAAAATAAGGAAAATTTCTACAATTTTGTATCAAAATAAAAGAAATTTCTGTTTTTGCCCGAAAATAAAAGGAATTTCTGACTTTTTGCCCTGAAATAAATGAAATTCCTGCAATTATGCCCGAAAATAAGGGAAATTTGTGCCTTTTTGCCCCCAAATGAGGGGAATTTCTGCCTTTTTGCCCGAAAATATGGGGAATTTCAGGATTTTACCTCAAAATAAGGGGAATTTCAGCCTTTTTGCACCAAAATATGGGGAATTTCTGCCTTTTTGCCACAAAATAAGAAAAATTTCTGCAAGTCTGTAACAATATAAAAGAAATTTCTAAAATTTTGCCCCAAAATAAAGGAAATTTCTGATTTTTGCCCCAAAATAAAAAGAATTTCTCTATTTTTGCCCCAAAATAAAGGGAAATTCTGCCTTTTAGCCCCAAAAGTAGGGGAGTTTCTGCAATTTTGCTCCAAAATACGAGAAATTTCTGCCTTTTTACCCGAAATTAAGTGGATTTTCTGCCTTTTTGCCTCCAAATAAGGGAAATTTCTGCAATTTTATCCCAAAATAAGGGAAATTTCTGCCTTTTTGCCCCAAAATAAGGGGAATTTCTGCCGTTTTGCCCTGAAATATGTGAAATTTCTGCAATTTTACCCCAAAATAAGGTGAATTTCTGCCTTTTTGCCCCAAAATAATGGGAATTTCTGCCTTTTTGCCCCAAAATAAAAAAAATTTTTGCTTTTTTTCTCTGAAATAAAGAAATTTCTGCAATTTTGCCCTAAAATAAAGGAAATTTCTGCAATTTTTCCCCATAATAAGGGAAATTTCTGCAATTTTGCCCCAAAATAAGGGGAATTTCTGTTTTTGTCCCCAAATAAGGGAAATTTCTGCAATTTTGCCCTAAAATAAGGGGATTTTCTGCATTTTTTGCCAAAAATAAGGGGAATTTCTGACATTTTGCCGCAAAATAAGTGAAATTTCTGCAGTTTTACCCCAAAATAAGGAAAATTTCTGCTTTTTGCCCAAAAATTAGGGGAATTTCTGCAATTTTGCTCCAAAATACAAAGAATTTCTGCCTTTTTGCCCGAAAATAAAGGGAATGTATACCTTTTTGCCATAAAAAAGCAAATTTCTTCATTTTTGCCCCAAAATAAGGGGATTTTCCACCTTTTTGACTCAAAATAAGTGCAATTTCTGCCTTTTCCCCAAAATAAACGAAATTTCTGCCTTTTTGCCCCAAAATAAGGGGAATTTCAGCCTTATTACCTCAAAATAAGGGGAATTTCTGCCTTTTTGCTTCAAAATATGGGGAATTTCTGACATTTTGCCCCAAAATAAGAAAAATTTCTGCCATTTTGTACCAAAATAAAAAAAATTTCTGCCTTTTTGCCCCCCCCAAAAAAATTTCTGCCTTTTTTTCTCAAATACCTGAAATTTCTGCAATTTTGCCCCAAAATAAGGGAAATTTCTGCAATTTTGCCCCAAAATAAGGGGAATTTCTGACTGTTTGCTCCCGAAAAAGGAGATTTTCTGTCTTTTTGCCCCAAAATAAGGAGAATTTCTGCCTTTTTGCCCGAAAATTATGAGAATTTCTGCAATTTTGCTTCAAAATACAGGGAATTTCTGCCTTTTAGCCCCAAAATAAAGGGAATTTCTGCATTTTACCTCAAATTGAGAATAATTTCTGCCTTTTGCCTCAAAATAAGAAGAATTTTCTGCCTTTTTGTTTCAAAATAAGAAAAATTTCTTCAATTTTGTACCATAATAAAAGAAATTTCTGCTCTTTGCCCCAAAATAAAAAAAATTTCTGACTTTTTGCCCTGAAATAAATGAAATTTCTGCAATTTTGCCCGAAAATAAGGGAAATTTGTGCCTCTTTGCCCCAAAATAAGAAGAAGTTTTGCCTTTTGCCCCAAAATATGGGGAATTTCAGCATTTTACCTCAAAATAAGAATTTCAGCCCTTTTGCCCCAAAATAAGGAAAATTTCTGCAATTTTGCCCCAAAATAAGGGGAATTTCTTCTTTTTTGCCCCAAAATAAAGGATATTACAGCCTTTTTACCTGAAAATAAGTGAAATTTCTGCAATTTTGCCCCAAATAAGGGAAATTTCTGCAATTTTGCCTCAAAATAAGGTAAATTCCTGCAATTTTGCCCCAAAATAAGTGGAATTTCTGAGTTTTGTCCCAAAATAAGGAGAATTTCTGTCTTTTTGCCCCAACATATAGGGAATTTCTGCCTTTTGGCCCAACAATTAGGGGATTTTCTTCATTTTTGCTTCAAAATAAGGGGAATTTCTGCCTTTTTGTCTCTAAAGATGTGGAATTTCTGTATTTTCCTTCCAAAACAAAGGGAATTTCTGTCTTTTTTGCCCCAAAATAAGGAAAATTTCTGACTTATTACCCTGAAATAAGTGAAATGTTTGCACTTTTGCCCCAAAATTAGGGAAATTTCTGCCTTTTTGCCCCCAAATAAGGGGAATTTCAGCCTTTTTACCTCAAAATAAGGGGAATTTCTGCATTTTTGCCACAAAATATTAGGAATTTCTGCCTTTTTGCCCCAAAATAAGAAAAATTTCTGCCATTTTTACCTGAAATAAGTGAAATTTCTGCAATTTTGCCCCAAAATAAGTAAAATTTCTGCAATTTTGCCCCAAAATAAGGGAAATTTCTGGAAATTTGCCCCAAAATAAGTGGAATTTCTGAGTTTTGCCCCAAAATAAGGAGAATTTCTGTCTTTTTGCCCCAACATATAGGGAATTTCTGCCTTTTTGCCCCACAATTAGGGGATTTTCTTCAATTCTGCTCCAAAATACGGGGAATTTCTGCTTTTTTTGCCCGAAAATAAGGGGAATGTATACCTTTTGCCACAAAAAAGAGAAATTTCCTCATTTTTGCCCCAAAATAAGAGGAATTTCTGCCTTCTTACCTCAAAATAAGTGAAATTTCTGCCTTTTTACCTAAAAATGAACGGAATTTCTGTCTTTTTGCCCCAAAATAAAAGGAATTTTTGAATTTTGCCCTGAAATAAGTGAAATTTCTGCAATTTTGCCCCAAAATAAGGGAAATTTCTGCCTTTTTGCCACAAAATAAAGGGAATTTCTGTATTTTTGCCCCAAAATAAGGGGAATTTCAGCATTTTACCTCATAATAAGGCAAATCTCTGCCTTTTTGCCCCAAAATATGGGGAATTTCTTCATTTTTGCCCCAAAATAAAGAAAATTTCTGCAATTTTGTACCAAAATAAAAGAAATTTCTGCCTTTTTGCCCCAAAATAAGAGAAATTTCTGCACTTTTTCCCTGAAATAAGTGAAATTTCTGCAATTTTGCCCCAAAATAAGGGAAATTTCTGCAATTTTGCCCCAAAATAAAGAAAATTTCTGCAATTTTGTACCAAAATAAAAGAAATTTCTGCCTTTTTGCCCCAAAATAAGAGAAATTTCTGCACTTTTTCCCTGAAATAAGTGAAATTTCTGCAATTTTGCCCCAAAATAAGAGAAATTTCTGCAATTTTGCCCCAAAATAAAGAAAATTTCTGCAATTTTACCCCAAAATAAGGGGAATTTCTGACTTTTTGCCCTGAAATAAGGAGAATTTCTGTCTTTTTGTTCCAAAATAATGTGAATTTCTGCATTTTCCTTCAAAATTAGGGAAATATGTGCAATTTTGCTTCAAAATACGGGGAAATCTGCCTTATTGCACAAAAATAAAGGGAATTTCTCCATTTTTGCACCAATATAAGGGGAATTTCTGAAATTTAGCTTTAAAATACGGGGAATTTCTGCGTTATTGTCCGAAATAAAGTGGAATTTCTGCCTTTTTGCCCTGAAATATTTGAAATTTCTGCAATTTTACCCCAAAATAAGGGGAATTTCTGTTTTTGGCCCCAAAATTAAGGGAATTTCTGCTTTTTGCCCCAAAATAAGGCAAATATCTGACTTTTTGCCCAGAAATAATTGAAATTTCTGCAATTTTGCCCCAAAATAATAATAATTTCTGCCTTTTTGCCGAAAATAAAAGGAATTTCAGCATTTTACCTTCAAATAAGGGGAATTTCTGCCTTTTTGCCACAAAATAAGGGGAATTTCTGCCCTATTGCCCTTAAATAAGGAAAATTTCTGCTTTTCTGCCCCAATTAATGGGAATTTCTGCCTTTTTGCCACAAAGTAAAGGGAATTTCTGCCTTTTTGCCCCAAAATAACGGGAATTTCAGCCTTTTTACCTCAAAATAAGGGGAATTTCCGCCTTTTTCCCCAAAATATGGGTAATTTTTGCCTTTTTGTTCCAAAATAAGGAAAATTTCTACAATTTTGTATCAAAATAAAAGAAATTTCTGTTTTTGCCCCAAAATAAAAGGAATTTCTGACTTTTTGCCCTGAAATAAATGAAATTCCTGCAATTATGCCCGAAAATAAGGGAAATTTGGGCCTTTTTGCCCCCAAATGAGGGGAATTTCTGCCTTTTTGCCCCAAAATAAAGGGAATTTCTGCATTTTACCTCAAATTGAGAATAATTTCTGCCTTTTGCCTCAAAATAAGGGGAATTTTCTGCCTTTTTGTTTCAAAATAAGAAAAATTTCTTCAATTTTGTACCATAATAAAAGAAATTTCTGCTCTTTGCCCCAAAATAAAAGGAATTTCTGACTTTTTGCCCTGAAATAAATGAAATTTCTGCAATTTTGCCCGAAAATAAGGGAAATTTGTGCCTCTTTGCCCCAAAATAAGAAGAAGTTTTGCCTTTTGCCCCAAAATATGGGGAATTTCGGCATTTTACCTCAAAATAAGAATTTCAGCCCTTTTGCCCCAAAATAAGGAAAATTTCTGCAATTTTGCCCCAAAATAAGGGGAATTTCTTCCTTTTTGCCCCAAAATAAAGGATATTTCAGCCTTTTTACCTAAAAATAAGTGAAATTTCTGCAATTTTGCCCTCAAATAAGGGAAATTTCTGCAATTTTGCCTCAAAATAAGGTAAATTCCTGCAATTTTGCCCCAAAATAAGTGGAATTTCTGAGTTTTGTCCCAAAATAAGGAGAATTTCTGTCTTTTTTCCCCAACATATAGGGAATTTCTGCCTTTTGGCCCAACAATTAGGGGAATTTCTTCATTTTTGCTTCAAAATAAGGGGAATTTCTGCCTTTTTGTCTCTAAAGAAGTGGAATTTCTGTATTTTCCTTCCAAAACAAAGGTAATTTCTGTCTTTTTTGCCCCAAAATAAGGAAAATTTCTGACTTATTACCCTGAAATAAGTGAAATGTTTGCACTTTTGCCCCAAAATTAGGGAAATTTCTGCCTTTTTGCCCCCAAATAAGGGGAATTTCAGCCTTTTTACCTCAAAATAAGGGGAATTTCTGCATTTTTGCCACAAAATATTAGGAATTTCTGCCTTTTTGCCCCAAAATAAGAAAAATTTCTGCCATTTTTACCTGAAATAAGTGAAATTTCTGCAATTTTGCCCCAAAATAAGTAAAATTTCTGCAATTTTGCCCCAAAATAAGGGAAATTTCTGGAAATTTGCCCCAAAATAAGTGGAATTTCTGAGTTTTGCCCCAAAATAAGGAGAATTTCTGTCTTTTTGCCCGAACATATAGGGAATTTCTGCCTTTTTGCCCCACAATTAGGGGATTTTCTTCAATTCTGCTCCAAAATACGGGGAATTTCTGCTTTTTTTGCCCGAAAATAAGGGGAATGTATACCTTTTGCCACAAAAAAGAGAAATTTCCTCATTTTTGCCCCAAAATAAGAGGAATTTCTGCCTTCTTACCTCAAAATAAGTGAAATTTCTGCCTTTTTACCTAAAAATGAACGGAATTTCTGTCTTTTTGCCCCAAAATAAAAGGAATTTTTGAATTTTGCCCTGAAATAAGTGAAATTTCTGCAATTTTGCCCCAAAATAAGGGAAATTTCTGCCTTTTTGCCACAAAATAAAGGGAATTTCTGTATTTTTGCCCCAAAATAAGGGGAATTTCAGCATTTTACCTCATAATAAGGCAAATCTCTGCCTTTTTGCCCCAAAATATGGGGAATTTCTTCATTTTTGCCCCAAAATAAAGAAAATTTCTGCAATTTTGTACCAAAATAAAAGAAATTTCTGCCTTTTTGCCCCAAAATAAGAGAAATTTCTGCACTTTTTCCCTGAAATAAGTGAAATTTCTGCAATTTTGCCCCAAAATAAGGGAAATTTCTGCAATTTTGCCCCAAAATAAAGAAAATTTCTGCAATTTTGTACCAAAATAAAAAAAATTTCTGCCTTTTTGCCCCAAAATAAGAGAAATTTCTGCAATTTTGCCCCAAAATAAAGAAAATTTCTGCAATTTTACCCCAAAATAAGGGGAATTTCTGTTTTTGGCCCCAAAATTAAGGGAATTTCTGCTTTTTGCCCCAAAATAAGGCAAATATCTGACTTTTTGCCCAGAAATAATTGAAATTTCTGCAATTTTGCCCCAAAATAATAGGAATTTCTGCCTTTTTGCCGAAAATAAGGGGAATTTCAGCATTTTACCTTCAAATAAGGGGAATTTCTGCCCTATTGCACTTAAATAAGGAAAATTTCTGCTTTTCTGCCCCAATTAACGGGAATTTCTGCCCTTTTGCCACAAAGTAAAGGGAATTTCTGCCTTTATACCCCAAAATAACGGGAATTTCAGCCTTTTTACCTCAAAATAAAAGGAATTTCTGCCTTTTTCCCCAAAATATGGGTAATTTTTGCCTTTTTGTTCCAAAATAAGGAAAATTTCTACAATTTTGTATCAAAATAAAAGAAATTTCTGTTTTTGCCCCAAAATAAAAGGAATTTCTGACTTTTTGCCCTGAAATAAATAAAATTCCTGCAATTATGCCCGAAAATAAGGGAAATTTGGGCCTTTTTGCCCCCAAATGAGGGGAATTTCTGCCTTTTTGCCCCAAAATATGGGGAATTTCAGGATTTTACCTCAAAATAAGGGGAATTTCAGCCTTTTTGCACCAAAATATGGGGAATTTCTGCCTTTTTGCCACAAAATAAGAAAAATTTCTGCAAGTCTGTAACAATATAAAAGAAATTTCTAAAATTTTGCCCCAAAATAAAGGAAATTTCTGATTTTTGCCCCAAAATAAAAAGAATTTCTCTATTTTTGCCCCAAAATAAAGGGAAATTCTGCCTTTTAGCCCCAAAATTAGGGGAGTTTCTGCAATTTTGCTCCAAAATACGAGAAATTTCTGCCTTTTTACCTGAAATTAAGTGGATTTTCTGCCTTTTTGCCCCCAAATAAGGGAAATTTCTGCAATTTTATCCCAAAATAAGGGAAATTTCTGCCTTTTTGCCCCAAAATAAGGGGAATTTCTGCCGTTTTGCCCTGAAATATGTGAAATTTCTGCAATTTTACCCCAAAATAAGGTGAATTTCTGCCTTTTTGCCCCAAAATAATGGGAATTTCTGCCTTTTTGCCCCAAAATAAGAAAAATTTTTGCTTTTTTTCTCTGAAATAAGTGAAATTTCTGCAATTTTGCCCTAAAATAAGGGAAATTTCTGCAATTTTTCCCCATAATAAGGGAAATTTCTGCAATTTTGCCCCAAAATAAGGGGAATTTCTGTTTTTGTCCCCAAATAAGGGAAATTTCTGCAATTTTGCCCTAAAATAAGGGGATTTTCTGCATTTTTTGCCAAAAATAAGGGGAATTTCTGACATTTTGCCGCAAAATAAGTGAAATTTCTGCAGTTTTACCCCAAAATAAGGAAAATTTCTGCCTTTTTGCCCAAAAATTAGGGGAATTTCTGCAATTTTGCTCCAAAATACAAAGAATTTCTGCCTTTTTGCCCGAAAATAAAGGGAATGTATACCTTTATGCCATAAAAAAGCAAATTTCTTCATTTTTGCCCCAAAATAAGGGGATTTTCCACCTTTTTGACTCAAAATAAGTGCAATTTCTGCCTTTTCCCCAAAATAAACGAAATTTCTGCCTTTTTGCCCCAAAATAAGGGGAATTTCAGCCTTATTACCTCAAAATAAGGGGAATTTCTGCCTTTTTGCCCCAAAATATGGGGAATTTCTGACTTTTTGCCCCAAAATAAAAAAAATTTCTGCCTTTTTGCCCCCCCCCAAAAAAATTTCTGCCTTTTTTTTCTCAAATACCTGAAATTTCTGCAATTTTGCCCCAAAATAAGGGAAATTTCTGCAATTTTGCCCCAATGTAAAGGAAATTTCTGCAATTTTGCCCCAAAATAAGGGGAATTTCTGACTGTTTGCTCCCGAAAAAGGAGATTTTCTGTCTTTTTGCCCCAAAATAAGGAGAATTTCTGCCTTTTTGCCCGAAAATTATGAGAATTTCTGCAATTTTGCTTCAAAATACAGGGAATTTCTGCCTTTTAGCCCCAAAATAAAGGGAATTTCTGCATTTTACCTCAAATTGAGAATAATTTCTGCTTTTTGCCTCAAAATAAGGGGAATTTTCTGCCTTTTTGTTTCAAAATAAGAAAAATTTCTTCAATTTTGTACCATAATAAAAGAAATTTCTGCTCTTTGCCCCAAAATAAAAGGAATTTCTGACTTTTTGCCCTGAAATAAATGAAATTTCTGCAATTTTGCCCGAAAATAAGGGAAATTTGTGCCTCTTTGCCCCAAAATAAGAAGAAGTTTTGCCTTTTGCCCCAAAATATGGGGAATTTCAGCATTTTACCTCAAAATAAGAATTTCAGCCCCTTTGCCCCAAAATAAGGAAAATTTCTGCAATTTTGCCCCAAAATAAGGGGAATTTCTTCCTTTTTGCCCCACGATAAAGGATATTTCAGCCTTTTTACCTGAAAATAAGTGAAATTTCTGCAATTTTGCCCTCAAATAAGGGAAATTTCTGCAATTTTGCCTCAAAATAAGGTAAATTCCTGCAATTTTGCCCCAAAATAAGTGGAATTTCTGAGTTTTGTCCCAAAATAAGGAGAATTTCTGTCTTTTTTCCCCAACATATAGGGAATTTCTGCCTTTTGGCCCAACAATTAGGGGAATTTCTTCATTTTTGCTTCAAAATAAGGGGAATTTCTGCCTTTTTGTCTCTAAAGAAGTGGAATTTCTGTATTTTCCTTCCAAAACAAAGGGAATTTTTGTCTTTTTTGCCCCAAAATAAGGAAAATTTCTGACTTATTACCCTGAAATAAGTGAAATGTTTGCAATTTTACCCCAAAATAAGGGAAATTTCTGTCTTTTTGCCCCCAAATAAGGGAAATTTCAGCCTTTTTACCTCAAAATAAGGAGAATTTCTGCATTTTTGCCACAAAATATTAGGAATTTCTGCCTTTTTGCCCCAAAATAAGAAAAATTTCTGCCATTTTTACCTGAAATAAGTGAAATTTCTGCAATTTTGCCCCAAAATAAGTAAAATTTCTGCAATTTTGCCCCAAAATAAGGGAAATTTCTGGAATTTTGCCTCAAAATAAGTGGAATTTCTGAGTTTTGCCCCAAAATAAGGAGAATTTCTGTCTTTTTGCCCCAACATATAGGGAATTTCTGCCTTTTTGCCCCACAATTAGGGGATTTTCTTCAATTCTGCTCCAAAATAGGGGGAATTTCTGCTTTTTTGCCCGAAAATAAGGGGAATGTATACCTTTTGCCACAAAAAAGAGAAATTTCTTCATTTTTGTTCCAAAATAAGAGGAATTTCTGCCTTCTTACCTCAAAATAAGTGAAATTTCTGCCTTTTTACCCAAAATAAACGGAATTTCTGTCTTTTTGCCCCAAAATAAAAGGAATTTTTGAATTTTGCCCTGAAATAAGTGAAATTTCTGCAATTTTGCCCCAAAATAAGGGAAATTTCTGCCTTTTTGCCACAAAATAAAGGCAATTTCTGTCTTTTTGCCTCAAAATAAGGGGAATTTCAGCATTTTACCTCATAATAAGGGGAATCTCTGCTTTTTTGCCCCAAAATATGGGGAATTTCTGCATTTTCCCCAAAATAAAGAAAATTTCTGCAATTTTGTACCAAAATAAAAGAAATTTCTGCCTTTTTTCCCCAAAATAAGAGAAATTTCTGTGCTTTTTCCCTGAAATAAGTGAAATTTCTGCAATTTTGCCCCAAAATAAGGGAAATTTCTGCAATTTTGCCCCAAAATAAAGGAAATTTCTGCAATTTTGCCCCAAAATAAGGGCAATTTATGACTTTTTGCCCTGAAATAAGGAGAATTTCTGTCTTTTTGTTCCAAAATAATGTGAATTTCTGCATTTTCCCTCAAAATTAGGGGATAATGTGCAATTTTGCTTCAAAATACGGGGAAATCTGCCTTATTGCACAAAAATAGAGGGAATTTCTGCATTTTTGCACCAACATAAGGGCAATTTCTGAAATTTAGCTTTAAAATACGGGGAATTTCTGCGTTATTGTCCGAAATAAAGTGGAATTTCTGCCTTTTTGCCCTGAAATATTTGAAATTTCTGCAATTTTACCCCAAAATAATGGGAATTTCTGTTTTTGGCCCCAAAATTAGGGAATTTCTGTTTTTCGCCCCAAAATAAGGCTAATTTCTGACTTTTTGCCCTGAAATAATTGAAATTTCTGCAATTTTGCCCCAAAATAATAGGAATTTCTGCCTTTTTGCCGAAAATAAGGGGAAATTCAGCATTTTACCTCCAAATAAGGGGAATTTCTGCCTTTTTGCCACAAAATATGGGGAATTTCTGCCCTATTGCCTTTAAATAAGGAAAATTTCTGCTTTTCTGCCCCAATTAACGGGAATTTCTGCCTTTTTGCCACAAAGTAAAGGGAATTTCTGCCTTTTTTCCCCAAAATTACAGGAATTTCAGCCTTTTTACCTCAAAATAAGGGGAATTTCTGCCTTTTTGCCCAAAATATGGGTAATTTTTGCATTTTGTTCCAAAATAAGGAAAATTTCTACAATTTTGTATCAAAATAAAAGAAATTTCTGCCTTTTTCCCCAAAATAAATGGAATTTCTGACTTTTTGCCCTGAAATAAATGAAATTCCTGCAATTATGCCCGAAAATAAGGGAAATTTGTGCCTTTTTGCCCCCAAATGAGAGGAATTTCTGCCTTTTTCCCCAAAATATGGGGAATTTCAGCCTTTTTGCACCAAAGTATGGGGAATTTCTGCCTTTTTGCCACAAAATAAGAAAAGTTTCTGCAAGTCTGTAACAATATAAAAGAAATTTCTAAAATTTTGCCCCAAAATAAGGGAAATTTCTGATTTTTGGCCCAAAATAAAAAGAATTTCTCTATTTTTGCCCCACAATAAAGGGAAATTCTGCCTTTTTGCCCGAAAATTAGGGGAGTTTCTGCAATTTTGCTCCAAAATACGAGAAATTTCTTCCTTTTTACCCGAAATTAAGTGGATTTTCTGCCTTTTTCCCCCCAAATAAGGGAAATTTCTGCAATTTTTCCCCATAATAAGGGAAATTTCTGCAATTTTGCCCCAAAATAAAGGGAATTTCTATTTTTGCCCCCAAATAAGGGAGATTTCTGCAATTTTGCCCTAAAATAAGGGGATTTTCTGCATTTTTTGCCGAAAATAAGGGGAATTTCTGACATTTTGCCGCAAAATAAGTGAAATTTCTGCAGTTTTACCCCAAAATAAGGGGAATTTCTGCCTTTTTACCCAAAAATTAGGGGAATTTCTGCAATTTTGCTCCAAAATACAAAGAATTTCTGCCTTTTTGCCCGAAAATAAAGGGAATGTATAACTTTTTGCCATAAAAAAGCAAATTTCTTCATTTTTGCCCCAAAATAAGGGAATTTTCCACCTTTTTGACTCAAAATAAGTGCAATTTCTGCCTTTTCTCCAAAATAAACGAAATTTCTGCCTTTTTGCCCCAAAATAAGGGGAATTTCAGCCTTATTACCTCAAAATAAGGGGAATTTCTGCCTTTTTGCCCCAAAATATGGGGAATTTCTGACTTTTTGCCCCAAAATAAGAAAAATTTCTGCAATTTTGTACCAAAATAAAAAAATTTCTGCCTTCTTGCCCCCAAATAAGGGGAATTTTGGCCTTTTTACCTCAAAATAAGGGGAATTTCTGCATTTTTGCCACAAAATATTAGGAATTTCTGCCTTTTTTCCCCAAAATATGGGGAATTTCAGGATTTTACCTCAAAATAAGGGGAATTTCAGCATTTTGCACCAAAATATGGGGAATTTCTGCCTTTTTGCCACAAAATAAGAAAAATTTCTGCAAGTAGGTAACAATATAAAAGAAATTTCTAAAATTTTGCCCTAAAATAAAGGAAATTTCTGATTTTTGCCCCAAAATAAAAAGAATTTCTCTATTTTTGCCCCAAAATAAAGGGAAATTCTGCCTTTTAGCCCCAAAATTAGGGGAGTTTCTGCAATTTTGCTCCAAAATACGAGAAATTTCTGCCTTTTTACCCGAAATTAAGTGGATTTTCTGCCTTTTTGCCCCCAAATAAGGGAAATTTCTGCAATTTTATCCCAAAATAAGGGAAATTTCTGCCTTTTTGCCCCAAAATAAGGGGAATTTCTGCCGTTTTGCCCTGAAATATGTGAAATTTCTGCAATTTTACCCCAAAATAAGGTGAATTTCTGCCTTTTTGCCCCAAAATAATGGGAATTTCTGCCTTTTTGCCCCAAAATAAGAAAAATTTTTGTTTTTTTCTCTGAAATAAGTGAAATTTCTGCAATTTTGCCCTAAAATAAGGGAAATTTCTGCAATTTTTCCCCATAATAAGGGAAATTTCTGCAATTTTGCCCCAAAATAAGGGGAATTTCTGTTTTTGCCCCCAAATAAAAGAAATTTCTGCAATTTTGCCCTAAAATAAGGGGATTTTCTGCATTTTTTGCCAAAAATAAGGGGAATTTCTGACATTTTGCCGCAAAATAAGTGAAATTTCTGCTGTTTTACCCCAAAATAAGGAAAATTTCTGCCTTTTTGCCCAAAAATTAGGGGAATTTCTGCAATTTTGCTCCAAAATACAAAGAATTTCTGCCTTTTTGCCCGAAAATAAAGGGAATGTATACCTTTTTGCCATAAAAAAGCAAATTTCTTCATTTTTGCCCCAAAATAAGGGAATTTTCCACCTTTTTGACTCAAAATAAGTGCAATTTCTGCCTTTTCCCCAAAATAAATGAAATTTCTGTCTTTTTGCCTCAAAATAAGGGGAATTTCAGCCTTATTACCTCAAAATAAGGGGAATTTCTGCCTTTTTGCCCCAAAATATGGGGAATTTCTGACTTTTTGCCCCAAAATAAGAAAAATTTCTGCAATTTTGTACCAAAATAAAAAAAATTTCTCTTTTTTTGCCCCCCAAAAAAAATTTCTGCCTTTTTCCCCTGAAATACGTGAAATTTCTGCAATTTTGCCCCAAAATAAGGGAAATTTCTGCAATTTTGCCCCAAAATAATGGGAATTTCTGACTGTTTGCTCCCGAAAAAGGAGATTTTCTGTCTTTTTGCCCCAAAATAAGGAGAATTTCTGCCTTTTTGCCCGAAAATTATGAGAATTTCTGCAATTTTGCTTCAAAATACAGGGAATTTCTGCCTTTTAGCCCCAAAATAAAGGGAATTTCTGCATTTTACCTCAAATTGAGAATAATTTCTGCTTTTTGCCTCAAAATAAGGGGAATTTTCTGCCTTTTTGTTTCAAAATAAGAAAAATTTCTTCAATTTTGTACCATAATAAAAGAAATTTCTGCTCTTTGCCCCAAAATAAAAGGAATTTCTGACTTTTTGCCCTGAAATAAATGAAATTTCTGCAATTTTTCCCGAAAATAAGGGAAATTTGTGCCTCTTTGCCCCAAAATAAGAAGAAGTTTTGCCTTTTGCCCCAAAATATGGGGAATTTCAGCATTTTACCTCAAAATAAGAATTTCAGCCCTTTTGCCCCAAAATAAGGAAAATTTCTGCAATTTTGCCCCAAAATAAGGGGAATTTCTTCCTTTTTGCCCCAAAATAAAGGATATTTCAGCCTTTTTACCTGAAAATAAGTGAAATTTCTGCAATTTTTCCCTCAAATAAGGGAAATTTCTGCAATTTTGCCTCAAAATAAGGTAAATTCCTGCAATTTTGCCCCAAAATAAGTGGAATTTCTGAGTTTTGTCCCAAAATAAGGATAATTTCTGTCTTTTTTCCCCAACATATAGGGAATTTCTGCCTTTTGGCCCAACAATTAGGGGAATTTCTTCATTTTTGCTTCAAAATAAGGGGAATTTCTGCCTTTTTGTCTCTAAAGAAGTGGAATTTCTGTATTTTCCTTCCAAAACAAAGGGAATTTCTGTCTTTTTTGCCCCAAAATAAGGAAAATTTCTGACTTATTACCCTGAAATAAGTGAAATGTTTGCAATTTTACCCCAAAATAAGGGAAATTTCTGCCTTTTTGCCCCCAAATAAGGGAAATTTCAGCCTTTTTACCTCAAAATAAGGAGAATTTCTGCATTTTTGCCACAAAATATTAGGAATTTCTGCCTTTTTGCCCCAAAATAAGAAAAATTTCTGCCATTTTTACCTGAAATAAGTGAAATTTCTGCAATTTTGCCCCAAAATAAGTAAAATTTCTGCAATTTTGCTTCAAAATAAGGGAAATTTCTGGAATTTTGCCCCAAAATAAGTGGAATTTCTGAGTTTTGCCCCAAAATAAGGAGAATTTCTGTCTTTTTGCCCCAACATATAGGGAATTTCTGCCTTTTTGCCCCACAATTAGGGGATTTTCTTCAATTCTGCTCCAAAATAGGGGGAATTTCTGCTTTTTTGCCCGAAAATAAGGGAAATGTATACCTTTTGCCACAAAAAAGAGAAATTTCTTCATTTTTGCCCCAAAATATGAGGAATTTCTGCCTTCTTACCTCAAAATAAGTGAAATTTCTGCCTTTTTACCCAAAATAAACGAAATTTCTGTCTTTTTGCCCCAACATAAAAGGAATTTTTGAATTTTGCCCTGAAATAAGTGAAATTTCTGCAATTTTGCCCCAAAATAAGGGAAATTTCTGCCTTTTTGCCACAAAATAAAGGGAATTTCTGTCTTTTTGCCTCAAAATAAGGGGAATTTCAGCATTTTACCTCATAATAAGGGGAATCTCTGCTTTTATGCCCCAAAATATGGGGAATTTTTGCATTTTCCCCAAAATAAAGAAAATTTCTGCAATTTTGTACCAAAATAAAAGAAATTTCTGCCTTTTTTCCCCAAAATAAGAGAAATTTCTGTGCTTTTTCCCTGAAATAAGTGAAATTTCTGCAATTTTGCCCCAAAATAAGGGAAATTTCTGCAATTTTGCCCCAAAATAAAGGAAATTTCTGCAATTTTGCCCCAAAATAAAGAAAATTTCTGCAATTTTACCCCAAAATAAGGGGAATTTCTGACTTTTTGCCCTGAAATAAGGAGAATTTCTGTCTTTTTGTTCCAAAATAATGTGAATTTCTGCATTTTCCCTCAAAATTAGGGGATAATGTGCAATTTTGCTTCAAAATACGGGGAAATCTGCCTTATTGCACAAAAATAGAGGGAATTTCTGCATTTTTGCACCAATATAAGGGGAATTTCTGAAATTTAGCTTTAAAATACGGGGAATTTCTGCGTTATTGTCCGAAATAAAGTGGAATTTCTGCCTTTTTGCCCTGAAATATTTGAAATTTCTGCAATTTTACCCCAAAATAAGGGGAATTTCTGTTTTTGGCCCCAAAATTAGGGAATTTCTGTTTTTCGCCCCAAAATAAGGCTAATTTCTGACTTTTTGCCCTGAAATAATTGAAATTTCTGCAATTTTGCCCCAAAATAATAGGAATTTCTGCCTTTTTGCCGAAAATAAGGGGAAATTCAGCATTTTACCTCCAAATAAGGGGAATTTCTGCCTTTTTGCCACAAAATATGGGGAATTTCTGCCCTATTGCCTTTAAATAAGGAAAATTTCTGCTTTTCTGCCCCAATTAACGGGAATTTCTGCCTTTTTGCCACAAAGTAAAGGGAATTTCTGCCTTTTTTTCCCCAAAATTACAGGAATTTCAGCCTTTTTACCTCAAAATAAGGGGAATTTCTGCCTTTTTGCCCAAAATATGGGTAATTTTTGCATTTTGTTCCAAAATTAGGAAAATTTCTACAATTTTGTATCAAAATAAAAGAAATTTCTGCCTTTTTTCCCCAAAATAAATGGAATTTCTGACTTTTTGCCCTGAAATAAATGAAATTCCTGCAATTATGCCCGAAAATAAGGGAAATTTGTGCCTTTTTGCCCCCAAATGAGAGGAATTTCTGCCTTTTTTCCCCAAAATATGGGGAATTTCAGCCTTTTTGCACCAAAGTATGGGGAATTTCTGCCTTTTTGCCACAAAATAAGAAAAATTTCTGCAAGTCTGTCACAATATAAAAGAAATTTCTAAAATTTTGCCCCAAAATAAGGGAAATTTCTGATTTTTGCCCCAAAATAAAAAGAATTTCTCTATTTTTGCCCCACAATAAAGGGAAATTCTGCCTTTTTGCCTGAAAATTAGGGGAGTTTCTGCAATTTTGCTCCAAAATACGAGAAATTTCTGCCTTTTTACCCGAAATTAAGTGGATTTTCTGCCTTTTTGCCCCCAAATAAGGGAAATTTCTGCAATTTTTCCCCATAATAAGGGAAATTTCTGCAATTTTGCCCCAAAATAAAGGGAATTTCTGTTTTTGCCCCCAAATAAGGGAGATTTCTGCAATTTTGCCCTAAAATAAGGGGATTTTCTGCATTTTTTGCCGAAAATAAGGGGAATTTCTGACATTTTGCCGCAAAATATGTGAAATTTCTGCAGTTTTACCCCAAAAATAAGGGGAATTTCTGCCTTTTTACCCAAAAATTAGGGGAATTTCTGCAATTTTGCTCCAAAATACAAAGAATTTCTGCCTTTTTGCCCGAAAATAAAGGGAATGTATACCTTTTTGCCATAAAAAAGCAAATTTCTTCATTTTTGCCCCAAAATAAGGGAATTTTCCACCTTTTTGACTCAAAATAAGTGCAATTTCTGCCTTTTCCCCAAAATAAACGAAATTTCTGCCTTTTTGCCCCAAAATAAGGGGAATTTCAGCCTTATTACCTCAAAATAAGGGGAATTTCTGCCTTTTTGCCCCAAAATATGGGGAATTTCTGACTTTTTGCCCCAAAATAAGAAAAATTTCTGCAATTTTGTACCAAAATAAAAAAATTTCTGCCTTCTTGCCCCCAAATAAGGGGAATTTTGGCCTTTTTACCTCAAAATAAGGGGAATTTCTGCATTTTTGCCACAAAATATTAGGAATTTCTGCCTTTTTGCCCCAAAATATGGGGAATTTCAGGATTTTACCTCAAAATAAGGGGAATTTCAGCATTTTGAACCAAAATATGGGGAATTTCTGCCTTTTTGCCACAAAATAAGAAAAATTTCTGCAAGTCTGTAACAATATAAAAGAAATTTCTAAAATTTTGCCCCAAAATAAAGGAAATTTCTGATTTTTGCCCCAAAATAAAAAGAATTTCTCTATTTTTGCCCCAAAATAAAGGGAAATTCTGCCTTTTAGCCCCAAAATTAGGGGAGTTTCTGCAATTTTGCTCCAAAATACGAGAAATTTCTGCCTTTTTACCCGAAATTAAGTGGATTTTCTGCCTTTTTGCCCCCAAATAAGGGAAATTTCTGCAATTTTATCCCAAAATAAGGGAAATTTCTGCCTTTTTGCCCCAAAATAAGGGGA
The DNA here is from genome assembly GCF_963924665.1 of Micromys minutus. Lineage (NCBI taxonomy): Eukaryota > Metazoa > Chordata > Mammalia > Rodentia > Muridae > Micromys > Micromys minutus. Next base: position 351,564 of record NW_027667455.1, read on the forward strand.
ATTTCTGCCGTTTTGCCCTGAAATATGTGAAATTTCTGCAATTTTACCCCAAAATAAGGTGAATTTCTGCCTTTTTGCCCCAAAATAATGGGAATTTCTGCCTTTTTGCCCCAAAATAAGAAAATTTTTTGTTTTTTTCTCTGAAATAAGTGAAATTTCTGCCATTTTGCCCTAAAATAAGGGAAATTTCTGCAATTTTTCCCCATAATAAGGGAAATTTCTGCAATTTTGCCCCAAAATAAGGGAAATTTCTGTTTTTGCCCCCAAATAAAAGAAATTTCTGCAATTTTGCCCTAAAATAAGGGGATTTTCTGCATTTTTTGCCAAAAATAAGGGGAATTTCTGACATTTTGCCGCAAAATAAGTGAAATTTCTGCAGTTTTACCATAAAATAAAAAAAATTTCTGCCTTTTTGCCCAAAAATTAGGGGAGTTTCTGCAATTTTGCTCCAAAATACAAAGAATTTCTGCCTTTTTGCCCGAAAATAAAGGGAATGTATACCTTTTTGCCATAAAAAAGCAAATTTCTTCATTTTTGCCCCAAAATAAGGGAATTTTCCACCTTTTTGACTCAAAATAATGCAATTTCTGCCTTTTCCCCAAAATAAACGAAATTTCTGTCTTTTTGCCCCAAAATAAGGGGAATTTAGCCTTATTACCTCAAAATAAGGGGAATTTCTGCCTTTTTGCCCCAAAACATGGGGAATTTCTGACTTTTTGCCCCAAAATAAGAAAAATTTCTGCAATTTTGTACCAAAATAAAAAAAATTTCTCCTTTTTTGCCCCCCAAAAAAAATTTCTTCCTTTTTCCCCTGAAATACGTGAAATTTCTGCAATTTTGCCCCAAAATAAGGGAAATTTCTGCAATTTTGCCCCAAAATAATGGGAATTTCTGACTGTTTGCTCCCGAAAAAGGAGATTTTCTGTCTTTTTGCCCCAAAATAAGGAGAATTTCTGCCTTTTTGCCCAAAAATTATGAGAATTTCTGCAATTTTGCTTCAAAATACAGGGAATTTCTGCCTTTTAGCCCCAAAATAAAGGGAATTTCTGCATTTTACCTCAAATTGAGAATAATTTCTGCTTTTTGCCTCAAAATAAGGGGAATTTTCTGCCTTTTTGTTTCAAAATAAAAAAAATTTCTTCAATTTTGTACCATAATAAAAGAAATTTCTGCTCTTTGCCCCAAAATAAAAGGAATTTCTGACTTTTTGCCCTGAAATAAATGAAATTTCTGCAATTTTTCCCGAAAATAAGGGAAATTTGTGCCTCTTTGCCCCAAAATAAAAAGAAGTTTTGCCTTTTGCCCCAAAATATGGGGAATTTCAGCATTTTACCTCAAAATAAGAATTTCAGCCTTTTTGCCCCAAAATAAGGAAAATTTCTGCAATTTTGCCCCAAAATAAGGGGAATTTCTTCTTTTTTGTGCCAAAATAAAGGATATTTCAGCCTTTTTACCTGAAAATAAGTGAAATTTCTGCAATTTTGCGCCAAATAAGGGAAATTTCTGCAATTTTGCCTCAAAATAAGGTAAATTCCTGCAATTTTGCCCCAAAATAAGTGGAATTTCTGAGTTTTGTCCCAAAATAAGGAGAATTTCTGTCTTTTTGCCCCAACATATAGGGAATTTCTGCCTTTTTGCCCAACAATTAGGGGAATTTCTTCATTTTTGCTTCAAAATAAGGGGAATTTCTGCCTTTTTGCCTCTAAAGAAGTGGAATTTCTGTATTTTCCTTCCAAAACAAAGGGAATTTCTGTGTTTTTTGCCCCAAAATAAGGAAAATTTCTGACTTATTACCCTGAAATAAGTGAAATGTTTGCAATTTTGCCCCAAAAAAGGGAAATTTCTGCCTTTTTGCCCCCAAATAAGGGGAATTTCAGCCTTTTTACCTCAAAATAAGGGGAATTTCTGCATTTTTGCCACAAACTATTAGGAATTTCTGCCTTTTTGCCCCAAAATAAGAAAAATTTCTGCCATTTTTACCTGAAATAAGTGAAATTTCTGCAATTTTGCCCCAAAATAAGTAAAATTTCTGCAATTTTGCCCCAAAATAAGGGAAATTTCTGGAATTTTGCCCCAAAATAAGTGGAATTTCTGAGTTTTGCCCCCAAATAAGGAGAATATCTGTCTTTTTGCCCCAACATATAGAGAATTTCTGCCTTTTTGCCCCACAATTAGGGGATTTTCTGCAATTGTGCTCCAAAAAACGGGATATTTCTGCTTTTTTGCCCGAAAATAAGGAGAATATATACCTTTTGCCACAAAAAAAGAGAAATTTCTTCATTTTTGCCCCAAAATAAGAGGAATTTCTGCCTTCTTACCTCACAATAAGTGAAATTTCTGCCTTTTTACCCAAAAATAAACAAAATTTCTGTCTTTTTGACCAAAAATAAAAGGAATTTTTGAATTTTGCCCAGAAATAAGTGAAATTTCTACAATTTTGCCCCAAAATAAGGGAAATTTCTGCCTTTTTGCCACAAAATAAAGGGAATTTCTGTATTTTTGCCCCAAAATAAGGGGAATTTCAGCATTTTACCTCATAATAAGGCGAATCTCTGCCTTTTTGCCCCAAAATATGGGGAATTTCTTCATTTTTGCCCCAAAATAAAGAAAATTTCTGCAATTTTGTACCAAAATAAAAGAAATTTCTGCCTTTTTGCCCCAAAATAAGAGAAATTTCTGCACTTTTTCCCTGAAATAAGTGAAATTTCTGCAATTTTGCCCCAAAATAAGGGAAATTTCTGCAATTTTGCCCCAAAATAAAGAAAATTTCTGCAATTTTACCCCAAAATAAGGGGAATTTCTGACTTTTTGCCCTGAAATAAGGAGAATTTCTGTCTTTTTGTTCCAAAATAATGTGAATTTCTGCATTTTGCTTCAAAATTAGGGAAATATATTCAATTTTGCTTCAAAATACGGGGAAATCTGCCTTATTGCACAAAAATAAAGGGAATTTCTCCATTTTTGCACCAATATAAGGGGAATTTCTGAAATTTAGCTTTAAAATACGGGGAATTTCTGCGTTATTGTCCGAAATAAAGTGGAATTTCTGCCTTTTTGCCCTGAAATATTTGAAATTTCTGCAATTTTACCCCAAAATAAGGGGAATTTCTGTTTTTGGCCCCAAAATTAAGGGAATTTCTGCTTTTTGCCCCAAAATAAGGCAAATATCTGACTTTTTGCCCAGAAATAATTGAAATTTCTGCAATTTTGCCCCAAAATAATAGGAATTTCTGCCTTTTTGCCGAAAATAAGGGGAATTTCAGCATTTTACCTTCAAATAAGGGGAATTTCTGCCTTTTTGTCACAAAATAAGGGGAATTTCTCCCCTATTGCCCTTAAATAAGGAAAATTTCGCTTTTCTGCCCCAATTAACGGGAATTTCTGCCTTTTTGCCACAAAGTAAAGGGAATTTCTGCCTTTTTGCCCCAAAATAACGGGAATTTCAGCCTTTTTACCTCAAAATAAGGGGAATTTCTGCCTTTTTCCCCAAAATATGGGTAATTTTTGCCTTTTTGTTCCAAAATAAGGAAAATTTCTAGAATTTTGTATCAAAATAAAAGAAATTTCTGTTTTTGCCCGAAAATAAAAGGAATTTCTGACTTTTTGCCCTGAAATAAATGAAATTCCTGCAATTATGCCCGAAAATAAGGGAAATTTGTGCCTTTTTGCCCCCAAATGAGGGGAATTTCTGCCTTTTTGCCCCAAAATATGGGGAATTTCAGGATTTTACCTCAAAATAAGGGGAATTTCAGCCTTTTTGCACCAAAATATGGGGAATTTCTGCCTTTTTGCCACAAAATAAGAAAAATTTCTGCAAGTCTGTAACAATATAAAAGAAATTTCTAAAATTTTGCCCCAAAATAAAGGAAATTTCTGATTTTTGCCCCAAAATAAAAAGAATTTCTCTATTTTTGCCCCAAAATAAAGGGAAATTCTGCCTTTTAGCCCCAAAATTAGGGGAGTTTCTGCAATTTTGCTCCAAAATACGAGAAATTTCTGCCTTTTTACCCGAAATTAAGTGGATTTTCTGCCTTTTTGCCTCCCAATAAGGGAAATTTCTGCAATTTTATCCCAAAATAAGGGGAATTTCTGCCTTTTTGCACCAAAATAAGGGGAATTTCTGCCGTTTTGCCCTGAAATATGTGAAATTTCTGCAATTTTACCCCAAAATAAGGTGAATTTCTGCCTTTTTGCCCCAAAATAAGAAAAATTTTTGCTTTTTTTCTCTGAAATAAGTGAAATTTCTGCAATTTTGCCCTAAAATAAGGGAAATTTCTGCAATTTTTCCCCATAATAAGGGAAATTTCTGCAATTTTGCCCCAAAATAAGGAGAATTTCTGTTTTTGTCCCCAAATAAGGGAAATTTCTGCAATTTTTCCCCATAATAAGGGAAATTTCTGCAATTTTGCCCCAAAATAAGGAGAATTTCTGTTTTTGTCCCCAAATAAGGGAAATTTCTGCAATTTTTCCCTAAAATAAGGGGATTTTCTGCATTTTTTGCCAAAAATAAGGGGAATTTCTGACATTTTGCCGCAAAATAAGTGAAATTTCTGCAGTTTTACCCCAAAATAAGGAAAATTTCTGCCTTTTTGCCCAAAATTTAGGGGAATTTCTGCAATTTTGCTCCAAAATACAAAGAATTTCTGCCTTTTTGCCCGAAAATAAAGGGAATGTATACCTTTTTGCCATAAAAAGCAAATTTCTTCATTTTTGCCCCAAAATAAGGGGATTTTCCACCTTTTTGACTCAAAATAAGTGCAATTTCTGCCTTTTCCCCAAAATAAACGAAATTTCTGCCTTTTTGCCCCAAAATAAGGGGAATTTCAGCCTTATTACCTCAAAATAAGGGGAATTTCTGAATTTTTGCCCCAAAATATGGGGAATTTCTGACTTTTTGCCCCAAAATAAGAAAAATTTCTGCAATTTTGTACCAAAATAAAAAAAATTTCTGCCTTTTTGCCCCCCCAAAAAAATTTCTGCCTTTTTTTTCTCAAATACCTGAAATTTCTGCAATTTTGCCCCAAAATAAGGGGAATTTCTGACTGTTTGCTCCCGAAAAAGGAGATTTTCTGTCTTTTTGCCCCAAAATAAGGAGAATTTCTGCCTTTTTGCCCGAAAATTAAGAGAATTTCTGCAATTTTGCTTCAAAATACAGGGAATTTCTGCCTTTTAGCCCCAAAATAAAGGGAATTTCTGCATTTTACCTCAAATTGAGAATAATTTCTTCCTTTTGCCTCAAAATAAGGGGAATTTTCTGCCTTTTTGTTTCAAAATAAGATAAATTTCTTCAATTTTGTACCATAATAAAAGAAATTTCTGCTCTTTGCCCCAAAATAAAAGGAATTTCTGACTTTTTACCCTGAAATAAATGAAATTTCTGCAATTTTGCCCAAAAATAAGGGAAATTTGTGCCTCTTTGCCCCAAAATAAGAAGAAGTTTTGCCTTTTGCCACAAAATATGGGGAATTTCAGCATTTTACCTCAAAATAAGAATTTCAGCCTTTTTGCCCCAAAATAAGGAAAATTTCTGCAATTTTGCCCCAAAATAAGGGGAATTTCTTCCTTTTTGCCCCAAAATAAAGGATATTTCAGCCTTTTTACCTGAAAATAAGTGAAATTTCTGCAATTTTGCCCCAAATAAGGGAAATTTCTGCAATTTTGCCTCAAAATAAGGTAAATTCCTGCAATTTTGCCCCAAAATAAGTGGAATTTCTGAGTTTTGTCCCAAAATAAGGAGAATTTCTGTCTTTTTTCCCCAACATATAGGGAATTTCTGCCTTTTTGCCCAACAATTAGGGGAATTTCTTCATTTTTGCTTCAAAATAAGGGGACTTTCTGCCTTTTTGCCTCTAAAGAAGTGGAATTTCTGTATTTTCCTTCCAAAACAAAGGGAATTTCTGTGTTTTTTGCCCCAAAATAAGGAAAATTTCTGACTTATTACCCTGAAATAAGTTAAATGTTTGCAATTTTGCCCCAAAATAAGGGAAATTTCTGCCTTTTTGCCCCAAAATAAGGGGAATTTCAGCCTTTTTACCTCAAAATAAGGGGAATTTCTGCATTTTTGCCACAAAATATTAGGAATTTCTGCCTTTTTGCCCCAAAATAAGAAAAATTTCTGCCTTTTTTTTATCTGAAATAAGTGAAATTTCTGCAATTTTGCCCCAAAATAAGTGAAATTTCTGCAATTTTGCCCCAAAATAAGGGAAATTTCTGGAATTTTGCCCCAAAATAAGTGGAATTTCTGAGTTTTGCCCCAAAATAAGGAGAATTTCTGTCTTTTTGCCCCAACATATAGGGAATTTCTGCCTTTTTGCCCCACAATTAGGGGATTTTCTGCAATTGTGCTCCAAAAAACGGGATATTTCTGCTTTTTTGCCCGAAAATAAGGAGAATATATACCTTTTGCCACAAAAAAGGGAAATTTCTTCATTTTTGCCCCAAAATAAGAGGAATTTCTGCCTTCTTACCTCACAATAAGTGAAATTTCTGCCTTTTTACCCAAAAATAAACAAAATTTCTGTCTTTTTGCCCAAAAAGAAAAGGAATTTTTGAATTTTGCCCTGAAATAAGTGAAATTTCTGCAATTTTGCCCCAAAATAAGGGAAATTTCTGCCTTTTTGCCACAAAATAAAGGGAATTTCTGTATTTTTGCCCCAAAATAAGGGGAATTTCAGCATTTTACCTCATAATATGGCGAATCTCTGCCTTTTTGCCCCAAAATATGGGGAATTTCTTCATTTTTGCCCCAAAATAAAGAAAATTTCTGCAATTTTGTACCAAAATAAAAGAAATTTCTGCCTTTTTGCCCCAAAATAAGAGAAATTTCTGCACTTTTTCCCTGAAATAAGTGAAATTTCTGCAATTTTGCCCCAAAATAAGGGAAATTTCTGCAATTTTGCCCCAAAATAAAGAAAATTTCTGCAATTTTACCCCAAAATAAGGGGAATTTCTGACTTTTTGCCCTGAAATAAGGAGAATTTCTGTCTTTTTGTTCCAAAATAATGTGAATTTCTGCATTTTCCTTCAAAATTAGGGAAATATGTGCAATTTTGCTTCAAAATACGGGGAAATCTGCCTTATTGCACAAAAATAAAGGGAATTTCTCCATTTTTGCACCAATATAAGGGGAATTTCTGAAATTTAGCTTTAAAATACGGGCAATTTCTGCGTTATTGTCTGAAATAAAGTGGAATTTCTGCCTTTTTGCCCTGAAATATTTGAAATTTCTGCAATTTTACCCCAAAATAAGGGGAATTTCTGTTTTTGGCCCCAAAATTAAGGGAATTTCTGCTTTTTGCCCCAAAATAAGGCAAATATCTGACTTTTTGCCCAGAAATAATTGAAATTTCTGCAATTTTGCCCCAAAATAATAGGAATTTCTGCCTTTTTGCCGAAAATAAGGGGAATTTCAGCATTTTACCTTCAAATAAGGGGAATTTCTGCCTTTTTGCCACAAAATAAGGGGAATTTCTGCCCTATTGCCCTTAAATAAGGAAAATTTCGCTTTTCTGCCCCAATTAACGGGAATTTCTGCCTTTTTGCCACAAAGTAAAGGGAATTTCTGCCTTTTTGCCCCAAAATAACGGGAATTTCAGCCTTTTTACCTCAAAATAAGGGGAATTTCTGCCTTTTTCCCCAAAATATGGGTAATTTTTGCCTTTTTGTTCCAAAATAAGGAAAATTTCTACAATTTTGTATCAAAATAAAAGAAATTTCTGTTTTTGCCCGAAAATAAAAGGAATTTCTGACTTTTTGCCCTGAAATAAATGAAATTCCTGCAATTATGCCCGAAAATAAGGGAAATTTGTGCCTTTTTGCCCCCAAATGAGGGGAATTTCTGCCTTTTTGCCCCAAAATATGGGGAATTTCAGGATTTTACCTCAAAATAAGGGGAATTTCAGCCTTTTTGCACCAAAATATGGGGAATTTCTGCCTTTTTGCCACAAAATAAGAAAAATTTCTGCAAGTCTGTAACAATATAAAAGAAATTTCTAAAATTTTGCCCCAAAATAAAGGAAATTTCTGATTTTTGCCCCAAAATAAAAAGAATTTCTCTATTTTTGCCCCAAAATAAAGGGAAATTCTGCCTTTTAGCCCCAAAATTAGGGGAGTTTCTGCAATTTTGCTCCAAAATACGAGAAATTTCTGCCTTTTTACCCGAAATTAGTGGATTTTCTGCCTTTTTGCCCCCAAATAAGTGAAATTTCTGCAATTTTATCCCAAAATAAGGGAAATTTCTGCCTTTTTGCCCCAAAATAAGGGGAATTTCTGCGGTTTTGCCCTGAAATATGTAAAATTTCTGCAATTTTACCCCAAAATAAGGTGAATTTCTGCCTTTTTGCCCCAAAATAATGGGAATTTCGGCCTTTTTGCCCCAAAATAAGAAAAATTTTTGCTTTTTTTCTCTGAAATAAGTGAAATTTCTGCAATTTTGCCCTAAAATAAGGGAAATTTCTGCAATTTTTCCCCATAATAAGGGAAATTTCTGCAATTTTGCCCCAAAATAAGGGGAATTTCTGTTTTTGTCCCCAAATAAGGGAAATTTCTGCAATTTTGCCCTAAAATAAGGGGATTTTCTGCATTTTTTGCCAAAAATAAGGGGAATTTCTGACATTTTGCCGCAAAGTAAGTGAAATTTCTGCAATTTTACCCCAAAATAAGGAAAATTTCTGCCTTTTTGCCCAAAAATTAGGGGAATTTCTGCAATTTTGCTCCAAAATACAAAGAATTTCTTCCTTTTTGCCCGAAAATAAAGGGACTGTATACCTTTTTGCCATAAAAAAGCAAATTTCTTCATTTTTGCCCCAAAATAAGGGGATTTTCCACCTTTTTGACTCAAAATAAGTGCAATTTCTGCCTTTTCCCCAAAATAAACGAAATTTCTGCCTTTTTGCCCCAAAATAAGGGGAATTTCAGCCTTATTACCTCAAAATAAGGGGAATTTCTGCATTTTTGCCCCAAAATATGGGGAATTTCTGACTTTTTGCCCCAAAATAAGAAAAATTTCTGCAATTTTGTACCAAAATAAAAAAAATTTCTGCCTTTTTGCCCCCCCAAAAAAATTTCTGCCTTTTTTTTCTCAAATACCTGAAATTTCTGCAATTTTGCCCCAAAATAAGGGAAATTTCTGCAATTTTGCCCCAATGTAAAGGAAATTTCTGCAATTTTGCCCCAAAATAAGGGGAATTTCTGACTGTTTGCTCCCGAAAAAGGAGATTTTCTGTCTTTTTGCCCCAAAATAAGGAGAATTTCTGCCTTTTTGCCCGAAAATTAAGAGAATTTCTGCAATTTTGCTTCAAAATACAGGGAATTTCTGCCTTTTAGCCCCAAAATAAAGGGAATTTCTGCATTTTACCTCAAATTGAGAATAATTTCTTCCTTTTGCCTCAAAATAAGGGGAATTTTCTGCCTTTTTGTTTCAAAATAAGATAAATTCCTTCAATTTTGTACCATAATAAAAGAAATTTCTGCTCTTTGCCCCAAAATAAAAGGAATTTCTGACTTTTTACCCTGAAATAAATGAAATTTCTGCAATTTTGCCCAAAAATAAGGGAAATTTGTGCCTCTTTGCCCCAAAATAAGAAGAAGTTTTGCCTTTTGCCCCAAAATATGGGGAATTTCAGCATTTTACCTCAAAATAAGAATTTCAGCCTTTTTGCCCCAAAATAAGGAAAATTTCTGCAATTTTGCCCCAAAATAAGGGGAATTTCTTCCTTTTTGCCCCAAAATAAAGGATATTTCAGCCTTTTTACCTGAAAATAAGTGAAATTTCTGCAATTTTGCCCCAAATAAGGGAAATTTCTGCAATTTTGCCTCAAAATAAGGTAAATTCCTGCAATTTTGCCCCAAAATAAGTGGAATTTCTGAGTTTTGTCCCAAAATAAGGAGAATTTCTGTCTTTTTGCCCCAACATATAGGGAATTTCTGCCTTTTTGCCCAACAATTAGGGGAATTTCTTCATTTTTGCTTCAAAATTAGGGGAATTTCTGCCTTTTTGCCTCTAAAGAAGTGGAATTTCTGTATTTTCCTTCCAAAACAAAGGGAATTTCTGTGTTTTTTGCCCCAAAATAAGGAAAATTTCTGACTTATTACCCTGAAATAAGTGAAATGTTTGCAATTTTGCCCCAAAATAAGGGAAATTTCTGCCTTTTTGCCCCAAAATAAGGGGAATTTCAGCCTTATTACCCCAAAATAAGGGGAATTTCTGCATTTTTGCCACAAAATATTAGGAATTTCTGCCTTTTTGCCCCAAAATAAGAAAAATTTCAGCCTTTTTTTTATCTGAAATAAGTGAAATTTCTGCAATTTTGCCCCAAAATAAGTGAAATTTCTGCAATTTTGCCCCAAAATAAGGGAAATTTCTGGAATTTTGCCCCAAAATAAGTGGAATTTCTGAGTTTTGCCCCAAAATAAGGAGAATTTCTGTCTTTTTGCCCCAACATATAGGGAATTTCTGCTGTTTTGTCCCACAGTTAGGGGATTTTCTGCAATTGTGCTCCAAAAAACGGGATATTTCTGCTTTTTTGCCCGAAAATAAGGAGAATATATACCTTTTGCCACAAAAAAAGGGAAATTTCTTCATTTTTGCCCCAAAATAAGAGGAATTTCTGCCTTCTTACCTCACAATAAGTGAAATTTCTGCCTTTTTCCCCAAAAATAAACAAAATTTCTGTCTTTTTGCCCAAAAATAAGAGGAATTTTTGAATTTTGCCCTGAAATAAGTGAAATTTCTGCAATTTTGCCCCAAAATAAGGGAAATTTCTGCCTTTTTGCCACAAAATAAAGGGAATTTCTGTATTTTTGCCCCAAAATAAGGGGAATTTCAGCATTTTACCTCATAATACGGCGAATCTCTGCCTTTTTGCCCCAAAATATGGGGAATTTCTTCATTTTTGCCCCAAAATAAAGAAAATTTCTGCAATTTTGTACCAAAATAAAAGAAATTTCTGCCTTTTTGCCCCAAAATAAGAGAAATTTCTGCACTTTTTCCCTGAAATAAGTGAAATTTCTGCAATTTTGCCCCAAAATAAGGGAAATTTCTGCAATTTTGCCCCAAAATAAAGAAAATTTCTGCAATTTTACCCCAAAATAAGGGGAATTTCTGACTTTTTACCCTGAAATAAAAAGAATTTCTGTCTTTTTGTTCCAAAATAATGTGAATTTCTGCATTTTCCTTCAAAATTAGGGAAATATGTGCAATTTTGCTTCAAAATACGGGGAAATCTGCCTTATTGCACAAAAATAAAGGGAATTTCTCCATTTTTGCACCAATATAAGGGGAATTTCTGAAATTTAGCTTTAAAATACGGGGAATTTCTGCATTATTGTCCGAAATAAAGTGGAATTTCTGCCTTTTTGCCCTGAAATATTTGAAATTTCTGCAATTTTACCCCAAAATAAGGGGAATTTCTGTTTTTGGCCCCAAAATTAAGGGAATTTCTGCTTTTTGCCACAAAATAAGGCAAATATCTGACTTTTTGCCCAGAAATAATTGAAATTTCTGCAATTTTGCCCCAAAATAATAGGAATTTCTGCCTTTTTGCCGAAAATAAGGGGAATTTCAGCATTTTACCTTCAAATAAGGGGAATTTCTGCCTTTTTGCCACAAAATAAGGGGAATTTCTGCCCTATTGCCCTTAAATAAGGAAAATTTCTGCTTTTCTGCCCCAATCAACGGGAATTTCTGCCCTTTTGCCAGAAAGTAAAGGGAATTTCTGCCTTTATGCCCCAAAATAACGGGAATTTCAGCCTTTTTACCTCAAAATAAAAGAAATTTCTGCCTTTTTCCCCAAAATATGGGTAATTTTTGCCTTTTTGTTCCAAAATAAGGAAAATTTCTACAATTTTGTATCAAAATAAAAGAAATTTCTGTTTTTGCCCGAAAATAAAAGGAATTTCTGACTTTTTGCCCTGAAATAAATGAAATTCCTGCAATTATGCCCGAAAATAAGGGAAATTTGTGCCTTTTTGCCCCCAAATGAGGGGAATTTCTGCCTTTTTGCCCCAAAATATGGGGAATTTCAGGATTTTACCTCAAAATAAGGGGAATTTCAGCCTTTTTGCACCAAAATATGGGGAATTTCTGCCTTTTTGCCACAAAATAAGAAAAATTTCTGCAAGTCTGTAACAATATAAAAGAAATTTCTAAAATTTTGCCCCAAAATAAAGGAAATTTCTGATTTTTGCCCCAAAATAAAAAGAATTTCTCTATTTTTGCCCCAAAATAAAGGGAAATTCTGCCTTTTAGCCCCAAAATTAGGGGAGTTTCTGCAATTTTGCTCCAAAATACGAGAAATTTCTGCCTTTTTACCCGAAATTAAGTGGATTTTCTGCCTTTTTGCCCCCAAATAAGTGAAATTTCTGCAATTTTATCCCAAAATAAGGGAAATTTCTGCCTTTTTGCCCCAAAATAAGGGGAATTTCTGCGGTTTTGCCCTGAAATATGTAAAATTTCTGCAATTTTACCCCAAAATAAGGTGAATTTCTGCCTTTTTGCCCCAAAATAATGTGAATTTCGGCCTTTTTGCCCCAAAATAAGAAAAATTTTTGCTTTTTTTCTCTGAAATAAGTGAAATTTCTGCAATTTTGCCCTAAAATAAGGGAAATTTCTGCAATTTTTCCCCATAATAAGGGAAATTTCTGCAATTTTGCCCCAAAATAAGGGGAATTTCTGTTTTTGTCCCCAAATAAGGGAAATTTCTGCAATTTTGCCCTAAAATAAGGGGATTTTCTGCATTTTTTGCCAAAAATAAGGGGAATTTCTGACATTTTGCCGCAAAATAAGTGAAATTTCTGCAGTTTTACCCCAAAATAAGGAAAATTTCTGCCTTTTTGCCCGAAAATTAGGGGAATTTCTGCAATTTTGCTCCAAAATACAAAGAATTTCTGCCTTTTTGCCCGAAAATAAAGGGAATGTATACCTTTTTGCCATAAAAAAGCAAATTTCTTCATTTTTGCCCCAAAATAAGGGGATTTTCCACCTTTTTGACTCAAAATAAGTGCAATTTCTGCCTTTTCCCCAAAATAAACGAAATTTCTGCCTTTTTGCCCCAAAATAAGGGGAATTTCAGCCTTATTACCTCAAAATAAGGGGAATTTCTGCATTTTTGCCCCAAAATATGGGGAATTTTTGACTTTTTGCCCCAAAATAAGAAAAATTTCTGCAATTTTGTACCAAAATAAAAAAAATTTCTGCATTTTTGCCCCCCCAAAAAAATTTCTGCCTTTTTTTTTTTCAAATACCTGAAATTTCTGCAATTTTGCCCCAAAATAAGGGAAATTTCTGCAATTTTGCCCCAATGTAAAGGAAATTTCTGCAATTTTGCCCCAAAATAAGGGGAATTTCTGACTGTTTGCTCCCGAAAAAGGAGATTTTCTGTCTTTTTGCCCCAAAATAAGGAGAATTTCTGCCTTTTTGCCCGAAAATTAAGAGAATTTTTGCAATTTTGCTTCAAAATACAGGGAATTTCTGCCTTTTAGCCCCAAAATAAAGGGAATTTCTGCATTTTACCTCAAATTGAGAATAATTTCTGCCTTTTGCCTCAAAATAAGGGGAATTTTCTGCCTTTTTGTTTCAAAATAAGAAAAATTTCTTCAATTTTGTATTATAATAAAAGAAATTTCTGCTCTTTGCCCCAAAATAAAAGGAATTTCTGACTTTTTACCCTGAAATAAATGAAATTTCTGCAATTTTGCCCAAAAATAAGGGAAATTTGTGCCTCTTTGCCCCAAAATAAGAAGAAGTTTTGCCTTTTGCCCCAAAATATGGGGAATTTCAGCATTTTACCTCAAAATAAGAATTTCAGCCTTTTTGCCCCAAAATAAGGAAAATTTCTGCAATTTTGCCCCAAAATAAGGGGAATTTCTTCCTTTTTGCCCCAAAATAAAGGATATTTCAGCCTTTTTACCTGAAAATAAGTGAAATTTCTGCAATTTTGCCCCAAATAAGGGAAATTTCTGCAATTTTGCCTCAAAATAAGGTAAATTCCTGCAATTTTGCCCCAAAATCAGTGGAATTTCTGAGTTTTGTCCCAAAATAAGGAGAATTTCTGTCTTTTTGCCCCAACATATAGGGAATTTCTGCCTTTTTGCCCAACAATTAGGGGAATTTCTTCATTTTTGCTTCAAAATTAGGGGAATTTCTGCCTTTTTGCCTCTAAAGAAGTGGAATTTCTGTATTTTCCTTCCAAAACAAAGGGAATTTCTGTGTGTTTTGCCCCAAAATAAGGAAAATTTCTGACTTATTACCCTGAAATAAGTGAAATGTTTGCAATTTTGCCCCAAAATAAGGGAAATTTCTGCCTTTTTGCCCCAAAATAAGGGGAATTTCAGCCTTTTTACCTCAAAATAAGGGGAATTTCTGCATTTTTGCCACAAAATATTAGGAATTTCTGCCTTTTTGCCCCAAAATAAGAAAAATTTCAGCCTTTTTTTTATCTGAAATAAGTGAAATTTCTGCAATTTTGCCCCAAAATAAGTGAAATTTCTGCAATTTTGCCCCAAAATAAGGGAAATTTCTGGAATTTTGCCCCAAAATAAGTGGAATTTCTGAGTTTTGCCCCAAAATAAGGAGAATTTCTGTCTTTTTGCCCCAACATATAGGGAATTTCTGCCGTTTTGTCCCACAGTTAGGGGATTTTCTGCAATTGTGCTCCAAAAAACGGGATATTTCTGCTTTTTTGCCCGAAAATAAGGAGAATATATACCTTTTGCCACAAAAAAAGGGAAATTTCTTCATTTTTGCCCCAAAATAAGAGGAATTTCTGCCTTCTTACCTCACAATAAGTGAAATTTCTGCCTTTTTCCCCAAAAATAAACAAAATTTCTGTCTTTTTGCCCAAAAATAAGAGGAATTTTTGAATTTTGCCCTGAAATAAGTGAAATTTCTGCAATTTTGCCCCAAAATAAGGGAAATTTCTGCCTTTTTGCCACAAAATAAAGGGAATTTCTGTATTTTTGCCCCAAAATAAGGGGAATTTCAGCATTTTACCTCATAATATGGCGAATCTCTTCTTTTTTGCCCCAAAATATGGGGAATTTCTTCATTTTTGCCCCAAAATAAAGAAAATTTCTGCAATTTTGTACCAAAATAAAAGAAATTTCTGCCTTTTTGCCCCAAAATAAGAGAAATTTCTGCACTTTTTCCCTGAAATAAGTGAAATTTCTGCAATTTTGCCCCAAAATAAGGGAAATTTCTGCAATTTTGCCCCAAAATAAAGAAAATTTCTGCAATTTTACCCCAAAATAAGGGGAATTTCTGACTTTTTGCCCTGAAATAAGGAGAATTTCTGTCTTTTTGTTCCAAAATAATGTGAATTTCTGCATTTTCCTTCAAAATTAGGGAAATATGTGCAATTTTGCTTCAAAATACGGGGAAATCTGCCTTATTGCACAAAAATAAAGGGAATTTCTCCATTTTTGCACCAATATAAGGGGAATTTCTGAAATTTAGCTTTAAAATACGGGCAATTTCTGCGTTATTGTCTGAAATAAAGTGGAATTTCTGCCTTTTTGCCCTGAAATATTTGAAATTTCTGCAATTTTACCCCAAAATAAGGGGAATTTCTGTTTTTGGCCCCAAAATTAAGGGAATTTCTGCTTTTTGCCCCAAAATAAGGCAAATATCTGACTTTTTGCCCAAAAATAATTGAAATTTCTGCAATTTTGCCCCAAAATAATAGGAATTTCTGCCTTTTTGCCGAAAATAAGGGGAATTTCAGCATTTTACCTTCAAATAAGGGGAATTT
Source organism: Micromys minutus (assembly GCF_963924665.1). NCBI lineage: Eukaryota > Metazoa > Chordata > Mammalia > Rodentia > Muridae > Micromys > Micromys minutus. The sequence continues at coordinate 367,310 of NW_027667455.1, forward strand.
CTGCCTTTTTGCCACAAAATAAGGGGAATTTCTGCCCTATTGCCCTTAAATAAGGAAAATTTCGCTTTTCTGCCCCAATTAACGGGAATTTCTGCCTTTTTGCCACAAAGTAAAGGGAATTTCTGCCTTTTTGCCCCAAAATAACGGGAATTTCAGCCTTTTTACCTCAAAATAAGGGGAATTTCTGCCTTTTTCCCCAAAATATGGGTAATTTTTGCCTTTTTGTTCCAAAATAAGGAAAATTTCTACAATTTTGTATCCAAATAAAAGAAATTTCTGTTTTTGCCCGAAAATAAAAGGAATTTCTGACTTTTTGCCCTGAAATAAATGAAATTCCTGCAATTATGCCCGAAAATAAGGGAAATTTGTGCCTTTTTGCCCCCAAATGAGGGGAATTTCTGCCTTTTTGCCCCAAAATATGGGGAATTTCAGGATTTTACCTCAAAATAAGGGGAATTTCAGCCTTTTTGCACCAAAATATGGGGAATTTCTGCCTTTTTGCCACAAAATAAGAAAAATTTCTGCAAGTCTGTAACAATATAAAAGAAATTTCTAAAATTTTGCCCCAAAATAAAGGAAATTTCTGATTTTTGCCCCAAAATAAAAAGAATTTCTCTATTTTTGCCCCAAAATAAAGGGAAATTCTGCCTTTTAGCCCCAAAATTAGGGGAGTTTCTGCAATTTTGCTCCAAAATACGAGAAATTTCTGCCTTTTTACCCGAAATTAAGTGGATTTTCTGCCTTTTTGCCCCCAAATAAGTGAAATTTCTGCAATTTTATCCCAAAATAAGGGAAATTTCTGCCTTTTTGCCCCAAAATAAGGGGAATTTCTGCGGTTTTGCCCTGAAATATGTAAAATTTCTGCAATTTTACCCCAAAATAAGGTGAATTTCTGCCTTTTTGCCCCAAAATAATGTGAATTTCGGCCTTTTTGCCCCAAAATAAGAAAAATTTTTGCTTTTTTTCTCTGAAATAAGTGAAATTTCTGCAATTTTGCCCTAAAATAAGGGAAATTTCTGCAATTTTTCCCCATAATAAGGGAAATTTCTGCAATTTTGCCCCAAAATAAGGGGAATTTCTGTTTTTGTCCCCAAATAAGGGAAATTTCTGCAATTTTGCCCTAAAATAAGGGGATTTTCTGCATTTTTTGCCAAAAATAAGGGGAATTTCTGACATTTTGCCGCAAAATAAGTGAAATTTCTGCAGTTTTACCCCAAAATAAGGAAAATTTCTGCCTTTTTGCCCGAAAATTAGGGGAATTTCTGCAATTTTGCTCCAAAATACAAAGAATTTCTGCCTTTTTGCCCGAAAATAAAGGGAATGTATACCTTTTTGCCATAAAAAAGCAAATTTCTTCATTTTTGCCCCAAAATAAGGGGATTTTCCACCTTTTTGACTCAAAATAAGTGCAATTTCTGCCTTTTCCCCAAAATAAACGAAATTTCTGCCTTTTTGCCCCAAAATAAGGGGAATTTCAGCCTTATTACCTCAAAATAAGGGGAATTTCTGCATTTTTGCCCCAAAATATGGGGAATTTTTGACTTTTTGCCCCAAAATAAGAAAAATTTCTGCAATTTTGTACCAAAATAAAAAAAATTTCTGCATTTTTGCCCCCCCAAAAAAATTTCTGCCTTTTTTTTTTCAAATACCTGAAATTTCTGCAATTTTGCCCCAAAATAAGGGAAATTTCTGCAATTTTGCCCCAATGTAAAGGAAATTTCTGCAATTTTGCCCCAAAATAAGGGGAATTTCTGACTGTTTGCTCCCGAAAAAGGAGATTTTCTGTCTTTTTGCCCCAAAATAAGGAGAATTTCTGCCTTTTTGCCCGAAAATTAAGAGAATTTTTGCAATTTTGCTTCAAAATACAGGGAATTTCTGCCTTTTAGCCCCAAAATAAAGGGAATTTCTGCATTTTACCTCAAATTGAGAATAATTTCTGCCTTTTGCCTCAAAATAAGGGGAATTTTCTGCCTTTTTGTTTCAAAATAAGAAAAATTTCTTCAATTTTGTATTATAATAAAAGAAATTTCTGCTCTTTGCCCCAAAATAAAAGGAATTTCTGACTTTTTACCCTGAAATAAATGAAATTTCTGCAATTTTGCCCAAAAATAAGGGAAATTTGTGCCTCTTTGCCCCAAAATAAGAAGAAGTTTTGCCTTTTGCCCCAAAATATGGGGAATTTCAGCATTTTACCTCAAAATAAGAATTTCAGCCTTTTTGCCCCAAAATAAGGAAAATTTCTGCAATTTTGCCCCAAAATAAGGGGAATTTCTTCCTTTTTGCCCCAAAATAAAGGATATTTCAGCCTTTTTACCTGAAAATAAGTGAAATTTCTGCAATTTTGCCCCAAATAAGGGAAATTTCTGCAATTTTGCCTCAAAATAAGGTAAATTCCTGCAATTTTGCCCCAAAATCAGTGGAATTTCTGAGTTTTGTCCCAAAATAAGGAGAATTTCTGTCTTTTTGCCCCAACATATAGGGAATTTCTGCCTTTTTGCCCAACAATTAGGGGAATTTCTTCATTTTTGCTTCAAAATTAGGGGAATTTCTGCCTTTTTGCCTCTAAAGAAGTGGAATTTCTGTATTTTCCTTCCAAAACAAAGGGAATTTCTGTGTGTTTTGCCCCAAAATAAGGAAAATTTCTGACTTATTACCCTGAAATAAGTGAAATGTTTGCAATTTTGCCCCAAAATAAGGGAAATTTCTGCCTTTTTGCCCCAAAATAAGGGGAATTTCAGCCTTTTTACCTCAAAATAAGCGGAATTTCTGCATTTTTGCCACAAAATATTAGGAATTTCTGCCTTTTTGCCCCAAAATAAGAAAAATTTCAGCCTTTTTTTTATCTGAAATAAGTGAAATTTCTGCAATTTTGCCCCAAAATAAGTGAAATTTCTGCAATTTTGCCCCAAAATAAGGGAAATTTCTGGAATTTTGCCCCAAAATAAGTGGAATTTCTGAGTTTTGCCCCAAAATAAGGAGAATTTCTGTCTTTTTGCCCCAACATATAGGGAATTTCTGCCGTTTTGTCCCACAGTTAGGGGATTTTCTGCAATTGTGCTCCAAAAAACGGGATATTTCTGCTTTTTTGCCCGAAAATAAGGAGAATATATACCTTTTGCCACAAAAAAAGGGAAATTTCTTCATTTTTGCCCCAAAATAAGAGGAATTTCTGCCTTCTTACCTCACAATAAGTGAAATTTCTGCCTTTTTCCCCAAAAATAAACAAAATTTCTGTCTTTTTGCCCAAAAATAAGAGGAATTTTTGAATTTTGCCCTGAAATAAGTGAAATTTCTGCAATTTTGCCCCAAAATAAGGGAAATTTCTGCCTTTTTGCCACAAAATAAAGGGAATTTCTGTATTTTTGCCCCAAAATAAGGGGAATTTCAGCATTTTACCTCATAATACGGCGAATCTCTGCCTTTTTGCCCCAAAATATGGGGAATTTCTTCATTTTTGCCCCAAAATAAAGAAAATTTCTGCAATTTTGTACCAAAATAAAAGAAATTTCTGCCTTTTTGCCCCAAAATAAGAGAAATTTCTGCACTTTTTCCCTGAAATAAGTGAAATTTCTGCAATTTTGCCCCAAAATAAGGGAAATTTCTGCAATTTTGCCCCAAAATAAAGAAAATTTCTGCAATTTTACCCCAAAATAAGGGGAATTTCTGACTTTTTGCCCTGAAATAAGGAGAATTTCTGTCTTTTTGTTCCAAAATAATGTGAATTTCTGCATTTTCCTTCAAAATTAGGGAAATATGTGCAATTTTGCTTCAAAATACGGGGAAATCTGCCTTATTGCACAAAAATAAAGGGAATTTCTCCATTTTTGCACCAATATAAGGGGAATTTCTGAAATTTAGCTTTAAAATACGGGGAATTTCTGCATTATTGTCCGAAATAAAGTGGAATTTCTGCCTTTTTGCCCTGAAATATTTGAAATTTCTGCAATTTTACCCCAAAATAAGGGGAATTTCTGTTTTTGGCCCCAAAATTAAGGGAATTTCTGCTTTTTGCCACAAAATAAGGCAAATATCTGACTTTTTGCCCAGAAATAATTGAAATTTCTGCAATTTTGCCCCAAAATAATAGGAATTTCTGCCTTTTTGCCGAAAATAAGGGGAATTTCAGCATTTTACCTTCAAATAAGGGGAATTTCTGCCTTTTTGCCACAAAATAAGGGGAATTTCTGCCCTATTGCCCTTAAATAAGGAAAATTTCTGCTTTTCTGCCCCAATCAACGGGAATTTCTGCCCTTTTGCCAGAAAGTAAAGGGAATTTCTGCCTTTATGCCCCAAAATAACGGGAATTTCAGCCTTTTTACCTCAAAATAAAAGGAATTTCTGCCTTTTTCCCCAAAATATGGGTAATTTTTGCCTTTTTGTTCCAAAATAAGGAAAATTTCTACAATTTTGTATCAAAATAAAAGAAATTTCTGTTTTTGCCCGAAAATAAAAGGAATTTCTGACTTTTTGCCCTGAAATAAATGAAATTCCTGCAATTATGCCCGAAAATAAGGGAAATTTGTGCCTTTTTGCCCCCAAATGAGGGGAATTTCTGCCTTTTTGCCCCAAAATATGGGGAATTTCAGGATTTTACCTCAAAATAAGGGGAATTTCAGCCTTTTTGCACCAAAATATGGGGAATTTCTGCCTTTTTGCCACAAAATAAGAAAAATTTCTGCAAGTCTGTAACAATATAAAAGAAATTTCTAAAATTTTGCCCCAAAATAAAGGAAATTTCTGATTTTTGCCCCAAAATAAAAAGAATTTCTCTATTTTTGCCCCAAAATAAAGGGAAATTCTGCCTTTTAGCCCCAAAATTAGGGGAGTTTCTGCAATTTTGCTCCAAAATACGAGAAATTTCTGCCTTTTTACCCGAAATTAAGTGGATTTTCTGCCTTTTTGCCCCCAAATAAGTGAAATTTCTGCAATTTTATCCCAAAATAAGGGAAATTTCTGCCTTTTTGCCCCAAAATAAGGGGAATTTCTGCGGTTTTGCCCTGAAATATGTAAAATTTCTGCAATTTTACCCCAAAATAAGGTGAATTTCTGCCTTTTTGCCCCAAAATAATGGGAATTTCGGCCTTTTTGCCCCAAAATAAGAAAAATTTTTGCTTTTTTTCTCTGAAATAAGTGAAATTTCTGCAATTTTGCCCTAAAATAAGGGAAATTTCTGCAATTTTTCCCCATAATAAGGGAAATTTCTGCAATTTTGCCCCAAAATAAGGGGAATTTCTGTTTTTGTCCCCAAATAAGGGAAATTTCTGCAATTTTGCCCTAAAATAAGGGGATTTTCTGCATTTTTTGCCAAAAATAAGGGGAATTTCTGACATTTTGCCGCAAAATAAGTGAAATTTCTGCAGTTTTACCCCAAAATAAGGAAAATTTCTGCCTTTTTGCCCGAAAATTAGGGGAATTTCTGCAATTTTGCTCCAAAATACAAAGAATTTCTGCCTTTTTGCCCGAAAATAAAGGGAATGTATACCTTTTTGCCATAAAAAAGCAAATTTCTTCATTTTTGCCCCAAAATAAGGGGATTTTCCACCTTTTTGACTCAAAATAAGTGCAATTTCTGCCTTTTCCCCAAAATAAACGAAATTTCTGCATTTTTGCCCCAAAATAAGGGGAATTTCAGCCTTATTACCTCAAAATAAGGGGAATTTCTGCATTTTTGCCCCAAAATATGGGGAATTTCTGACTTTTTGCCCCAAAATAAGAAAAATTTCTGCAATTTTGTACCAAAATAAAAAAAATTTCTGCCTTTTTGCCCCCCCAAAAAAATTTCTGCCTTTTTTTTTCAAATACCTGAAATTTCTGCAATTTTGCCCCAAAATAAGGGAAATTTCTGCAATTTTGCCCCAATGTAAAGGAAATTTCTGCAATTTTGCCCCAAAATAAGGGGAATTTCTGACTGTTTGCTCCCGAAAAAGGAGATTTTCTGTCCTTTTGCCCCAAAATAAGGAGAATTTCTGCCTTTTTGCCCGAAAATTAAGAGAATTTCTGCAATTTTGCTTCAAAATGCAGGGAATTTCTGCCTTTTAGCCCCAAAATAAAGGGATTTTCTGCAGTTTACCTCAAATTGAGAATAATTTCTGCCTTTTGCCTCAAAATAAGGGGAATTTTCTGCCTTTTTGTTTCAAAATAAGATAAATTTCTTCAATTTTGTACCATAATAAAAGAAATTTCTGCTCTTTGCCCCAAAATAAAAGGAATTTCTGACTTTTTGCCCTGAAATAAATGAAATTTCTGCAATTTTGCCCGAAAATAAGGGAAATTTGTGCCTCTTTGCCCCAAAATAAGAAGAAGTTTTGCCTTTTGCCCCAAAATAAGGGGAATTTCAGCATTTTACCTCAAAATAAGAATTTCTGCCTTTTTGCCCCAAAATAAGGGGAATTTCAGCCTTTTTACCTCAAAATAAGGGAAATTTCTGCATTATTGCCACAAAATATTAGGAATTTCTGCCTTTTTGCCCCAAAATAAGAAAAATTTCTGCCTTTTTTTATCTGAAATAAGTGAAATTTCTGCAATTTTGCCCCAAAATAAGTGAAATTTCTGCAATTTTGCCCCAAAATAAGGGAAATTTCTGGAATTTTGCCCCAAAATAAGTGGAATTTCTGAGTTTTGCCCCAAAATAAGGAGAATTTCTGTCTTTTTGCCCCAACATATAGGGAAATTCTGCCTTTTTGCCCCACAATTAGGGGATTTTCTGCAATTGTGCTCCAAAAAACGGGATATTTCTGCTTTTTTGCCCGAAAATAAGGAGAATATATACCTTTTGCCACAAAAAAGGGAAATTTCTTCATTTTTGCCCCAAAATAAGAGCAATTTCTGCCTTCTTACCTCACAATAAGTGAAATTTCTGCCTTTTTACCCAAAAATAAACAAAATTTCTGTCTTTTTGCCCAAAAAGAAAAGGAATTTTTGAATTTTGCCCTGAAATAAGTGAAATTTCTGCAATTTTGCCCCAAAATAAGGGAAATTTCTGCCTTTTTGCCACAAAATAAAGGGAATTTCTGTATTTTTGCCCCAAAATAAGGGGAATTTCAGCATTTTACCTCATAATAAGGCGAATCTCTGCCTTTTTGCCCCAAAATATGGGGAATTTCTTCATTTTTGCCCCAAAATAAAGAAAATTTCTGCAATTTTGTACCAAAATAAAAGAAATTTCTGCCTTTTTGCCCCAAAATAAGAGAAATTTCTGCACTTTTTCCCTGAAATAAGTGAAATTTCTGCAATTTTGCCCCAAAATAAGGGAAATTTCTGCAATTTTGCCCCAAAATAAAGAAAATTTCTGCAATTTTACCCCAAAATAAGGGGAATTTCTGACTTTTTGCCCTGAAATAAGGAGAATTTCTGTCTTTTTGTTCCAAAATAATGTGAATTTCTGCATTTTCCTTCAAAATTAGGGAAATATGTGCAATTTTGCTTCAAAATACGGGGAAATCTGCCTTATTGCACAAAAATAAAGGGAATTTCTCCATTTTTGCACCAATATAAGGGGAATTTCTGAAATTTAGCTTTAAAATACGGGGAATTTCTGCGTTATTGTCCGAAATAAAGTGGAATTTCTGCCTTTTTGCCCTGAAATATTTGAAATTTCTGCAATTTTACCCCAAAATAAGGGGAATTTCTGTTTTTGGCCCCAAAATTAAGAGAATTTCTGCTTTTTGCCCCAAAATAAGGCAAATATCTGACTTTTTGCCCAGAAATAATTGAAATTTCTGCAATTTTGCCCCAAAATAATAGGAATTTCTGCCTTTTTGCCGAAAATAAGGGGAATTTCAGCATTTTACCTTCAAATAAGGGGAATTTCTGCCTTTTTGCCACAAAATAAGGGGAATTTCTGCCCTATTGCCCTTAAATAAGGAAAATTTCTGCTTTTCTGCCCCAATCAACGGGAATTTCTGCCCTTTTGCCAGAAAGTAAAGGGAATTTCTGCCTTTATGCCCCAAAATAACGGGAATTTCAGCCTTTTTACCTCAAAATAAAAGGAATTTCTGCCTTTTTCCCCAAAATATGGGTAATTTTTGCCTTTTTGTTCCAAAATAAGGAAAATTTCTACAATTTTGTATCAAAATAAAAGAAATTTCTGTTTTTGCCCGAAAATAAAAGGAATTTCTGACTTTTTGCCCTGAAATAAATGAAATTCCTGCAATTATGCCCGAAAATAAGGGAAATTTGTGCCTTTTTGCCCCCAAATGAGGGGAATTTCTGCCTTTTTGCCCCAAAATATGGGGAATTTCAGGATTTTACCTCAAAATAAGGGGAATTTCAGCCTTTTTGCACCAAAATATGGGGAATTTCTGCCTTTTTGCCACAAAATAAGAAAAATTTCTGCAAGTCTGTAACAATATAAAAGAAATTTCTAAAATTTTGCCCCAAAATAAAGGAAATTTCTGATTTTTGCCCCAAAATAAAAAGAATTTCTCTATTTTTGCCCCAAAATAAAGGGAAATTCTGCCTTTTAGCCCCAAAATTAGGGGAGTTTCTGCAATTTTGCTCCAAAATACGAGAAATTTCTGCCTTTTTACCCGAAATTAAGTGGATTTTCTGCCTTTTTGCCCCCAAATAAGTGAAATTTCTGCAATTTTATCCCAAAATAAGGGAAATTTCTGCCTTTTTGCCCCAAAATAAGGGGAATTTCTGCGGTTTTGCCCTGAAATATGTAAAATTTCTGCAATTTTACCCCAAAATAAGGTGAATTTCTGCCTTTTTGCCCCAAAATAATGGGAATTTCTGCCTTTTTGCCCCAAAATAAGAAAAATTTTTGCTTTTTTTCTCTGAAATAAGTGAAATTTCTGCAATTTTGCCCTAAAATAAGGGAAATTTCTGCAATTTTTCCCCATAATAAGGGAAATTTCTGCAATTTTGCCCCAAAATAAGGGGAATTTCTGTTTTTGTCCCCAAATAAGGGAAATTTCTGCAATTTTGCCCTAAAATAAGGGGATTTTCTGCATTTTTTGCCAAAAATAAGGGGAATTTCTGACATTTTGCCGCAAAATAAGTGAAATTTCTGCAGTTTTACCCCAAAATAAGGAAAATTTCTGCCTTTTTGCCCGAAAATTAGGGGAATTTCTGCAATTTTGCTCCAAAATACAAAGAATTTCTGCCTTTTTGCCCGAAAATAAAGGGAATGTATACCTTTTTGCCATAAAAAAGCAAATTTCTTCATTTTTGCCCCAAAATAAGGGGATTTTCCACCTTTTTGACTCAAAATAAGTGCAATTTCTGCCTTTTCCCCAAAATAAACGAAATTTCTCCTTTTTGCCCCAAAATAAGGGGAATTTCAGCCTTATTACCTCAAAATAAGGGGAATTTCTGCATTTTTGCCCCAAAATATGGGGAATTTCTGACTTTTTGCCCCAAAATAAGAAAAATTTCTGCAATTTTGTACCAAAATAAAAAAAATTTCTGCCTTTTTGCCCCCCCAAAAAAATTTCTGCCTTTTTTTTTTCAAATACCTGAAATTTCTGCAATTTTGCCCCAAAATAAGGGAAATTTCTGCAATTTTGCCCCAATGTAAAGGAAATTTCTGCAATTTTGCCCCAAAATAAGGGGAATTTCTGACTGTTTGCTCCCGAAAAAGGAGATTTTCTGTCTTTTTGCCCCAAAATAAGGAGAATTTCTGCCTTTTTGCCCGAAAATTAAGAGAATTTCTGCAATTTTGCTTCAAAATGCAGGGAATTTCTGCCTTTTAGCCCCAAAATAAAGGGAATTTCTGCATTTTACCTCAAATTGAGAATAATTTCTGCCTTTTGCCTCAAAATAAGGGGAATTTTCTGCCTTTTTGTTTCAAAATAAGATAAATTTCTTCAATTTTGTACCATAATAAAAGAAATTTCTGCTCTTTGCCCCAAAATAAAAGGAATTTCTGACTTTTTGCCCTGAAATAAATGAAATTTCTGCAATTTTGTCCGAAAATAAGGGAAATTTGTGCCTCTTTGCCCCAAAATAAGAAGAAGTTTTGCCTTTTGCCCCAAAATATGGGGAATTTCAGCATTTTACCTCAAAATAAGAATTTCTGCCTTTTTGCCCCAAAATAAGGGGAATTTCAGCCTTTTTACCTCAAAATAAGGGAAATTTCTGCATTATTGCCACAAAATATTAGGAATTTCTGCCTTTTTGCCCCAAAATAAGAAAAATTTCTGCCTTTTTTTTATCTGAAATAAGTGAAATTTCTGCAATTTTGCCCCAAAATAAGTGAAATTTCTGCAATTTTGCCCCAAAATAAGGGAAATTTCTGGAATTTTGCCCCAAAATAAGTGGAATTTCTGAGTTTTGCCCCAAAATAAGGAGAATTTCTGTCTTTTTGCCCCAACATATAGGGAAATTCTGCCTTTTTGCCCCACAATTAGGGGATTTTCTGCAATTGTGCTCCAAAAAACGGGATATTTCTGCTTTTTTGCCCGAAAATAAGGAGAATATATACCTTTTGCCACAAAAAAGGGAAATTTCTTCATTTTTGCCCCAAAATAAGAGCAATTTCTGCCTTCTTACCTCACAATAAGTGAAATTTCTGCCTTTTTACCCAAAAATAAACAAAATTTCTGTCTTTTTGCCCAAAAAGAAAAGGAATTTTTGAATTTTGCCCTGAAATAAGTGAAATTTCTGCAATTTTGCCCCAAAATAAGGGAAATTTCTGCCTTTTTGCCACAAAATAAAGGGAATTTCTGTATTTTTGCCCCAAAATAAGGGGAATTTCAGCATTTTACCTCATAATAAGGCGAATCTCTGCCTTTTTGCCCCAAAATATGGGGAATTTCTTCATTTTTGCCCCAAAATAAAGAAAATTTCTGCAATTTTGTACCAAAATAAAAGAAATTTCTGCCTTTTTGCCCCAAAATAAGAGAAATTTCTGCACTTTTTCCCTGAAATAAGTGAAATTTCTGCAATTTTGCCCCAAAATAAGGGAAATTTCTGCAATTTTGCCCCAAAATAAAGAAAATTTCTGCAATTTTACCCCAAAATAAGGGGAATTTCTGACTTTTTGCCCTGAAATAAGGAGAATTTCTGTCTTTTTGTTCCAAAATAATGTGAATTTCTGCATTTTCCTTCAAAATTAGGGAAATATGTGCAATTTTGCTTCAAAATACGGGGAAATCTGCCTTATTGCACAAAAATAAAGGGAATTTCTCCATTTTTGCACCAATATAAGGGGAATTTCTGAAATTTAGCTTTAAAATACGGGGAATTTCTGCGTTATTGTCCGAAATAAAGTGGAATTTCTGCCTTTTTGCCCTGAAATATTTGAAATTTCTGCAATTTTACCCCAAAATAAGGGGAATTTCTGTTTTTGGCCCCAAAATTAAGAGAATTTCTGCTTTTTGCCCCAAAATAAGGCAAATATCTGACTTTTTGCCCAGAAATAATTGAAATTTCTGCAATTTTGCCCCAAAATAATAGGAATTTCTGCCTTTTTGCCGAAAATAAGGGGAATTTCAGCATTTTACCTTCAAATAAGGGGAATTTCTGCCTTTTTGCCACAAAATAAGGGGAATTTCTGCCCTATTGCCCTTAAATAAGGAAAATTTCTGCTTTTCTGCCCCAATCAACGGGAATTTCTGCCCTTTTGCCAGAAAGTAAAGGGAATTTCTGCCTTTATGCCCCAAAATAACGGGAATTTCAGCCTTTTTACCTCAAAATAAAAGGAATTTCTGCCTTTTTCCCCAAAATATGGGTAATTTTTGCCTTTTTGTTCCAAAATAAGGAAAATTTCTACAATTTTGTATCAAAATAAAAGAAATTTCTGTTTTTGCCCGAAAATAAAAGGAATTTCTGACTTTTTGCCCTGAAATAAATGAAATTCCTGCAATTATGCCCGAAAATAAGGGAAATTTGTGCCTTTTTGCCCCCAAATGAGGGGAATTTCTGCCTTTTTGCCCCAAAATATGGGGAATTTCAGGATTTTACCTCAAAATAAGGGGAATTTCAGCCTTTTTGCACCAAAATATGGGGAATTTCTGCCTTTTTGCCACAAAATAAGAAAAATTTCTGCAAGTCTGTAACAATATAAAAGAAATTTCTAAAATTTTGCCCCAAAATAAAGGAAATTTCTGATTTTTGCCCCAAAATAAAAAGAATTTCTCTATTTTTGCCCCAAAATAAAGGGAAATTCTGCCTTTTAGCCCCAAAATTAGGGGAGTTTCTGCAATTTTGCTCCAAAATACGAGAAATTTCTGCCTTTTTACCCGAAATTAAGTGGATTTTCTGCCTTTTTGCCCCCAAATAAGTGAAATTTCTGCAATTTTATCCCAAAATAAGGGAAATTTCTGCCTTTTTGCCCCAAAATAAGGGGAATTTCTGCGGTTTTGCCCTGAAATATGTAAAATTTCTGCAATTATACCCCAAAATAAGGTGAATTTCTGCCTTTTTGCCCCAAAATAATGGGAATTTCTGCCTTTTTGCCCCAAAATAAGAAAAATTTTTGCTTTTTTTCTCTGAAATAAGTGAAATTTCTGCAATTTTGCCCTAAAATAAGGGAAATTTCTGCAATTTTTCCCCATAATAAGGGAAATTTCTGCAATTTTGCCCCAAAATAAGGGGAATTTCTGTTTTTGTCCCCAAATAAGGGAAATTTCTGCAATTTTGCCCTAAAATAAGGGGATTTTCTGCATTTTTTGCCAAAAATAAGGGGAATTTCTGACATTTTGCCGCAAAATAAGTGAAATTTCTGCAGTTTTACCCCAAAATAAGGAAAATTTCTGCCTTTTTGCCCGAAAATTAGGGGAATTTCTGCAATTTTGCTCCAAAATACAAAGAATTTCTGCCTTTTTGCCCGAAAATAAAGGGAATGTATACCTTTTTGCCATAAAAAAGCAAATTTCTTCATTTTTGCCCCAAAATAAGGGGATTTTCCACCTTTTTGACTCAAAATAAGTGCAATTTCTGCCTTTTCCCCAAAATAAACGAAATTTCTGCCTTTTTGCCCCAAAATAAGGGGAATTTCAGCCTTATTACCTCAAAATAAGGGGAATTTCTGCATTTTTGCCCCAAAATATGGGGAATTTCTGACTTTTTGCCCCAAAATAAGAAAAATTTCTGCAATTTTGTACCAAAATAAAAAAAATTTCTGCCTTTTTGCCCCCCCAAAAAAATTTCTGCCTTTTTTTTTTCAAATACCTGAAATTTCTGCAATTTTGCCCCAAAATAAGGGAAATTTCTGCAATTTTGCCCCAATGTAAAGGAAATTTCTGCAATTTTGCCCCAAAATAAGGGGAATTTCTGACTGTTTGCTCCCGAAAAAGGAGATTTTCTGTCTTTTTGCCCCAAAATAAGGAGAATTTCTGCCTTTTTGCCCGAAAATTAAGAGAATTTCTGCAATTTTGCTTCAAAATGCAGGGAATTTCTGCCTTTTAGCCCCAAAATAAAGGGAATTTCTGCATTTTACCTCAAATTGAGAATAATTTCTGCCTTTTGCCTCAAAATAAGGGGAATTTTCTGCCTTTTTGTTTCAAAATAAGATAAATTTCTTCAATTTTGTACCATAATAAAAGAAATTTCTGCTCTTTGCCCCAAAATAAAAGGAATTTCTGACTTTTTGCCCTGAAATAAATGAAATTTCTGCAATTTTGCCCGAAAATAAGGGAAATTTGTGCCTCTTTGCCCCAAAATAAGAAGAAGTTTTGCCTTTTGCCCCAAAATATGGGGAATTTCAGCATTTTACCTCAAAATAAGAATTTCTGCCTTTTTGCCCCAAAATATGGGGAATTTCAGCCTTTTTACCTCAAAATAAGGGAAATTTCTGCATTATTGCCACAAAATATTAGGAATTTCTGCCTTTTTGCCCCAAAATAAGAAAAATTTCTGCCTTTTTTTTATCTGAAATAAGTGAAATTTCTGCAATTTTGCCCCAAAATAAGTGAAATTTCTGCAATTTTGCCCCAAAATAAGGGAAATTTCTGGAATTTTGCCCCAAAATAAGTGGAATTTCTGAGTTTTGCCCCAAAATAAGGAGAATTTCTGTCTTTTTGCCCCAACATATAGGGAAATTCTGCCTTTTTGCCCCACAATTAGGGGATTTTCTGCAATTGTGCTCCAAAAAACGGGATATTTCTGCTTTTTTGCCCGAAAATAAGGAGAATATATACCTTTTGCCACAAAAAAGGGAAATTTCTTCATTTTTGCCCCAAAATAAGAGCAATTTCTGCCTTCTTACCTCACAATAAGTGAAATTTCTGCCTTTTTACCCAAAAATAAACAAAATTTCTGTCTTTTTGCCCAAAAAGAAAAGGAATTTTTGAATTTTGCCCTGAAATAAGTGAAATTTCTGCAATTTTGCCCCAAAATAAGGGAAATTTCTGCCTTTTTGCCACAAAATAAAGGGAATTTCTGTATTTTTGCCCCAAAATAAGGGGAATTTCAGCATTTTACCTCATAATAAGGCGAATCTCTGCCTTTTTGCCCCAAAATATGGGGAATTTCTTCATTTTTGCCCCAAAATAAAGAAAATTTCTGCAATTTTGTACCAAAATAAAAGAAATTTCTGCCTTTTTGCCCCAAAATAAGAGAAATTTCTGCACTTTTTCCCTGAAATAAGTGAAATTTCTGCAATTTTGCCCCAAAATAAGGGAAATTTCTGCAATTTTGCCCCAAAATAAAGAAAATTTCTGCAATTTTACCCCAAAATAAGGGGAATTTCTGACTTTTTGCCCTGAAATAAGGAGAATTTCTGTCTTTTTGTTCCAAAATAATGTGAATTTCTGCATTTTCCTTCAAAATTAGGGAAATATGTGCAATTTTGCTTCAAAATACGGGGAAATCTGCCTTATTGCACAAAAATAAAGGGAATTTCTCCATTTTTGCACCAATATAAGGGGAATTTCTGAAATTTAGCTTTAAAATACGGGGAATTTCTGCGTTATTGTCCGAAATAAAGTGGAATTTCTGCCTTTTTGCCCTGAAATATTTGAAATTTCTGCAATTTTACCCCAAAATAAGGGGAATTTCTGTTTTTGGCCCCAAAATTAAGAGAATTTCTGCTTTTTGCCCCAAAATAAGGCAAATATCTGACTTTTTGCCCAGAAATAATTGAAATTTCTGCAATTTTGCCCCAAAATAATAGGAATTTCTGCCTTTTTGCCGAAAATAAGGGGAATTTCAGCATTTTACCTTCAAATAAGGGGAATTTCTGCCTTTTTGCCACAAAATAAGGGGAATTTCTGCCCTATTGCCCTTAAATAAGAAAAATTTCTGCTTTTCTGCCCCAATCAACGGGAATTTCTGCCCTTTTGCCAGAAAGTAAAGGGAATTTCTGCCTTTATGCCCCAAAATAACGGGAATTTCAGCCTTTTTACCTCAAAATAAAAGGAATTTCTGCCTTTTTCCCCAAAATATGGGTAATTTTTGCCTTTTTGTTCCAAAATAAGGAAAATTTCTACAATTTTGTATCAAAATAAAAGAAATTTCTGTTTTTGCCCGAAAATAAAAGGAATTTCTGACTTTTTGCCCTGAAATAAATGAAATTCCTGCAATTATGCCCGAAAATAAGGGAAATTTGTGCCTTTTTGCCCCCAAATGAGGGGAATTTCTGCCTTTTTGCCCCAAAATATGGGGAATTTCAGGATTTTACCTCAAAATAAGGGGAATTTCAGCCTTTTTGCACCAAAATATGGGGAATTTCTGCCTTTTTGCCACAAAATAAGAAAAATTTCTGCAAGTCTGTAACAATATAAAAGAAATTTCTAAAATTTTGCCCCAAAATAAAGGAAATTTCTGATTTTTGCCCCAAAATAAAAAGAATTTCTCTATTTTTGCCCCAAAATAAAGGGAAATTCTGCCTTTTAGCCCCAAAATTAGGGGAGTTTCTGCAATTTTGCTCCAAAATACGAGAAATTTCTGCCTTTTTACCCGAAATTAAGTGGATTTTCTGCCTTTTTGCCCCCAAATAAGTGAAATTTCTGCAATTTTATCCCAAAATAAGGGAAATTTCTGCCTTTTTGCCCCAAAATAAGGGGAATTTCTGCGGTTTTGCCCTGAAATATGTAAAATTTCTGCAATTTTACCCCAAAATAAGGTGAATTTCTGCCTTTTTGCCCCAAAATAATGGGAATTTCTGCCTTTTTGCCCCAAAATAAGAAAAATTTTTGCTTTTTTTCTCTGAAATAAGTGAAATTTCTGCAATTTTGCCCTAAAATAAGGGAAATTTCTGCAATTTTTCCCCATAATAAGGGAAATTTCTGCAATTTTGCCCCAAAATAAGGGGAATTTCTGTTTTTGTCCCCAAATAAGGGAAATTTCTGCAATTTTGCCCTAAAATAAGGGGATTTTCTGCATTTTTTGCCAAAAATAAGGGGAATTTCTGACATTTTGCCGCAAAATAAGTAAAATTTCTGCAGTTTTACCCCAAAATAAGGAAAATTTCTGCCTCTTTGCCCGAAAATTAGGGGAATTTCTGCAATTTTGCTCCAAAATACAAAGAATTTCTGCCTTTTTGCCCGAAAATAAAGGGAATGTATACCTTTTTGCCATAAAAAAGCAAATTTCTTCATTTTTGCCCCAAAATAAGGGGATTTTCCACCTTTTTGACTCAAAATAAGTGCAATTTCTGCCTTTTCCCCAAAATAAACGAAATTTCTGCCTTTTTGCCCCAAAATAAGGGGAATTTCAGCCTTATTACCTCAAAATAAGGGGAATTTCTGCATTTTTGCCCCAAAATATGGGGAATTTCTGACTTTTTGCCCCAAAATAAGAAAAATTTCTGCAATTTTGTACCAAAATAAAAAAAATTTCTGCCTTTTTGCCCCCCCAAAAAAATTTCTGCCTTTTTTTTTTCAAATACCTGAAATTTCTGCAATTTTGCCCCAAAATAAGGGAAATTTCTGCAATTTTGCCCCAATGTAAAGGAAATTTCTGCAATTTTGCCCCAAAATAAGGGGAATTTCTGACTGTTTGCTCCCGAAAAAGGAGATTTTCTGTCTTTTTGCCCCAAAATAAGGAGAATTTCTGCCTTTTTGCCCGAAAATTAAGAGAATTTCTGCAATTTTGCTTCAAAATGCAGGGAATTTCTGCCTTTTAGCCCCAAAATAAAGGGAATTTCTGCATTTTACCTCAAATTGAGAATAATTTCTGCCTTTTGCCTCAAAATAAGGGGAATTTTCTGCCTTTTTGTTTCAAAATAAGATAAATTTCTTCAATTTTGTACCATAATAAAAGAAATTTCTGCTCTTTGCCCCAAAATAAAAGGAATTTCTGACTTTTTGCCCTGAAATAAATGAAATTTCTGCAATTTTGCCCGAAAATAAGGGAAATTTGTGCCTCTTTGCCCCAAAATAAGAAGAAGTTTTGCCTTTTGCCCCAAAATATGGGGAATTTCAGCATTTTACCTCAAAATAAGAATTTCTGCCTTTTTGCCCCAAAATATGGGGAATTTCAGCCTTTTTACCTCAAAATAAGGGAAATTTCTGCATTATTGCCACAAAATATTAGGAATTTCTGCCTTTTTGCCCCAAAATAAGAAAAATTTCTGCCTTTTTTTTATCTGAAATAAGTGAAATTTCTGCAATTTTGCCCCAAAATAAGTGAAATTTCTGCAATTTTGCCCCAAAATAAGGGAAATTTCTGGAATTTTGCCCCAAAATAAGTGGAATTTCTGAGTTTTGCCCCAAAATAAGGAGAATTTCTGTCTTTTTGCCCCAACATATAGGGAAATTCTGCCTTTTTGCCCCACAATTAGGGGATTTTCTGCAATTGTGCTCCAAAAAACGGGATATTTCTGCTTTTTTGCCCGAAAATAAGGAGAATATATACCTTTTGCCACAAAAAAGGGAAATTTCTTCATTTTTGCCCCAAAATAAGAGCAATTTCTGCCTTCTTACCTCACAATAAGTGAAATTTCTGCCTTTTTACCCAAAAATAAACAAAATTTCTGTCTTTTTGCCCAAAAAGAAAAGGAATTTTTGAATTTTGCCCTGAAATAAGTGAAATTTCTGCAATTTTGCCCCAAAATAAGGGAAATTTCTGCCTTTTTGCCACAAAATAAAGGGAATTTCTGTATTTTTGCCCCAAAATAAGGGGAATTTCAGCATTTTACCTCATAATAAGGCGAATCTCTGCCTTTTTGCCCCAAAATATGGGGAATTTCTTCATTTTTGCCCCAAAATAAAGAAAATTTCTGCAATTTTGTACCAAAATAAAAGAAATTTCTGCCTTTTTGCCCCAAAATAAGAGAAATTTCTGCACTTTTTCCCTGAAATAAGTGAAATTTCTGCAATTTTGCCCCAAAATAAGGGAAATTTCTGCAATTTTGCCCCAAAATAAAGAAAATTTCTGCAATTTTACCCCAAAATAAGGGGAATTTCTGACTTTTTGCCCTGAAATAAGGAGAATTTCTGTCTTTTTGTTCCAAAATAATGTGAATTTCTGCATTTTCCTTCAAAATTAGGGAAATATGTGCAATTTTGCTTCAAAATACGGGGAAATCTGCCTTATTGCACAAAAATAAAGGGAATTTCTCCATTTTTGCACCAATATAAGGGGAATTTCTGAAATTTAGCTTTAAAATACGGGGAATTTCTGCGTTATTGTCCGAAATAAAGTGGAATTTCTGCCTTTTTGCCCTGAAATATTTGAAATTTCTGCAATTTTACCCCAAAATAAGGGGAATTTCTGTTTTTGGCCCCAAAATTAAGAGAATTTCTGCTTTTTGCCCCAAAATAAGGCAAATATCTGACTTTTTGCCCAGAAATAATTGAAATTTCTGCAATTTTGCCCCAAAATAATAGGAATTTCTGCCTTTTTGCCGAAAATAAGGGGAATTTCAGCATTTTACCTTCAAATAAGGGGAATTTCTGCCTTTTTGCCACAAAATAAGGGGAATTTCTGCCCTATTGCCCTTAAATAAGAAAAATTTCTGCTTTTCTGCCCCAATCAACGGGAATTTCTGCCCTTTTGCCAGAAAGTAAAGGGAATTTCTGCCTTTATGCCCCAAAATAACGGGAATTTCAGCCTTTTTACCTCAAAATAAAAGGAATTTCTGCCTTTTTCCCCAAAATATGGGTAATTTTTGCCTTTTTGTTCCAAAATAAGGAAAATTTCTACAATTTTGTATCAAAATAAAAGAAATTTCTGTTTTTGCCCGAAAATAAAAGGAATTTCTGACTTTTTGCCCTGAAATAAATGAAATTCCTGCAATTATGCCCGAAAATAAGGGAAATTTGTGCCTTTTTGCCCCCAAATGAGGGGAATTTCTGCCTTTTTGCCCCAAAATATGGGGAATTTCAGGATTTTACCTCAAAATAAGGGGAATTTCAGCCTTTTTGCACCAAAATATGGGGAATTTCTGCCTTTTTGCCACAAAATAAGAAAAATTTCTGCAAGTCTGTAACAATATAAAAGAAATTTCTAAAATTTTGCCCCAAAATAAAGGAAATTTCTGATTTTTGCCCCAAAATAAAAAGAATTTCTCTATTTTTGCCCCAAAATAAAGGGAAATTCTGCCTTTTAGCCCCAAAATTAGGGGAGTTTCTGCAATTTTGCTCCAAAATACGAGAAATTTCTGCCTTTTTACCCGAAATTAAGTGGATTTTCTGCCTTTTTGCCCCCAAATAAGTGAAATTTCTGCAATTTTATCCCAAAATAAGGGAAATTTCTGCCTTTTTGCCCCAAAATAAGGGGAATTTCTGCGGTTTTGCCCTGAAATATGTAAAATTTCTGCAATTTTACCCCAAAATAAGGTGAATTTCTGCCTTTTTGCCCCAAAATAATGGGAATTTCTGCCTTTTTGCCCCAAAATAAGAAAAATTTTTGCTTTTTTTCTCTGAAATAAGTGAAATTTCTGCAATTTTGCCCTAAAATAAGGGAAATTTCTGCAATTTTTCCCCATAATAAGGGAAATTTCTGCAATTTTGCCCCAAAATAAGGGGAATTTCTGTTTTTGTCCCCAAATAAGGGAAATTTCTGCAATTTTGCCCTAAAATAAGGGGATTTTCTGCATTTTTTGCCAAAAATAAGGGGAATTTCTGACATTTTGCCGCAAAATAAGTAAAATTTCTGCAGTTTTACCCCAAAATAAGGAAAATTTCTGCCTCTTTGCCCGAAAATTAGGGGAATTTCTGCAATTTTGCTCCAAAATACAAAGAATTTCTGCCTTTTTGCCCGAAAATAAAGGGAATGTATACCTTTTTGCCATAAAAAAGCAAATTTCTTCATTTTTGCCCCAAAATAAGGGGATTTTCCACCTTTTTGACTCAAAATAAGTGCAATTTCTGCCTTTTCCCCAAAATAAACGAAATTTCTGCCTTTTTGCCCCAAAATAAGGGGAATTTCAGCCTTATTACCTCAAAATAAGGGGAATTCCTGCATTTTTGCCCCAAAATATGGGGAATTTCTGACTTTTTGCCCCAAAATAAGAAAAATTTCTGCAATTTTGTACCAAAATAAAAAAAATTTCTGCCTTTTTGCCCCCCCAAAAAAATTTCTGCCTTTTTTTTTTTCAAATACCTGAAATTTCTGCAATTTTGCCCCAAAATAAGGGAAATTTCTGCAATTTTGCCCCAATGTAAAGGAAATTTCTGCAATTTTGCCCCAAAATAAGGGGAATTTCTGACTGTTTGCTCCCGAAAAAGGAGATTTTCTGTCTTTTTGCCCCAAAATAAGGAGAATTTCTGCCTTTTTGCCCGAAAATTAAGAGAATTTCTGCAATTTTGCTTCAAAATACAGGGAATTTCTGCCTTTTAGCCCCAAAATAAAGGGAATTTCTGCATTTTACCTCAAATTGAGAATAATTTCTGCCTTTTGCCTCAAAATAAGGGGAATTTTCTGCCTTTTTGTTTCAAAATAAGATAAATTTCTTCAATTTTGTACCATAATAAAAGAAATTTCTGCTCTTTGCCCCAAAATAAAAGGAATTTCTGACTTTTTGCCCTGAAATAAATGAAATTTCTGCAATTTTGCCCGAAAATAAGGGAAATTTGTGCCTCTTTGCCCCAAAATAAGAAGAAGTTTTGCCTTTTGCCCCAAAATATGGGGAATTTCAGCATTTTACCTCAAAATAAGAATTTCTGCCTTTTTGCCCCAAAATAAGGGGAATTTCAGCCTTTTTACCTCAAAATAAGGGAAATTTCTGCATTATTGCCACAAAATATTAGGAATTTCTGCCTTTTTGCCCCAAAATAAGAAAAATTTCTGCCTTTTTTTTATCTGAAATAAGTGAAATTTCTGCAATTTTGCCCCAAAATAAGTGAAATTTCTGCAATTTTGCCCCAAAATAAGGGAAATTTCTGGAATTTTGCCCCAAAATAAGTGGAATTTCTGAGTTTTGCCCCAAAATAAGGAGAATTTCTGTCTTTTTGCCCCAACATATAGGGAAATTCTGCCTTTTTGCCCCACAATTAGGGGATTTTCTGCAATTGTGCTCCAAAAAACGGGATATTTCTGCTTTTTTGCCCGAAAATAAGGAGAATATATACCTTTTGCCACAAAAAAGGGAAATTTCTTCATTTTTGCCCCAAAATAAGAGCAATTTCTGCCTTCTTACCTCACAATAAGTGAAATTTCTGCCTTTTTACCCAAAAATAAACAAAATTTCTGTCTTTTTGCCCAAAAAGAAAAGGAATTTTTGAATTTTGCCCTGAAATAAGTGAAATTTCTGCAATTTTGCCCCAAAATAAGGGAAATTTCTGCCTTTTTGCCACAAAATAAAGGGAATTTCTGTATTTTTGCCCCAAAATAAGGGGAATTTCAGCATTTTACCTCATAATAAGGCGAATCTCTGCCTTTTTGCCCCAAAATATGGGGAATTTCTTCATTTTTGCCCCAAAATAAAGAAAATTTCTGCAATTTTGTACCAAAATAAAAGAAATTTCTGCCTTTTTGCCCCAAAATAAGAGAAATTTCTGCACTTTTTCCCTGAAATAAGTGAAATTTCTGCAATTTTGCCCCAAAATAAGGGAAATTTCTGCAATTTTGCCCCAAAATAAAGAAAATTTCTGCAATTTTACCCCAAAATAAGGGGAATTTCTGACTTTTTGCCCTGAAATAAGGAGAATTTCTGTCTTTTTGTTCCAAAATAATGTGAATTTCTGCATTTTCCTTCAAAATTAGGGAAATATGTGCAATTTTGCTTCAAAATACGGGGAAATCTGCCTTATTGCACAAAAATAAAGGGAATTTCTCCATTTTTGCACCAATATAAGGGGAATTTCTGAAATTTAGCTTTAAAATACGGGGAATTTCTGCGTTATTGTCCGAAATAAAGTGGAATTTCTGCCTTTTTGCCCTGAAATATTTGAAATTTCTGCAATTTTACCCCAAAATAAGGGGAATTTCTGTTTTTGGCCCCAAAATTAAGAGAATTTCTGCTTTTTGCCCCAAAATAAGGCAAATATCTGACTTTTTGCCCAGAAATAATTGAAATTTCTGCAATTTTGCCCCAAAATAATAGGAATTTCTGCCTTTTTGCCGAAAATAAGGGGAATTTCAGCATTTTACCTTCAAATAAGGGGAATTTCTGCCTTTTTGCCACAAAATAAGGGGAATTTCTGCCCTATTGCCCTTAAATAAGGAAAATTTCTGCTTTTCTGCCCCAATCAACGGGAATTTCTGCCCTTTTGCCAGAAAGTAAAGGGAATTTCTGCCTTTATGCCCCAAAATAACGGGAATTTCAGCCTTTTTACCTCAAAATAAAAGGAATTTCTGCCTTTTTCCCCAAAATATGGGTAATTTTTGCCTTTTTGTTCCAAAATAAGGAAAATTTCTACAATTTTGTATCAAAATAAAAGAAATTTCTGTTTTTGCCCGAAAATAAAAGGAATTTCTGACTTTTTGCCCTGAAATAAATGAAATTCCTGCAATTATGCCCGAAAATAAGGGAAATTTGTGCCTTTTTGCCCCCAAATGAGGGGAATTTCTGCCTTTTTGCCCCAAAATATGGGGAATTTCAGGATTTTACCTCAAAATAAGGGGAATTTCAGCCTTTTTGCACCAAAATATGGGGAATTTCTGCCTTTTTGCCACAAAATAAGAAAAATTTCTGCGAGTCTGTAACAATATAAAAGAAATTTCTAAAATTTTGCCCCAAAATAAAGGAAATTTCTGATTTTTGCCCCAAAATAAAAAGAATTTCTCTATTTTTGCCCCAAAATAAAGGGAAATTCTGCCTTTTAGCCCCAAAATTAGGGGAGTTTCTGCAATTTTGCTCCAAAATACGAGAAATTTCTGCCTTTTTACCCGAAATTAAGTGGATTTTCTGCCTTTTTGCCCCCAAATAAGTGAAATTTCTGCAATTTTATCCCAAAATAAGGGAAATTTCTGCCTTTTTGCCCCAAAATAAGGGGAATTTCTGCGGTTTTGCCCTGAAATATGTAAAATTTCTGCAATTTTACCCCAAAATAAGGTGAATTTCTGCCTTTTTGCCCCAAAATAATGTGAATTTCGGCCTTTTTACCCCAAAATAAGAAAAATTTTTGCTTTTTTTCTCTGAAATAAGTGAAATTTCTGCAATTTTGCCCTAAAATAAGGGAAATTTCTGCAATTTTTCCCCATAATAAGGGAAATTTCTGCAATTTTGCCCCAAAATAAGGGGAATTTCTGTTTTTGTCCCCAAATAAGGGAAATTTCTGCAATTTTGCCCTAAAATAAGGGGATTTTCTGCATTTTTTGCCAAAAATAAGGGGAATTTCTGACATTTTGCCGCAAAATAAGTGAAATTTCTGCAGTTTTACCCCAAAATAAGGAAAATTTCTGCCTTTTTGCCCGAAAATTAGGGGAATTTCTGCAATTTTGCTCCAAAATACAAAGAATTTCTGCCTTTTTGCCCGAAAATAAAGGGAATGTATACCTTTTTGCCATAAAAAAGCAAATTTCTTCATTTTTGCCCCAAAATAAGGGGATTTTCCACCTTTTTGACTCAAAATAAGTGCAATTTCTGCCTTTTCCCCAAAATAAACGAAATTTCTGCCTTTTTGCCCCAAAATAAGGGGAATTTCAGCCTTATTACCTCAAAATAAGGGGAATTTCTGCATTTTTGCCCCAAAATATGGGGAATTTCTGACTTTTTGCCCCAAAATAAGAAAAATTTCTGCAATTTTGTACCAAAATAAAAAAAATTTCTGCATTTTTGCCCCCCCAAAAAAAATTCTGCCTTTTTTTTTCAAATACCTGAAATTTCTGCAATTTTGCCCCAAAATAAGGGAAATTTCTGCAATTTTGCCCCAATGTAAAGGAAATTTCTGCAATTTTGCCCCAAAATAAGGGGAATTTCTGACTGTTTGCTCCCGAAAAAGGAGATTTTCTGTCTTTTTGCCCCAAAATAAGGAGAATTTCTGCCTTTTTGCCCGAAAATTAAGAGAATTTCTGCAACTTTGCTTCAAAATGCAGGGAATTTCTGCCTTTTAGCCCCAAAATAAAGGGAATTTCTGCATTTTACCTCAAATTGAGAATAATTTCTGCCTTTTGCCTCAAAATAAGGGGAATTTTCTGCCTTTTTGTTTCAAAATAAGATAAATTTCTTCAATTTTGTACCATAATAAAAGAAATTTCTGCTCTTTGCCCCAAAATAAAAGGAATTTCTGACTTTTTGCCCTGAAATAAATGAAATTTCTGCAATTTTGCCCGAAAATAAGGATAATTTGTGCCTCTTTGCCCCAAAATAAGAAGAAGTTTTGCCTTTTGCCCCAAAATATGGGGAATTTCAGCATTTTACCTCAAAATAAGAATTTCAGCCTTTTTGCCCCAAAATAAGGAAAATTTCTGCAATTTTGCCCCAAAATAAGGGGAATTTCTTCCTTTTTGCCCCAAAATAAAGGATATTTCAGCCTTTTTACCTGAAAATAAGTGAAATTTCTGCAATTTTGCCCCAAATAAGGGAAATTTCTGCAATTTTGCCTCAAAATAAGGTAAATTCCTGCAATTTTGCCCCAAAATAAGTGGAATTTCTGAGTTTTGTCCCAAAATAAGGAGAATTTCTGTCTTTTTGCCGCAACATATAGGGAATTTCTGCCTTTTTGCCCAACAATTAGGGGAATTTCTTCATTTTTGCTTCAAAATAAGGGGAATTTCTGCCTTTTTGCCTCTAAAGAAGTGGAATTTCTGTATTTTCCTTCCAAAACAAAGGGAATTTCTGTGTTTTTTGCCCCAAAATAAGGAAAATTTCTGACTTATTACCCTGAAATATGTTAAATGGTTGCAATTTTGCCCCAAAATAAGGGAAATTTCTGCCTTTTTGCCCCAAAATAAGGGGAATTTCAGCCTTTTTACCTCAAAATAAGGGGAATTTCTGCATTATTGCCACAAAATATTAGGAATTTCTGCCTTTTTGCCCCAAAATAAGAAAAATTTCTGCCTTTTTTTTATCTGAAATAAGTGAAATTTCTGCAATTTTGCCCCAAAATAAGTGAAATTTCTGCAATTTTGCCCCAAAATAAGGGAAATTTCTGGAATTTTGCCCCAAAATAAGTGGAATTTCTGAGTTTTGCCCCAAAATAAGGAGAATTTCTGTCTTTTTGCCCCAACATATAGGGAAATTCTGCCTTTTTGCCCCACAATTAGGGGATTTTCTGCAATTGTGCTCCAAAAAACGGGATATTTCTGCTTTTTTGCCCGAAAATAAGGAGAATATATACCTTTTGCCACAAAAAAGGGAAATTTCTTCATTTTTGCCCCAAAATAAGAGCAATTTCTGCCTTCTTACCTCACAATAAGTGAAATTTCTGCCTTTTTACCCAAAAATAAACAAATTTTCTGTCTTTTTGCCCAAAAAGAAAAGGAATTTTTGAATTTTGCCCTGAAATAAGTGAAATTTCTGCAATTTTGCCCCAAAATAAGGGAAATTTCTGCCTTTTTGCCACAAAATAAAGGGAATTTCTGTATTTTTGCCCCAAAATAAGGGGAATTTCAGCATTTTACCTCATAATAAGGCGAATCTCTGCCTTTTTGCCCCAAAATATGGGGAATTTCTTCATTTTTGCCCCAAAATAAAGAAAATTTCTGCAATTTTGTACCAAAATAAAAGAAATTTCTGCCTTTTTGCCCCAAAATAAGAGAAATTTCTGCACTTTTTCCCTGAAATAAGTGAAATTTCTGCAATTTTGCCCCAAAATAAGGGAAATTTCTGCAATTTTGCCCCAAAATAAAGAAAATTTCTGCAATTTTACCCCAAAATAAGGGGAATTTCTGACTTTTTGCCCTGAAATAAGGAGAATTTCTGTCTTTTTGTTCCAAAATAATGTGAATTTCTGCATTTTCCTTCAAAATTAGGGAAATATGTGCAATTTTGCTTCAAAATACGGGGAAATCTGCCTTATTGCACAAAAATAAAGGGAATTTCTCCATTTTTGCACCAATATAAGGGGAATTTCTGAAATTTAGCTTTAAAATACGGGGAATTTCTGCGTTATTGTCCGAAATAAAGTGGAATTTCTGCCTTTTTGCCCTGAAATATTTGAAATTTCTGCAATTTTACCCCAAAATAAGGGGAATTTCTGTTTTTGGCCCCAAAATTAAGAGAATTTCTGCTTTTTGCCCCAAAATAAGGCAAATATCTGACTTTTTGCCCAGAAATAATTGAAATTTCTGCAATTTTGCCCCAAAATAATAGTAATTTCTGCCTTTTTGCCGAAAATAAGGGGAATTTCAGCATTTTACCTTCAAATAAGGGGAATTTCTGCCTTTTTGCCACAAAATAAGGGGAATTTCTGCCCTATTGCCCTTAAATAAGGAAAATTTCTGCTTTTCTGCCCCAATCAACGGGAATTTCTGCCCTTTTGCCAGAAAGTAAAGGGAATTTCTGCCTTTATGCCCCAAAATAACGGGAATTTCAGCCTTTTTACCTCAAAATAAAAGGAATTTCTGCCTTTTTCCCCAAAATATGGGTAATTTTTGCCTTTTTGTTCCAAAATAAGGAAAATTTCTACAATTTTGTATCAAAATAAAAGAAATTTCTGTTTTTGCCCGAAAATAAAAGGAATTTCTGACTTTTTGCCCTGAAATAAATGAAATTCCTGCAATTATGCCCGAAAATAAGGGAAATTTGTGCCTTTTTGCCCCCAAATGAGGGGAATTTCTGCCTTTTTGCCCCAAAATATGGGGAATTTCAGGATTTTACCTCAAAATAAGGGGAATTTCAGCCTTTTTGCACCAAAATATGGGGAATTTCTGCCTTTTTGCCACAAAATAAGAAAAATTTCTGCAAGTCTGTAACAATATAAAAGAAATTTCTAAAATTTTGCCCCAAAATAAAGGAAATTTCTGATTTTTGCCCCAAAATAAAAAGAATTTCTCTATTTTTGCCCCAAAATAAAGGGAAATTCTGCCTTTTAGCCCCAAAATTAGGGGAGTTTCTGCAATTTTGCTCCAAAATACGAGAAATTTCTGCCTTTTTACCCGAAATTAAGTGGATTTTCTGCCTTTTTGCCCCCAAATAAGTGAAATTTCTGCAATTTTATCCCAAAATAAGGGAAATTTCTGCCTTTTTTGCCCCAAAATAAGGGGAATTTCTGCCGTTTTGCCCTGAAATATGTAAAATTTCTGCAATTTTACCCCAAAATAAGGTGAATTTCTGCCTTTTTGCCCCAAAATAATGGGAATTTCTGCCTTTTTGCCCCAAAATAAGAAAAATTTTTGCTTTTTTTCTCTGAAATAAGTGAAATTTCTGCAATTTTGCCCTAAAATAAGGGAAATTTCTGCAATTTTTCCCCATAATAAGGGAAATTTCTGCAATTTTGCCCCAAAATAAGGGGAATTTCTGTTTTTGTCCCCAAATAAGGGAAATTTCTGCAATTTTGCCCTAAAATAAGGGGATTTTCTGCATTTTTTGCCAAAAATAAGGGGAATTTCTGACATTTTGCCGCAAAATAAGTGAAATTTCTGCAGTTTTACCCCAAAATAAGGAAAATTTCTGCCTTTTTGCCCAAAAATTAGGGGAATTTCTGCAATTTTGCTCCAAAATACAAAGAATTTCTGCCTTTTTGCCCGAAAATAAAGGGAATGTATACCTTTTTGCCATAAAAAAGCAAATTTCTTCATTTTTGCCCCAAAATAAGGGGATTTTCCACCTTTTTGACTCAAAATAAGTGCAATTTCTGCCTTTTCCCCAAAATAAACGAAATTTCTGCCTTTTTGCCCCAAAATAAGGGGAATTTCAGCCTTATTACCTCAAAATAAGGGGAATTTCTGCATTTTTGCCCCAAAATATGGGGAATTTCTGACTTTTTGCCCCAAAATAAGAAAAATTTCTGCAATTTTGTACCAAAATAAAAAAAATTTCTGCATTTTTGCCCCCCCAAAAAAATTTCTGCCTTTTTTTTTTCAAATACCTGAAATTTCTGCAATTTTGCCCCAAAATAAGGGAAATTTCTGCAATTTTGCCCCAATGTAAAGGAAATTTCTGCAATTTTGCCCCAAAATAAGGGGAATTTCTGACTGTTTGCTCCCGAAAAAGGAGATTTTCTGTCTTTTTGCCCCAAAATAAGGAGAATTTCTGCCTTTTTGCCCGAAAATTAAGAGAATTTCTGCAATTTTGCTTCAAAATGCAGGGAATTTCTGCCTTTTAGCCCCAAAATAAAGGGAATTTCTGCATTTTACCTCAAATTGAGAATAATTTCTGCCTTTTGCCTCAAAATAAGGGGAATTTTCTGCCTTTTTGTTTCAAAATAAGAAAAATTTCTTCAATTTTGTACCATAATAAAAGAAATTTCTGCTCTTTGCCCCAAAATAAAAGGAATTTCTGACTTTTTGCCCTGAAATAAATGAAATTTCTGCAATTTTGCCCGAAAATAGGATAATTTGTGCCTCTTTGCCCCAAAATAAGAAGAAGTTTTGCCTTTTGCCCCAAAATATGGGGAATTTCAGCATTTTACCTCAAAATAAGAATTTCAGCCTTTTTGCCCCAAAATAAGGAAAATTTCTGCAATTTTGCCCCAAAATAAGGGGAATTTCTTCCTTTTTGCCCCAAAATAAAGGATATTTCAGCCTTTTTACCTGAAAATAAGTGAAATTTCTGCAATTTTGCCCCAAATAAGGAAAATTTCTGCAATTTTGCCTCAAAATAAGGTAAATTCCTGCAATTTTGCCCCAAAATAAGTGGAATTTCTGAGTTTTGTCCCAAAATAAGGAGAATTTCTGTCTTTTTGCCGCAACATATAGGGAATTTCTGCCTTTTTGCCCAACAATTAGGGGAATTTCTTCATTTTTGCTTCAAAATAAGGGGAATTTCTGCCTTTTTGCCTCTAAAGAAGTGGAATTTCTGTATTTTCCTTTCAAAACAAAGGGAATTTCTGTGTTTTTTGCCCCAAAATAAGGAAAATTTCTGACTTATTACCCTGAAATAAGTTAAATGGTTGCAATTTTGCCCCAAAATAAGGGAAATTTCTGCCTTTTTGTCCCAAAATAAGGGGAATTTCAGCCTTTTTACCTCAAAATAAGGGGAATTTCTGCATTATTGCCACAAAATATTAGGAATTTCTGCCTTTTTGCCCCAAAATAAGAAAAATTTCTGCCTTTTTTTTATCTGAAATAAGTGAAATTTCTGCAATTTTGCCCCAAAATAAGTGAAATTTCTGCAATTTTGCCCCAAAATAAGGGAAATTTCTGGAATTTTGCCCCAAAATAAGTGGAATTTCTGAGTTTTGCCCCAAAATAAGGAGAATTTCTGTCTTTTTGCCCCAACATATAGGGAAATTCTGCCTTTTTGCCCCACAATTAGGGGATTTTCTGCAATTGTGCTCCAAAAAATGGGATATTTCTGCTTTTTTGCCCGAAAATAAGGAGAATATATACCTTTTGCCACAAAAAAAGGAAATTTCTTCATTTTTGCCCCAAAATAAGAGCAATTTCTGCCTTCTTACCTCACAATAAGTGAAATTTCTGCCTTTTTACCCAAAAATAAACAAAATTTCTGTCTTTTTGCCCAAAAAGAAAAGGAATTTTTGAATTTTGCCCTGAAATAAGTGAAATTTCTGCAATTTTGCCCCAAAATAAGGGAAATTTCTGCCTTTATGCCACAAAATAAAGGGAATTTCTGTATTTTTGCCCCAAAATAAGGGGAATTTCAGCATTTTACCTCATAATAAGGCGAATCTCTGCCTTTTTGCCCCAAAATATGGGGAATTTCTTCATTTTTGCCCCAAAATAAAGAAAATTTCTGCAATTTTGTACCAAAATAAAAGAAATTTCTGCCTTTTTGCCCCAAAATAAGAGAAATTTCTGCACTTTTTCCCTGAAATAAGTGAAATTTCTGCAATTTTGCCCCAAAATAAGGGAAATTTCTGCAATTTTGCCCCAAAATAAAGAAAATTTCTGCAATTTTACCCCAAAATAAGGGGAATTTCTGACTTTTTGCCCTGAAATAAGGAGAATTTCTGTCTTTTTGTTCCAAAATAATGTGAATTTCTGCATTTTCCTTCAAAATTAGGGAAATATGTGCAATTTTGCTTCAAAATACGGGGAAATCTGCCTTATTGCACAAAAATAAAGGGAATTTCTCCATTTTTGCACCAATATAAGGGGAATTTCTGAAATTTAGCTTTAAAATACGGGGAATTTCTGCGTTATTGTCCGAAATAAAGTGGAATTTCTGCCTTTTTGCCCTGAAATATTTGAAATTTCTGCAATTTTACCCCAAAATAAGGGGAATTTCTGTTTTTGGCCCCAAAATTAAGAGAATTTCTGCTTTTTGCCCCAAAATAAGGCAAATATCTGACTTTTTGCCCAGAAATAATTGAAATTTCTGCAATTTTGCCCCAAAATAATAGGAATTTCTGCCTTTTTGCCGAAAATAAGGGGAATTTCAGCATTTTACCTTCAAATAAGGGGAATTTCTGCCTTTTTGCCACAAAATAAGGGGAATTTCTGCCCTATTGCCCTTAAATAAGGAAAATTTCTGCTTTTCTGCCCCAATTAACGGGAATTTCTGCCCTTTTGCCAGAAAGTAAAGGGAATTTCTGCCTTTATGCCCCAAAATAACGGGAATTTCAGCCTTTTTACCTCAAAATAAAAGGAATTTCTGCCTTTTTCCCCAAAATATGGGTAATTTTTGCCTTTTTGTTCCAAAATAAGGAAAATTTCTACAATTTTGTATCAAAATAAAAGAAATTTCTGTTTTTGCCTGAAAATAAAAGGAATTTCTGACTTTTTGCCCTGAAATAAATGAAATTCCTGCAATTATGCCCGAAAATAAGGGAAATTTGTGCCTTTTTGCCCCCAAATGAGGGGAATTTCTGCCTTTTTGCCCCAAAATATGGGGAATTTCAGGATTTTACCTCAAAATAAGGGGAATTTCAGCCTTTTTGCACCAAAATATGGGGAATTTCTGCCTTTTTGCCACAAAATAAGAAAAATTTCTGCAAGTCTGTAACAATATAAAAGAAATTTCTAAAATTTTGCCCCAAAATAAAGGAAATTTCTGATTTTTGCCCCAAAATAAAAAGAATTTCTCTATTTTTGCCCCAAAATAAAGGGAAATTCTGCCTTTTTGCCCCAAAATTAGGGAGTTTCTGCAATTTTGCTCCAAAATACGAGAAATTTCTGCCTTTTTACCCGAAATTAAGTGGATTTTCTGCCTTTTGGCCCCCAAATAAGAGAAATTTCTGCAATTTTATCCCAAAATAAGGGAAATTTCTGCCTTTTTGCCCCAAAATAAGAGGAATTTCTGCCGTTTTGCCCTGAAATATGTAAAATTTCTGCAATTTTACCCCAAAATAAGGTGAATTTCTGCCTTTTTGCCCCAAAATAATGGGAATTTCTGCCTTTTTGCCCCAAAATAAGAAAAATTTTTGCTCTTTTTCTCTGAAATAAGTGAAATTTCTGCAATTTTGCCCTAAAATAAGGGAAATTTCTGCAATTTTTCCCCATAATAAGGGAAATTTCTGCAATTTTGCCCCAAAATAAGGGGAATTTCTTTTTTTGTTCCCAAATAAGGGAAATTTCTGCATTTTTGCCCTAAAATAAGGGGATTTTCTGCATTTTTTGCCAAAAATAAGGGGAATTTCTGACATTTTGCCGCAAAATAAGTGAAATTTCTGCAGTTTTACCCCAAAATAAGGAAAATTTCTGCCTTTTTGCCCAAAAATTAGGGGAATTTCTGCAATTTTGCTCCAAAATACAAAGAATTTCTGCCTTTTTGCCCGAAAATAAAGGGAATGTATACCTTTTTGCCATAAAAAAGCAAATTTCTTCATTTTTGCCCCAAAATAAGGGGATTTTCCACCTTTTTGACTCAAAATAAGTGCAATTTCTGCCTTTTCCCCAAAATAAACGAAATTTCTGCCTTTTTGCACCAAAATAAGGGGAATTTCAGCCTTATTACCTCAAAATAAGGGGAATTTCTGCCTTTTTGCCCCAAAATATGGGGAATTTCTGACTTTTTGCCCCAAAATAAGAAAAATTTCTGCAATTTTGTACCAAAATAAAAAAAATTTCTGCCTTTTTGCCCCCCCAAAAAAATTTCTGCCTTTTTTTTCTCAAATACCTGAAATTTCTGCAATTTTGCCCCAAAATAAGGGAAATTTCTGCAATTTTGCCCCAATGTAAAGGAAATTTCTGCAATTTTGCCCCAAAATAAGGGGAATTTCTGACTGTTTGCTCCCGAAAAAGGAGATTTTCTGTCTTTTTGCCCCAAAATAAGGAGAATTTCTGCCTTTTTGCCCGAAAATTAAGAGAATTTCTGCAATTTTGCTTCAAAATGCAGGGAATTTCTGCCTTTTAGCCCCAAAATAAAGGATATTTCTGCATTTTACCTCAAATTGAGAATAATTTCTGCCTTTTGCCTCAAAATAAGGGGAATTTTCTGCTTTTTTGTTTCAAAATAAGATAAATTTCTTCAATTTTGTACCATAATAAAAGAAATTTCTGCTCTTTGCCCCAAAATAAAAGGAATTTCTGACTTTTTGCCCTGAAATAAATGAAATTTCTGCAATTTTGCCCGAAAATAAGGGAAATTTGTGCCTCTTTGCCCCAAAATAAGAAGAAGTTTTGCCTTTTGCCCCAAAATATGGGGAATTTCAGCATTTTACCTCAAAATAAGAATTTCAGCCTTTTTGCCCCAAAATAAGGAAAATTTCTGCAATTTTGCCCCAAAATAAGGGGAATTTCTTCCTTTTTGCCCCAAAATAAAGGATATTTCAGCCTTTTTACCTGAAAATAAGTGAAATTTCTGCAATTTTGCCCCAAATAAGGGAAATTTCTGCAATTTTGCCTCAAAATAAGGTAAATTCCTGCAATTTTGCCCCAAAATAAGTGGAATTTCTGAGTTTTGTCCCAAAATAAGGAGAATTTCTGTCTTTTTGCCCCAACATATAGCGAATTTCTGCCTTTTTGCCCAACAATTAGGGGAATTTCTTCATTTTTGCTTCAAAATAAGGGGAATTTCTGCCTTTTTGCCTCTAAAGAAGTGGAATTTCTGTATTTTCCTTTCAAAACAAAGGGAATTTCTGTGTTTTTTGCCCCAAAATAAGGAAAATTTCGGCCTTTATGCCCCCAAATAAGGAAAATTTCAGCCTTTTTACCTCAAAATAAGGGGAATTTCTGCATTTTTGCCACAAAATATTAGGAATTTCTGCCTTTTTGCCCCAAAATAAGAAAAATTTCTGCCATTTTTACCTGAAATAAGTGAAATTTCTGCAATTGTGCCCCAAAATAAGTAAAATTTCTGCAATTTTGCCCCAAAATAAGGGAAATTTCTGGAATTTTGCCCCAAAATAAGTGGAATTTCTGAGTTTTGCCCCCAAATAAGGAGAATTTCTGTCTTTTTGCCCCAACATATAGGGAAATTCTGCCTTTTTGCCCCACAATTAGGGGATTTTCTGCAATTGTGCTCCAAAAAACGGGATATTTCTGCTTTTTTGCCCGAAAATAAGGAGAATATATACCTTTTGCCACAAAAAAGGGAAATTTCTTCATTTTTGCCCCAAAATAAGAGCAATTTCTGCCTTCTTACCTCACAATAAGTGAAATTTCTGCCTTTTTACCCAAAAATAAACAAAATTTCTGTCTTTTTGCCCAAAAATAAAAGGAATTTTTGAATTTTGACCTGAAATAAGTGAAATTTCTGCAATTTTGCCCCAAAATAAGGGAAATTTCTGCCTTTTTGCCACAAAATACAGGGAATTTCTGTATTTTTGCCCCAAAACAAGGGGAATTTCAGCATTTTACCTCATAATAAGGCGAATCTCTGCCTTTTTGCCCCAAAATATGGGGAATTTCTTCATTTTTGCCCCAAAATAAAGAAAATTTCTGCAATTTTGTACCAAAATAAAAGAAATTTCTGCCTTTTTGCCCCAAAATAAGAGAAATTTCTGCACTTTTTCCCTGAAATAAGTGAAATTTCTGCAATTTTGCCCCAAAATAAGGGAAATTTCTGCAATTTTGCCCCAAAATAAGGGAAATTTCTGGAATTTTGCCCCAAAATAAGTGGAATTTCTGAGTTTTGCCCCAAAATAAGGAGAATTTCTGTCTTTTTGCCCCAACATATAGGGAAATTCTGCCTTTTTGCCCCACAATTAGGGGATTTTCTGCAATTGTGCTCCAAAAAACGGGATATTTCTGCTTTTTTGCCCGAAAATAAGGAGAATATATACCTTTTGCCACAAAAAAGGGAAATTTCTTCATTTTTGCCCCAAAATAAGAGCAATTTCTGCCTTCTTACCTCACAATAAGTGAAATTTCTGCCTTTTTACCCAAAAATAAACAAATTTTCTGTCTTTTTGCCCAAAAAGAAAAGGAATTTTTGAATTTTGCCCTGAAATAAGTGAAATTTCTGCAATTTTGCCCCAAAATAAGGGAAATTTCTGCCTTTTTGCCACAAAATAAAGGGAATTTCTGTATTTTTGCCCCAAAATAAGGGGAATTTCAGCATTTTACCTCATAATAAGGCGAATCTCTGCCTTTTTGCCCCAAAATATGGGGAATTTCTTCATTTTTGCCCCAAAATAAAGAAAATTTCTGCAATTTTGTACCAAAATAAAAGAAATTTCTGCCTTTTTGCCCCAAAATAAGAGAAATTTCTGCACTTTTTCCCTGAAATAAGTGAAATTTCTGCAATTTTGCCCCAAAATAAGGGAAATTTCTGCAATTTTGCCCCAAAATAAAGAAAATTTCTGCAATTTTACCCCAAAATAAGGGGAATTTCTGACTTTTTGCCCTGAAATAAGGAGAATTTCTGTCTTTTTGTTCCAAAATAATGTGAATTTCTGCATTTTCCTTCAAAATTAGGGAAATATGTGCAATTTTGCTTCAAAATACGGGGAAATCTGCCTTATTGCACAAAAATAAAGGGAATTTCTCCATTTTTGCACCAATATAAGGGGAATTTCTGAAATTTAGCTTTAAAATACGGGGAATTTCTGCGTTATTGTCCGAAATAAAGTGGAATTTCTGCCTTTTTGCCCTGAAATATTTGAAATTTCTGCAATTTTACCCCAAAATAAGGGGAATTTCTGTTTTTGGCCCCAAAATTAAGAGAATTTCTGCTTTTTGCCCCAAAATAAGGCAAATATCTGACTTTTTGCCCAGAAATAATTGAAATTTCTGCAATTTTGCCCCAAAATAATAGTAATTTCTGCCTTTTTGCCGAAAATAAGGGGAATTTCAGCATTTTACCTTCAAATAAGGGGAATTTCTGCCTTTTTGCCACAAAATAAGGGGAATTTCTGCCCTATTGCCCTTAAATAAGGAAAATTTCTGCTTTTCTGCCCCAATCAACGGGAATTTCTGCCCTTTTGCCAGAAAGTAAAGGGAATTTCTGCCTTTATGCCCCAAAATAACGGGAATTTCAGCCTTTTTACCTCAAAATAAAAGGAATTTCTGCCTTTTTCCCCAAAATATGGGTAATTTTTGCCTTTTTGTTCCAAAATAAGGAAAATTTCTACAATTTTGTATCAAAATAAAAGAAATTTCTGTTTTTGCCCGAAAATAAAAGGAATTTCTGACTTTTTGCCCTGAAATAAATGAAATTCCTGCAATTATGCCCGAAAATAAGGGAAATTTGTGCCTTTTTGCCCCCAAATGAGGGGAATTTCTGCCTTTTTGCCCCAAAATATGGGGAATTTCAGGATTTTACCTCAAAATAAGGGGAATTTCAGCCTTTTTGCACCAAAATATGGGGAATTTCTGCCTTTTTGCCACAAAATAAGAAAAATTTCTGCAAGTCTGTAACAATATAAAAGAAATTTCTAAAATTTTGCCCCAAAATAAAGGAAATTTCTGATTTTTGCCCCAAAATAAAAAGAATTTCTCTATTTTTGCCCCAAAATAAAGGGAAATTCTGCCTTTTAGCCCCAAAATTAGGGGAGTTTCTGCAATTTTGCTCCAAAATACGAGAAATTTCTGCCTTTTTACCCGAAATTAAGTGGATTTTCTGCCTTTTTGCCCCCAAATAAGTGAAATTTCTGCAATTTTATCCCAAAATAAGGGAAATTTCTGCCTTTTTTGCCCCAAAATAAGGGGAATTTCTGCCGTTTTGCCCTGAAATATGTAAAATTTCTGCAATTTTACCCCAAAATAAGGTGAATTTCTGCCTTTTTGCCCCAAAATAATGGGAATTTCTGCCTTTTTGCCCCAAAATAAGAAAAATTTTTGCTTTTTTTCTCTGAAATAAGTGAAATTTCTGCAATTTTGCCCTAAAATAAGGGAAATTTCTGCAATTTTTCCCCATAATAAGGGAAATTTCTGCAATTTTGCCCCAAAATAAGGGGAATTTCTGTTTTTGTCCCCAAATAAGGGAAATTTCTGCAATTTTGCCCTAAAATAAGGGGATTTTCTGCATTTTTTGCCAAAAATAAGGGGAATTTCTGACATTTTGCCGCAAAATAAGTGAAATTTCTGCAGTTTTACCCCAAAATAAGGAAAATTTCTGCCTTTTTGCCCAAAAATTAGGGGAATTTCTGCAATTTTGCTCCAAAATACAAAGAATTTCTGCCTTTTTGCCCGAAAATAAAGGGAATGTATACCTTTTTGCCATAAAAAAGCAAATTTCTTCATTTTTGCCCCAAAATAAGGGGATTTTCCACCTTTTTGACTCAAAATAAGTGCAATTTCTGCCTTTTCCCCAAAATAAACGAAATTTCTGCCTTTTTGCCCCAAAATAAGGGGAATTTCAGCCTTATTACCTCAAAATAAGGGGAATTTCTGCATTTTTGCCCCAAAATATGGGGAATTTCTGACTTTTTGCCCCAAAATAAGAAAAATTTCTGCAATTTTGTACCAAAATAAAAAAAATTTCTGCATTTTTGCCCCCCCAAAAAAATTTCTGCCT
Organism: Micromys minutus; assembly: GCF_963924665.1. NCBI lineage: Eukaryota > Metazoa > Chordata > Mammalia > Rodentia > Muridae > Micromys > Micromys minutus. The sequence continues at coordinate 404,487 of NW_027667455.1, forward strand.
TTTTTTTTTCAAATACCTGAAATTTCTGCAATTTTGCCCCAAAATAAGGGAAATTTCTGCAATTTTGCCCCAATGTAAAGGAAATTTCTGCAATTTTGCCCCAAAATAAGGGGAATTTCTGACTGTTTGCTCCCGAAAAAGGAGATTTTCTGTCTTTTTGCCCCAAAATAAGGAGAATTTCTGCCTTTTTGCCCGAAAATTAAGAGAATTTCTGCAATTTTGCTTCAAAATGCAGGGAATTTCTGCCTTTTAGCCCCAAAATAAAGGGAATTTCTGCATTTTACCTCAAATTGAGAATAATTTCTGCCTTTTGCCTCAAAATAAGGGGAATTTTCTGCCTTTTTGTTTCAAAATAAGAAAAATTTCTTCAATTTTGTACCATAATAAAAGAAATTTCTGCTCTTTGCCCCAAAATAAAAGGAATTTCTGACTTTTTGCCCTGAAATAAATGAAATTTCTGCAATTTTGCCCGAAAATAGGATAATTTGTGCCTCTTTGCCCCAAAATAAGAAGAAGTTTTGCCTTTTGCCCCAAAATATGGGGAATTTCAGCATTTTACCTCAAAATAAGAATTTCAGCCTTTTTGCCCCAAAATAAGGAAAATTTCTGCAATTTTGCCCCAAAATAAGGGGAATTTCTTCCTTTTTGCCCCAAAATAAAGGATATTTCAGCCTTTTTACCTGAAAATAAGTGAAATTTCTGCAATTTTGCCCCAAATAAGGAAAATTTCTGCAATTTTGCCTCAAAATAAGGTAAATTCCTGCAATTTTGCCCCAAAATAAGTGGAATTTCTGAGTTTTGTCCCAAAATAAGGAGAATTTCTGTCTTTTTGCCGCAACATATAGGGAATTTCTGCCTTTTTGCCCAACAATTAGGGGAATTTCTTCATTTTTGCTTCAAAATAAGGGGAATTTCTGCCTTTTTGCCTCTAAAGAAGTGGAATTTCTGTATTTTCCTTTCAAAACAAAGGGAATTTCTGTGTTTTTTGCCCCAAAATAAGGAAAATTTCTGACTTATTACCCTGAAATAAGTTAAATGGTTGCAATTTTGCCCCAAAATAAGGGAAATTTCTGCCTTTTTGTCCCAAAATAAGGGGAATTTCAGCCTTTTTACCTCAAAATAAGGGGAATTTCTGCATTATTGCCACAAAATATTAGGAATTTCTGCCTTTTTGCCCCAAAATAAGAAAAATTTCTGCCTTTTTTTTATCTGAAATAAGTGAAATTTCTGCAATTTTGCCCCAAAATAAGTGAAATTTCTGCAATTTTGCCCCAAAATAAGGGAAATTTCTGGAATTTTGCCCCAAAATAAGTGGAATTTCTGAGTTTTGCCCCAAAATAAGGAGAATTTCTGTCTTTTTGCCCCAACATATAGGGAAATTCTGCCTTTTTGCCCCACAATTAGGGGATTTTCTGCAATTGTGCTCCAAAAAATGGGATATTTCTGCTTTTTTGCCCGAAAATAAGGAGAATATATACCTTTTGCCACAAAAAAAGGAAATTTCTTCATTTTTGCCCCAAAATAAGAGCAATTTCTGCCTTCTTACCTCACAATAAGTGAAATTTCTGCCTTTTTACCCAAAAATAAACAAAATTTCTGTCTTTTTGCCCAAAAAGAAAAGGAATTTTTGAATTTTGCCCTGAAATAAGTGAAATTTCTGCAATTTTGCCCCAAAATAAGGGAAATTTCTGCCTTTATGCCACAAAATAAAGGGAATTTCTGTATTTTTGCCCCAAAATAAGGGGAATTTCAGCATTTTACCTCATAATAAGGCGAATCTCTGCCTTTTTGCCCCAAAATATGGGGAATTTCTTCATTTTTGCCCCAAAATAAAGAAAATTTCTGCAATTTTGTACCAAAATAAAAGAAATTTCTGCCTTTTTGCCCCAAAATAAGAGAAATTTCTGCACTTTTTCCCTGAAATAAGTGAAATTTCTGCAATTTTGCCCCAAAATAAGGGAAATTTCTGCAATTTTGCCCCAAAATAAAGAAAATTTCTGCAATTTTACCCCAAAATAAGGGGAATTTCTGACTTTTTGCCCTGAAATAAGGAGAATTTCTGTCTTTTTGTTCCAAAATAATGTGAATTTCTGCATTTTCCTTCAAAATTAGGGAAATATGTGCAATTTTGCTTCAAAATACGGGGAAATCTGCCTTATTGCACAAAAATAAAGGGAATTTCTCCATTTTTGCACCAATATAAGGGGAATTTCTGAAATTTAGCTTTAAAATACGGGGAATTTCTGCGTTATTGTCCGAAATAAAGTGGAATTTCTGCCTTTTTGCCCTGAAATATTTGAAATTTCTGCAATTTTACCCCAAAATAAGGGGAATTTCTGTTTTTGGCCCCAAAATTAAGAGAATTTCTGCTTTTTGCCCCAAAATAAGGCAAATATCTGACTTTTTGCCCAGAAATAATTGAAATTTCTGCAATTTTGCCCCAAAATAATAGGAATTTCTGCCTTTTTGCCGAAAATAAGGGGAATTTCAGCATTTTACCTTCAAATAAGGGGAATTTCTGCCTTTTTGCCACAAAATAAGGGGAATTTCTGCCCTATTGCCCTTAAATAAGGAAAATTTCTGCTTTTCTGCCCCAATTAACGGGAATTTCTGCCCTTTTGCCAGAAAGTAAAGGGAATTTCTGCCTTTATGCCCCAAAATAACGGGAATTTCAGCCTTTTTACCTCAAAATAAAAGGAATTTCTGCCTTTTTCCCCAAAATATGGGTAATTTTTGCCTTTTTGTTCCAAAATAAGGAAAATTTCTACAATTTTGTATCAAAATAAAAGAAATTTCTGTTTTTGCCTGAAAATAAAAGGAATTTCTGACTTTTTGCCCTGAAATAAATGAAATTCCTGCAATTATGCCCGAAAATAAGGGAAATTTGTGCCTTTTTGCCCCCAAATGAGGGGAATTTCTGCCTTTTTGCCCCAAAATATGGGGAATTTCAGGATTTTACCTCAAAATAAGGGGAATTTCAGCCTTTTTGCACCAAAATATGGGGAATTTCTGCCTTTTTGCCACAAAATAAGAAAAATTTCTGCAAGTCTGTAACAATATAAAAGAAATTTCTAAAATTTTGCCCCAAAATAAAGGAAATTTCTGATTTTTGCCCCAAAATAAAAAGAATTTCTCTATTTTTGCCCCAAAATAAAGGGAAATTCTGCCTTTTAGCCCCAAAATTAGGGGAGTTTCTGCAATTTTGCTCCAAAATACGAGAAATTTCTGCCTTTTTACCCGAAATTAAGTGGATTTTCTGCCTTTTGGCCCCCAAATAAGAGAAATTTCTGCAATTTTATCCCAAAATAAGGGAAATTTCTGCCTTTTTGCCCCAAAATAAGAGGAATTTCTGCCGTTTTGCCCTGAAATATGTAAAATTTCTGCAATTTTACCCCAAAATAAGGTGAATTTCTGCCTTTTTGCCCCAAAATAATGGGAATTTCTGCCTTTTTGCCCCAAAATAAGAAAAATTTTTGCTCTTTTTCTCTGAAATAAGTGAAATTTCTGCAATTTTGCCCTAAAATAAGGGAAATTTCTGCAATTTTTCCCCATAATAAGGGAAATTTCTGCAATTTTGCCCCAAAATAAGGGGAATTTCTTTTTTTGTTCCCAAATAAGGGAAATTTCTGCATTTTTGCCCTAAAATAAGGGGATTTTCTGCATTTTTTGCCAAAAATAAGGGGAATTTCTGACATTTTGCCGCAAAATAAGTGAAATTTCTGCAGTTTTACCCCAAAATAAGGAAAATTTCTGCCTTTTTGCCCAAAAATTAGGGGAATTTCTGCAATTTTGCTCCAAAATACAAAGAATTTCTGCCTTTTTGCCCGAAAATAAAGGGAATGTATACCTTTTTGCCATAAAAAAGCAAATTTCTTCATTTTTGCCCCAAAATAAGGGGATTTTCCACCTTTTTGACTCAAAATAAGTGCAATTTCTGCCTTTTCCCCAAAATAAACGAAATTTCTGCCTTTTTGCACCAAAATAAGGGGAATTTCAGCCTTATTACCTCAAAATAAGGGGAATTTCTGCCTTTTTGCCCCAAAATATGGGGAATTTCTGACTTTTTGCCCCAAAATAAGAAAAATTTCTGCAATTTTGTACCAAAATAAAAAAAATTTCTGCCTTTTTGCCCCCCCAAAAAAATTTCTGCCTTTTTTTTCTCAAATACCTGAAATTTCTGCAATTTTGCCCCAAAATAAGGGAAATTTCTGCAATTTTGCCCCAATGTAAAGGAAATTTCTGCAATTTTGCCCCAAAATAAGGGGAATTTCTGACTGTTTGCTCCCGAAAAAGGAGATTTTCTGTCTTTTTGCCCCAAAATAAGGAGAATTTCTGCCTTTTTGCCCGAAAATTAAGAGAATTTCTGCAATTTTGCTTCAAAATGCAGGGAATTTCTGCCTTTTAGCCCCAAAATAAAGGATATTTCTGCATTTTACCTCAAATTGAGAATAATTTCTGCCTTTTGCCTCAAAATAAGGGGAATTTTCTGCTTTTTTGTTTCAAAATAAGATAAATTTCTTCAATTTTGTACCATAATAAAAGAAATTTCTGCTCTTTGCCCCAAAATAAAAGGAATTTCTGACTTTTTGCCCTGAAATAAATGAAATTTCTGCAATTTTGCCCGAAAATAAGGGAAATTTGTGCCTCTTTGCCCCAAAATAAGAAGAAGTTTTGCCTTTTGCCCCAAAATATGGGGAATTTCAGCATTTTACCTCAAAATAAGAATTTCAGCCTTTTTGCCCCAAAATAAGGAAAATTTCTGCAATTTTGCCCCAAAATAAGGGGAATTTCTTCCTTTTTGCCCCAAAATAAAGGATATTTCAGCCTTTTTACCTGAAAATAAGTGAAATTTCTGCAATTTTGCCCCAAATAAGGGAAATTTCTGCAATTTTGCCTCAAAATAAGGTAAATTCCTGCAATTTTGCCCCAAAATAAGTGGAATTTCTGAGTTTTGTCCCAAAATAAGGAGAATTTCTGTCTTTTTGCCCCAACATATAGCGAATTTCTGCCTTTTTGCCCAACAATTAGGGGAATTTCTTCATTTTTGCTTCAAAATAAGGGGAATTTCTGCCTTTTTGCCTCTAAAGAAGTGGAATTTCTGTATTTTCCTTTCAAAACAAAGGGAATTTCTGTGTTTTTTGCCCCAAAATAAGGAAAATTTCGGCCTTTATGCCCCCAAATAAGGAAAATTTCAGCCTTTTTACCTCAAAATAAGGGGAATTTCTGCATTTTTGCCACAAAATATTAGGAATTTCTGCCTTTTTGCCCCAAAATAAGAAAAATTTCTGCCATTTTTACCTGAAATAAGTGAAATTTCTGCAATTGTGCCCCAAAATAAGTAAAATTTCTGCAATTTTGCCCCAAAATAAGGGAAATTTCTGGAATTTTGCCCCAAAATAAGTGGAATTTCTGAGTTTTGCCCCCAAATAAGGAGAATTTCTGTCTTTTTGCCCCAACATATAGGGAAATTCTGCCTTTTTGCCCCACAATTAGGGGATTTTCTGCAATTGTGCTCCAAAAAACGGGATATTTCTGCTTTTTTGCCCGAAAATAAGGAGAATATATACCTTTTGCCACAAAAAAGGGAAATTTCTTCATTTTTGCCCCAAAATAAGAGCAATTTCTGCCTTCTTACCTCACAATAAGTGAAATTTCTGCCTTTTTACCCAAAAATAAACAAAATTTCTGTCTTTTTGCCCAAAAATAAAAGGAATTTTTGAATTTTGACCTGAAATAAGTGAAATTTCTGCAATTTTGCCCCAAAATAAGGGAAATTTCTGCCTTTTTGCCACAAAATACAGGGAATTTCTGTATTTTTGCCCCAAAACAAGGGGAATTTCAGCATTTTACCTCATAATAAGGCGAATCTCTGCCTTTTTGCCCCAAAATATGGGGAATTTCTTCATTTTTGCCCCAAAATAAAGAAAATTTCTGCAATTTTGTACCAAAATAAAAGAAATTTCTGCCTTTTTGCCCCAAAATAAGAGAAATTTCTGCACTTTTTCCCTGAAATAAGTGAAATTTCTGCAATTTTGCCCCAAAATAAGGGAAATTTCTGCAATTTTGCCCCAAAATAAGGGAAATTTCTGGAATTTTGCCCCAAAATAAGTGGAATTTCTGAGTTTTGCCCCAAAATAAGGAGAATTTCTGTCTTTTTGCCCCAACATATAGGGAAATTCTGCCTTTTTGCCCCACAATTAGGGGATTTTCTGCAATTGTGCTCCAAAAAACGGGATATTTCTGCTTTTTTGCCCGAAAATAAGGAGAATATATACCTTTTGCCACAAAAAAGGGAAATTTCTTCATTTTTGCCCCAAAATAAGAGCAATTTCTGCCTTCTTACCTCACAATAAGTGAAATTTCTGCCTTTTTACCCAAAAATAAACAAAATTTCTGTCTTTTTGCCCAAAAAGAAAAGGAATTTTTGAATTTTGCCCTGAAATAAGTGAAATTTCTGCAATTTTGCCCCAAAATAAGGGAAATTTCTGCCTTTTTGCCACAAAATGAAGGGAATTTCTGTATTTTTGCCCCAAAATATGGGGAATTTCAGCATTTTACCTCATAATAAGGCGAATCTCTGCCTTTTTGCCCCAAAATATGGGGAATTTCTTCATTTTTGCCCCAAAATAAAGAAAATTTCTGCAATTTTGTACCAAAATAAAAGAAATTTCTGCCTTTTTGCCCCAAAATAAGAGAAATTTCTGCACTTTTTCCCTGAAATAAGTGAAATTTCTGCAATTTTGCCCCAAAATAAGGGAAATTTCTGCAATTTTGCCCCAAAATAAAGAAAATTTCTGCAATTTTACCCCAAAATAAGGGGAATTTCTGACTTTTTGCCCTGAAATAAGGAGAATTTCTGTCTTTTTGTTCCAAAATAATGTGAATTTCTGCATTTTCCTTCAAAATTAGGGAAATATGTGCAATTTTGCTTCAAAATACGGGGAAATCTGCCTTATTGCACAAAAATAAAGGGAATTTCTCCATTTTTGCACCAATATAAGGGGAATTTCTGAAATTTAGCTTTAAAATACGGGGAATTTCTGCGTTATTGTCCGAAATAAAGTGGAATTTCTGCCTTTTTGCCCTGAAATATTTGAAATTTCTGCAATTTTACCCCAAAATAAGGGGAATTTCTGTTTTTGGCCCCAAAATTAAGAGAATTTCTGCTTTTTGCCCCAAAATAAGGCAAATATCTGACTTTTTGCCCAGAAATAATTGAAATTTCTGCAATTTTGCCCCAAAATAATAGGAATTTCTGCCTTTTTGCCGAAAATAAGGGGAATTTCAGCATTTTACCTTCAAATAAGGGGAATTTCTGCCTTTTTGCCACAAAATAAGGGGAATTTCTGCCCTATTGCCCTTAAATAAGGAAAATTTCTGCTTTTCTGCCCCAATCAACGGGAATTTCTGCCCTTTTGCCAGAAAGTAAAGGGAATTTCTGCCTTTATGCCCCAAAATAACGGGAATTTCAGCCTTTTTACCTCAAAATAAAAGGAATTTCTGCCTTTTTCCCCAAAATATGGGTAATTTTTGCCTTTTTGTTCCAAAATAAGGAAAATTTCTACAATTTTGTATCAAAATAAAAGAAATTTCTGTTTTTGCCCGAAAATAAAAGGAATTTCTGACTTTTTGCCCTGAAATAAATGAAATTCCTGCAATTATGCCCGAAAATAAGGGAAATTTGTGCCTTTTTGCCCCCAAATGAGGGGAATTTCTGCCTTTTTGCCCCAAAATATGGGGAATTTCAGGATTTTACCTCAAAATAAGGGGAATTTCAGCCTTTTTGCACCAAAATATGGGGAATTTCTGCCTTTTTGCCACAAAATAAGAAAAATTTCTGCAAGTCTGTAACAATATAAAAGAAATTTCTAAAATTTTGCCCCAAAATAAAGGAAATTTCTGATTTTTGCCCCAAAATAAAAAGAATTTCTCTATTTTTGCCCCAAAATAAAGGGAAATTCTGCCTTTTAGCCCCAAAATTAGGGGAGTTTCTGCAATTTTGCTCCAAAATATGAGAAATTTCTGCCTTTTTACCCGAAATTAAGTGGATTTTCTGCCTTTTTGCCCCCAAATAAGTGAAATTTCTGCAATTTTATCCCAAAATAAGGGAAATTTCTGCCTTTTTGCCCCAAAATAAGGGGAATTTCTGCCGTTTTGCACTGAAATATGTAAAATTTCTGCAATTTTACCCCAAAATAAGGTGAATTTCTGCCTTTTTGCCCCAAAATAATGGGAATTTCTGCCTTTTTGCCCCAAAATAAGAAAAATTTTTGCTTTTTTTCTCTGAAATAAGTGAAATTTCTGCAATTTTGCCCTAAAATAAGGGAAATTTCTGCAATTTTTCCCCATAATAAGGGAAATTTCTGCAATTTTGCCCCAAAATAAGGGGAATTTCTGTTTTTGTCCCCAAATAAGGGAAATTTCTGCAATTTTGCCCTAAAATAAGGGGATTTTCTGCATTTTTTGCCAAAAATAAGGGGAATTTCTGACATTTTGCCGCAAAATAAGTGAAATTTCTGCAGTTTTACCCCAAAATAAGGAAAATTTCTGCCTTTTTGCCCAAAAATTAGGGGAATTTCTGCAATTTTGCTCCAAAATACAAAGAATTTCTGCCTTTTTGCCCGAAAATAAAGGGAATGTATACCTTTTTGCCATAAAAAAGCAAATTTCTTCATTTTTGCCCCAAAATAAGGGGATTTTCCACCTTTTTGACTCAAAATAAGTGCAATTTCTGCCTTTTCCCCAAAATAAACGAAATATCTGCCTTTTTGCCCCAAAATAAGGGGAATTTCAGCCTTATTACCTCAAAATAAGGGGAATTTCTGCATTTTTGCCCCAAAATATGGGGAATTTCTGACTTTTTGCCCCAAAATAAGAAAAATTTCTGCAATTTTGTACCAAAATAAAAAAAATTTCTGCATTTTTGCCCCCCCAAAAAAATTTCTGCCTTTTTTTTTTCAAATACCTGAAATTTCTGCAATTTTGCCCCAAAATAAGGGAAATTTCTGCAATTTTGCCCCAATGTAAAGGAAATTTCTGCAATTTTACCCCAAAATAAGGGGAATTTCTGACTGTTTGCTCCCGAAAAAGGAGATTTTCTGTCTTTTTGCCCCAAAATAAGGAGAATTTCTGCCTTTTTGCCCGAAAATTAAGAGAATTTCTGCAATTTTGCTTCAAAATGCAGGGAATTTCTGCCTTTTAGCCCCAAAATAAAGGGAATTTCTGCATTTTACCTCAAATTGAGAATAATTTCTGCCTTTTGCCTCAAAATAAGGGGAATTTTCTGCCTTTTTGTTTCAAAATAAGATAAATTTCTTCAATTTTGTACCATAATAAAAGAAATTTCTGCTCTTTGCCCCAAAATAAAAGGAATTTCTGACTTTTTGCCCTGAAATAAATGAAATTTCTGCAATTTTGCCCAAAAATAAGGATAATTTGTGCCTCTTTGCCCCAAAATAAGAAGAAGTTTTGCCTTTTGCCCCAAAATATGGGGAATTTCAGCATTTTACCTCAAAATAAGAATTTCAGCCTTTTTGCCCCAAAATAAGGAAAATTTCTGCAATTTTGCCCCAAAATAAGGGGAATTTCTTCCTTTTTGCCCCAAAATAAAGGATATTTCAGCCTTTTTACCTGAAAATAAGTGAAATTTCTGCAATTTTGCCCCAAATAAGGGAAATTTCTGCAATTTTGCCTCAAAATAAGGTAAATTCCTGCAATTTTGCCCCAAAATAAGTGGAATTTCTGAGTTTTGTCCCAAAATAAGGAGAATTTCTGTCTTTTTGCCGCAACATATAGGGAATTTCTGCCTTTTTGCCCAACAATTAGGGGAATTTCTTCATTTTTGCTTCAAAATAAGGGGAATTTCTGCCTTTTTGCCTCTAAAGAAGTGGAATTTCTGTATTTTCCTTCCAAAACAAAGGGAATTTCTGTGTTTTTTGCCCCAAAATAAGGAAAATTTCTGACTTATTACCCTGAAATAAGTTAAATGGTTGCAATTTTGCCCCAAAATAAGGGAAATTTCTGCCTTTTTGCCCCAAAATAAGGGGAATTTCAGCCTTTTTACCTCAAAATAAGGGGAATTTCTGCATTATTGCCACAAAATATTAGGAATTTCTGCCTTTTTGCCCCAAAATAAGAAAAATTTCTGCTTTTTTTTTTATCTGAAATAAGTGAAATTTCTGCAATTTTGCCCCAAAATAAGTGAAATTTCTGCAATTTTGCCCCAAAATAAGGGAAATTTCTGGAATTTTGCCCCAAAATAAGTGGAATTTCTGAGTTTTGCCCCAAAATAAGGAGAATTTCTGTCTTTTTGCCCCAACATATAGGGAAATTCTGCCTTTTTGCCCCACAATTAGGGGATTTTCTGCAATTGTGCTCCAAAAAACGGGATATTTCTGCTTTTTTGCCCGAAAATAAGGAGAATATATACCTTTTGCCACAAAAAGGGAAATTTCTTCATTTTTGCCCCAAAATAAGAGCAATTTCTGCCTTCTTACCTCACAATAAGTGAAATTTCTGCCTTTTTACCCAAAAATAAACAAAATTTCTGTCTTTTTGCCCAAAAAGAAAAGGAATTTTTGAATTTTGCCCTGAAATAAGTGAAATTTCTGCAATTTTGCCCCAAAATAAGGGAAATTTCTGCCTTTTTGCCACAAAATGAAGGGAATTTCTGTATTTTTGCCCCAAAATAAGGGGAATTTCAGCATTTTACCTCATAATAAGGCGAATCTCTGCCTTTTTGCCCCAAAATATGGGGAATTTCTTCATTTTTGCCCCAAAATAAAAAAAATTTCTGCAATTTTGTACCAAAATAAAAGAAATTTCTGCCTTTTTGCCCCAAAATAAGAGAAATTTCTGCACTTTTTCCCTGAAATAAGTGAAATTTCTGCAATTTTGCCCCAAAATAAGGGAAATTTCTGCAATTTTGCCCCAAAATAAAGAAAATTTCTGCAATTTTACCCCAAAATAAGGGGAATTTCTGACTTTTTGCCCTGAAATAAGGAGAATTTCTGTCTTTTTGTTCCAAAATAATGTGAATTTCTGCATTTTCCTTCAAAATTAGGGAAATATGTGCAATTTTGCTTCAAAATACGGGGAAATCTGCCTTATTGCACAAAAATAAAGGGAATTTCTCCATTTTTGCACCAATATAAGGGGAATTTCTGAAATTTAGCTTTAAAATACGGGGAATTTCGGCGTTATTGTCCGAAATAAAGTGGAATTTCTGCCTTTTTGCCCTGAAATATTTGAAATTTCTGCAATTTTACCCCAAAATAAGGGGAATTTCTGTTTTTGGCCCCAAAATTAAGAGAATTTCTGCTTTTTGCCCCAAAATAAGGCAAATATCTGACTTTTTGCCCAGAAATAATTGAAATTTCTGCAATTTTGCCCCAAAATAATAGGAATTTCTGCCTTTTTGCCGAAAATAAGGGGAATTTCAGCATTTTACCTTCAAATAAGGGGAATTTCTGCCTTTTTGCCACAAAATAAGGGGAATTTCTGCCCTATTGCCCTTAAATAAGGAAAATTTCTGCTTTTCTGCCCCAATCAACGGGAATTTCTGCCCTTTTGCCAGAAAGTAAAGGGAATTTCTGCCTTTATGCCCCAAAATAACGGGAATTTCAGCCTTTTTACCTCAAAATAAAAGGAATTTCTGCCTTTTTCCCCAAAATATGGGTAATTTTTGCCTTTTTGTTCCAAAATAAGGAAAATTTCTACAATTTTCTATCAAAATAAAAGAAATTTCTGTTTTTGCCTGAAAATAAAAGGAATTTCTGACTTTTTGCCCTGAAATAAATGAAATTCCTGCAATTATGCCCGAAAATAAGGGAAATTTGTGCCTTTTTGCCCCCAAATGAGGGGAATTTCTGCCTTTTTGCCCCAAAATATGGGGAATTTCAGGATTTTACCTCAAAATAAGGGGAATTTCAGCCTTTTTGCACCAAAATATGGGGAATTTCTGCCTTTTTGCCACAAAATAAGAAAAATTTCTGCAAGTCTGTAACAATATAAAAGAAATTTCTAAAATTTTGCCCCAAAATAAAGGAAATTTCTGATTTTTGCCCCAAAATAAAAAGAATTTCTCTATTTTTGCCCCAAAATAAAGGGAAATTCTGCCTTTTAGCCCCAAAATTAGGGGAGTTTCTGCAATTTTGCTCCAAAATACGAGAAATTTCTGCCTTTTTACCCGAAATTAAGTGGATTTTCTGCCTTTTGGCCCCCAAATAAGGGAAATTTCTGCAATTTTATCCCAAAATAAGGGAAATTTCTGCCTTTTTGCCCCAAAATAAGGGGAATTTCTGCCGTTTTGCCCTGAAATATGTAAAATTTCTGCAATTTTACCCCAAAATAAGGTGAATTTCTGCCTTTTTGCCCCAAAATAATGGGAATTTCTGCCTTTTTGCCCCAAAATAAGAAAAATTTTTGCTTTTTTTCTCTGAAATAAGTGAAATTTCTGCAATTTTGCCCTAAAATAAGGGAAATTTCTGCAATTTTTCCCCATAATAAGGGAAATTTCTGCAATTTTGCCCCAAAATAAGGGGAATTTCTGTTTTTGTCCCCAAATAAGGGAAATTTCTGCATTTTTGCCCTAAAATAAGGGGATTTTCTGCATTTTTTGCCAAAAATAAGGGGAATTTCTGACATTTTGCCGCAAAATAAGTGAAATTTCTGCAGTTTTACCCCAAAATAAGGAAAATTTCTGCCTTTTTGCCCAAAAATTAGGGGAATTTCTGCAATTTTGCTCCAAAATACAAAGAATTTCTTCCTTTTTGCCCGAAAATAAAGGGAATGTATACCTTTTTGCCATAAAAAAGCAAATTTCTTCATTTTTCCCCAAAATAAGGGGATTTTCCACCTTTTTGACTCAAAATAAGTGCAATTTCTGCCTTTTCCCCAAAATAAACGAAATTTCTGCCTTTTTGCCCCAAAATAAGGGGAATTTCAGCCTTATTACCTCAAAATAAGGGGAATTTCTGCCTTTTTGCCCCAAAATATGGGGAATTTCTGACTTTTTGCCCCAAAATAAGAAAAATTTCTGCAATTTTGTACCAAAATAAAAAAAATTTCTGCCTTTTTGCCCCCCCAAAAAATTTCTGCCTTTTTTTTCTCAAATACCTGAAATTTCTGCAATTTTGCCCCAAAATAAGGGAAATTTCTGCAATTTTGCTCCAATGTAAAGGAAATTTCTGCAATTTTGCCCCAAAATAAGGGGAATTTCTGACTGTTTGCTCCCGAAAAAGGAGATTTTCTGTCTTTTTGCCCCAAAATAAGGAGAATTTCTGCCTTTTTGCCCGAAAATTAAGAGAATTTCTGCAATTTTGCTTCAAAATACAGGGAATTTCTGCCTTTTAGCCCCAAAATAAAGGGAATTTCTGCATTTTACCTCAAATTGAGAATAATTTCTGCCTTTTGCCTCAAAATAAGGGGAATTTTCTGCCTTTTTGTTTCAAAATAAGATAAATTTCTTCAATTTTGTACCATAATAAAAGAAATTTCTGCTCTTTGCCCCAAAATAAAAGGAATTTCTGACTTTTTGCCCTGAAATAAATGAAATTTCTGCAATTTTGCCCGAAAATAAGAGAAATTTGTGCCTCTTTGCCCCAAAATAAGAAAAAGTTTTGCCTTTTGCCCCAAAATATGGGGAATTTCAGCATTTTACCTCAAAATAAGAATTTCAGCCTTTTTGCCCCAAAATAAGGAAAATTTCTGCAATTTTGCCCCAAAATAAGGGGAATTTCTTCCTTTTTGCCCCAAAATAAAGGATATTTCAGCCTTTTTACCTGAAAATAAGTGAAATTTCTGCAATTTTGCCCCAAATAAGGGAAATTTCTGCAATTTTGCCTCAAAATAAGGTAAATTCCTGCAATTTTGCCCCAAAATAAGTGGAATTTCTGAGTTTTGTCCCAAAATAAGGAGAATTTCTGTCTTTTTGCCCCAACATATAGCGAATTTCTGCCTTTTTGCCCAACAATTAGGGGAATTTCTTCATTTTTGCTCCAAAATAAGGTGAATTTCTGCCTTTTTGCCCCAAAATAATGGGAATTTCTGCCTTTTTGCCCCAAAATAAGAAAAATTTTTGCTTTTTTTCTCTGAAATAAGTGAAATTTCTGCAATTTTGCCCTAAAATAAGGGAAATTTCTGCAATTTTTCCCCATAATAAGGGAAATTTCTGCAATTTTGCCCCAAAATAAGGGGAATTTCTGTTTTTGTCCCCAAATAAGGGAAATTTCTGCAATTTTGCCCTAAAATAAGGGGATTTTCTGCATTTTTTGCCAAAAATAAGGGGAATTTCTGACATTTTGCCGCAAAATAAGTAAAATTTCTGCAGTTTTACCCCAAAATAAGGAAAATTTCTGCCTTTTTGCCCGAAAATTAGGGGAATTTCTGCAATTTTGCTCCAAAATACAAAGAATTTCTGCCTTTTTGCCCGAAAATAAAGGGAATGTATACCTTTTTGCCATAAAAAAGCAAATTTCTTCATTTTTGCCCCAAAATAAGGGGATTTTCCACCTTTTTGACTCAAAATAAGTGCAATTTCTGCCTTTTCCCCAAAATAAACGAAATTTCTGCCTTTTTGCCCCAAAATAAGGGGAATTTCAGCCTTATTACCTCAAAATAAGGGGAATTTCTGCATTTTTGCCCCAAAATATGGGGAATTTCTGACTTTTTGCCCCAAAATAAGAAAAATTTCTGCAATTTTGTACCAAAATAAAAAAAATTTCTGCCTTTTTGCCCCCCCAAAAAAATTTCTGCCTTTTTTTTTTCAAATACCTGAAATTTCTGCAATTTTGCCCCAAAATAAGGGAAATTTCTGCAATTTTGCCCCAATGTAAAGGAAATTTCTGCAATTTTGCCCCAAAATAAGGGGAATTTCTGACTGTTTGCTCCCGAAAAAGGAGATTTTCTGTCTTTTTGCCCCAAAATAAGGAGAATTTCTGCCTTTTTGCCCGAAAATTAAGAGAATTTCTGCAATTTTGCTTCAAAATACAGGGAATTTCTGCCTTTTAGCCCCAAAATAAAGGGAATTTCTGCATTTTACCTCAAATTGAGAATAATTTCTGCCTTTTGCCTCAAAATAAGGGGAATTTTCTGCCTTTTTGTTTCAAAATAAGATAAATTTCTTCAATTTTGTACCATAATAAAAGAAATTTCTGCTCTTTGCCCCAAAATAAAAGGAATTTCTGACTTTTTGCCCTGAAATAAATGAAATTTCTGCAATTTTGTCCGAAAATAAGGGAAATTTGTGCCTCTTTGCCCCAAAATAAGAAGAAGTTTTGCCTTTTGCCCCAAAATATGGGGAATTTCAGCATTTTACCTCAAAATAAGAATTTCTGCCTTTTTGCCCCAAAATAAGGGGAATTTCAGCCTTTTTACCTCAAAATAAGGGAAATTTCTGCATTATTGCCACAAAATATTAGGAATTTCTGCCTTTTTGCCCCAAAATAAGAAAAATTTCTGCCTTTTTTTTATCTGAAATAAGTGAAATTTCTGCAATTTTGCCCCAAAATAAGTGAAATTTCTGCAATTTTGCCCCAAAATAAGGGAAATTTCTGGAATTTTGCCCCAAAATAAGTGGAATTTCTGAGTTTTGCCCCAAAATAAGGAGAATTTCTGTCTTTTTGCCCCAACATATAGGGAAATTCTGCCTTTTTGCCCCACAATTAGGGGATTTTCTGCAATTGTGCTCCAAAAAACGGGATATTTCTGCTTTTTTGCCCGAAAATAAGGAGA
Source organism: Micromys minutus (assembly GCF_963924665.1). Classification (NCBI taxonomy): domain Eukaryota; kingdom Metazoa; phylum Chordata; class Mammalia; order Rodentia; family Muridae; genus Micromys; species Micromys minutus. The sequence goes on from NW_027667455.1 coordinate 420,219, forward strand.
ATATATACCTTTTGCCACAAAAAAGGGAAATTTCTTCATTTTTGCCCCAAAATAAGAGCAATTTCTGCCTTCTTACCTCACAATAAGTGAAATTTCTGCCTTTTTACCCAAAAATAAACAAAATTTCTGTCTTTTTGCCCAAAAAGAAAAGGAATTTTTGAATTTTGCCCTGAAATAAGTGAAATTTCTGCAATTTTGCCCCAAAATAAGGGAAATTTCTGCCTTTTTGCCACAAAATAAAGGGAATTTCTGTATTTTTGCCCCAAAATAAGGGGAATTTCAGCATTTTACCTCATAATAAGGCGAATCTCTGCCTTTTTGCCCCAAAATATGGGGAATTTCTTCATTTTTGCCCCAAAATAAAGAAAATTTCTGCAATTTTGTACCAAAATAAAAGAAATTTCTGCCTTTTTGCCCCAAAATAAGAGAAATTTCTGCACTTTTTCCCTGAAATAAGTGAAATTTCTGCAATTTTGCCCCAAAATAAGGGAAATTTCTGCAATTTTGCCCCAAAATAAAGAAAATTTCTGCAATTTTACCCCAAAATAAGGGGAATTTCTGACTTTTTGCCCTGAAATAAGGAGAATTTCTGTCTTTTTGTTCCAAAATAATGTGAATTTCTGCATTTTCCTTCAAAATTAGGGAAATATGTGCAATTTTGCTTCAAAATACGGGGAAATCTGCCTTATTGCACAAAAATAAAGGGAATTTCTCCATTTTTGCACCAATATAAGGGGAATTTCTGAAATTTAGCTTTAAAATACGGGGAATTTCTGCGTTATTGTCCGAAATAAAGTGGAATTTCTGCCTTTTTGCCCTGAAATATTTGAAATTTCTGCAATTTTACCCCAAAATAAGGGGAATTTCTGTTTTTGGCCCCAAAATTAAGAGAATTTCTGCTTTTTGCCCCAAAATAAGGCAAATATCTGACTTTTTGCCCAGAAATAATTGAAATTTCTGCAATTTTGCCCCAAAATAATAGGAATTTCTGCCTTTTTGCCGAAAATAAGGGGAATTTCAGCATTTTACCTTCAAATAAGGGGAATTTCTGCCTTTTTGCCACAAAATAAGGGGAATTTCTGCCCTATTGCCCTTAAATAAGGAAAATTTCTGCTTTTCTGCCCCAATCAACGGGAATTTCTGCCCTTTTGCCAGAAAGTAAAGGGAATTTCTGCCTTTATGCCCCAAAATAACGGGAATTTCAGCCTTTTTACCTCAAAATAAAAGGAATTTCTGCCTTTTTCCCCAAAATATGGGTAATTTTTGCCTTTTTGTTCCAAAATAAGGAAAATTTCTACAATTTTGTATCAAAATAAAAGAAATTTCTGTTTTTGCCCGAAAATAAAAGGAATTTCTGACTTTTTGCCCTGAAATAAATGAAATTCCTGCAATTATGCCCGAAAATAAGGGAAATTTGTGCCTTTTTGCCCCCAAATGAGGGGAATTTCTGCCTTTTTGCCCCAAAATATGGGGAATTTCAGGATTTTACCTCAAAATAAGGGGAATTTCAGCCTTTTTGCACCAAAATATGGGGAATTTCTGCCTTTTTGCCACAAAATAAGAAAAATTTCTGCAAGTCTGTAACAATATAAAAGAAATTTCTAAAATTTTGCCCCAAAATAAAGGAAATTTCTGATTTTTGCCCCAAAATAAAAAGAATTTCTCTATTTTTGCCCCAAAATAAAGGGAAATTCTGCCTTTTAGCCCCAAAATTAGGGGAGTTTCTGCAATTTTGCTCCAAAATACGAGAAATTTCTGCCTTTTTACCCGAAATTAAGTGGATTTTCTGCCTTTTTGCCCCCAAATAAGTGAAATTTCTGCAATTTTATCCCAAAATAAGGGAAATTTCTGCCTTTTTGCCCCAAAATAAGGGGAATTTCTGCGGTTTTGCCCTGAAATATGTAAAATTTCTGCAATTATACCCCAAAATAAGGTGAATTTCTGCCTTTTTGCCCCAAAATAATGGGAATTTCTGCCTTTTTGCCCCAAAATAAGAAAAATTTTTGCTTTTTTTCTCTGAAATAAGTGAAATTTCTGCAATTTTGCCCTAAAATAAGGGAAATTTCTGCAATTTTTCCCCATAATAAGGGAAATTTCTGCAATTTTGCCCCAAAATAAGGGGAATTTCTGTTTTTGTCCCCAAATAAGGGAAATTTCTGCAATTTTGCCCTAAAATAAGGGGATTTTCTGCATTTTTTGCCAAAAATAAGGGGAATTTCTGACATTTTGCCGCAAAATAAGTGAAATTTCTGCAGTTTTACCCCAAAATAAGGAAAATTTCTGCCTTTTTGCCCGAAAATTAGGGGAATTTCTGCAATTTTGCTCCAAAATACAAAGAATTTCTGCCTTTTTGCCCGAAAATAAAGGGAATGTATACCTTTTTGCCATAAAAAAGCAAATTTCTTCATTTTTGCCCCAAAATAAGGGGATTTTCCACCTTTTTGACTCAAAATAAGTGCAATTTCTGCCTTTTCCCCAAAATAAACGAAATTTCTGCCTTTTTGCCCCAAAATAAGGGGAATTTCAGCCTTATTACCTCAAAATAAGGGGAATTTCTGCATTTTTGCCCCAAAATATGGGGAATTTCTGACTTTTTGCCCCAAAATAAGAAAAATTTCTGCAATTTTGTACCAAAATAAAAAAAATTTCTGCCTTTTTGCCCCCCCAAAAAAATTTCTGCCTTTTTTTTTTCAAATACCTGAAATTTCTGCAATTTTGCCCCAAAATAAGGGAAATTTCTGCAATTTTGCCCCAATGTAAAGGAAATTTCTGCAATTTTGCCCCAAAATAAGGGGAATTTCTGACTGTTTGCTCCCGAAAAAGGAGATTTTCTGTCTTTTTGCCCCAAAATAAGGAGAATTTCTGCCTTTTTGCCCGAAAATTAAGAGAATTTCTGCAATTTTGCTTCAAAATGCAGGGAATTTCTGCCTTTTAGCCCCAAAATAAAGGGAATTTCTGCATTTTACCTCAAATTGAGAATAATTTCTGCCTTTTGCCTCAAAATAAGGGGAATTTTCTGCCTTTTTGTTTCAAAATAAGATAAATTTCTTCAATTTTGTACCATAATAAAAGAAATTTCTGCTCTTTGCCCCAAAATAAAAGGAATTTCTGACTTTTTGCCCTGAAATAAATGAAATTTCTGCAATTTTGCCCGAAAATAAGGGAAATTTGTGCCTCTTTGCCCCAAAATAAGAAGAAGTTTTGCCTTTTGCCCCAAAATATGGGGAATTTCAGCATTTTACCTCAAAATAAGAATTTCTGCCTTTTTGCCCCAAAATATGGGGAATTTCAGCCTTTTTACCTCAAAATAAGGGAAATTTCTGCATTATTGCCACAAAATATTAGGAATTTCTGCCTTTTTGCCCCAAAATAAGAAAAATTTCTGCCTTTTTTTTATCTGAAATAAGTGAAATTTCTGCAATTTTGCCCCAAAATAAGTGAAATTTCTGCAATTTTGCCCCAAAATAAGGGAAATTTCTGGAATTTTGCCCCAAAATAAGTGGAATTTCTGAGTTTTGCCCCAAAATAAGGAGAATTTCTGTCTTTTTGCCCCAACATATAGGGAAATTCTGCCTTTTTGCCCCACAATTAGGGGATTTTCTGCAATTGTGCTCCAAAAAACGGGATATTTCTGCTTTTTTGCCCGAAAATAAGGAGAATATATACCTTTTGCCACAAAAAAGGGAAATTTCTTCATTTTTGCCCCAAAATAAGAGCAATTTCTGCCTTCTTACCTCACAATAAGTGAAATTTCTGCCTTTTTACCCAAAAATAAACAAAATTTCTGTCTTTTTGCCCAAAAAGAAAAGGAATTTTTGAATTTTGCCCTGAAATAAGTGAAATTTCTGCAATTTTGCCCCAAAATAAGGGAAATTTCTGCCTTTTTGCCACAAAATAAAGGGAATTTCTGTATTTTTGCCCCAAAATAAGGGGAATTTCAGCATTTTACCTCATAATAAGGCGAATCTCTGCCTTTTTGCCCCAAAATATGGGGAATTTCTTCATTTTTGCCCCAAAATAAAGAAAATTTCTGCAATTTTGTACCAAAATAAAAGAAATTTCTGCCTTTTTGCCCCAAAATAAGAGAAATTTCTGCACTTTTTCCCTGAAATAAGTGAAATTTCTGCAATTTTGCCCCAAAATAAGGGAAATTTCTGCAATTTTGCCCCAAAATAAAGAAAATTTCTGCAATTTTACCCCAAAATAAGGGGAATTTCTGACTTTTTGCCCTGAAATAAGGAGAATTTCTGTCTTTTTGTTCCAAAATAATGTGAATTTCTGCATTTTCCTTCAAAATTAGGGAAATATGTGCAATTTTGCTTCAAAATACGGGGAAATCTGCCTTATTGCACAAAAATAAAGGGAATTTCTCCATTTTTGCACCAATATAAGGGGAATTTCTGAAATTTAGCTTTAAAATACGGGGAATTTCTGCGTTATTGTCCGAAATAAAGTGGAATTTCTGCCTTTTTGCCCTGAAATATTTGAAATTTCTGCAATTTTACCCCAAAATAAGGGGAATTTCTGTTTTTGGCCCCAAAATTAAGAGAATTTCTGCTTTTTGCCCCAAAATAAGGCAAATATCTGACTTTTTGCCCAGAAATAATTGAAATTTCTGCAATTTTGCCCCAAAATAATAGGAATTTCTGCCTTTTTGCCGAAAATAAGGGGAATTTCAGCATTTTACCTTCAAATAAGGGGAATTTCTGCCTTTTTGCCACAAAATAAGGGGAATTTCTGCCCTATTGCCCTTAAATAAGAAAAATTTCTGCTTTTCTGCCCCAATCAACGGGAATTTCTGCCCTTTTGCCAGAAAGTAAAGGGAATTTCTGCCTTTATGCCCCAAAATAACGGGAATTTCAGCCTTTTTACCTCAAAATAAAAGGAATTTCTGCCTTTTTCCCCAAAATATGGGTAATTTTTGCCTTTTTGTTCCAAAATAAGGAAAATTTCTACAATTTTGTATCAAAATAAAAGAAATTTCTGTTTTTGCCCGAAAATAAAAGGAATTTCTGACTTTTTGCCCTGAAATAAATGAAATTCCTGCAATTATGCCCGAAAATAAGGGAAATTTGTGCCTTTTTGCCCCCAAATGAGGGGAATTTCTGCCTTTTTGCCCCAAAATATGGGGAATTTCAGGATTTTACCTCAAAATAAGGGGAATTTCAGCCTTTTTGCACCAAAATATGGGGAATTTCTGCCTTTTTGCCACAAAATAAGAAAAATTTCTGCAAGTCTGTAACAATATAAAAGAAATTTCTAAAATTTTGCCCCAAAATAAAGGAAATTTCTGATTTTTGCCCCAAAATAAAAAGAATTTCTCTATTTTTGCCCCAAAATAAAGGGAAATTCTGCCTTTTAGCCCCAAAATTAGGGGAGTTTCTGCAATTTTGCTCCAAAATACGAGAAATTTCTGCCTTTTTACCCGAAATTAAGTGGATTTTCTGCCTTTTTGCCCCCAAATAAGTGAAATTTCTGCAATTTTATCCCAAAATAAGGGAAATTTCTGCCTTTTTGCCCCAAAATAAGGGGAATTTCTGCGGTTTTGCCCTGAAATATGTAAAATTTCTGCAATTTTACCCCAAAATAAGGTGAATTTCTGCCTTTTTGCCCCAAAATAATGGGAATTTCTGCCTTTTTGCCCCAAAATAAGAAAAATTTTTGCTTTTTTTCTCTGAAATAAGTGAAATTTCTGCAATTTTGCCCTAAAATAAGGGAAATTTCTGCAATTTTTCCCCATAATAAGGGAAATTTCTGCAATTTTGCCCCAAAATAAGGGGAATTTCTGTTTTTGTCCCCAAATAAGGGAAATTTCTGCAATTTTGCCCTAAAATAAGGGGATTTTCTGCATTTTTTGCCAAAAATAAGGGGAATTTCTGACATTTTGCCGCAAAATAAGTAAAATTTCTGCAGTTTTACCCCAAAATAAGGAAAATTTCTGCCTCTTTGCCCGAAAATTAGGGGAATTTCTGCAATTTTGCTCCAAAATACAAAGAATTTCTGCCTTTTTGCCCGAAAATAAAGGGAATGTATACCTTTTTGCCATAAAAAAGCAAATTTCTTCATTTTTGCCCCAAAATAAGGGGATTTTCCACCTTTTTGACTCAAAATAAGTGCAATTTCTGCCTTTTCCCCAAAATAAACGAAATTTCTGCCTTTTTGCCCCAAAATAAGGGGAATTTCAGCCTTATTACCTCAAAATAAGGGGAATTCCTGCATTTTTGCCCCAAAATATGGGGAATTTCTGACTTTTTGCCCCAAAATAAGAAAAATTTCTGCAATTTTGTACCAAAATAAAAAAAATTTCTGCCTTTTTGCCCCCCCAAAAAAATTTCTGCCTTTTTTTTTTTCAAATACCTGAAATTTCTGCAATTTTGCCCCAAAATAAGGGAAATTTCTGCAATTTTGCCCCAATGTAAAGGAAATTTCTGCAATTTTGCCCCAAAATAAGGGGAATTTCTGACTGTTTGCTCCCGAAAAAGGAGATTTTCTGTCTTTTTGCCCCAAAATAAGGAGAATTTCTGCCTTTTTGCCCGAAAATTAAGAGAATTTCTGCAATTTTGCTTCAAAATACAGGGAATTTCTGCCTTTTAGCCCCAAAATAAAGGGAATTTCTGCATTTTACCTCAAATTGAGAATAATTTCTGCCTTTTGCCTCAAAATAAGGGGAATTTTCTGCCTTTTTGTTTCAAAATAAGATAAATTTCTTCAATTTTGTACCATAATAAAAGAAATTTCTGCTCTTTGCCCCAAAATAAAAGGAATTTCTGACTTTTTGCCCTGAAATAAATGAAATTTCTGCAATTTTGCCCGAAAATAAGGGAAATTTGTGCCTCTTTGCCCCAAAATAAGAAGAAGTTTTGCCTTTTGCCCCAAAATATGGGGAATTTCAGCATTTTACCTCAAAATAAGAATTTCTGCCTTTTTGCCCCAAAATATGGGGAATTTCAGCCTTTTTACCTCAAAATAAGGGAAATTTCTGCATTATTGCCACAAAATATTAGGAATTTCTGCCTTTTTGCCCCAAAATAAGAAAAATTTCTGCCTTTTTTTTATCTGAAATAAGTGAAATTTCTGCAATTTTGCCCCAAAATAAGTGAAATTTCTGCAATTTTGCCCCAAAATAAGGGAAATTTCTGGAATTTTGCCCCAAAATAAGTGGAATTTCTGAGTTTTGCCCCAAAATAAGGAGAATTTCTGTCTTTTTGCCCCAACATATAGGGAAATTCTGCCTTTTTGCCCCACAATTAGGGGATTTTCTGCAATTGTGCTCCAAAAAACGGGATATTTCTGCTTTTTTGCCCGAAAATAAGGAGAATATATACCTTTTGCCACAAAAAAGGGAAATTTCTTCATTTTTGCCCCAAAATAAGAGCAATTTCTGCCTTCTTACCTCACAATAAGTGAAATTTCTGCCTTTTTACCCAAAAATAAACAAAATTTCTGTCTTTTTGCCCAAAAAGAAAAGGAATTTTTGAATTTTGCCCTGAAATAAGTGAAATTTCTGCAATTTTGCCCCAAAATAAGGGAAATTTCTGCCTTTTTGCCACAAAATAAAGGGAATTTCTGTATTTTTGCCCCAAAATAAGGGGAATTTCAGCATTTTACCTCATAATAAGGCGAATCTCTGCCTTTTTGCCCCAAAATATGGGGAATTTCTTCATTTTTGCCCCAAAATAAAGAAAATTTCTGCAATTTTGTACCAAAATAAAAGAAATTTCTGCCTTTTTGCCCCAAAATAAGAGAAATTTCTGCACTTTTTCCCTGAAATAAGTGAAATTTCTGCAATTTTGCCCCAAAATAAGGGAAATTTCTGCAATTTTGCCCCAAAATAAAGAAAATTTCTGCAATTTTACCCCAAAATAAGGGGAATTTCTGACTTTTTGCCCTGAAATAAGGAGAATTTCTGTCTTTTTGTTCCAAAATAATGTGAATTTCTGCATTTTCCTTCAAAATTAGGGAAATATGTGCAATTTTGCTTCAAAATACGGGGAAATCTGCCTTATTGCACAAAAATAAAGGGAATTTCTCCATTTTTGCACCAATATAAGGGGAATTTCTGAAATTTAGCTTTAAAATACGGGGAATTTCTGCGTTATTGTCCGAAATAAAGTGGAATTTCTGCCTTTTTGCCCTGAAATATTTGAAATTTCTGCAATTTTACCCCAAAATAAGGGGAATTTCTGTTTTTGGCCCCAAAATTAAGAGAATTTCTGCTTTTTGCCCCAAAATAAGGCAAATATCTGACTTTTTGCCCAGAAATAATTGAAATTTCTGCAATTTTGCCCCAAAATAATAGGAATTTCTGCCTTTTTGCCGAAAATAAGGGGAATTTCAGCATTTTACCTTCAAATAAGGGGAATTTCTGCCTTTTTGCCACAAAATAAGGGGAATTTCTGCCCTATTGCCCTTAAATAAGAAAAATTTCTGCTTTTCTGCCCCAATCAACGGGAATTTCTGCCCTTTTGCCAGAAAGTAAAGGGAATTTCTGCCTTTATGCCCCAAAATAACGGGAATTTCAGCCTTTTTACCTCAAAATAAAAGGAATTTCTGCCTTTTTCCCCAAAATATGGGTAATTTTTGCCTTTTTGTTCCAAAATAAGGAAAATTTCTACAATTTTGTATCAAAATAAAAGAAATTTCTGTTTTTGCCCGAAAATAAAAGGAATTTCTGACTTTTTGCCCTGAAATAAATGAAATTCCTGCAATTATGCCCGAAAATAAGGGAAATTTGTGCCTTTTTGCCCCCAAATGAGGGGAATTTCTGCCTTTTTGCCCCAAAATATGGGGAATTTCAGGATTTTACCTCAAAATAAGGGGAATTTCAGCCTTTTTGCACCAAAATATGGGGAATTTCTGCCTTTTTGCCACAAAATAAGAAAAATTTCTGCAAGTCTGTAACAATATAAAAGAAATTTCTAAAATTTTGCCCCAAAATAAAGGAAATTTCTGATTTTTGCCCCAAAATAAAAAGAATTTCTCTATTTTTGCCCCAAAATAAAGGGAAATTCTGCCTTTTAGCCCCAAAATTAGGGGAGTTTCTGCAATTTTGCTCCAAAATACGAGAAATTTCTGCCTTTTTACCCGAAATTAAGTGGATTTTCTGCCTTTTTGCCCCCAAATAAGTGAAATTTCTGCAATTTTATCCCAAAATAAGGGAAATTTCTGCCTTTTTGCCCCAAAATAAGGGGAATTTCTGCGGTTTTGCCCTGAAATATGTAAAATTTCTGCAATTTTACCCCAAAATAAGGTGAATTTCTGCCTTTTTGCCCCAAAATAATGGGAATTTCTGCCTTTTTGCCCCAAAATAAGAAAAATTTTTGCTTTTTTTCTCTGAAATAAGTGAAATTTCTGCAATTTTGCCCTAAAATAAGGGAAATTTCTGCAATTTTTCCCCATAATAAGGGAAATTTCTGCAATTTTGCCCCAAAATAAGGGGAATTTCTGTTTTTGTCCCCAAATAAGGGAAATTTCTGCAATTTTGCCCTAAAATAAGGGGATTTTCTGCATTTTTTGCCAAAAATAAGGGGAATTTCTGACATTTTGCCGCAAAATAAGTAAAATTTCTGCAGTTTTACCCCAAAATAAGGAAAATTTCTGCCTCTTTGCCCGAAAATTAGGGGAATTTCTGCAATTTTGCTCCAAAATACAAAGAATTTCTGCCTTTTTGCCCGAAAATAAAGGGAATGTATACCTTTTTGCCATAAAAAAGCAAATTTCTTCATTTTTGCCCCAAAATAAGGGGATTTTCCACCTTTTTGACTCAAAATAAGTGCAATTTCTGCCTTTTCCCCAAAATAAACGAAATTTCTGCCTTTTTGCCCCAAAATAAGGGGAATTTCAGCCTTATTACCTCAAAATAAGGGGAATTCCTGCATTTTTGCCCCAAAATATGGGGAATTTCTGACTTTTTGCCCCAAAATAAGAAAAATTTCTGCAATTTTGTACCAAAATAAAAAAAATTTCTGCCTTTTTGCCCCCCCAAAAAAATTTCTGCCTTTTTTTTTTTCAAATACCTGAAATTTCTGCAATTTTGCCCCAAAATAAGGGAAATTTCTGCAATTTTGCCCCAATGTAAAGGAAATTTCTGCAATTTTGCCCCAAAATAAGGGGAATTTCTGACTGTTTGCTCCCGAAAAAGGAGATTTTCTGTCTTTTTGCCCCAAAATAAGGAGAATTTCTGCCTTTTTGCCCGAAAATTAAGAGAATTTCTGCAATTTTGCTTCAAAATACAGGGAATTTCTGCCTTTTAGCCCCAAAATAAAGGGAATTTCTGCATTTTACCTCAAATTGAGAATAATTTCTGCCTTTTGCCTCAAAATAAGGGGAATTTTCTGCCTTTTTGTTTCAAAATAAGATAAATTTCTTCAATTTTGTACCATAATAAAAGAAATTTCTGCTCTTTGCCCCAAAATAAAAGGAATTTCTGACTTTTTGCCCTGAAATAAATGAAATTTCTGCAATTTTGCCCGAAAATAAGGGAAATTTGTGCCTCTTTGCCCCAAAATAAGAAGAAGTTTTGCCTTTTGCCCCAAAATATGGGGAATTTCAGCATTTTACCTCAAAATAAGAATTTCTGCCTTTTTGCCCCAAAATAAGGGGAATTTCAGCCTTTTTACCTCAAAATAAGGGAAATTTCTGCATTATTGCCACAAAATATTAGGAATTTCTGCCTTTTTGCCCCAAAATAAGAAAAATTTCTGCCTTTTTTTTATCTGAAATAAGTGAAATTTCTGCAATTTTGCCCCAAAATAAGTGAAATTTCTGCAATTTTGCCCCAAAATAAGGGAAATTTCTGGAATTTTGCCCCAAAATAAGTGGAATTTCTGAGTTTTGCCCCAAAATAAGGAGAATTTCTGTCTTTTTGCCCCAACATATAGGGAAATTCTGCCTTTTTGCCCCACAATTAGGGGATTTTCTGCAATTGTGCTCCAAAAAACGGGATATTTCTGCTTTTTTGCCCGAAAATAAGGAGAATATATACCTTTTGCCACAAAAAAGGGAAATTTCTTCATTTTTGCCCCAAAATAAGAGCAATTTCTGCCTTCTTACCTCACAATAAGTGAAATTTCTGCCTTTTTACCCAAAAATAAACAAAATTTCTGTCTTTTTGCCCAAAAAGAAAAGGAATTTTTGAATTTTGCCCTGAAATAAGTGAAATTTCTGCAATTTTGCCCCAAAATAAGGGAAATTTCTGCCTTTTTGCCACAAAATAAAGGGAATTTCTGTATTTTTGCCCCAAAATAAGGGGAATTTCAGCATTTTACCTCATAATAAGGCGAATCTCTGCCTTTTTGCCCCAAAATATGGGGAATTTCTTCATTTTTGCCCCAAAATAAAGAAAATTTCTGCAATTTTGTACCAAAATAAAAGAAATTTCTGCCTTTTTGCCCCAAAATAAGAGAAATTTCTGCACTTTTTCCCTGAAATAAGTGAAATTTCTGCAATTTTGCCCCAAAATAAGGGAAATTTCTGCAATTTTGCCCCAAAATAAAGAAAATTTCTGCAATTTTACCCCAAAATAAGGGGAATTTCTGACTTTTTGCCCTGAAATAAGGAGAATTTCTGTCTTTTTGTTCCAAAATAATGTGAATTTCTGCATTTTCCTTCAAAATTAGGGAAATATGTGCAATTTTGCTTCAAAATACGGGGAAATCTGCCTTATTGCACAAAAATAAAGGGAATTTCTCCATTTTTGCACCAATATAAGGGGAATTTCTGAAATTTAGCTTTAAAATACGGGGAATTTCTGCGTTATTGTCCGAAATAAAGTGGAATTTCTGCCTTTTTGCCCTGAAATATTTGAAATTTCTGCAATTTTACCCCAAAATAAGGGGAATTTCTGTTTTTGGCCCCAAAATTAAGAGAATTTCTGCTTTTTGCCCCAAAATAAGGCAAATATCTGACTTTTTGCCCAGAAATAATTGAAATTTCTGCAATTTTGCCCCAAAATAATAGGAATTTCTGCCTTTTTGCCGAAAATAAGGGGAATTTCAGCATTTTACCTTCAAATAAGGGGAATTTCTGCCTTTTTGCCACAAAATAAGGGGAATTTCTGCCCTATTGCCCTTAAATAAGGAAAATTTCTGCTTTTCTGCCCCAATCAACGGGAATTTCTGCCCTTTTGCCAGAAAGTAAAGGGAATTTCTGCCTTTATGCCCCAAAATAACGGGAATTTCAGCCTTTTTACCTCAAAATAAAAGGAATTTCTGCCTTTTTCCCCAAAATATGGGTAATTTTTGCCTTTTTGTTCCAAAATAAGGAAAATTTCTACAATTTTGTATCAAAATAAAAGAAATTTCTGTTTTTGCCCGAAAATAAAAGGAATTTCTGACTTTTTGCCCTGAAATAAATGAAATTCCTGCAATTATGCCCGAAAATAAGGGAAATTTGTGCCTTTTTGCCCCCAAATGAGGGGAATTTCTGCCTTTTTGCCCCAAAATATGGGGAACTTCAGGATTTTACCTCAAAATAAGGGGAATTTCAGCCTTTTTGCACCAAAATATGGGGAATTTCTGCCTTTTTGCCACAAAATAAGAAAAATTTCTGCGAGTCTGTAACAATATAAAAGAAATTTCTAAAATTTTGCCCCAAAATAAAAGAAATTTCTGATTTTTGCCCCAAAATAAAAAGAATTTCTCTATTTTTGCCCCAAAATAAAGGGAAATTCTGCCTTTTAGCCCCAAAATTAGGGGAGTTTCTGCAATTTTGCTCCAAAATACGAGAAATTTCTGCCTTTTTACCCGAAATTAAGTGGATTTTCTGCCTTTTTGCCCCCAAATAAGTGAAATTTCTGCAATTTTATCCCAAAATAAGGGAAATTTCTGCCTTTTTGCCCCAAAATAAGGGGAATTTCTGACTGTTTGCTCCCGAAAAAGGAGATTTTCTGTCTTTTTGCCCCAAAATAAGGAGAATTTCTGCCTTTTTGCCCGAAAATTAAGAGAATTTCTGCAATTTTGCTTCAAAATGCAGGGAATTTCTGCCTTTTAGCCCCAAAATAAAGGGAATTTCTGCATTTTACCTCAAATTGAGAATAATTTCTGCCTTTTGCCTCAAAATAAGGGGAATTTTCTGCCTTTTTGTTTCAAAATAAGATAAATTTCTTCAATTTTGTACCATAATAAAAGAAATTTCTGCTCTTTGCCCCAAAATAAAAGGAATTTCTGACTTTTTGCCCTGAAATAAATGAAATTTCTGCAATTTTGCCCGAAAATAAGGATAATTTGTGCCTCTTTGCCCCAAAATAAGAAGAAGTTTTGCCTTTTGCCCCAAAATATGGGGAATTTCAGCATTTTACCTCAAAATAAGAATTTCAGCCTTTTTGCCCCAAAATAAGGAAAATTTCTGCAATTTTGCCCCAAAATAAGGGGAATTTCTTCCTTTTTGCCCCAAAATAAAGGATATTTCAGCCTTTTTACCTGAAAATAAGTGAAATTTCTGCAATTTTGCCCCAAATAAGGGAAATTTCTGCAATTTTGCCTCAAAATAAGGTAAATTCCTGCAATTTTGCCCCAAAATAAGTGGAATTTCTGAGTTTTGTCCCAAAATAAGGAGAATTTCTGTCTTTTTGCCGCAACATATAGGGAATTTCTGCCTTTTTGCCCAACAATTAGGGGAATTTCTTCATTTTTGCTTCAAAATAAGGGGAATTTCTGCCTTTTTGCCTCTAAAGAAGTGGAATTTCTGTATTTTCCTTCCAAAACAAAGGGAATTTCTGTGTTTTTTGCCCCAAAATAAGGAAAATTTCTGACTTATTACCCTGAAATAAGTTAAATGGTTGCAATTTTGCCCCAAAATAAGGGAAATTTCTGCCTTTTTGCCCCAAAATAAGGGGAATTTCAGCCTTTTTACCTCAAAATAAGGGGAATTTCTGCATTATTGCCACAAAATATTAGGAATTTCTGCCTTTTTGCCCCAAAATAAGAAAAATTTCTGCCTTTTTTTTATCTGAAATAAGTGAAATTTCTGCAATTTTGCCCCAAAATAAGTGAAATTTCTGCAATTTTGCCCCAAAATAAGGGAAATTTCTGGAATTTTGCCCCAAAATAAGTGGAATTTCTGAGTTTTGCCCCAAAATAAGGAGAATTTCTGTCTTTTTGCCCCAACATATAGGGAAATTCTGCCTTTTTGCCCCACAATTAGGGGATTTTCTGCAATTGTGCTCCAAAAATCGGGATATTTCTGCTTTTTTGCCCGAAAATAAGGAGAATATATACCTTTTGCCACAAAAAAGGGAAATTTCTTCATTTTTGCCCCAAAATAAGAGCAATTTCTGCCTTCTTACCTCACAATAAGTGAAATTTCTGCCTTTTTACCCAAAAATAAACAAAATTTCTGTCTTTTTGCCCAAAAAGAAAAGGAATTTTTGAATTTTGCCCTGAAATAAGTGAAATTTCTGCAATTTTGCCCCAAAATAAGGGAAATTTCTGCCTTTTTGCCACAAAATGAAGGGAATTTCTGTATTTTTGCCCCAAAATAAGGGGAATTTCAGCATTTTACCTCATAATAAGGCGAATCTCTGCCTTTTTGCCCCAAAATATGGGGAATTTCTTCATTTTTGCCCCAAAATAAAAAAAATTTCTGCAATTTTGTACCAAAATAAAAGAAATTTCTGCCTTTTTGCCCCAAAATAAGAGAAATTTCTGCACTTTTTCCCTGAAATAAGTGAAATTTCTGCAATTTTGCTCCAAAATAAGGGAAATTTCTGCAATTTTGCCCCAAAATAAAGAAAATTTCTGCAATTTTACCCCAAAATAAGGGGAATTTCTGACTTTTTGCCCTGAAATAAGGAGAATTTCTGTCTTTTTGTTCCAAAATAATGTGAATTTCTGCATTTTCCTTCAAAATTAGGGAAATATGTGCAATTTTGCTTCAAAATACGGGGAAATCTGCCTTATTGCACAAAAATAAAGGGAATTTCTCCATTTTTGCACCAATATAAGGGGAATTTCTGAAATTTAGCTTTAAAATACGGGGAATTTCTGCGTTATTGTCCGAAATAAAGTGGAATTTCTGCCTTTTTGCCCTGAAATATTTGAAATTTCTGCAATTTTACCCCAAAAAAAGGGGAATTTCTGTTTTTGGCCCCAAAATTAAGAGAATTTCTGCTTTTTGCCCCAAAATAAGGCAAATATCTGACTTTTTGCCCAGAAATAATTGAAATTTCTGCAATTTTGCCCCAAAATAATAGGAATTTCTGCCTTTTTGCCGAAAATAAGGGGAATTTCAGCATTTTACCTTCAAATAAGGGGAATTTCTGCCTTTTTGCTACAAAATAAGGGGAATTTCTGCCCTATTGCCCTTAAATAAGGAAAATTTCTGCTTTTCTGCCCCAATCAACGGGAATTTCTGCCCTTTTGCCAGAAAGTAAAGGGAATTTCTGCCTTTATGCCCCAAAATAACGGGAATTTCAGCCTTTTTACCTCAAAATAAAAGGAATTTCTGCCTTTTTCCCCAAAATATGGGTAATTTTTGCCTTTTTGTTCCAAAATAAGGAAAATTTCTACAATTTTGTATCAAAATAAAAGAAATTTCTGTTTTTGCCCGAAAATAAAAGGAATTTCTGACTTTTTGCCCTGAAATAAATGAAATTCCTGCAATTATGCCCGAAAATAAGGGAAATTTGTGCCTTTTTGCCCCCAAATGAGGGGAATTTCTGCCTTTTTGCCCCAAAATATGGGGAATTTCAGGATTTTACCTCAAAATAAGGGGAATTTCAGCCTTTTTGCACCAAAATATGGGGAATTTCTGCCTTTTTGCCACAAAATAAGAAAAATTTCTGCAAGTCTGTAACAATATAAAAGAAATTTCTAAAATTTTGCCCCAAAATAAAGGAAATTTCTGATTTTTGCCCCAAAATAAAAAGAATTTCTCTATTTTTGCCCCAAAATAAAGGGAAATTCTGCCTTTTAGCCCCAAAATTAGGGGAGTTTCTGCAATTTTGCTCCAAAATACGAGAAATTTCTGCCTTTTTACCCGAAATTAAGTGGATTTTCTGCCTTTTTGCCCCCAAATAAGTGAAATTTCTGCAATTTTATCCCAAAATAAGGGAAATTTCTGCCTTTTTGCCCCAAAATAAGGGGAATTTCTGCGGTTTTGCCCTGAAATATGTAAAATTTCTGCAATTTTACCCCAAAATAAGGTGAATTTCTGCCTTTTTGCCCCAAAATAATGTGAATTTCGGCCTTTTTGCCCCAAAATAAGAAAAATTTTTGCTTTTTTTCTCTGAAATAAGTGAAATTTCTGCAATTTTGCCCTAAAATAAGGGAAATTTCTGCAATTTTTCCCCATAATAAGGGAAATTTCTGCAATTTTGCCCCAAAATAAGGGGAATTTCTGTTTTTGTCCCCAAATAAGGGAAATTTCTGCAATTTTGCCCTAAAATAAGGGGATTTTCTGCATTTTTTGCCAAAAATAAGGGGAATTTCTGACATTTTGCCGCAAAATAAGTGAAATTTCTGCAGTTTTACCCCAAAATAAGGAAAATTTCTGCCTTTTTGCCCGAAAATTAGGGGAATTTCTGCAATTTTGCTCCAAAATACAAAGAATTTCTGCCTTTTTGCCCGAAAATAAAGGGAATGTATACCTTTTTGCCATAAAAAAGCAAATTTCTTCATTTTTGCCCCAAAATAAGGGGATTTTCCACCTTTTTGACTCAAAATAAGTGCAATTTCTGCCTTTTCCCCAAAATAAACGAAATTTCTGCCTTTTTGCCCCAAAATAAGGGGAATTTCAGCCTTATTACCTCAAAATAAGGGGAATTTCTGCATTTTTGCCCCAAAATATGGGGAATTTCTGACTTTTTGCCCCAAAATAAGAAAAATTTCTGCAATTTTGTACCAAAATAAAAAAAATTTCTGCATTTTTGCCCCCCCAAAAAAAATTCTGCCTTTTTTTTTCAAATACCTGAAATTTCTGCAATTTTGCCCCAAAATAAGGGAAATTTCTGCAATTTTGCCCCAATGTAAAGGAAATTTCTGCAATTTTGCCCCAAAATAAGGGGAATTTCTGACTGTTTGCTCCCGAAAAAGGAGATTTTCTGTCTTTTTGCCCCAAAATAAGGAGAATTTCTGCCTTTTTGCCCGAAAATTAAGAGAATTTCTGCAACTTTGCTTCAAAATGCAGGGAATTTCTGCCTTTTAGCCCCAAAATAAAGGGAATTTCTGCATTTTACCTCAAATTGAGAATAATTTCTGCCTTTTGCCTCAAAATAAGGGGAATTTTCTGCCTTTTTGTTTCAAAATAAGATAAATTTCTTCAATTTTGTACCATAATAAAAGAAATTTCTGCTCTTTGCCCCAAAATAAAAGGAATTTCTGACTTTTTGCCCTGAAATAAATGAAATTTCTGCAATTTTGCCCGAAAATAAGGATAATTTGTGCCTCTTTGCCCCAAAATAAGAAGAAGTTTTGCCTTTTGCCCCAAAATATGGGGAATTTCAGCATTTTACCTCAAAATAAGAATTTCAGCCTTTTTGCCCCAAAATAAGGAAAATTTCTGCAATTTTGCCCCAAAATAAGGGGAATTTCTTCCTTTTTGCCCCAAAATAAAGGATATTTCAGCCTTTTTACCTGAAAATAAGTGAAATTTCTGCAATTTTGCCCCAAATAAGGGAAATTTCTGCAATTTTGCCTCAAAATAAGGTAAATTCCTGCAATTTTGCCCCAAAATAAGTGGAATTTCTGAGTTTTGTCCCAAAATAAGGAGAATTTCTGTCTTTTTGCCGCAACATATAGGGAATTTCTGCCTTTTTGCCCAACAATTAGGGGAATTTCTTCATTTTTGCTTCAAAATAAGGGGAATTTCTGCCTTTTTGCCTCTAAAGAAGTGGAATTTCTGTATTTTCCTTCCAAAACAAAGGGAATTTCTGTGTTTTTTGCCCCAAAATAAGGAAAATTTCTGACTTATTACCCTGAAATATGTTAAATGGTTGCAATTTTGCCCCAAAATAAGGGAAATTTCTGCCTTTTTGCCCCAAAATAAGGGGAATTTCAGCCTTTTTACCTCAAAATAAGGGGAATTTCTGCATTATTGCCACAAAATATTAGGAATTTCTGCCTTTTTGCCCCAAAATAAGAAAAATTTCTGCCTTTTTTTTATCTGAAATAAGTGAAATTTCTGCAATTTTGCCCCAAAATAAGTGAAATTTCTGCAATTTTGCCCCAAAATAAGGGAAATTTCTGGAATTTTGCCCCAAAATAAGTGGAATTTCTGAGTTTTGCCCCAAAATAAGGAGAATTTCTGTCTTTTTGCCCCAACATATAGGGAAATTCTGCCTTTTTGCCCCACAATTAGGGGATTTTCTGCAATTGTGCTCCAAAAAACGGGATATTTCTGCTTTTTTGCCCGAAAATAAGGAGAATATATACCTTTTGCCACAAAAAAGGGAAATTTCTTCATTTTTGCCCCAAAATAAGAGCAATTTCTGCCTTCTTACCTCACAATAAGTGAAATTTCTGCCTTTTTACCCAAAAATAAACAAATTTTCTGTCTTTTTGCCCAAAAAGAAAAGGAATTTTTGAATTTTGCCCTGAAATAAGTGAAATTTCTGCAATTTTGCCCCAAAATAAGGGAAATTTCTGCCTTTTTGCCACAAAATAAAGGGAATTTCTGTATTTTTGCCCCAAAATAAGGGGAATTTCAGCATTTTACCTCATAATAAGGCGAATCTCTGCCTTTTTGCCCCAAAATATGGGGAATTTCTTCATTTTTGCCCCAAAATAAAGAAAATTTCTGCAATTTTGTACCAAAATAAAAGAAATTTCTGCCTTTTTGCCCCAAAATAAGAGAAATTTCTGCACTTTTTCCCTGAAATAAGTGAAATTTCTGCAATTTTGCCCCAAAATAAGGGAAATTTCTGCAATTTTGCCCCAAAATAAAGAAAATTTCTGCAATTTTACCCCAAAATAAGGGGAATTTCTGACTTTTTGCCCTGAAATAAGGAGAATTTCTGTCTTTTTGTTCCAAAATAATGTGAATTTCTGCATTTTCCTTCAAAATTAGGGAAATATGTGCAATTTTGCTTCAAAATACGGGGAAATCTGCCTTATTGCACAAAAATAAAGGGAATTTCTCCATTTTTGCACCAATATAAGGGGAATTTCTGAAATTTAGCTTTAAAATACGGGGAATTTCTGCGTTATTGTCCGAAATAAAGTGGAATTTCTGCCTTTTTGCCCTGAAATATTTGAAATTTCTGCAATTTTACCCCAAAATAAGGGGAATTTCTGTTTTTGGCCCCAAAATTAAGAGAATTTCTGCTTTTTGCCCCAAAATAAGGCAAATATCTGACTTTTTGCCCAGAAATAATTGAAATTTCTGCAATTTTGCCCCAAAATAATAGGAATTTCTGCCTTTTTGCCGAAAATAAGGGGAATTTCAGCATTTTACCTTCAAATAAGGGGAATTTCTGCCTTTTTGCCACAAAATAAGGGGAATTTCTGCCCTATTGCCCTTAAATAAGGAAAATTTCTGCTTTTCTGCCCCAATCAACGGGAATTTCTGCCCTTTTGCCAGAAAGTAAAGGGAATTTCTGCCTTTATGCCCCAAAATAACGGGAATTTCAGCCTTTTTACCTCAAAATAAAAGGAATTTCTGCCTTTTTCCCCAAAATATGGGTAATTTTTGCCTTTTTGTTCCAAAATAAGGAAAATTTCTACAATTTTGTATCAAAATAAAAGAAATTTCTGTTTTTGCCCGAAAATAAAAGGAATTTCTGACTTTTTGCCCTGAAATAAATGAAATTCCTGCAATTATGCCCGAAAATAAGGGAAATTTGTGCCTTTTTGCCCCCAAATGAGGGGAATTTCTGCCTTTTTGCCCCAAAATATGGGGAATTTCAGGATTTTACCTCAAAATAAGGGGAATTTCAGCCTTTTTGCACCAAAATATGGGGAATTTCTGCCTTTTTGCCACAAAATAAGAAAAATTTCTGCAAGTCTGTAACAATATAAAAGAAATTTCTAAAATTTTGCCCCAAAATAAAGGAAATTTCTGATTTTTGCCCCAAAATAAAAAGAATTTCTCTATTTTTGCCCCAAAATAAAGGGAAATTCTGCCTTTTAGCCCCAAAATTAGGGGAGTTTCTGCAATTTTGCTCCAAAATACGAGAAATTTCTGCCTTTTTACCCGAAATTAAGTGGATTTTCTGCCTTTTTGCCCCCAAATAAGTGAAATTTCTGCAATTTTATCCCAAAATAAGGGAAATTTCTGCCTTTTTTGCCCCAAAATAAGGGGAATTTCTGCCGTTTTGCCCTGAAATATGTAAAATTTCTGCAATTTTACCCCAAAATAAGGTGAATTTCTGCCTTTTTGCCCCAAAATAATGGGAATTTCTGCCTTTTTGCCCCAAAATAAGAAAAATTTTTGCTTTTTTTCTCTGAAATAAGTGAAATTTCTGCAATTTTGCCCTAAAATAAGGGAAATTTCTGCAATTTTTCCCCATAATAAGGGAAATTTCTGCAATTTTGCCCCAAAATAAGGGGAATTTCTGTTTTTGTCCCCAAATAAGGGAAATTTCTGCAATTTTGCCCTAAAATAAGGGGATTTTCTGCATTTTTTGCCAAAAATAAGGGGAATTTCTGACATTTTGCCGCAAAATAAGTGAAATTTCTGCAGTTTTACCCCAAAATAAGGAAAATTTCTGCCTTTTTGCCCAAAAATTAGGGGAATTTCTGCAATTTTGCTCCAAAATACAAAGAATTTCTGCCTTTTTGCCCGAAAATAAAGGGAATGTATACCTTTTTGCCATAAAAAAGCAAATTTCTTCATTTTTGCCCCAAAATAAGGGGATTTTCCACCTTTTTGACTCAAAATAAGTGCAATTTCTGCCTTTTCCCCAAAATAAACGAAATTTCTGCCTTTTTGCCCCAAAATAAGGGGAATTTCAGCCTTATTACCTCAAAATAAGGGGAATTTCTGCATTTTTGCCCCAAAATATGGGGAATTTCTGACTTTTTGCCCCAAAATAAGAAAAATTTCTGCAATTTTGTACCAAAATAAAAAAAATTTCTGCATTTTTGCCCCCCCAAAAAAATTTCTGCCTTTTTTTTTTCAAATACCTGAAATTTCTGCAATTTTGCCCCAAAATAAGGGAAATTTCTGCAATTTTGCCCCAATGTAAAGGAAATTTCTGCAATTTTGCCCCAAAATAAGGGGAATTTCTGACTGTTTGCTCCCGAAAAAGGAGATTTTCTGTCTTTTTGCCCCAAAATAAGGAGAATTTCTGCCTTTTTGCCCGAAAATTAAGAGAATTTCTGCAATTTTGCTTCAAAATGCAGGGAATTTCTGCCTTTTAGCCCCAAAATAAAGGGAATTTCTGCATTTTACCTCAAATTGAGAATAATTTCTGCCTTTTGCCTCAAAATAAGGGGAATTTTCTGCCTTTTTGTTTCAAAATAAGAAAAATTTCTTCAATTTTGTACCATAATAAAAGAAATTTCTGCTCTTTGCCCCAAAATAAAAGGAATTTCTGACTTTTTGCCCTGAAATAAATGAAATTTCTGCAATTTTGCCCGAAAATAGGATAATTTGTGCCTCTTTGCCCCAAAATAAGAAGAAGTTTTGCCTTTTGCCCCAAAATATGGGGAATTTCAGCATTTTACCTCAAAATAAGAATTTCAGCCTTTTTGCCCCAAAATAAGGAAAATTTCTGCAATTTTGCCCCAAAATAAGGGGAATTTCTTCCTTTTTGCCCCAAAATAAAGGATATTTCAGCCTTTTTACCTGAAAATAAGTGAAATTTCTGCAATTTTGCCCCAAATAAGGAAAATTTCTGCAATTTTGCCTCAAAATAAGGTAAATTCCTGCAATTTTGCCCCAAAATAAGTGGAATTTCTGAGTTTTGTCCCAAAATAAGGAGAATTTCTGTCTTTTTGCCGCAACATATAGGGAATTTCTGCCTTTTTGCCCAACAATTAGGGGAATTTCTTCATTTTTGCTTCAAAATAAGGGGAATTTCTGCCTTTTTGCCTCTAAAGAAGTGGAATTTCTGTATTTTCCTTTCAAAACAAAGGGAATTTCTGTGTTTTTTGCCCCAAAATAAGGAAAATTTCTGACTTATTACCCTGAAATAAGTTAAATGGTTGCAATTTTGCCCCAAAATAAGGGAAATTTCTGCCTTTTTGTCCCAAAATAAGGGGAATTTCAGCCTTTTTACCTCAAAATAAGGGGAATTTCTGCATTATTGCCACAAAATATTAAGAATTTCTGCCTTTTTGCCCCAAAATAAGAAAAATTTCTGCCTTTTTTTTATCTGAAATAAGTGAAATTTCTGCAATTTTGCCCCAAAATAAGTGAAATTTCTGCAATTTTGCCCCAAAATAAGGGAAATTTCTGGAATTTTGCCCCAAAATAAGTGGAATTTCTGAGTTTTGCCCCAAAATAAGGAGAATTTCTGTCTTTTTGCCCCAACATATAGGGAAATTCTGCCTTTTTGCCCCACAATTAGGGGATTTTCTGCAATTGTGCTCCAAAAAATGGGATATTTCTGCTTTTTTGCCCGAAAATAAGGAGAATATATACCTTTTGCCACAAAAAAAGGAAATTTCTTCATTTTTGCCCCAAAATAAGAGCAATTTCTGCCTTCTTACCTCACAATAAGTGAAATTTCTGCCTTTTTACCCAAAAATAAACAAAATTTCTGTCTTTTTGCCCAAAAAGAAAAGGAATTTTTGAATTTTGCCCTGAAATAAGTGAAATTTCTGCAATTTTGCCCCAAAATAAGGGAAATTTCTGCCTTTATGCCACAAAATAAAGGGAATTTCTGTATTTTTGCCCCAAAATAAGGGGAATTTCAGCATTTTACCTCATAATAAGGCGAATCTCTGCCTTTTTGCCCCAAAATATGGGGAATTTCTTCATTTTTGCCCCAAAATAAAGAAAATTTCTGCAATTTTGTACCAAAATAAAAGAAATTTCTGCCTTTTTGCCCCAAAATAAGAGAAATTTCTGCACTTTTTCCCTGAAATAAGTGAAATTTCTGCAATTTTGCCCCAAAATAAGGGAAATTTCTGCAATTTTGCCCCAAAATAAAGAAAATTTCTGCAATTTTACCCCAAAATAAGGGGAATTTCTGACTTTTTGCCCTGAAATAAGGAGAATTTCTGTCTTTTTGTTCCAAAATAATGTGAATTTCTGCATTTTCCTTCAAAATTAGGGAAATATGTGCAATTTTGCTTCAAAATACGGGGAAATCTGCCTTATTGCACAAAAATAAAGGGAATTTCTCCATTTTTGCACCAATATAAGGGGAATTTCTGAAATTTAGCTTTAAAATACGGGGAATTTCTGCGTTATTGTCCGAAATAAAGTGGAATTTCTGCCTTTTTGCCCTGAAATATTTGAAATTTCTGCAATTTTACCCCAAAATAAGGGGAATTTCTGTTTTTGGCCCCAAAATTAAGAGAATTTCTGCTTTTTGCCCCAAAATAAGGCAAATATCTGACTTTTTGCCCAGAAATAATTGAAATTTCTGCAATTTTGCCCCAAAATAATAGGAATTTCTGCCTTTTTGCCGAAAATAAGGGGAATTTCAGCATTTTACCTTCAAATAAGGGGAATTTCTGCCTTTTTGCCACAAAATAAGGGGAATTTCTGCCCTATTGCCCTTAAATAAGGAAAATTTCTGCTTTTCTGCCCCAATTAACGGGAATTTCTGCCCTTTTGCCAGAAAGTAAAGGGAATTTCTGCCTTTATGCCCCAAAATAACGGGAATTTCAGCCTTTTTACCTCAAAATAAAAGGAATTTCTGCCTTTTTCCCCAAAATATGGGTAATTTTTGCCTTTTTGTTCCAAAATAAGGAAAATTTCTACAATTTTGTATCAAAATAAAAGAAATTTCTGTTTTTGCCTGAAAATAAAAGGAATTTCTGACTTTTTGCCCTGAAATAAATGAAATTCCTGCAATTATGCCCGAAAATAAGGGAAATTTGTGCCTTTTTGCCCCCAAATGAGGGGAATTTCTGCCTTTTTGCCCCAAAATATGGGGAATTTCAGGATTTTACCTCAAAATAAGGGGAATTTCAGCCTTTTTGCACCAAAATATGGGGAATTTCTGCCTTTTTGCCACAAAATAAGAAAAATTTCTGCAAGTCTGTAACAATATAAAAGAAATTTCTAAAATTTTGCCCCAAAATAAAGGAAATTTCTGATTTTTGCCCCAAAATAAAAAGAATTTCTCTATTTTTGCCCCAAAATAAAGGGAAATTCTGCCTTTTAGCCCCAAAATTAGGGGAGTTTCTGCAATTTTGCTCCAAAATACGAGAAATTTCTGCCTTTTTACCCGAAATTAAGTGGATTTTCTGCCTTTTGGCCCCCAAATAAGAGAAATTTCTGCAATTTTATCCCAAAATAAGGGAAATTTCTGCCTTTTTGCCCCAAAATAAGAGGAATTTCTGCCGTTTTGCCCTGAAATATGTAAAATTTCTGCAATTTTACCCCAAAATAAGGTGAATTTCTGCCTTTTTGCCCCAAAATAATGGGAATTTCTGCCTTTTTGCCCCAAAATAAGAAAAATTTTTGCTCTTTTTCTCTGAAATAAGTGAAATTTCTGCAATTTTGCCCTAAAATAAGGGAAATTTCTGCAATTTTTCCCCATAATAAGGGAAATTTCTGCAATTTTGCCCCAAAATAAGGGGAATTTCTGTTTTTGTCCCCAAATAAGGGAAATTTCTGCATTTTTGCCCTAAAATAAGGGGATTTTCTGCATTTTTTGCCAAAAATAAGGGGAATTTCTGACATTTTGCCGCAAAATAAGTGAAATTTCTGCAGTTTTACCCCAAAATAAGGAAAATTTCTGCCTTTTTGCCCAAAAATTAGGGGAATTTCTGCAATTTTGCTCCAAAATACAAAGAATTTCTGCCTTTTTGCCCGAAAATAAAGGGAATGTATACCTTTTTGCCATAAAAAAGCAAATTTCTTCATTTTTGCCCCAAAATAAGGGGATTTTCCACCTTTTTGACTCAAAATAAGTGCAATTTCTGCCTTTTCCCCAAAATAAACGAAATTTCTGCCTTTTTGCACCAAAATAAGGGGAATTTCAGCCTTATTACCTCAAAATAAGGGGAATTTCTGCCTTTTTGCCCCAAAATATGGGGAATTTCTGACTTTTTGCCCCAAAATAAGAAAAATTTCTGCAATTTTGTACCAAAATAAAAAAAATTTCTGCCTTTTTGCCCCCCCAAAAAAATTTCTGCCTTTTTTTTCTCAAATACCTGAAATTTCTGCAATTTTGCCCCAAAATAAGGGAAATTTCTGCAATTTTGCCCCAATGTAAAGGAAATTTCTGCAATTTTGCCCCAAAATAAGGGGAATTTCTGACTGTTTGCTCCCGAAAAAGGAGATTTTCTGTCTTTTTGCCCCAAAATAAGGAGAATTTCTGCCTTTTTGCCCGAAAATTAAGAGAATTTCTGCAATTTTGCTTCAAAATGCAGGGAATTTCTGCCTTTTAGCCCCAAAATAAAGGATATTTCTGCATTTTACCTCAAATTGAGAATAATTTCTGCCTTTTGCCTCAAAATAAGGGGAATTTTCTGCTTTTTTGTTTCAAAATAAGATAAATTTCTTCAATTTTGTACCATAATAAAAGAAATTTCTGCTCTTTGCCCCAAAATAAAAGGAATTTCTGACTTTTTGCCCTGAAATAAATGAAATTTCTGCAATTTTGCCCGAAAATAAGGGAAATTTGTGCCTCTTTGCCCCAAAATAAGAAGAAGTTTTGCCTTTTGCCCCAAAATATGGGGAATTTCAGCATTTTACCTCAAAATAAGAATTTCAGCCTTTTTGCCCCAAAATAAGGAAAATTTCTGCAATTTTGCCCCAAAATAAGGGGAATTTCTTCCTTTTTGCCCCAAAATAAAGGATATTTCAGCCTTTTTACCTGAAAATAAGTGAAATTTCTGCAATTTTGCCCCAAATAAGGGAAATTTCTGCAATTTTGCCTCAAAATAAGGTAAATTCCTGCAATTTTGCCCCAAAATAAGTGGAATTTCTGAGTTTTGTCCCAAAATAAGGAGAATTTCTGTCTTTTTGCCCCAACATATAGCGAATTTCTGCCTTTTTGCCCAACAATTAGGGGAATTTCTTCATTTTTGCTTCAAAATAAGGGGAATTTCTGCCTTTTTGCCTCTAAAGAAGTGGAATTTCTGTATTTTCCTTTCAAAACAAAGGGAATTTCTGTGTTTTTTGCCCCAAAATAAGGAAAATTTCGGCCTTTATGCCCCCAAATAAGGAAAATTTCAGCCTTTTTACCTCAAAATAAGGGGAATTTCTGCATTTTTGCCACAAAATATTAGGAATTTCTGCCTTTTTGCCCCAAAATAAGAAAAATTTCTGCCATTTTTACCTGAAATAAGTGAAATTTCTGCAATTGTGCCCCAAAATAAGTAAAATTTCTGCAATTTTGCCCCAAAATAAGGGAAATTTCTGGAATTTTGCCCCAAAATAAGTGGAATTTCTGAGTTTTGCCCCCAAATAAGGAGAATTTCTGTCTTTTTGCCCCAACATATAGGGAATTTCTGCCTTTTTGCCCCACAATTAGGGGATTTTCTGCAATTGTGCTCCAAAAAACGGGATATTTCTGCTTTTTTGCCCGAAAATAAGGAGAATATATACCTTTTGCCACAAAAAAGGGAAATTTCTTCATTTTTGCCCCAAAATAAGAGCAATTTCTGCCTTCTTACCTCACAATAAGTGAAATTTCTGCCTTTTTACCCAAAAATAAACAAAATTTCTGTCTTTTTGCCCAAAAATAAAAGGAATTTTTGAATTTTGACCTGAAATAAGTGAAATTTCTGCAATTTTGCCCCAAAATAAGGGAAATTTCTGCCTTTTTGCCACAAAATACAGGGAATTTCTGTATTTTTGCCCCAAAACAAGGGGAATTTCAGCATTTTACCTCATAATAAGGCGAATCTCTGCCTTTTTGCCCCAAAATATGGGGAATTTCTTCATTTTTGCCCCAAAATAAAGAAAATTTCTGCAATTTTGTACCAAAATAAAAGAAATTTCTGCCTTTTTGCCCCAAAATAAGAGAAATTTCTGCACTTTTTCCCTGAAATAAGTGAAATTTCTGCAATTTTGCCCCAAAATAAGGGAAATTTCTGCAATTTTGCCCCAAAATAAGGGAAATTTCTGGAATTTTGCCCCAAAATAAGTGGAATTTCTGAGTTTTGCCCCAAAATAAGGAGAATTTCTGTCTTTTTGCCCCAACATATAGGGAAATTCTGCCTTTTTGCCCCACAATTAGGGGATTTTCTGCAATTGTGCTCCAAAAAACGGGATATTTCTGCTTTTTTGCCCGAAAATAAGGAGAATATATACCTTTTGCCACAAAAAGGGAAATTTCTTCATTTTTGCCCCAAAATAAGAGCAATTTCTGCCTTCTTACCTCACAATAAGTGAAATTTCTGCCTTTTTACCCAAAAATAAACAAAATTTCTGTCTTTTTGCCCAAAAAGAAAAGGAATTTTTGAATTTTGCCCTGAAATAAGTGAAATTTCTGCAATTTTGCCCCAAAATAAGGGAAATTTCTGCCTTTTTGCCACAAAATGAAGGGAATTTCTGTATTTTTGCCCCAAAATAAGGGGAATTTCAGCATTTTACCTCATAATAAGGCGAATCTCTGCCTTTTTGCCCCAAAATATGGGGAATTTCTTCATTTTTGCCCCAAAATAAAAAAAATTTCTGCAATTTTGTACCAAAATAAAAGAAATTTCTGCCTTTTTGCCCCAAAATAAGAGAAATTTCTGCACTTTTTCCCTGAAATAAGTGAAATTTCTGCAATTTTGCCCCAAAATAAGGGAAATTTCTGCAATTTTGCCCCAAAATAAAGAAAATTTCTGCAATTTTACCCCAAAATAAGGGGAATTTCTGACTTTTTGCCCTGAAATAAGGAGAATTTCTGTCTTTTTGTTCCAAAATAATGTGAATTTCTGCATTTTCCTTCAAAATTAGGGAAATATGTGCAATTTTGCTTCAAAATACGGGGAAATCTGCCTTATTGCACAAAAATAAAGGGAATTTCTCCATTTTTGCACCAATATAAGG
Source organism: Micromys minutus (assembly GCF_963924665.1). Lineage (NCBI taxonomy): Eukaryota > Metazoa > Chordata > Mammalia > Rodentia > Muridae > Micromys > Micromys minutus. The sequence goes on from NW_027667455.1 coordinate 448,263, forward strand.
GGAATTTCTGAAATTTAGCTTTAAAATACGGGGAATTTCGGCGTTATTGTCCGAAATAAAGTGGAATTTCTGCCTTTTTGCCCTGAAATATTTGAAATTTCTGCAATTTTACCCCAAAATAAGGGGAATTTCTGTTTTTGGCCCCAAAATTAAGAGAATTTCTGCTTTTTGCCCCAAAATAAGGCAAATATCTGACTTTTTGCCCAGAAATAATTGAAATTTCTGCAATTTTGCCCCAAAATAATAGGAATTTCTGCCTTTTTGCCGAAAATAAGGGGAATTTCAGCATTTTACCTTCAAATAAGGGGAATTTCTGCCTTTTTGCCACAAAATAAGGGGAATTTCTGCCCTATTGCCCTTAAATAAGGAAAATTTCTGCTTTTCTGCCCCAATCAACGGGAATTTCTGCCCTTTTGCCAGAAAGTAAAGGGAATTTCTGCCTTTATGCCCCAAAATAACGGGAATTTCAGCCTTTTTACCTCAAAATAAAAGGAATTTCTGCCTTTTTCCCCAAAATATGGGTAATTTTTGCCTTTTTGTTCCAAAATAAGGAAAATTTCTACAATTTTCTATCAAAATAAAAGAAATTTCTGTTTTTGCCTGAAAATAAAAGGAATTTCTGACTTTTTGCCCTGAAATAAATGAAATTCCTGCAATTATGCCCGAAAATAAGGGAAATTTGTGCCTTTTTGCCCCCAAATGAGGGGAATTTCTGCCTTTTTGCCCCAAAATATGGGGAATTTCAGGATTTTACCTCAAAATAAGGGGAATTTCAGCCTTTTTGCACCAAAATATGGGGAATTTCTGCCTTTTTGCCACAAAATAAGAAAAATTTCTGCAAGTCTGTAACAATATAAAAGAAATTTCTAAAATTTTGCCCCAAAATAAAGGAAATTTCTGATTTTTGCCCCAAAATAAAAAGAATTTCTCTATTTTTGCCCCAAAATAAAGGGAAATTCTGCCTTTTAGCCCCAAAATTAGGGGAGTTTCTGCAATTTTGCTCCAAAATACGAGAAATTTCTGCCTTTTTACCCGAAATTAAGTGGATTTTCTGCCTTTTGGCCCCCAAATAAGGGAAATTTCTGCAATTTTATCCCAAAATAAGGGAAATTTCTGCCTTTTTGCCCCAAAATAAGGGGAATTTCTGCCGTTTTGCCCTGAAATATGTAAAATTTCTGCAATTTTACCCCAAAATAAGGTGAATTTCTGCCTTTTTGCCCCAAAATAATGGGAATTTCTGCCTTTTTGCCCCAAAATAAGAAAAATTTTTGCTTTTTTTCTCTGAAATAAGTGAAATTTCTGCAATTTTGCCCTAAAATAAGGGAAATTTCTGCAATTTTTCCCCATAATAAGGGAAATTTCTGCAATTTTGCCCCAAAATAAGGGGAATTTCTGTTTTTGTCCCCAAATAAGGGAAATTTCTGCATTTTTGCCCTAAAATAAGGGGATTTTCTGCATTTTTTGCCAAAAATAAGGGGAATTTCTGACATTTTGCCGCAAAATAAGTGAAATTTCTGCAGTTTTACCCCAAAATAAGGAAAATTTCTGCCTTTTTGCCCAAAAATTAGGGGAATTTCTGCAATTTTGCTCCAAAATACAAAGAATTTCTGCCTTTTTGCCCGAAAATAAAGGGAATGTATACCTTTTTGCCATAAAAAAGCAAATTTCTTCATTTTTGCCCCAAAATAAGGGGATTTTCCACCTTTTTGACTCAAAATAAGTGCAATTTCTGCCTTTTCCCCAAAATAAACGAAATTTCTGCCTTTTTGCCCCAAAATAAGGGGAATTTCAGCCTTATTACCTCAAAATAAGGGGAATTTCTGCCTTTTTGCCCCAAAATATGGGGAATTTCTGACTTTTTGCCCCAAAATAAGAAAAATTTCTGCAATTTTGTACCAAAATAAAAAAAATTTCTGCCTTTTTGCCCCCCCAAAAAATTTCTGCCTTTTTTTTCTCAAATACCTGAAATTTCTGCAATTTTGCCCCAAAATAAGGGAAATTTCTGCAATTTTGCCCCAATGTAAAGGAAATTTCTGCAATTTTGCCCCAAAATAAGGGGAATTTCTGACTGTTTGCTCCCGAAAAAGGAGATTTTCTGTCTTTTTGCCCCAAAATAAGGAGAATTTCTGCCTTTTTGCCCGAAAATTAAGAGAATTTCTGCAATTTTGCTTCAAAATACAGGGAATTTCTGCCTTTTAGCCCCAAAATAAAGGGAATTTCTGCATTTTACCTCAAATTGAGAATAATTTCTGCCTTTTGCCTCAAAATAAGGGGAATTTTCTGCCTTTTTGTTTCAAAATAAGATAAATTTCTTCAATTTTGTACCATAATAAAAGAAATTTCTGCTCTTTGCCCCAAAATAAAAGGAATTTCTGACTTTTTGCCCTGAAATAAATGAAATTTCTGCAATTTTGCCCGAAAATAAGGGAAATTTGTGCCTCTTTGCCCCAAAATAAGAAGAAGTTTTGCCTTTTGCCCCAAAATATGGGGAATTTCAGCATTTTACCTCAAAATAAGAATTTCAGCCTTTTTGCCCCAAAATAAGGAAAATTTCTGCAATTTTGCCCCAAAATAAGGGGAATTTCTTCCTTTTTGCCCCAAAATAAAGGATATTTCAGCCTTTTTACCTGAAAATAAGTGAAATTTCTGCAATTTTGCCCCAAATAAGGGAAATTTCTGCAATTTTGCCTCAAAATAAGGTAAATTCCTGCAATTTTGCCCCAAAATAAGTGGAATTTCTGCCTTTTTGCCCAACAATTAGGGGAATTTCTTCATTTTTGCTTCAAAATAAGGGGAATTTCTGCCTTTTTGCCTCTAAAGAAGTGGAATTTCTGTATTTTCCTTTCAAAACAAAGGGAATTTCTGTGTTTTTACCCCAAAAAGAAAATTTCTGACTTATTACCCTGAAATAAGTGAAATGTTTGCAATTTTGCCCCAAAATAAGGGAAATTTCTGCCTTTTTGCCACCAAATAAGGGGAATTTCAGCCTTTTTACCTCAAAATAAGGGGAATTTCTGCATTTTGCCACAAAATATTAGGAATTTCTGCCTTTTTGCCCCAAAATAAGAAAAATTTCTGCCATTTTTACCTGAAATAAGTGAAATTTCTGCAATTGTGCCCCAAAATAAGTAAAATTTCTGCAATTTTGCCCCAAAATAAGGGACATTTCTGGAATTTTGCCCCAAAATAAGTGGAATTTCTGAGTTTTGCCCCCAAATAAGGAGAATTTCTGTCTTTTTGACCCAACATATAGGGAAATTCTGCCTTTTTGCCCCACAATTAGGGGATTTTCTGCAATTGTGCTCCAAAAAACGGGATATTTCTGCTTTTTTGCCCGAAAATAAGGAGAATATATACCTTTTGCCACAAAAAAGGGAAATTTCTTCATTTTTGCCCCAAAATAAGAGCAATTTCTGCCTTCTTACCTCACAATAAGTGAAATTTCTGCCTTTTTACCCAAAAATAAACAAAATTTCTGTCTTTTTGCCCAAAAAGAAAAGGAATTTTTGAATTTTGCCCTGAAATAAGTGAAATTTCTGCAATTTTGCCCCAAAATAAGGGAAATTTCTGCCTTTTTGCCACAAAATAAAGGGAATTTCTGTATTTTTGCCCCAAAATAAGGGGAATTTCAGCATTTTACCTCATAATAAGGCGAATCTCTGCCTTTTTGCCCCAAAATATGGGGAATTTCTTCATTTTTGCCCCAAAATAAAGAAAATTTCTGCAATTTTGTACCAAAATAAAAGAAATTTCTGCCTTTTTGCCCCAAAATAAGAGAAATTTCTGCACTTTTTCCCTGAAATAAGTGAAATTTCTGCAATTTTGCCCCAAAATAAGGGAAATTTCTGCAATTTTGCCCCAAAATAAAGAAAATTTCTGCAATTTTACCCCAAAATAAGGGGAATTTCTGACTTTTTGCCCTGAAATAAGGAGAATTTCTGTCTTTTTGTTCCAAAATAATGTGAATTTCTGCATTTTCCTTCAAAATTAGGGAAATATGTGCAATTTTGCTTCAAAATACGGGGAAATCTGCCTTATTGCACAAAAATAAAGGGAATTTCTCCATTTTTGCACCAATATAAGGGGAATTTCTGAAATTTAGCTTTAAAATACGGGGAATTTCTGCGTTATTGTCCGAAATAAAGTGGAATTTCTGCCTTTTTGCCCTGAAATATTTGAAATTTCTGCAATTTTACCCCAAAAAAAGGGGAATTTCTGTTTTTGGCCCCAAAATTAAGAGAATTTCTGCTTTTTGCCCCAAAATAAGGCAAATATCTGACTTTTTGCCCAGAAATAATTGAAATTTCTGCAATTTTGCCCCAAAATAATAGGAATTTCTGCCTTTTTGCCGAAAATAAGGGGAATTTCAGCATTTTACCTTCAAATAAGGGGAATTTCTGCCTTTTTGCCACAAAATAAGGGGAATTTCTGCCCTATTGCCCTTAAATAAGGAAAATTTCTGCTTTTCTGCCCCAATTAACGGGAATTTCTGCCCTTTTGCCAGAAAGTAAAGGGAATTTCTGCCTTTATGCCCCAAAATAACGGGAATTTCAGCCTTTTTACCTCAAAATAAAAGGAATTTCTGCCTTTTTCCCCAAAATATGGGTAATTTTTGCCTTTTTGTTCCAAAATAAGGAAAATTTCTACAATTTTCTATCAAAATAAAAGAAATTTCTGTTTTTGCCTGAAAATAAAAGGAATTTCTGACTTTTTGCCCTGAAATAAATGAAATTCCTGCAATTATGCCCGAAAATAAGGGAAATTTGTGCCTTTTTGCCCCCAAATGAGGGGAATTTCTGCCTTTTTGCCCCAAAATATGGGGAATTTCAGGATTTTACCTCAAAATAAGGGGAATTTCAGCCTTTTTGCACCAAAATATGGGGAATTTCTGCCTTTTTGCCACAAAATAAGAAAAATTTCTGCAAGTCTGTAACAATATAAAAGAAATTTCTAAAATTTTGCCCCAAAATAAAGGAAATTTCTGATTTTTGCCCCAAAATAAAAAGAATTTCTCTATTTTTGCCCCAAAATAAAGGGAAATTCTGCCTTTTAGCCCCAAAATTAGGGGAGTTTCTGCAATTTTGCTCCAAAATACGAGAAATTTCTGCCTTTTTACCCGAAATTAAGTGGATTTTCTGCCTTTTTGCCCCCAAATAAGGGAAATTTCTGCAATTTTATCCCAAAATAAGGGAAATTTCTGCCTTTTTGCCCCAAAATAAGGGGAATTTCTGCGGTTTTGCCCTGAAATATGTAAAATTTCTGCAATTTTACCCCAAAATAAGGTGAATTTCTGCCTTTTTGCCCCAAAATAATGGGAATTTCTGCCTTTTTGCCCCAAAATAAGAAAAATTTTTGCTTTTTTTCTCTGAAATAAGTGAAATTTCTGCAATTTTGCCCTAAAATAAGGGAAATTTCTGCAATTTTTCCCCATAATAAGGGAAATTTCTGCAATTTTGCCCCAAAATAAGGGGAATTTCTGTTTTTGTCCCCAAATAAGGGAAATTTCTGCATTTTTGCCCTAAAATAAGGGGATTTTCTGCATTTTTTGCCAAAAATAAGGGGAATTTCTGAAATTTTTCCGCAAAATAAGTGAAATTTCTGCAGTTTTACCCCAAAATAAGGAAAATTTCTGCGTTTTTGCCCAAAAATTAGGGGAATTTCTGCAATTTTGCTCCAAAATACAAAGAATTTCTTCCTTTTTGCCCGAAAATAAAGGGAATGTATACCTTTTTGCCATAAAAAAGCAAATTTCTTCATTTTTCCCCAAAATAAGGGGATTTTCCACCTTTTTGACTCAAAATAAGTGCAATTTCTGCCTTTTCCCCAAAATAAACGAAATTTCTGCCTTTTTGCCCCAAAATAAGGGGAATTTCAGCCTTATTACCTCAAAATAAGGGGAATTTCTGCCTTTTTGCCCCAAAATATGGGGAATTTCTGACTTTTTGCCCCAAAATAAGAAAAATTTCTGCAATTTTGTACCAAAATAAAAAAAATTTCTGCCTTTTTGCCCCCCCAAAAAATTTCTGCCTTTTTTTTCTCAAATACCTGAAATTTCTGCAATTTTGCCCCAAAATAAGGGAAATTTCTGCAATTTTGCTCCAATGTAAAGGAAATTTCTGCAATTTTGCCCCAAAATAAGGGGAATTTCTGACTGTTTGCTCCCGAAAAAGGAGATTTTCTGTCTTTTTGCCCCAAAATAAGGAGAATTTCTGCCTTTTTGCCCGAAAATTAAGAGAATTTCTGCAATTTTGCTTCAAAATACAGGGAATTTCTGCCTTTTAGCCCCAAAATAAAGGGAATTTCTGCATTTTACCTCAAATTGAGAATAATTTCTGCCTTTTGCCTCAAAATAAGGGGAATTTTCTGCCTTTTTGTTTCAAAATAAGATAAATTTCTTCAATTTTGTACCATAATAAAAGAAATTTCTGCTCTTTGCCCCAAAATAAAAGGAATTTCTGACTTTTTGCCCTGAAATAAATGAAATTTCTGCAATTTTGCCCGAAAATAAGAGAAATTTGTGCCTCTTTGCCCCAAAATAAGAAAAAGTTTTGCCTTTTGCCCCAAAATATGGGGAATTTCAGCATTTTACCTCAAAATAAGAATTTCAGCCTTTTTGCCCCAAAATAAGGAAAATTTCTGCAATTTTGCCCCAAAATAAGGGGAATTTCTTCCTTTTTGCCCCAAAATAAAGGATATTTCAGCCTTTTTACCTGAAAATAAGTGAAATTTCTGCAATTTTGCCCCAAATAAGGGAAATTTCTGCAATTTTGCCTCAAAATAAGGTAAATTCCTGCAATTTTGCCCCAAAATAAGTGGAATTTCTGAGTTTTGTCCCAAAATAAGGAGAATTTCTGTCTTTTTGCCCCAACATATAGCGAATTTCTGCCTTTTTGCCCAACAATTAGGGGAATTTCTTCATTTTTGCTTCAAAATAAGGGGAATTTCTGCCTTTTTGCCTCTAAAGAAGTGGAATTTCTGTATTTTCCTTTCAAAACAAAGGGAATTTCTGTGTTTTTTGCCCCAAAATAAGGAAAATTTCTGACTTATTACCCTGAAATAAGTGAAATGTTTGCAATTTTGCCCCAAAATAAGGGAAATTTCTGCCTTTTTGCCCCCAAATAAGGGGAATTTCAGCCTTTTTACCTCAAAATAAGGGGAATTTCTGCATTTTTGCCACAAAATATTAGGAATTTCTGCCTTTTTGCCCCAAAATAAGAAAAATTTCTGCCATTTTTACCTGAAATAAGTGAAATTTCTGCAATTGTGCCCCAAAATAAGTAAAATTTCTGCAATTTTGCCCCAAAATAAGGGAAATTTCTGGAATTTTGCCCCAAAATAAGTGGAATTTCTGAGTTTTGCCCCAAAATAAGGAGAATTTCTGTCTTTTTGCCCCAACATATAGGGAAATTCTGCCTTTTTGCCCCACAATTAGGGGATTTTCTGCAATTGTGCTCCAAGAAACGGGATATTTCTGCTTTTTTGCCCGAAAATAAGGAGAATATATACCTTTTGCCACAAAAAAGGGAAATTTCTTCATTTTTGCCCCAAAATAAGAGCAATTTCTGCCTTCTTACCTCACAATAAGTGAAATTTCTGCCTTTTTACCCAAAAATAAACAAAATTTCTGTCTTTTTGCCCAAAAATAAAAGGAATTTTTGAATTTTGCCCTGAAATAAGTGAAATTTCTGCAATTTTGCCCCAAAATAAGGGAAATTTCTGCCTTTTTGCCACAAAATAAAGGGAATTTCTGTATTTTTTGCCCCAAAATAAGGGGAATTTCAGCATTTTACCTCATAATAAGGCGAATCTCTGCCTTTTTGCCCCAAAATATGGGGAATTTCTTCATTTTTGCCCCAAAATAAAGAAAATTTCTGCAATTTTGTACCAAAATAAAAGAAATTTCTGCCTTTTTGCCCCAAAATAAGAGAAATTTCTGCACTTTTTCCCTGAAATAAGTGAAATTTCTGCAATTTTGCCCCAAAATAAGGGAAATTTCTGCAATTTTGCCCCAAAATAAAGAAAATTTCTGCAATTTTACCCCAAAATAAGGGGAATTTCTGACTTTTTGCCCTGAAATAAGGAGAATTTCTGTCTTTTTGTTCCAAAATAATGTGAATTTCTGCATTTTCCTTCAAAATTAGGGAAATATGTGCAATTTTGCTTCAAAATACGGGGAAATCTGCCTTATTGCACAAAAATAAAGGGAATTTCTCCATTTTTGCACCAATATAAGGGGAATTTCTGAAATTTAGCTTTAAAATACGGGGAATTTCTGCGTTATTGTCTGAAATAAAGTGGAATTTCTGCCTTTTTGCCCTGAAATATTTGAAATTTCTGCAATTTTAACCCAAAATAAGGGGAATTTCTGTTTTTGGCCCCAAAATTAAGGGAATTTCTGCTTCTTGCCCCAAAATAAGGCAAATATCTGACTTTTTGCCCAGACAATTGAAATTTCTGCAATTTTGCCCCAAAATAATAGGAATTTCTGCCTCTTTGCCGAAAATAAGGGGAATTTCAGCATTTTACCTTCAAATAAGGGGAATTTCTGCAATTTTGCCCCAAAATAATAGGAATTTCTGCCTTTTTGCCGAAAATAAGGGGAATTTCAGCATTTTACCTTCAAATAAGGGGAATTTCTGCCTTTTTGCCACAAAATAAGGGGAATTTCTGCCCTATTGCCCTTAAATAAGGAAAATTTCGCTTTTCTGCCCCAATTAACGGGAATTTCTGCCTTTTTGCCACAAAGTAAAGGGAATTTCTGCCTTTTTGCCCCAAAATAACGGGAATTTCAGCCTTTTTACCACAAAATAAGGGGAATTTCTGCCTTTTTCCCCAAAATATGGGTAATTTTTGCCTTTTTGTTCCAAAATAAGGAAAATTTCTACAATTTTGTATCAAAATAAAAGAAATTTCTGTTTTTGCCCCAAAATAAAAGGAATTTCTGACTTTTTGCCCTGAAATAAATGAAATTCCTGCAATTATGCCCGAAAATAAGGGAAATTTGTGCCTTTTTGCCCCCAAATGAGGGGAATTTCTGCCTTTTTGCCCCAAAATATGGGGAATTTCAGGATTTTACCTCAAAATAAGGGGAATTTCAGCCTTTTTGCACCAAAATATGGGGAATTTCTGCCTTTTTGCCACAAAATAAGAAAAATTTCTGCAAGTCTGTAACAATATAAAAGAAATTTCTAAAATTTTGCCCCAAAATAAAGGAAATTTCTGATTTTTGCCCCAAAATAAAAAGAATTTCTCTATTTTTGCCCCAAAATAAAGGGAAATTCTGCCTTTTAGCCCCAAAATTAGGGGAGTTTCTGCAATTTTGCTCCAAAATACGAGAAATTTCTGCCTTTTTACTCGAAATTAAGTGGATTTTCTGCCTTTTTGCCCCCAAATAAGGGAAATTTCTGCAATTTTATCCCAAAATAAGGGAAATTTCTGCCTTTCTGCCCCAAAATAAAAGGAATTTCTGCCGTTTTGCCCTGAAATATGTGAAATTTCTGCAATTTTACCCCAAAAATAAGGTGAATTTCTGCCTTTTTGCCCCAAAATAATGGGAATTTCTGCCTTTTTGCCCCAAAATAAGAAAAATTTTTGCTTTTTTTCTCTGAAATAAGTGAAATTTCTGCAATTTTGCCCTAAAATAAGGGAAATTTCTGCAATTTTTCCCCATAATAAAAGAAATTTCTGCAATTTTGCCCCAAAATAAGGGGAATTTCTGTTTTTGTCCCCAAATAAGGGAAATTTCTGCAATTTTGCCCTAAAATAAGGGGATTTTCTGCATTTTTTGCCAAAACTAAGGGGAATTTCCGACATTTTGCCGCAAAATAAGTGAAATTTCTGCAGTTTTACCCCAAAATAAGGAAAATTTCTGCCTTTTTGCCCAAAAATTAGGGGAATTTCTGCAATTTTGCTCCAAAATACAAAGAATTTCTGCCTTTTTGCCCGAAAATAAAGGGAATGTATACCTTTTTGCCATAAAAAAGCAAATTTCTTCATTTTTGCCCCAAAATAAGGGGATTTTCCACCTTTTTGACTCAAAATAAGTGCAATTTCTGCCTTTTCCCCAATATAAACGAAATTTCTGCCTTTTTGCCCCAAAATAAGGGGAATTTCAGCCTTATTACCTCAAAATAAGGGGAATTTCTGGATTTTTGCCCCAAAATATGGGGAATTTCTGCAATTTTGTACCAAAATAAAAAAATTTCTGCCTTTTGCCACCCCAAAAAAATTTCTGCCTTTTTTTTTCTCAAATACCTGAAATTTCTGCAATTTTGCCCCAAAATAAGGGAAATTTCTGCAATTTTGCCCCAATGTAAAGGAAATTTCTGCAATTTTGCCCCAAAATAAGGGGAATTTCTGACTGTTTGCTCCCGAAAAAGGAGATTTTCTGTCTTTTTGCCCCAAAATAAGGAGAATTTCTGCCTTTTTGCCCGAAAATTATGAGAATTTCTGCAATTTTGCTCCAAAATACAAAGAATTTCTGCCTTTTTGCCCGAAAATAAAGGGAATGTATACCTTTTTGCCATAAAAAAGCAAATTTCTTCATTTTTGCCCCAAAATAAGGGGAATTTCCACCTTTTTGACTCAAAATAAGTGCAATTTCTGCCTTTTCCCCAAAATAAACGAAATTTCTGTCTTTTTGCTCCAAAATAAGGGGAATTTCAGCCTTTTTACCTCAAAAAAAGGGGAATTTCTGCCTTTTTGCCCCAAAATATGGGGAATTTCTGACTTTTTGCCCCAAAATAAGAAAAATTTCTGCAATTTTGTACCAAAATAAAAAAAATTTCTGCCTTTTTGCCCCCCCAAAAAATTTCTGCCTTTTTTTTCTCAAATACCTGAAATTTCTGCAATTTTGCCCCAAAATAAGGGAAATTTCTGCAATTTTGCCCCAATGTAAAGGAAATTTCTGCAATTTTGCCCCAAAATAAGGGGAATTTCTGACTGTTTGCTCCCGAAAAAGGAGATTTTCTGTCTTTTTGCCCCAAAATAAGGAGAATTTCTGCCTTTTTGCCCGAAAATTAAGAGAATTTCTGCAATTTTGCTTCAAAATACAGGGAATTTCTGCCTTTTAGCCCCAAAATAAAGGGAATTTCTGCATTTTACCTCAAATTGAGAATAATTTCTGCCTTTTGCCTCAAAATAAGGGGAATTTTCTGCCTTTTTGTTTCAAAATAAGATAAATTTCTTCAATTTTGTACCATAATAAAAGAAATTTCTGCTCTTTGCCCCAAAATAAAAGGAATTTCTGACTTTTTGCCCTGAAATAAATGAAATTTCTGCAATTTTGCCCGAAAATAAGGAAATTTGTGCCTCTTTGCCCCAAAATAAGAAGAAGTTTTGCCTTTTGCCCCAAAATATGGGGAATTTCAGCATTTTACCTCAAAATAAGAATTTCAGCCTTTTTGCCCCAAAATAAGGAAAATTTCTGCAATTTTGCCCCAAAATAAGGGGAATTTCTTCCTTTTTGCCCCAAAATAAAGGATATTTCAGCCTTTTTACCTGAAAATAAGTGAAATTTCTGCAATTTTGCCCCAAATAAGGGAAATTTCTGCAATTTTGCCTCAAAATAAGGTAAATTCCTGCAATTTTGCCCCAAAATAAGTGGAATTTCTGAGTTTTGTCCCAAAATAAGGAGAATTTCTGTCTTTTTGCCCCAACATATAGCGAATTTCTGCCTTTTTGCCCAACAATTAGGGGAATTTCTTCATTTTTGCTTCAAAATAAGGGGAATTTCTGCCTTTTTGCCTCTAAAGAAGTGGAATTTCTATATTTTCCTTTCAAAACAAAGGGAATTTCTGTGTTTTTTGCCCCAAAATAAGGAAAATTTCTGACTTATTACCCTGAAATAAGTGAAATGTTTGCAATTTTGCCCCAAAATAAGGGAAATTTCTGCCTTTTTGCCCCCAAATAAGGGGAATTTCAGCCTTTTTACCTCAAAATAAGGGGAATTTCTGCATTTTTGCCACAAAATATTAGGAATTTCTGCCTTTTTGCCCCAAAATAAGAAAAATTTCTGCCATTTTTACCTGAAATAAGTGAAATTTCTGCAATTGTGCCCCAAAATAAGTAAAATTTCTGCAATTTTGCCCCAAAATAAGGGAAATTTCTGGAATTTTGCCCCAAAATAAGTGGAATTTCTGAGTTTTGCCCCAAAATAAGGAGAATTTCTGTCTTTTTGCCCCAACATATAGGGAAATTCTGCCTTTTTGCCCCACAATTAGGGGATTTTCTGCAATTGTGCTCCAAGAAACGGGATATTTCTGCTTTTTTGCCCGAAAATAAGGAGAATATATACCTTTTGCCACAAAAAAGGGAAATTTCTTCATTTTTGCCCCAAAATAAGAGCAATTTCTGCCTTCTTACCTCACAATAAGTGAAATTTCTGCCTTTTTACCCAAAAATAAACAAAATTTCTGTCTTTTTGCCCAAAAATAAAAGGAATTTTTGAATTTTGCCCTGAAATAAGTGAAATTTCTGCAATTTTGCCCCAAAATAAGGGAAATTTCTGCCTTTTTGCCACAAAATAAAGGGAATTTCTGTATTTTTTGCCCCAAAATAAGGGGAATTTCAGCATTTTACCTCATAATAAGGCGAATCTCTGCCTTTTTGCCCCAAAATATGGGGAATTTCTTCATTTTTGCCCCAAAATAAAGAAAATTTCTGCAATTTTGTACCAAAATAAAAGAAATTTCTGCCTTTTTGCCCCAAAATAAGAGAAATTTCTGCACTTTTTCCCTGAAATAAGTGAAATTTCTGCAATTTTGCCCCAAAATAAGGGAAATTTCTGCAATTTTGCCCCAAAATAAAGAAAATTTCTGCAATTTTACCCCAAAATAAGGGGAATTTCTGACTTTTTGCCCTGAAATAAGGAGAATTTCTGTCTTTTTGTTCCAAAATAATGTGAATTTCTGCATTTTCCTTCAAAATTAGGGAAATATGTGCAATTTTGCTTCAAAATACGGGGAAATCTGCCTTATTGCACAAAAATAAAGGGAATTTCTCCATTTTTGCACCAATATAAGGGGAATTTCTGAAATTTAGCTTTAAAATACGGGGAATTTCTGCGTTATTGTCTGAAATAAAGTGGAATTTCTGCCTTTTTGCCCTGAAATATTTGAAATTTCTGCAATTTTAACCCAAAATAAGGGGAATTTCTGCATTTTTGCCCTAAAATAAGGGGATTTTCTGCATTTTTTGCCAAAAATAAGGGGAATTTCTGACATTTTGCCGCAAAATAAGTGAAATTTCTGCAGTTTTACCCCAAAATAAGGAAAATTTCTGCCTTTTTGCCCAAAAATTAGGGGAATTTCTGCAATTTTGCTCCAAAATACAAAGAATTTCTTCCTTTTTGCCCGAAAATAAAGGGAATGTATACCTTTTTGCCATAAAAAAGCAAATTTCTTCATTTTTCCCCAAAATAAGGGGATTTTCCACCTTTTTGACTCAAAATAAGTGCAATTTCTGCCTTTTCCCCAAAATAAACGAAATTTCTGCCTTTTTGCCCCAAAATAAGGGGAATTTCAGCCTTATTACCTCAAAATAAGGGGAATTTCTGCCTTTTTGCCCCAAAATATGGGGAATTTCTGACTTTTTGCCCCAAAATAAGAAAAATTTCTGCAATTTTGTACCAAAATAAAAAAAATTTCTGCCTTTTTGCCCCCCCAAAAAATTTCTGCCTTTTTTTTCTCAAATACCTGAAATTTCTGCAATTTTGCCCCAAAATAAGGGAAATTTCTGCAATTTTGCCCCAATGTAAAGGAAATTTCTGCAATTTTGCCCCAAAATAAGGGGAATTTCTGACTGTTTGCTCCCGAAAAAGGAGATTTTCTGTCTTTTTGCCCCAAAATAAGGAGAATTTCTGCCTTTTTGCCCGAAAATTAAGAGAATTTCTGCAATTTTGCTTCAAAATACAGGGAATTTCTGCCTTTTAGCCCCAAAATAAAGGGAATTTCTGCATTTTACCTCAAATTGAGAATAATTTCTGCCTTTTGCCTCAAAATAAGGGGAATTTTCTGCCTTTTTGTTTCAAAATAAGATAAATTTCTTCAATTTTGTACCATAATAAAAGAAATTTCTGCTCTTTGCCCCAAAATAAAAGGAATTTCTGACTTTTTGCCCTGAAATAAATGAAATTTCTGCAATTTTGCCCGAAAATAAGAGAAATTTGTGCCTCTTTGCCCCAAAATAAGAAAAAGTTTTGCCTTTTGCCCCAAAATATGGGGAATTTCAGCATTTTACCTCAAAATAAGAATTTCAGCCTTTTTGCCCCAAAATAAGGAAAATTTCTGCAATTTTGCCCCAAAATAAGGGGAATTTCTTCCTTTTTGCCCCAAAATAAAGGATATTTCAGCCTTTTTACCTGAAAATAAGTGAAATTTCTGCAATTTTGCCCCAAATAAGGGAAATTTCTGCAATTTTGCCTCAAAATAAGGTAAATTCCTGCAATTTTGCCCCAAAATAAGTGGAATTTCTGAGTTTTGTCCCAAAATAAGGAGAATTTCTGTCTTTTTGCCCCAACATATAGCGAATTTCTGCCTTTTTGCCCAACAATTAGGGGAATTTCTTCATTTTTGCTTCAAAATAAGGGGAATTTCTGCCTTTTTGCCTCTAAAGAAGTGGAATTTCTGTATTTTCCTTTCAAAACAAAGGGAATTTCTGTGTTTTTTGCCCCAAAATAAGGAAAATTTCTGACTTATTACCCTGAAATAAGTGAAATGTTTGCAATTTTGCCCCAAAATAAGGGAAATTTCTGCCTTTTTGCCCCCAAATAAGGGGAATTTCAGCCTTTTTACCTCAAAATAAGGGGAATTTCTGCATTTTTGCCACAAAATATTAGGAATTTCTGCCTTTTTGCCCCAAAATAAGAAAAATTTCTGCCATTTTTACCTGAAATAAGTGAAATTTCTGCAATTGTGCCCCAAAATAAGTAAAATTTCTGCAATTTTGCCCCAAAATAAGGGAAATTTCTGGAATTTTGCCCAAAAATAAGTGGAATTTCTGAGTTTTGCCCCAAAATAAGGAGAATTTCTGTCTTTTTGCCCCAACATATAGGGAAATTCTGCCTTTTTGCCCCACAATTAGGGGATTTTCTGCAATTGTGCTCCAAAAAACGGGATATTTCTGCTTTTTTGCCCGAAAATAAGGAGAATATATACCTTTTGCCACAAAAAAGGGAAATTTCTTCATTTTTGCCCCAAAATAAGAGCAATTTCTGCCTTCTTACCTCACAATAAGTGAAATTTCTGCCTTTTTACCCAAAAATAAACAAAATTTCTGTCTTTTTGCCCAAAAATAAAAGGAATTTTTGAAT
Source organism: Micromys minutus (assembly GCF_963924665.1). Lineage (NCBI taxonomy): Eukaryota > Metazoa > Chordata > Mammalia > Rodentia > Muridae > Micromys > Micromys minutus. The sequence continues at coordinate 463,573 of NW_027667455.1, forward strand.
TTTGCCCTGAAATAAGTGAAATTTCTGCAATTTTGCCCCAAAATAAGGGAAATTTCTGCCTTTTTGCCACAAAATAAAGGGAATTTCTGTATTTTTGCCCCAAAATAAGGGGAATTTCAGCATTTTACCTCATAATAAGGCGAATCTCTGCCTTTTTGCCCCAAAATATGGGGAATTTCTTCATTTTTGCCCCAAAATAAAGAAAATTTCTGCAATTTTGTACCAAAATAAAAGAAATTTCTGCCTTTTTGCCCCAAAATAAGAGAAATTTCTGCACTTTTTCCCTGAAATAAGTGAAATTTCTGCAATTTTGCCCCAAAATAAGGGAAATTTCTGCAATTTTGCCCCAAAATAAAGAAAATTTCTGCATTTTTACCCCAAAATAAGGGGAATTTCTGACTTTTTGCCCTGAAATAAGGAGAATTTCTGTCTTTTTGTTCCAAAATAATGTGAATTTCTGCATTTTCCTTCAAAATTAGGGAAATATGTGCAATTTTGCTTCAAAATACGGGGAAATCTGCCTTATTGCACAAAAATAAAGGGAATTTCTCCATTTTTGCACCAATATAAGGGGAATTTCTGAAATTTAGCTTTAAAATACGGGGAATTTCTGCGTTATTGTCTGAAATAAAGTGGTATTTCTGCCTTTTTGCCCTGAAATATTTGAAATTTCTGCAATTTTAACCCAAAATAAGGGGAATTTCTGTTTTTTGGCCCCAAAATTAAGGGAATTTCTGCTTCTTGCCCCAAAATAAGGCAAATATCTGACTTTTTGCCCAGACAATTGAAATTTCTGCAATTTTGCCCCAAAATAATAGGAATTTCTGCCTCTTTGCCGAAAATAAGGGGAATTTCAGCATTTTACCTTCAAATAAGGGGAATTTCTGCAATTTTGCCCCAAAATAATAGGAATTTCTGCCTTTTTGCCGAAAATAAGGGGAATTTCAGGATTTTACCTTCAAATAAGGGGAATTTCTGCCTTTTTGCCACAAAATAAGGGGAATTTCTGCCCTATTGCCCTTAAATAAGGAAAATTTCGCTTTTCTGCCCCAATTAACGGGAATTTCTGCCTTTTTGCCACAAAGTAAAGGGAATTTCTGCCTTTTTGCCCCAAAATAACGGGAATTTCAGCCTTTTTACCTCAAAATAAGGGGAATTTCTGCCTTTTTCCCCAAAATATGGGTAATTTTTGCCTTTTTGTTCCAAAATAAGGAAAATTTCTACAATTTTGTATCAAAAGAAAAGAAATTTCTGTTTTTGCCCGAAAATAAAAGGAATTTCTGACTTTTTGCCCTGAAATAAATGAAATTCCTGCAATTATGCCCGAAAATAAGGGAAATTTGTGCCTTTTTGCCCCCAAATGAGGGGAATTTCTGCCTTTTTGCCCCAAAATATGGGGAATTTCATGATTTTACCTCAAAATAAGGGGAATTTCAGCCTTTTTGCACCAAAATATGGGGAATTTCTGCCTTTTTGCCACAAAATAAGAAAAATTTCTGCAAGTCTGTAACAATATAAAAGAAATTTCTAAAATTTTGCCCCAAAATAAAGGAAATTTCTGATTTTTGCCCCAAAATAAAAAGAATTTCTCTATTTTTGCCCCAAAATAAAGGGAAATTCTGCCTTTTAGCCCCAAAATTAGGGGAGTTTCTGCAATTTTGCTCCAAAATACGAGAAATTTCTGCCTTTTTACTCGAAATTAAGTGGATTTTCTGCCTTTTTGCCCCCAAATAAGGGAAATTTCTGCAATTTTATCCCAAAATAAGGGAAATTTCTGCCTTTCTGCCCCAAAATAAAAGGAATTTCTGCCGTTTTGCCCTGAAATATGTGAAATTTCTGCAATTTTACCCCAAAAATAAGGTGAATTTCTGCCTTTTTGCCCCAAAATAATGGGAATTTCTGCCTTTTTGCCCCAAAATAAGAAAAATTTTTGCTTTTTTTCTCTGAAATAAGTGAAATTTCTGCAATTTTGCCCTAAAATAAGGGAAATTTCTGCAATTTTTCACCATAATAAAAGAAATTTCTGCAATTTTGCCCCAAAATAAGGGGAATTTCTGTTTTTGTCCCCAAATAAGGGAAATTTCTGCAATTTTGCCCTAAAATAAGGGGATTTTCTGCATTTTTTGCCAAAACTAAGGGGAATTTCCGACATTTTGCCGCAAAATAAGTGAAATTTCTGCAGTTTTACCCCAAAATAAGGAAAATTTCTGCCTTTTTGCCCAAAAATTAGGGGAATTTCTGCAATTTTGCTCCAAAATACAAAAAATTTCTGCCTTTTTGCCCGAAAATAAAGAGAATGTATACCTTTTTGCCATAAAAAAGCAAATTTCTTCATTTTTGCCCCAAAATAAGGGGATTTTCCACCTTTTTGACTCAAAATATGTGCAATTTCTGCCTTTTCCCCAATATAAACGAAATTTCTGCCTTTTTGCCCCAAAATAAGGGGAATTTCAGCCTTATTACCTCAAAATAAGGGGAATTTCTGGATTTTTGCCCCAAAATATGGGGAATTTCTGCAATTTTGTACCAAAATAAAAAAATTTCTGCCTTTTGCCACCCCAAAAAAATTTCTGCCTTTTTTTTTCTCAAATACCTGAAATTTCTGCAATTTTGCCCCAAAATAAGGGAAATTTCTGCAATTTTGCCCCAATGTAAAGGAAATTTCTGCAATTTTGCCCCAAAATAAGGGGAATTTCTGACTGTTTGCTCCCGAAAAAGGAGATTTTCTGTCTTTTTGCCCCAAAATAAGGAGAATTTCTGCCTTTTTGCCCGAAAATTATGAGAATTTCTGCAATTTTGCTCCAAAATACAAAGAATTTCTGCCTTTTTGCCCGAAAATAAAGGGAATGTATACCTTTTTGCCATAAAAAAGCAAATTTCTTCATTTTTGCCCCAAAATAAGGGGAATTTCCACCTTTTTGACTCAAAATAAGTGCAATTTCTGCCTTTTCCCCAAAATAAACGAAATTTCTGTCTTTTTGCTCCAAAATAAGGGGAATTTCAGCCTTTTTACCTCAAAAAAAGGGGAATTTCTGCCTTTTTGCCCCAAAATATGGGGAATTTCTGACTTTTTGCCCAAAAATAAGAAAAATTTCTGCAATTTTGTACCAAAATAAAAAAAATTTCTGCCTTTTTGCCCCCCCAAAAAAATTTCTGCCTTTTTTCCCTGAAATACGTGAAATTTCTGCAATTTTGCCCCAAAATAAGGGAAATTTCTACAATTTTGCCCCAATGTAAAGGAAATTTCTGCAATTTTGCCCCAAAATAAGGGGAATTTCTGACTGTTTGCTCCCGAAAAAGGAGATTTTCTGTCTTTTTGCCCCATAATAAGGAGAATTTCTGCCTTTTTGCCCGAAAATTATGAGAATTTCTGCAATTTTGCTTCAAAATACAGGGAATTTCTGTTTTTTAGCCCCAAAATAAAGGGAATTTCTGCATTTTACCTCAAATTGAGAATAATTTCTGCCTTTTGCCTCAAAATAAGGGGAATTTTCTGCCTTTTTGTTTCAAAATAAGATAAATTTCTTCAATTTTGTACCATAATAAAAGAAATTTCTGCTCTTTGCCCCAAAATAAAAGGAATTTCTGACTTTTTGCCCTGAAATAAATGAAATTTCTGCAATTTTGCCCGAAAATAAGAGAAATTTGTGCCTCTTTGCCCCAAAATAAGAAGAAGTTTTGCCTTTTGCCCCCAAATATGGGGAATTTCAGCATTTTACCTCAAAATAAGAATTTCAGCCTTTTTGCCCCAAAATAAGGAAAATTTCTGCAATTTTGCCCCAAAATAAGGGGAATTTCTTCCTTTTTGCCCCAAAATAAAGGATATTTCAGCCTTTTTACCTGAAAATAAGTGAAATTTCTGCAATTTTGCCCCAAAATAAGTAAAATTTCTGCAATTTTGCCTCAAAATAAGGTAAATTCTGGCAATTTTGCCCCAAAATAAGTGGAATTTCTGAGTTTTGTCCCAAAATAAGGAGAATTTCTGTCTTTTTGCCCCAACATATAGGGAATTTCTGCCTTTTTGCCCAACAATTAGGGGAATTTCTTCATTTTTGCTTCAAAATAAGGGGAATTTCTGCCTTTTTGCCTCTAAAGAAGTGGAATTTCTGTACTTTCCTTCCAAAACAAAGGGAATTTCTGTGTTTTTTGCCCCAAAATAAGGAAAATTTCTGACTTATTACCCTGAAATAAGTGAAATGTTTGCAATTTTGCCCCAAAATAAGGGAAATTTCTGCCTTTTTGCCCCCAAATAAGGGGAATTTCAGCCTTTTTACCTCAAAATAAGGGGAATTTCTGCATTTTTGCCACAAAATATTAGGAATTTCTGCCTTTTTGCCCCAAAATAAGAAAAATTTCTGCCATTTTTACCTGAAATAAGTGAAATTTCTGCAATTGTGCCCCAAAATAAGTAAAATTTCTGCAATTTTGCCCCAAAATAAGGGAAATTTCTGGAATTTTGCCCCAAAATAAGTGGAATTTCTGAGTTTTGCCCCAAAATAAGGAGAATTTCTGTCTTTTTGCCCCAACATATAGGGAATTTCTGCCTTTTTGCCCCACAATTAGGGGATTTTCTTCAATTCTGCCCCAAAATCGGGGGAATTTCTGCTTTTTTGTCCGAAAATAAGGGCAATGTATACCTTTTGCCACAAAAAAGAGAAATTTCTTCATTTTTGCCCCAAAATAAGAGCAATTTCTGCCTTCTTACCTCACAATAAGTGAAATTTCTGCCTTTTTACCCAAAAATGAACGGAATTTCTGTCTTTTTGCCCCAAAATAAAAGGAATTTTTGAATTTTGCCCTGAAATAAGTGAAATTTCTGCAATTTTGCCCCAAAATAAGGGAAATTTCTGCCTTTTTGCCACAAAATAAAGGGAATTTCTGTATTTTTGCCCCAAAATAAGGGGAATTTCAGCATTTTACCTCATAATAAGGCAAATCTCTGCCTTTTTGCCCCAAAATATGGGGAATTTCTTCATTTTTGCCCCAAAATAAAAAAAATTTCTGCAATTTTGTACCAAAATAAAAGAAATTTCTGCCTTTTTGCCCCAAAATAAGAGAAATTTCTGCACTTTTTCCCTGAAATAAGTGAAATTTCTGCAATTTTGCCCCAAAATAAGGGAAATTTCTGCAATTTTGCACCAAAATAAAGAAAATTTCTGCAATTTTGTACCAAAATAAAAGAAATTTCTGCCTTTTTGCCCCAAAATAAGAGAAATGTCTGCACTTTTTCCCTGAAATAAGTGAAATTTCTGCAATTTTGCCCCAAAATAAAAGAAATTTCTGCAATTTTGCCCCAAAATAAAGAAAATTTCTGCAATTTTACCCCATAATAAGGGGAATTTCTGACTTTTGCCCTGAAATAAGGAGAATTTCTGTCTTTTTGTTCCAAAATAATGTGAATTTCTGCATTTTCCTTCAAAATTAGGGAAATATGTGCAATTTTGCTTCAAAATACGGGGAAATCTGCCTTATTGCACAAAAATAAAGGGAATTTCTCCATTTTTCCACCAATATAAGGGGAATTTCTGAAATTTAGCTTTAAAATACGGGGAATTTCTGAGTTATTGTCCGAAATAAAGTGGAATTTCTGCCTTTTTGCCTCAAAATATGGTAAATTCCTGCAATTTTGCCCCAAAATAAGTGGAATTTCTGAGTTTTGTCCCAAAATAAGGAGAATTTCTGTCTTTTTGCCCCAACATATAGGGAATTTCTGCCTTTTTGCCCAACAATTAGGGGAATTTCTTCATTTTTGCTTCAAAATAAGGGGAATTTCTGCCTTTGCCTCTAAAGAAGTGGAATTTCTGTATTTTCCTTTCAAAACAAAGGGAATTTCTGTGTTTTTTGCCCCAAAATAAGGAAAATTTCTGACTTATTACCCTGAAATAAGTGAAATGTTTGCAATTTTGCCCCAAAATAAGGGAAATTTCTGCCTTTTTGCCCCCAAATAAGGGGAATTTCAGCCTTTTTACCTCAAAATAAGGGGAATTTCTGCATTTTTGCCCCAATGTAAAGGAAATTTCTGCAATTTTGCCCCAAAATAAGGGGAATTTCTGACTGTTTGCTCCCGAAAAAAGAGATTTTCTGTCTTTTTGCCCCAAAATAAGGAGAATTTCTGCCTTTTTGCCCGAAAATTAAGAGAATTTCTGCAATTTTGCTTCAAAATACAGGGAATTTATGCCTTTTAGCCCCAAAATAAAGGGAATTTCTGCATTTTACCTCAAATTGAGAATAATTTCTGCCTTTTGCCTCAAAATAAGGGGAATTTTCTGCCTTTTTGTTTCAAAATAAGATAAATTTCTTCAATTTTGTACCATAATAAAAGAAATTTCTGCTCTTTGCCCCAAAATAAAAGGAATTTCTGACTTTTTGCCCTGAAATAAATGAAATTTCTGCAATTTTGCCCGAAAATAAGAGAAATTTGTGCCTCTTTGCCCCAAAATAAGAAGAAGTTTTGCCTTTTGCCCCAAAATATGGGGAATTTCAGCATTTTACCTCAAAATAAGAATTTCAGCCTTTTTGCCCCAAAATAAGGAAAATTTCTGCAATTTTGCCCCAAAATAAGGGGAATTTCTTCCTTTTTGCCCCAAAATAAAGGATATTTCAGCCTTTTTACCTGAAAATAAGTGAAATTTCTGCAATTTTGCCCCAAATAAGGGAAATTTCTGCAATTTTGCCTCAAAATAAGGTAAATTCCTGCAATTTTGCCCCAAAATAAGTGGAATTTCTGAGTTTTGTCCCAAAATAAGGAGAATTTCTGTCTTTTTGCCCCAACATATAGGGAATTTCTGCCTTTTTGCCCAACAATTAGGGGAATTTCTTCATTTTTGCTTCAAAATAATGGGAATTTCTGCCTTTTTGCCTCTAAAGAAGTGGAATTTCTGTATTTTCCTTCCAAAACAAAGGGAATTTCTGTGTTTTTTGCCCCAAAATAAGGAAAATTTCTGACTTATTACCCTGAAATAAGTGAAATGTTTGCAATTTTGCCCCAAAATAAGGGAAATTTCTGCCTTTTTGCCCCAAAATAAGGGGAATTTCAGCCTTTTTACCTCAAAATAAGGGGAATTTCTGCATTTTTGCCACAAAATATTAGGAATTTCTGCCTTTTTGCCCCAAAATAAGAAAAATTTCTGCCTTTTTTTTATCTGAAATAAGTGAAATTTCTGCAATTTTGCCCCAAAATAAGTGAAATTTCTGCAATTTTGCCCCAAAATAAGGGAAATTTCTGGAATTTTGCCCCAAAATAAGTGGAATTTCTGAGTTTTGCCCCAAAATAAGGAGAATTTCTGTCTTTTTGCCCCAACATATAGGGAATTTCTGCCGTTTTGCCCCACAGTTAGGGGATTTTCTGCAATTGTGCTCCAAAAAACGGGATATTTCTGCTTTTTTGCCCGAAAATAAGGAGAATATATACCTTTTGCCACAAAAAAAGGGAAATTTCTTCATTTTTGCCCCAAAATAAGAGGAATTTCTGCCTTCTTACCTCACAATAAGTGAAATTTCTGCCTTTTTACCCAAAAATACACAAAATTTCTGTCTTTTTGCCCAAAAATAAGAGGAATTTTTGAATTTTGCACTGAAATAATTGAAATTTCTGCAATTTTGCCCCAAAATAAGGGAAATTTCTGCCTTTTTGCCACAAAATAAAGGGAATTTCTGTATTTTTGCCCCAAAATAAGGGGAATTTCAGCATTTTACCTCATAATAAGGCGAATCTCTGCCTTTTTGCCCAAAATATGGGGAATTTCTTCATTTTTGCCCCAAAATAAAGAAAATTTCTGCAATTTTGTACCAAAATAAAAAAAATTTCTGCCTTTTTGCCCCAAAATAAGAGAAATTTCTGCACTTTTTCCCTGAAATAAGTGAAATTTCTGCAATTTTGCCCCAAAATAAGGGAAATTTCTGCAATTTTGCCCCAAAATAAAGAAAATTTCTGAAATTTTACCCCAAAATAAGGGGAATTTCTGACTTTTTGCCCTGAAATAAGGAGAATTTCTGTCTTTTTGTTCCAAAATAATGTGAATTTCTGCATTTTCCTTCAAAATTAGGGAAATATGTGCAATTTTGCTTCAAAATACGGGGAAATCTGCCTTATTGCACAAAAATAAAGGGAATTTCTCCATTTTTGCACCAATATAAGGGGAATTTCTGAAATTTAGCTTTAAAATACGGGGAATTTCTGCGTTATTGTCCGAAATAAAGTGGAATTTCTGCCTTTTTGCCCTGAAATATTTGAAATTTCTGCAATTTTACCCCAAAATAAGAGGAATTTCTGTTTTGGGCCCCAAAATTAAGGGAATTTCTGCTTTTTGCCACAAAATAAGGCAAATATCTGACTTTTTGCCCAGAAATAATTGAAATTTCTGCAATTTTGCCCCAAAATAATAGGAATTTCTGCCTTTTTGCCGAAAATAAGGGGAATTTCAGCATTTTACCTTCAAATAAGGGGAATTTCTGACTTTTTGCCACAAAATAAGGGGAATTTCTGCCCTATTGCCCTTAAATAAGGAAAATTTCTGCTTTTCTGCCCCAATTAACGGGAATTTCTGCCTTTTTGCCCCAAAGTAAAGGGAATTTCTGCCTTTTTGCCCCCCCAAAAAAATTTCTGCCTTTTTTCCTTGAAATACGTGAAATTTCTGCAATTTTGCCCCAAAATAAGGGAAATTTCTACAATTTTGCCCCAATGTAAAGGAAATTTCTGCAATTTTGCCCCAAAATAAGGGGAATTTCTGACTGTTTGCTTCCAAAAAAGGAGATTTTCTGTCTTTTTGCCCCATAATAAGGAGAATTTCTGCCTTTTTGCCCGAAAATTATGAGAATTTCTGCAATTTTGCTTCAAAATACAGGGAATTTCTGCCTTTTAGCCCCAAAATAAAGGGAATTTCTGCATTTTACCTCAAATTGAGAATAATTTCTGCCTTTTGCCTCAAAATAAGGGGAATTTTCTGCCTTTTTGTTTCAAAATAAGATAAATTTCTTCAATTTTGTACCATAATAAAAGAAATTTCTGCTCTTTGCCCCAAAATAAAAGGAATTTCTGACTTTTTGCCCTGAAATAAATGAAATTTCTGCAATTTTGCCCGAAAATAAGGGAAATTTGTGCCTCTTTGCCCCAAAATAAAAAGAAGTTTTGCCTTTTGCCCCAAAATATGGGGAATTTCAGCATTTTACCTCAAAATAAGAATTTCAGCCTTTTTGCCCCAAAATAAGGAAAATTTCTGCAATTTTGCCCCAAAATAAGGGGAATTTCTTCCTTTTTGCCCCAAAATAAAGGATATTTCAGCCTTTTTACCTGAAAATAAGTGAAATTTCTGCAATTTTGCCCCAAATAAGGGAAATTTCTGCAATTTTGCCTCAAAATAAGGTAAATTCCTGCAATTTTGCCCCAAAATAAGTGGAATTTCTGAGTTTTGTCCCAAAATAAGGAGAATTTCTGTCTTTTTGCCCCAACATATAGGGAATTTCTGCCTTTTTGCCCAACAATTAGGGGAATTTCTTCATTTTTGCTTCAAAATAAGGGGAATTTCTGCCTTTTTGCCTCTAAAGAAGTGGAATTTCTGTATTTTCCTTCCAAAACAAAGGGAATTTCTGTGTTTTTTGCCCCAAAATAAGGAAAATTTCTGACTTATTACCCTGAAATAAGTGAAATGTTTGCAATTTTGCCCCAAAATAAGGGAAATTTCTGCCTTTTTGCCCCCAAATAAGGGGAATTTCAGCCTTTTTACCTCAAAATAAGGGGAATTTCTGCATTTTTGCCACAAAATATTAGGAATTTCTGCCTTTTTGCCCCAAAATAAGAAAAATTTCTGCCATTTTTACCTGAAATAAGTGAAATTTCTGCAATTGTGCCCCAAAATAAGTAAAATTTCTGCAATTTTGCCCCAAAATAAGGGAAATTTCTGGAATTTTGCCCCAAAATAAGTGGAATTTCTGAGTTTTGCCCCAAAATAAGGAGAATTTCTGTCTTTTTGCCCCAACATATAGGGAATTTCTGCCTTTTTGCCCCACAATTAGGGGATTTTCTTCAATTCTGCTCCAAAATAGGGGGAATTTCTGCTTTTTTGCCCGAAAATAAGGGGAATGTATACCTTTTGCCACAAAAAAGAGAACTTTCTTCATTTTTACCCCAAAATAAGAGGAATTTCTGCCTTCTTCCCTCAAAATAAGTGAAATTTCTGCCTTTTTACCTAAAAATGAACGGAATTTCTGTCTTTTTGCCCCAAAATAAAAGGAATTTTTGAATTTTGCCCTGAAATAAGTGAAATTTCTGCAATTTTGCCCCAAAATAAGGGAAATTTCTGCCTTTTTGCCACAAAATAAAGGGAATTTCTGTATTTTTGCCCCAAAATAAGGGGAATTTCAGCATTTTACCTCATAATAAGGCAAATCTCTGCCTTTTTGCCCCAAAATATGGGGAATTTCTTCATTTTTGCCCCAAAATAAAAAAAATTTCTGCAATTTTGTACCAAAATAAAAGAAATTTCTGCCTTTTTGCGCCAAAATAAGAGAAATTTCTGCACTTTTTCCCTGAAATAAGTGAAATTTCTGCAATTTTGCCCCAAAATAAGGGAAATTTCTGCAATTTTGCCCCAAAATAAAGAAAATTTCTGCAATTTTGTACCAAAATAAAAGAAATTTCTGCCTTTTTGCCCCAAAATAAGAGAAATTTCTGCACTTTTTCCCTGAAATAAGTGAAATTTCTGCAATTTTGCCCCAAAATAAGAGAAATGTCTGCAATTTTGCCCCAAAATAAAGAAAATTTCTGCAATTTTACCCCATAATAAGGGGAATTTCTGACTTTTTGCACTGAAATAAGGAGAATTTCTGTCTTTTTGTTCCAAAATAATGTGAATTTCTGCATTTTCCTTCAAAATTAGGGAAATATGTGCAATTTTGCTTCAAAATACGGGGAAATCTGCCTTATTGCACAAAAATAAAGGGAATTTCTCCATTTTTGCACCAATATAAGGGGAATTTCTGAAATTTAGCTTTAAAATACGGGGAATTTCTGCGTTATTGTCCGAAATAAAGTGGAATTTCTGCCTTTTTGCCTCAAAATAAGGTAAATTCCTGCAATTTTGCCCCAAAATAAGTGGAATTTCTGAGTTTTGTCCCAAAATAAGGAGAATTTCTGTCTTTTTGCCCCAACATATAGGGAATTTCTGCCTTTTTGCCCAACAATTAGGGGAATTTCTTCATTTTTGCTTCAAAATAAGGCGAATTTCTGCCTTTTTGCCTCTAAAGAAGTGGAATTTCTGTATTTTCCTTTCAAAACAAAGGGAATTTCTGTGTTTTTTGCCCCAAAATAAGGAAAATTTCTGACTTATTACCCTGAAATAAATGAAATGTTTGCAATTTTGCCCCAAAATAAGGGAAATTTCTGCCTTTTTGCCCCCAAATAAGGGGAATTTCAGCCTTTTTACCTCAAAATAAGGGGTATTTCTGCATTTTTGCCACAAAATATTAGGAATTTCTGCCTTTTTGCCCCAAAATAAGAAAAATTTCTGCCATTTTTACCTGAAATAAGTGAAATTTCTGAAATTGTGCCCCAAAATAAGTAAAATATCTGCAATTTTGCCCCAAAATAAGGGAAATTTCTGGAATTTTGCCCCAAAATAAGTGGAATTTCTGAGTTTTGCCCCAAAATAAGGAGAATTTCTGTCTTTTTGCCCCAACATATAGGGAATTTCTGCCTTTTTGCCCCACAATTAGGGGATTTTCTGCAATTGTGCTCCAAAAAACGGGATATTTCTGCTTTTTTGCCCGAAAATAAGGAGAATATGTACCTTTTGCCACAAAAAAGGGAAATTTCTTCATTTTTGCCCCAAAATAAGAGGAATTTCTGCCTTCTTACCTCACAATAAGTGAAATTTCTGCCTTTTTACCCAAAAATAAACAAAATTTCTGTCTTTTTGCCCAAAAATAAAAGGAACTTTTGAATTTTGCCCTGAAATATGAGAAATTTCTGCAATTTTGCCCCAAAATAAGGGAAATTTCTGCCGTTTTGCCACAAAATAAAGGAAATTTCTGTGTTTTTGCCCCAAAATAAGGGGAATTTCAGCATTTTACCTCATAATAAGGCGAATCTCTGCCTTTTTGCCCCAAAATATGGGGAATTTCTTCATTTTTGCCCCAAAATAAAGAAAATTTCTGCAATTTTGTACCAAAATAAAAGAAATTTCTGCCTTTTTGCGCCAAAATAAGAGAAATTTCTGCACTTTTTCCCTGAAATAAGTGAAATTTCTGCAATTTTGCCCCAAAATAAGGGAAATTTCTGCAATTTTCCCCCAAAATAAAAAAAATTTCTGCAATTTTGTACCAAAATAAAAGAAATTTCTGCCTTTTTGCCCCAAAATAAGAGAAATTTCTGCACTTTTTCCCTGAAATAAGTGAAATTTCTGCAATTTTGCCCCTAAATAAGGGAAATTTCTGCAATTTTGCCCCAAAATAAAGAAAATTTCTGCAATTTTACCCCAAAATAAGGGGAATTTCTGACTTTTTGCCCTGAAATAAGGAGAATTTCTGTCTTTTTGTTCCAAAATAATGTGAATTTCTGCATTTTCCTTCAAAATTAGGGAAATATGTGCAATTTTGCTTCAAAATACGGGGAAATCTGCCTTATTGCACAAAAATAAAGGGAATTTCTCCATTTTTGCACCAATATAAGGGGAATTTCTGAAATTTAGCTTTAAAATACGGGGAATTTCTGCGTTATTGTCCGAAATAAAGTGGAATTTCTGCCTTTTTGCCCTGAAATATTTGAAATTTCTGCAATTTTACCCCAAAATAAGAGGAATTTCTGTTTTGGGCCCCAAAATTAAGGGAATTTCTGCTTTTTGCCACAAAATAAGGCAAATATCTGACTTTTTGCCCAGAAATAATTGAAATTTCTGCAATTTTGCCCCAAAATAATAGGAATTTCTGCCTTTTTGCCGAAAATAAGGGGAATTTCAGCATTTTACCTTCAAATAAGGGGAATTTCTGCCTTTTTGCCACAAAATAAGGGGAATTTCTGCCCTATTGCCCTTAAATAAGGAAAATTTCTGCTTTTCTGCCCCAATTAACGGGAATTTCTGCCCTTTTGCCAGAAAGTAAAGGGAATTTCTGCCTTTATGCCCCAAAATAACGGGAATTTCAGCCTTTTTACCTCAAAATAAAAGGAATTTCTGCCTTTTTCCCCAAAATATGGGGAATTTCTGCCTTTTTGCCACAAAATAAGAAAAATTTCTCAAGTCTGTAACAATATAAAAGAAATTTCTAAAATTTTGCCCCAAAATAAAGGAAATTTCTGATTTTTGCCCCAAAATAAAAAGAATTTCTCTATTTTTGCCCCAAAATAAAGGGAAATTCTGCCTTTTAGCCCCAAAATTAGGGGAGTTTCTGCAATTTTGCTCCAAAATACGAGAAATTTCTGCCTTTTTACCCGAAATTAAGTGGATTTTCTGCCTTTTTGCCCCCAAATAAGGGAAATTTCTGCAATTTTATCCCAAAATAAGGGAAATTTCTGCCTTTTTGCACCAAAATAAGGGGAATTTCTGCCGTTTTGCCCTGAAATATGTGAAATTTCTGCAATTTTACCCCAAAATAAGGTGAATTTCTGCCTTTTTGCCCCAAAATAATGGGAATTTCTGCCTTTTTGCCCCAAAATAAGAAAAATTTTTGCTTTTTTTCTCTGAAATAAGTGAAATTTCTGCAATTTTGCCCTAAAATAAGGGAAATTTCTGCAATTTTTCCCCATAATAAGGGAAATTTCTGCAATTTTGCCCCAAAATAAGGGGAATTTTTGTTTTTGTCCCCAAATAAGGGAAATTTCTGCAATTTTGCCCTAAAATAAGGGGATTTTCTGCATTTTTTGCCAAAAATAATTGGAATTTCTGACATTTTGCCGCAAAATAAGTGAAATTTCTGCAGTTTTACCCCATAATAAGGAAAATTTCTGCCTTTTTGCCCAAAAATTAGGGGAATTTCTGCAATTTTGCTCCAAAATACAAAGAATTTCTGCCTTTTTGCCCGAAAATAAAGGGAATGTATACCTTTTTGCCATAAAAAAGCAAATTTCTTCATTTTTGCCCCAAAATAAGGGGATTTTCCACCTTTTTGACTCAAAATAAGTGCAATTTCTGCCTTTTCCCCAAAATAAACGAAATTTCTGCCTTTTTGCCCCAAAATAAGGGGAATTTCAGCCTTATTACCTCAAAATAAGGGGAATTTCTGCATTTTTGCCCCAAAATATGGGGAATTTCTGACTTTTTGCCCCAAAATAAGAAAAATTTCTGCAATTTTGTACCAAAATAAAAAAAATTTCTGCCTTTTTGCCCCCCCAAAAAAATTTCTGCCTTTTTTTTCTCAAATACCTGAAATTTCTGCAATTTTGCCCCAAAATAAGGGAAATTTCTGCAATTTTGCCCCAATGTAAAGGAAATTTCTGCAATTTTGCCCCAAAATAAGGGGAATTTCTGACTGTTTGCTCCCGAAAAAGGAGATTTTCTGTCTTTTTGCCCCAAAATAAGGAGAATTTCTGCCTTTTTGCCCGAAAATTAAGAGAATTTCTGCAATTTTGCTTCAAAATACAGGGAATTTCTGCCTTTTAGCCCCAAAATAAAGGGAATTTCTGCATTTTACCTCAAATTGAGAATAATTTCTGCCTTTTGCCTCAAAATAAGGGGAATTTTCTGCCTTTTTGTTTCAAAATAAGATAAATTTCTTCAATTTTGTACCATAATAAAAGAAATTTCTGCTCTTTGCCCCAAAATAAAAGGAATTTCTGACTTTTTGCCCTGAAATAAATGAAATTTCTGAAATTTTGCCCGAAAATAAGAGAAATTTGTGCCTCTTTGCCCCAAAATAAGAAAAAGTTTTGCCTTTTGCCCCAAAATATGGGGAATTTCAGCATTTTACCTCAAAATAAGAATTTCAGCCTTTTTGCCCCAAAATAAGGAAAATTTCTGCAATTTTGCCCCAAAATAAGGGGAATTTCTTCCTTTTTGCCCCAAAATAAAGGATATTTCAGCCTTTTTACCTGAAAATAAGTGAAATTTCTGCAATTTTGCCCCAAAATAAGTAAAATTTCTGCAATTTTGCCTAAAAATAAGGTAAATTCCTGCAATTTTGCCCCAAAATAAGTGGAATTTCTGAGTTTTGTCCCAAAATAAGGAGAATTTCTGTCTTTTTGCCCCAACATATAGGGAATTTCTGCCTTTTTGCCCAACAATTAGGGGAATTTCTTCATTTTTGCTTCAAAATAAGGGGAATTTCTGCCTTTTTGCCTCTAAAGAAGTGGAATTTCTGTATTTCCTTCCAAAACAAAGGGAATTTCTGTGTTTTTTGCCCCAAAATAAGGAAAATTTCTGACTTATTACCCTGATATAAGTGAAATGTTTGCAATTTTGCCCCAAAATAAGGGAAATTTCTGCCTTTTTGCCCCCAAATAAGGGGAATTTCAGCCTTTTTACCTCAAAATAAGGGGAATTTCTGCATTTTTGCCACAAAATATTAGAAATTTCTGCCTTTTTGCCCCAAAATAAGAAAAATTTCTGCCATTTTTACCTGAAATAAGTGAAATTTCTGCAATTGTGCCCCAAAATAAGTAAAATTTCTGCAATTTTGCCCCAAAATAAGGGAAATTTCTGGAATTTTGCCCCAAAATAAGTGGAATTTCTGAGTTTTGCCCCAAAATAAGGAGAATTTCTGTCTTTTGCCCCAACATATAGGGAATTTCTGCCTTTTTGCCCCACAATTAGGGGATTTTCTTCAATTCTGCTCCAAAATAGGGGGAATTTCTGCTTTTTTGCCCGAAAATAAGGGGAATGTATACCTTTTGCCACAAAAAAAAAAAGAAATTTCTTCATTTTTGCCCCAAAATAAGAGGAATTTCTGCCTTCTTCCCTCAAAATAAGTGAAATTTCTGCCTTTTTACCTAAAAATGAACGGAATTTCTTTCTTTTTGCCCCAAAATAAAAGGAATTTTTGAATTTTGCCCTGAAATAAGTGAAATTTCTGCAATTTTTCCCCAAAATAAGGGAAATTTCTGCCTTTTTGCCACAAAATGAAGGGAATTTCTGTATTTTTGCCCCAAAATAAGGGGAATTTCAGCATTTTACCTCATAATAAGGCAAATCTCTGCCTTTTTGCCCCAAAATATGGGGAATTTCTTCATTTTTGCCCCAAATTAAAAAAATTTTCTGCAATTTTGTAACAAAATAAAAGAAATTTCTGCCTTTTTGCCCCAAAATAAGAGAAATTTCTGCACTTTTTCCCTGAAATAAGTGAAATTTCTGCAATTTTGCCCCAAAATAAGGGAAATTTCTGCAATTTTGCCCCAAAATAAAGAAAATTTCTGCAATTTTGTACCAAAATAAAAGAAATTTCTGCCTTTTTGCCCCAAAATAAGAGAAATTTCTGCACTTTTGCCCCAAAATAATAGGAATTTCTGCCTTTTTGCCGAAAATAAGGGGAATTTCAGCATTTTACCTTCAAATAAGGGGAATTTCGGCCTTTTTGCCACAAAATAAGGGGAATTTCTACCCTATTGCCCTTAAATAAGGAAAATTTCTGCTTTTCTGCCCCAATTAACGGGAATTTCTGCCCTTTTGCCAGAAAGTAAAGGGAATTTCTGCCTTTATGCCCCAAAATAACGGGAATTTCAGCCTTTTTACCTCAAAATAAAAGGAATTTCTGCCTTTTTCCCCAAAATATGGGTAATTTTTGCCTTTTTGTTCCAAAATAAGGAAAATTTCTACAATTTTGTATCAAAAGAAAAGAAATTTCTGTTTTTGCCCGAAAATAAAAGGAATTTCTGACTTTTTGCCCTGAAATAAATGAAATTCCTGCAATTATGCCCGAAAATAAGGGAAATTTGTGCCTTTTTGCCCCCAAATGAGGGGAATTTCTGCCTTTTTGCCCCAAAATATGGGGAATTTCAGGATTTTACCTCAAAATAAGGGGAATTTCAGCCTTTTTGCACCAAAATATGGGGAATTTCTGCCTTTTTGCCACAAAATAAGAAAAATTTCTGCAAGTCTGTAACATTATAAAAGAAATTTCTAAAATTTTGCCCCAAAATAAAGGAAATTTCTGATTTTTGCCCCAAAATAAAAAGAATTTCTCTATTTTTGCCCCAAAATAAAGGGAAATTCTGCCTTTTAGCCCCAAAATTAGGGGAGTTTCTGCAATTTTGCTCCAAAATACGAGAAATTTCTGCCTTTTTACCCGAAATTAAGTGGATTTTCTGCATTTTTGCCCCCAAATAAGGGAAATTTCTGCAATTTTATCCCAAAATAAGGGAAATTTCTGCCTTTTTGCCCCAAAATAAGGGGAATTTCTGCCGTTTTGCCCTGAAATATATAAAATTTCTGCAGTTTTACCCCAAAATAAGGTGAAATTCTGCCTTTTTGCCCCAAAATAAGAAAAATTTTTGCTTTTTTTCTCTGAAATAAGTGAAATTTCTGCAATTTTGCCCTAAAATAAGGGAAATTTCTGCAATTTTGCTCCAATGTAAAGGAAATTTCTGCAATTTTGCCCCAAAATAAGGGGAATTTCTGACTGTTTGCTCCCGAAAAAGGAGATTTTCTGTCTTTTTGCCCCAAAATAAGGAGAATTTCTGCCTTTTTGCCCGAAAATTAAGAGAATTTCTGCAATTTTGCTTCAAAATACAGGGAATTTATGCCTTTTAGCCCCAAAATAAAGGGAATTTCTGCATTTTACCTCAAATTGAGAATAATTTCTGCCTTTTGCCTCAAAATAAGGGGAATTTTCTGCCTTTTTGTTTCAAAATAAGATAAATTTCTTCAATTTTGTACCATAATAAAAGAAATTTCTGCTCTTTGCCCCAAAATAAAAGCAATTTCTGACTTTTTGCCCTGAAATAAATGAAATTTCTGCAATTTTGCCCGAAAATAAGAGAAATTTGTGCCTCTTTGCCCCAAAATAAGAAGAAGTTTTGCCTTTTGCCCCAAAATATGGGGAATTTCAGCATTTTACCTCAAAATAAGAATTTCAGCCTTTTTGCCCCAAAATAAGGAAAATTTCTGCAATTTTGCCCCAAAATAAGGGGAATTTCTTCCCTTTTGCCCCAAAATAAAGGATATTTCAGCCTTTTTACCTGAAAATAAGTGAAATTTCTGCAATTTTGCCCCAAATAAGGGAAATTTCTGCAATTTTGCCTCAAAATAAGGTAAATTCCTGCAATTTTGCCCCAAAATAAGTGGAATTTCTGAGTTTTGTCCCAAAATAAGGAGAATTTCTGTCTTTTTGCCCCAACATATAGGGAATTTCTGCCTTTTTGCCCAACAATTAGGGGAATTTCTTCATTTTTGCTTCAAAATAAGGGGAATTTCTGCCTTTTTGCCTCTAAAGAAGTGGAATTTCTGTATTTTCCTTCCAAAACAAAGGGAATTTCTGTGTTTTTTGCCCCAAAATAAGGAAAATTTCTGACTTATTACCCTGAAATAAGTGAAATGTTTGCAATTTTGCCCCAAAATAAGGGAAATTTCTGCCTTTTTGCCCCCAAATAAGGGGAATTTCAGCCTTTTTACCTCAAAATAAGGGGAATTTCTGCATTTTTGCCACAAAATATTAGGAATTTCTGCCTTTTTGCCCCAAAATAAGAAAAATTTCTGCCATTTTTACCTGAAATAAGTGAAATTTCTGCAATTGTGCCCCAAAATAAGTAAAATTTCTGCAATTTTGCCCCAAAATAAGGGAAATTTCTGGAATTTTGCCCCAAAATAAGTGGAATTTCTGAGTTTTGCCCCAAAATAAGGAGAATTTCTGTCTTTTTGCCCCAACATATAGGGAATTTCTGCCTTTTTGCCCCACAATTAGGGGATTTTCTTCAATTCTGCTCCAAAATAGGGGGAATTTCTGCTTTTTTGCCTTAAAATAAGGAGAATGTATACCTTTTGCCACAAAAAAGAGAAATTTCTTCATTTTTGCCCCAAAATAAGAGGAATTTCTGCCTTCTTCCCTCAAAATAAGTGAAATTTCTGCCTTTTTACCTAAAAATGAACGGAATTTCTGTCTTTTTGCCCCAAAATAAAAGGAATTTTTTAATTTTCCCTGAAATAAGTGAAATTTCTGCAATTTTGCCCCAAAATAAGGGAAATTTCTGCCTTTTTGCCACAAAATAAAGAGAATTTCTGTATTTTTGCCCCAAAATAAGGGGAATTTCAGCATTTTACCTCATAATAAGGCAAATCTCTGCCTTTTTGCCCCAAAATATGGGGAATTTCTTCATTTTTGCCCCAAAATAAAAAAAATTTCTGCAATTTTGTAACAAAATAAAAGAAATTTCTGCCTTTTTGCCCCAAAATAAGAGAAATTTCTGCACTTTTTCCCTGAAATAAGTGAAATTTCTGCAATTTTGCCCCAAAATAAGGGAAATTTCTGCAATTTTGCCCCAAAATAAAGAAAATTTCTGCAATTTTGTACCAAAATAAAAGAAATTTCTGCCTTTTTGCCCCAAAATAAGAGAAATTTCTGCACTTTTGCCCCAAAATAATAGGAATTTCTGCCTTTTTGCCGAAAATAAGGGGAATTTCAGCATTTTACCTTCAAATAAGGGGAATTTCTGCCTTTTTGCCACAAAATAAGGGGAATTTCTACCCT
Source organism: Micromys minutus (assembly GCF_963924665.1). Lineage (NCBI taxonomy): Eukaryota > Metazoa > Chordata > Mammalia > Rodentia > Muridae > Micromys > Micromys minutus. The sequence continues at coordinate 483,175 of NW_027667455.1, forward strand.
ATTGCCCTTAAATAAGGAAAATTTCTGCTTTTCTGCCCCAATTAACGGGAATTTCTGCCCTTTTGCCAGAAAGTAAAGGGAATTTCTGCCTTTATGCCCCAAAATAACGGGAATTTCAGCCTTTTTACCTCAAAATAAAAGGAATTTCTGCCTTTTTCCCCAAAATATGGGTAATTTTTGCCTTTTTGTTCCAAAATAAGGAAAATTTCTACAATTTTGTATCAAAAGAAAAGAAATTTCTGTTTTTGCCCGAAAATAAAAGGAATTTCTGACTTTTTGCCCTGAAATAAATGAAATTCCTGCAATTATGCCCGAAAATAAGGGAAATTTGTGCCTTTTTGCCCCCAAATGAGGGGAATTTCTGCCTTTTTGCCCCAAAATATGGGGAATTTCAGGATTTTACCTCAAAATAAGGGGAATTTCAGCCTTTTTGCACCAAAATATGGGGAATTTCTGCCTTTTTGCCACAAAATAAGAAAAATTTCTGCAAGTCTGTAACAATATAAAAGAAATTTCTAAAATTTTGCCCCAAAATAAAGGAAATTTCTGATTTTTGCCCCAAAATAAAAAGAATTTCTCTATTTTTGCCACAAAATAAAGGGAAATTCTGCCTTTTAGCCCCAAAATTAGGGGAGTTTCTGCAATTTTGCTCCAAAATACGAGAAATTTCTGCCGTTTTACCCGAAATTAAGTGGATTTTCTGCATTTTTGCCCCCAAATAAGGGAAATTTCTGCAATTTTATCCCAAAATAAGGGAAATTTCTGCCTTTTTGCCCCAAAATAAAGGGAATTTCTGCCGTTTTGCCCTGAAATATGTAAAATTTCTGCAGTTTTACCCCAAAATAATGGGAAATTCTGCCTTTTTGCCCCAAAATAAGAAAAATTTTTGCTTTTTTTCTCTGAAATAAGTGAAATTTCTGCAATTTTGCCCTAAAATAAGGGAAATTTCTGCAATTTTTCCCCATAATAAAAGAAATTTCTGCAATTTTGCCCCAAAATAAGGGGAATTTCTGTTTTTGTCCCCAAATAAGGGAAATTTCTGCAATTTTGCCCTAAAATAAGGGGATTTTCTGCATTTTTTGCCAAAACTAAGGGGAATTTCTGACATTTTGCCGCAATATAAGTGAAATTTCTGCAGTTTTACCCCATAATAAGGAAAGTTTCTGCCTTTTTGCCCAAAAATTAGGGGAATTTCTGCAATTTTGCTCCAAAATACAAAGAATTTCTGCCTTTTTGCCCGAAAATAAAGGGAATGTATACCTTTTTGCCATAAAAAAGCAAATTTCTTCATTTTTGACCCAAAATAAGGGGATTTTCCACCTTTTTGACTCAAAATAAGTGCAATTTCTGCCTTTTTCCCAAAATAAACGAAATTTCTGCCATTTTGCCCCAAAATAAGGGGAATTTCAGCCTTATTACCTCAAAATAAGGGGAATTTCTGCATTTTTGCCCCAAAATATGGGGAATTTCTGACTTTTTGCCCCAAAATAAGAAAAATTTCTGCAATTTTGTACCAAAATAAAAAAAATTTCTGCCTTTTTGCCCCCCCAAAAAAATTTCTGCCTTTTTTTTCTCAAATACCTGAAATTTCTGCAATTTTGCCCCAAAATAAGGGAAATTTCTGCAATTTTGCTCCAATGTAAAGGAAATTTCTGCAATTTTGCCCCAAAATAAGGGGAATTTCTGACTGTTTGCTCCCGAAAAAGGAGATTTTCTGTCTTTTTGCCCCAAAATAAGGAGAATTTCTGCCTTTTTGCCCGAAAATTAAGAGAATTTCTGCAATTTTGCTTCAAAATACAGGGAATTTATGCCTTTTAGCCCCAAAATAAAGGGAATTTCTGCATTTTACCTCAAATTGAGAATAATTTCTGCCTTTTGCCTCAAAATAAGGGGAATTTTCTGCCTTTTTGTTTCAAAATAAGATAAATTTCTTCAATTTTGTACCATAATAAAAGAAATTTCTGCTCTTTGCCCCAAAATAAAAGCAATTTCTGACTTTTTGCCCTGAAATAAATGAAATTTCTGCAATTTTGCCCGAAAATAAGAGAAATTTGTGCCTCTTTGCCCCAAAATAAGAAGAAGTTTTGCCTTTTGCCCCAAAATATGGGGAATTTCAGCATTTTACCTCAAAATAAGAATTTCAGCCTTTTTGCCCCAAAATAAGGAAAATTTCTGCAATTTTGCCCCAAAATAAGGGGAATTTCTTCCTTTTTGCCCCAAAATAAAGGATATTTCAGCCTTTTTACCTGAAAATAAGTGATATTTCTGCAATTTTGCCCCAAATAAGGGAAATTTCTGCAATTTTGCCTCAAAATAAGGTAAATTCCTGCAATTTTGCCCCAAAATAAGTGGAATTTCTGAGTTTTGTCCCAAAATAAGGAGAATTTCTGTCTTTTTGCCCCAACATATAGGGAATTTCTGCCTTTTTGCCCAACAATTAGGGGAATTTCTTCATTTTTGCTTCAAAATAAGGGGAATTTCTGCCTTTTTGCCTCTAAAGAAGTGGAATTTCTGTATTTTCCTTCCAAAACAAAGGGAATTTCTGTGTTTTTTGCCCCAAAATAAGGAAAATTTCTGACTTATTACCCTGAAATAAGTGAAATGTTTGCAATTTTGCCCCAAAATAAGGGAAATTTCTGCCTTTTTGCCCCCAAATAAGGGGAATTTCAGCCTTTTTACCTCAAAATAAGGGGAATTTCTGCATTTTTGCCACAAAATATTAGGAATTTCTGCCTTTTTGCCCCAAAATAAGAAAAATTTCTGCCATTTTTACCTGAAATAAGTGAAATTTCTGCAATTGTGCCCCAAAATAAGTAAAATTTCTGCAATTTTGCCCCAAAATAAGGGAAATTTCTGGAATTTTGCCCCAAAATAAGTGGAATTTCTGAGTTTTGCCCCAAAATAAGGAGAATTTCTGTCTTTTTGCCCCAACATATAGGGAATTTCTGCCTTTTTGCCCCACAATTAGGGGATTTTCTTCAATTCTGCTCCAAAATAGGGGAAATTTCTGCTTTTTTGCCCGAAAATAAGGGGAATGTATACCTTTTGCCACAAAAAAGAGAAATTTCTTCATTTTTGCCCCAAAATAAGAGGAATTTCTGCCTTCTTCCCTCAAAATAAGTGAAATTTCTGCCTTTTTACCTAAAAATGAACGGAATTTCTGTCTTTTTGCCCCAAAATAAAAGGAATTTTTTAATTTTCCCTGAAATAAGTGAAATTTCTGCAATTTTGCCCCAAAATAAGGGAAATTTCTGCCTTTTTGCCACAAAATAAAGAGAATTTCTGTATTTTTGCCCCAAAATAAGGGGAATTTCAGCATTTTACCTCATAATAAGGCAAATCTCTGCCTTTTTGCCCCAAAATATGGGGAATTTCTTCATTTTTGCCCCAAAATAAAAAAAATTTCTGCAATTTTGTACCAAAATAAAAGAAATTTCTGCCTTTTTGCCCCAAAATAAGAGAAATTTCTGCACTTTTTCCCTGAAATAAGTGAAATTTCTGCAATTTTGCCCCAAAATAAGGGAAATTTCTGCAATATTGCCCCAAAATAAAGAAAATTTCTGCAATTTTGTACCAAAATAAAAGAAATTTCTGCCTTTTTGCCCCAAAATAAGAGAAATTTCTGCACTTTTTCCCTGAAATAAGTGAAATTTCTGCAATTTTGCCCCAAAATAAGAGAAATTTCTGCAATTTTGCCCCAAAATAAAGAAAATTTCTGCAATTTTGCCCCAAAATAAGGGGAATTTCTGACTTTTTGCCCTGAAATAAGGAGAATTTCTGTCTTTACATTCCAAAATAATGTGAATTTCTGCATTTTCCTTCAAAATTAGGGAAATATGTGCAATTTTGCTTCAAAATACGGGGAAATCTGCCTTATTGCACAAAAATAAAGGGAATTTCTCCATTTTTGCACCAATATAAGGGGAATTTCTGAAATTTAGCTTTAAAATACGGGGAATTTCTGCGTTATTGTCCGAAATAAAGTGGAATTTCTGCCTTTTTGCCCTGAAATATTTGAAATTTCTGCAATTTTACCCCAAAATAAGGGGAATTTCTGTTTTTGGCCCCAAAATTAAGGGAATTTCTGCTTTTTGCCCCAAAATAAGGCAAATATCTGACTTTTTGCCCAGAAATAATTGAAATTTCTGCAATTTTGCCCCAAAATAATAAGAATTTCTGCCTTTTTGCCGAAAATAAGGGGAATTTCAGCATTTTACCTTCAAATAAGGGGAATTTCTGCATTTTTGCCACAAAATAAGTGGAATTTCTGCCCTATTGCCCTTAAATAAGGAAAATTTCTGCTTTTCTATCCCAATTAACGGGAATTTCTGCCTTTTTGCCACAAAGTAAAGGGAATTTCTGCCTTTTTGCCCCAAAATAATGGGAATTTCAGCCTTTTTACCTCAAAATAAGGGGAATTTCTGCCTTTTTCCCCAAAATATGGGTAATTTTTGCCTTTTTGTTCCAAAATAAGGAAAATTTCTACAATTTTGTATTAAAATAAAAGAAATTTCTGTTTTTGCCCGAAAATAAAAGGAATTTCTGACTTTTTGCCCTGAAATAAATGAAATTCCTGCAATTATGCCCGAAAATAAGGGAAATTTGTGCTTTTTTGCCCCCAAATGAGGGGAATTTCTGCCTTTTTGCCCCAAAATATGGGGAATTTCAGGATTTTACCTCAAAATAAGGGGAATTTCAGCCTTTTTGCACCAAAATATGGGGAATTTCTGCCTTTTTGCCACAAAATAAGAAAAATTTCTGCAAGTCTGTAACAATATAAAAGAAATTTCTAAAATTTTGCCCCAAAATAAAGGAAATTTCTGATTTTTGCCCCAAAATAAAAAGAATTTCTCTATTTTTGCCACAAAATAAAGGGAAATTCTGCCTTTTAGCCCCAGAATTAGGGGAGTTTCTGCAATTTTGCTCCAAAGTACGAAAAATTTCTGCCTTTTTACCCGAAATTAAGTGGATTTTCTGCCTTTTTGCCCCCAAATAAGGGAAATTTCTGCAATTTTATCCCAAAATAAGGGAAATTTCTGCCTTTTTGCCCCAAAATAAGGGGAATTTCTGCCGTTTTGCCCTGAAATATGTGAAATTTCTGCAATTTTACCCCAAAATAAGGTGAATTTCTGCCTTTTTGCCCCAAAATAATGGGAATTTCTGCCTTTTTGCCCCAAAATAAGAAAAATTTTTGCTTTTTTTCTCTGAAATAAGTGAAATTTCTGCATTTTTCCCCTAAAATAAGGGAAATTTCTGTAATTTTTCCCCATAATAAGGGAAATTTCTGCAATTTTGCCCCAAAATAAGGGGAATTTCTGTTTTTGTACCCAAATAAGGGAAATTTCTGCAATTTTGCCCTAAAATAAGGGGATTTTCTGCATTTTTTGCCAAAAATAAGGGGAATTTCTGACATTTTGCCGCCAAATAAGTGAAATTTCTGCAGTTTTACCCCAAAATAAGGAAAATTTCTGCCTTTTTGCCCAAAAATTAGGGGAATTTCTGCAATTTTGCTCCAAAATACAAAGAATTTCTGCCTTTTTGCCCGAAAATAAAGGGAATGTATACCTTTTTGCCATAAAAAAGCAAATTTCTTCATTTTTGCCCCAAAATAAGGGGATTTTCCACCTTTTTGACTCAAAATAAGTGCAATTTCTGCCTTTTCCCCAAAATAAACGAAATTTCTGCCTTTTTGCCCCAAAATAAGGGGAATTTCAGCCTTATTACCTCAAAATAAGGGGAATTTCTGCATTTTTGCCCCAAAATATGGGAAATTTCTGACTTTTTGCCCCAAAATAAAAAAAAATTTCTGCAATTTTGTACCAAAATAAAAAAAAATTTCTGCCTTTTTGCCCGCCCCAAAAAATTTCTGCCTTTTTTTTCTCAAATACCTGAAATTTCTGCAATTTTGCCCCAAAATAAGGGAAATTTCTGCAATTTTGCCCCAATGTAAAGGAAATTTCTGCAATTTTGCCCCAAAATAAGGGGAATTTCTGACTGTTTGCTCCCGAAATAGGAGATTTTCTGTCTTTTTGCCCCAAAATAAGGAGAATTTCTGCCTTTCTGCCCAAAAATTAAGAGAATTTCTGCAATTTTGCTTCAAAATACAGGGAATTTCTGCCTTTTAGCCCCAAAATAAAGGGAATTTCTGCATTTTACCTCAAATTGAGAATAATTTCTGCCTTTTGCCTCAAAATAAGGGGAATTTTCTGCCTTTTTGTTTCAAAATAAGATAAATTTCTTCAATTTTGTACCATAATAAAAGAAATTTCTGCTCTTTGCCCCAAAATAAAAGGAATTTCTGACTTTTTGCCCTGAAATAAATGAAATTTCTGTAATTTTGCCCGAAAATAAGAGAAATTTGTGCCTCTTTGCCCCAAAATAAGAAGAAGTTTTGCCTTTTGCCCCAAAATATGGGGAATTTCAGCATTTTACCTCAAAATAAGAATTTCAGCCTTTTTGCCCCAAAATAAGGAAAATTTCTGCAATTTTGCCCCAAAATAAGGGGAATTTCTTCCTTTTTGCCCCAAAATAAAGGATATTTCAGCCTTTTTACCTGAAAATAAGTGAAATTTCTGCAATTTTGCCCCAAAATAAGTAAAATTTCTGCAATTTTGCCTCAAAATAAGGTAAATTCCGGCAATTTTGCCCCAAAATAAGTGGAATTTCTGAGTTTTGTCCCAAAATAAGGAGAATTTCTGTCTTTTTGCCCCAACATATAGGGAATTTCTGCCTTTTTGCCCAACAATTAGGGGAATTTCTTCATTTTTGCTTCAAAATAAGGGGAATTTCTGCCTTTTTGCCTCTAAAGAAGTGGAATTTCTGTACTTTCCTTCCAAAACAAAGGGAATTTCTGTGTTTTTTGCCCCAAAATAAGGAAAATTTCTGACTTATTACCCTGAAATAAGTGAAATGTTTGCAATTTTGCCCCAAAATAAGGGAAATTTCTGCCTTTTTGCCCCCAAATAAGGGGAAATTCAGCCTTTTTACCTCAAAATAAGGGGAATTTCTGCATTTTTGCCACAAAATATTAGGAATTTCTGCCTTTTTGCCCCAAAATAAGAAAAATTTCTGCCATTTTTACCTGAAATAAGTGAAATTTCTCCAATTGTGCCCCAAAATAAGTAAAATTTCTGCAATTTTGCCCCAAAATAAGGGAAATTTCTGGAATTTTGCCCCAAAATAAGTGGAATTTCTGAGTTTTGCCCCAAAATAAGGAGAATTTCTGTCTTTTTGCCCCAACATATAGGGAATTTCTGCCTTTTTGCCCCACAATTAGGGGATTTTCTTCAATTCTGCTCCAAAATAGGGGGAATTTCTGCTTTTTTGCCCGAAAATAAGGGGAATGTATACCTTTTGCCACAAAAAAGAGAAATTTCTTCATTTTTGCCCCAAAATAAGAGGAATTTCTGCCTTCTTCCCTCAAAATAAGTGAAATTTCTGCCTTTTTACCTAAAAATGAACGGAATTTCTTTCTTTTTGCCCCAAAATAAAAGGAATTTTTGAATTTTGCCCTGAAATAAGTGAAATTTCTGCAATTTTTCCCCAAAATAAGGGAAATTTCTGCCTTTTTGCCACAAAATGAAGGGAATTTCTGTATTTTTGCCCCAAAATAAGGGGAATTTCAGCATTTTACCTCATAATAAGGCAAATCTCTGCCTTTTTGCCCCAAAATATGGGGATTTTCTTCATTTTTGCCCCAAAATAAAGAAAATTTCTGCAATTTTGTACCAAAATAAAAGAAATTTCTGCCTTTTTGCCCCAAAATAAGAGAAATTTCTGCACTTTTTCCCTGAAATAAGTGAAATTTCTGCAATTTTGCCCCAAAATAAGGGAAATTTCTGCAATTTTGCCCAAAAATAAAGAAAATTTCTGCAATTTTGTACCAAAATAAAAGAAATTTCTGCCTTTTTGCCCCAAAATAAGAGAAATTTCTGCACTTTTGCCCCAAAATAATAGGAATTTCTGCCTTTTTGCCGAAAATAAGGGGAATTTCAGCATTTTACCTTCAAATAAGGGGAATTTCTGCCTTTTTGCCACAAAATAAGGGGAATTTCTGCCCTATTGCCCTTAAATAAGGAAAATTTCTGCTTTTCTGCCCCAATTAACGGGAATTTCTGCCTTTTTGCCACAAAGTAAAGGGAATTTCTGCCTTTTTGCCCCAAAATAACGGGAATTTCAGCCTTTTTACCTCAAAATAAGGGGAATTTCTGCCTTTTCCCCCAAAATATGGGTAATTTTTGCCTTTTTGTTCCAAAATAAGGAAAATTTCTACAATTTTGTATCAAAAGAAAAGAAATTTCTGTTTTTGCCCCAAAATAAAAGGAATTTCTGACTTTTTGCCCTGAAATAAATGAAATTCCTGCAATTATGCCCGAAAAAAAGGGAAATTTGTGCCTTTTTGCCCCCAAATGAGGGGAATTTCTGCTTTTTTGCCCCAAAATATGGGGAATTTCAGGATTTTACCTCAAAATAAGGGGAATTTCAGCCTTTTTGCACCAAAATATGAAGAATTTCTGCCTTTTTGCCCCAAAATAAGAGAAATTTCTGCACTTTTTCCCTGAAATAAGTGAAATTTCTGCAATTTTGCCCGAAAATAAGGGAAATTTCTGCCTTATTGCCCCCAAATAATGGGAATTTCAGCCTTTTTACCTCAAAATAAGGGGAATTTCTGCATTTTTGCCACAAAATATTAGGAATTTCTGCCTTTTTGCCCCAAAATAAGAAAAATTTCTGCCTTTTTTTTATATGAAATAAGTGAAATTTCTGCAATTTTGCCCCAAAATAAGTGAAATTTCTGCAATTGTGCCCCAAAATAAGGGAAATTTCTGGAATTTTGCCCCAAAATAAGTGGAATTTCTGAGTTTTGCCCCAAAATAAGGAGAATTTCTGTCTTTTTGCCCCAACATATAGGGAATTTCTGCCTTTTTGCCCCACAATTAGGGGATTTTCTTCAATTCTGCTCCAAAAAACGGGATATTTCTGCTTTTTTGCCCGAAATTAAGGAAAATATATACCAGTTGCCACAAAAAAAGAGAAATTTCTTCATTTTTGCACCAAAATAAGAAAAATTTCTGCCTTCTTACCTCACAATAAGTAAAATTTCTGCCTTTTTACCCAAAAATAAACAAAATTTCTGTCTTTTTGCCCAAAAATAAAAGGAATTTTTGAATTTTGCCCTGAAATAAGTGAAATTTCTGCAATTTTGCCCCAAAATAAGGGAAATTTCTGCCTTTTTGCCACAAAATAAAGGGAATTTCTGTATTTTTGCCCCAAAATAAGGGGAATTTCAGCATTTTACCTCATAATAAGGCGAATCTCTGCCTTTTTGCCCCAAAATATGGGGAATTTCTTCATTTTTGCCCAAAAATAAAGAAAATTTCTGCAATTTTGTACCAAAATAAAAGAAATTTCTGCCTTTTTGCCCCAAAATAAGAGAAATTTCTGCACTTTTTCCCTGAAATAAGTGAAATTTCTGCAATTTTGCCCCAAAATAAGGGAAATTTCTGCAATTTTGCCCCAAAATAAAGAAAATTTCTGCAATTTTACCCCAAAATAAGGGGAATTTCTGACTTTTTGCCCTGAAATAAGGAGAATTTCTGTCTTTTTATTCCAAAATAATGTGAATTTCTGCATTTTCCTTCAAAATTAGGGAAATATGTGCAATTTTGCTTCAAAATACGGGGAAATCTGCCTTATTGCACAAAAATAAAGGGAATTTCTCCATTTTTGCACCAATATAAGGGGAATTTCTGAAATTTAGCTTTAAAATACGGGGAATTTCTGCGTTATTGTCCGAAATAAAGTGGAATTTCTGCCTTTTTGCCCTGAAATATTTGAAATTTCTGCAATTTTACCCCAAAATAAGGGGAATTTCTGTTTTTGGCCCCAAAATTAAGGGAATTTCTGCTTTTTGCCCCAAAATAAGGCAAATATCTGACTTTTTGCCCAGAAATAATTGAAATTTCTGCAATTTTGCCCCAAAATAATAGGAATTTCTGCCTTTTTGCCGAAAATAAGAGGAATTTCAGCATTTTACCTTCAAATAAGGGGAATTTCTGCCTTTTTGCCACAAAATAAGGGGAATTTCTGCCCTATTGCCCTTAAATAAGGAAAATTTCGCTTTTCTGCCCCAATTAACGGGAATTTCTGCCTTTTTGCCACAAAGTAAAGGGAATTTCTGCCTTTTTGCCCCAAAATAACGGGAATTTCAGCCTTTTTACCTCAAAATAAGGGGAATTTCTGCCTTTTTCCCCAAAATATGGGTAATTTTTGCCTTTTTGTTCCAAAATAAGGAAAATTTCTACAATTTTGTATCAAAATAAAAGAAATTTCTGTTTTTGCCCGAAAATAAAAGGAATTTCTGACTTTTTGCCCTGAAATAAATGAAATTCCTGCAATTATGCCCAAAAAAAAGGGAAATTTGTGCCTTTTGGCCCCAAATGGGGGGAATTTCTGCCTTTTTGCCCCAAAATATGGGGAATTTCAGGATTTTACCTCAAAATAAGGGGAATTTCAGCCTTTTTGCACCAAAATATGGGGAATTTCTGCCTTTTTGCCACAAAATAAGAAAAATTTCTGCAAGTCTGTAACAATATAAAAGAAATTTCTAAAATTTTGCCCCAAAATAAAGGAAATTTCTGATTTTTGCCCCAAAATAAAAAGAATTTCTCTATTTTTGCCCCAAAATAAAGGGAAATTCTGCCTTTTAGCCCCAAAATTAGGGGAGTTTCTGCAATTTTGCTCCAAAATACGAGAAATTTCTGCCTTTTTACCCGAAATTAAGTGGATTTTCTGCCTTTTTGCCCCCAAATAAGGGAAATTTCTGCAATTTTATCCCAAAATAAGGGAAATTTCTGCCTTTTTGCCCCAAAATAAGGGGAATTTCTGCCGTTTTGCCCTGAAATATGTAAAATTTCTGCAATTTTACCCCAAAATAAGGTGAATTTCTGCCTTTTTGCCCCAAAATAATGGGAATTTCTGCTTTTTTGCCCCAAAATAAGAAAAATTTTTGCTTTTTTTCTCTGAAATAAGTGAAATTTCTGCAATTTTGCCCTAAAATAAGGGAAATTTCTGCAATTTTTCCCCATAATAAGGGAAATTTCTGCAATTTTGCCCCAAAATAAGGGGAATTTCTGTTTTTGTCCCCAAATAAGGGAAATTTCTGCAATTTTGCCCTAAAATAAGGGGATTTTCTGCATTTTTTGCCAAAAATAAGGGGAATTTCTGACATTTTGCCGCAAAATAAGTGAAATTTCTGCAGTTTTACCCCAAAATAAGGAAAATTTCTGCATTTTTGCCCAAAAATTAGGGGAATTTCTGCAATTTTGCTCCAAAATACAAAGAATTTCTGCCTTTTTGCCCGAAAATAAAGGGAATGTATACCTTTTTGCCATAAAAAAGCAAATTTCTTCATTTTTGCCCCAAAATAAGAGGATTTTCCACCTTTTTGACTCAAAATAAGTGCAATTTCTGCCTTTTCCCCAAAATAAACGAAATTTCTGCCTTTTTGCCCCAAAATAAGGGGAATTTCAGCCTTATTACCTCAAAATAAGGGGAATTTCTGCATTTTTACCCCAAAATATGGGGAATTTCTGACTTTTTGCCCCAAAATAAGAAAAATTTCTGCAATTTTGTACCAAAATAAAAAAAATTTCTGCCTTTTTGCCCCCCCAAAAAAATTTCTGCCTTTTTTTTCTCAAATACCTGAAATTTCTGCAATTTTGCCCCAAAATAAGGGAAATTTCTGCAATTTTGCCCCAATGTAAAGGAAATTTCTGCAATTTTGCCCCAAAATAAGGGGAATTTCTGACTGTTTGCTCCCGAAAAAGGAGATTTTCTGTCTTTTTGCCCCAAAATAAGGAGAATTTCTGCCTTTTTGCCCGAAAATTAAGAGAATTTCTGCAATTTTGCTTCAAAATGCAGGGAATTTCTGCCTTTTAGCCCCAAAATAAAGGGAATTTCTGCATTTTACCTCAAATTGAGAATAATTTCTGCCTTTTGCCTCAAAATAAGGGGAATTTTCTGCCTTTTTGTTTCAAAATAAGATAAATTTCTTCAATTTTGTACCATAATAAAAGAAATTTCTGCTCTTTGCCCCAAAATAAAAGGAATTTCTGATTTTTTGCCCTGAAATAAATGAAATTTCTGCAATTTTGCCCGAAAATAAGGGAAATTTGTGCCTCTTTGCCCCAAAATAAGAAGAAGTTTTGCCTTTTGCCCCAAAATATGGGGAATTTCAGCATTTTACCTCAAAATAAGAATTTCAGCCTTTTTGCCCCAAAATAAGGAAAATTTCTGCAATTTTGCCCCAAAATAAGGGGAATTTCTTCCTTTTTGCCCCAAAATAAAGGATATTTCAGCCTTTTTACCTGAAAATAAGTGAAATTTCTGCAATTTTGCCCCAAATAAGGGAAATTTCTGCAATTTTGCCTCAAAATAAGGTAAATTCCTGCAATTTTGCCCCAAAATAAGTGGAATTTCTGAGTTTTGTCCCAAAATAAGGAGAATTTCTGTCTTTTTGCCCCAACATATAGGGAATTTCTGCCTTTTTGCCCAACAATTAGGGGAATTTCTTCATTTTTGCTTCAAAATAAGGGGAATTTCTGCCTTTTTGCCTCTAAAGAAGTGGAATTTCTGTATTTTCCTTCCAAAACAAAGGGAATTTCTGTGTTTTTTGCCCCAAAATAAGGAAAATTTCTGACTTATTACCCTGAAATAAGTTAAATGTTTGCAATTTTGCCGCAAAATAAGGGAGATTTCTGCCTTTTTGCCCCAAAATAAGGGGAATTTCAGCCTTTTTACCTCAAAATAAGGGGAATTTCTGCATTTTTGCCACAAAATATTAGGAATTTCTGCCTTTTTGCCCCAAAATAAGAAAAATTTCTGCCTTTTTTTATCTGAAATAAGTGAAATTTCTGCAATTTTGCCCCAAAATAAGTGAAATTTCTGCAATTTTGCCCCAAAATAAGGGAAATTTCTGGAATTTTGCCCCAAAATAAGTGGAATTTCTGAGTTTTGCCCCAAAATAAGGAGAATTTCTGTCTTTTTGCCCCAACATATAGGGAATTTCTGCCTTTTTGCCCCACAATTAGGGGATTTTCTGCAATTGTGCTCCAAAAAACGGGATATTTCTGCTTTTTTGCCCGAAAATAAGGAGAATATATACCTTTTGCCACAAAAAAAAGGGAAATTTCTTCATTTTTGCCCCAAAATAAGAGGAATTTCTGCCTTCTTACCTCACAATAAGTGAAATTTCTGCCTTTTTACCCAAAAATAAACAAAATTTCTGTCTTTTTGCCCAAAAATAAAAGGAATTTTTGAATTTTGCCATGAAATAAGTGAAATTTCTGCAATTTTGCCCCAAAGTAAGGGAAATTTCTGCCTTTTTGCCACAAAATAAAGGGAATTTCTGTATTTTTGCCCCAAAATAAGGGGAATTTCAGCATTTTACCTCATAATAAGGCGAATCTCTGCCTTTTTGCCCCAAAATATGGGGAATTTCTTCATTTTTGCCCCAAAATAAAGAAAATTTCTGCAATTTTGTACCAAAATAAAAGAAATTTCTGCCTTTTTGCCCCAAAATAAGAGAAATTTCTGCACTTTTTCCCTGAAATAAGTGAAATTTCTGCAATTTTGCCCCAAAATAAGGGAAATTTCTGCAATTTTGCCCCAAAATAAAGAAAATTTCTGCAATTTTACCCCAAAATAAGGGGAATTTCTGACTTTTTGCCCTGAAATAAGGAGAATTTCTGTCTTTTTGTTCCAAAATAATGTGAATTTCTGCATTTTCCTTCAAAATTAGGGAAATATGTGCAATTTTGCTTCAAAATACGGGGAAATCTGCCTTATTGCACAAAAATAAAGGGAATTTCTCCATTTTTGCACCAATATAAGGGGAATTTCTGAAATTTAGCTTTAAAATACGGGGAATTTCTGCGTTATTGTCCGAAATAAAGTGGAATTTCTGCCTTTTTGCCCTGAAATATTTGAAATTTCTGCAATTTTACCCCAAAATAAGGGGAATTTCTGTTTTTGGCCCCAAAATTAAGGGAATTTCTGCTTTTTGCCCCAAAATAAGGCAAATATCTGACTTTTTGCCCAGAAATAATTGAAATTTCTGCAATTTTGCCCCAAAATAATAGGAATTTCTGCCTTTTTGCCGAAAATAAGAGGAATTTCAGCATTTTACCTTAAATAAGGGGAATTTCTGCCTTTTTGCCACAAAATAAGGGGAATTTCATCCCTATTGCCCGTAAATAAGGAAAATTTCGCTTTTCTGCCCCAATTAACGAGAATTTCTGACTTTTTGCCACAAAGTAAAGGGAATTTCTGCCTTTTTGCCCCAAAATACCGGTAATTTCAGCCTTTTTACCTCAAAATAAGGGGAATTTCTGCCTTTTCCCCCAAAATATGGGTAATTTTTGCCTTTTTGTTCCAAAATAAGGAAAATTTCTACAATTTTGTATCAAAATAAAAGAAATTTCTGTTTTTGCCCGAAAATAAAAGGAATTTCTGACTGTTTGCCCTGAAATAAATTAAATTCCTGCAATTATGCCCGAAAATAAGGGAAATTTGTGCCTTTTTGCCCCCAAATGAGGGGAATTTCTGCCTTTTTGCCCCAAAATATTGGGAATTTCAGGATTTTACCTCAAAATAAGGGGAATTTCAGCCTTTTTGCACCAAAATATGGGGAATTTCTGCCTTTTTTCCACAAAATAAGAAAAATTTCTGCAAGTCTGTAACAATATAAAAGAAATTTCTAAAATTTTGCCCCAAAATAAAGGAAATTTCTGATTTTTGCCCCAAAATAAAAAGAATTTCTCTATTTTTGCCCCAAAATAAAGGGAAATTCTGCCCTTTAGCCCCCAAATTAGGGGAGTTTCTGCAATTTTGCTCCAAAATACGAGAAATTTCTGCCTTTTTACCCGAAATTAAGTGGATTTTCTGCCTTTTTGCCCCCAAATAAGGGAAATTTCTGCAATTTTATCCCAAAATAAGGGAAATTTCTGCCTTTTTGCCCCAAAATAAGGGGAATTTCTGCCGTTTTGCCCTGAAATATGTAAAATTTCTGCAATTTTACCCCAAAATAAGGTGAATTTCTGCCTTTTTGCCCCAAAATAATGGGAATTTCTGCTTTTTTGCCCCAAAATAAGAAAAATTTTTGCTTTTTTTCTCGGAAATAAGTGAAATTTCTGCAATTTTGCCCTAAAATAAGGGAAATTTCTGCAATTTTTCCCCATAATAAGGGAAATTTCTGCAATTTTGCCCCAAAATAAGGGGAATTTCTGTTTTTGTCCCCAAATAAGGGAAATTTCTGCAATTTTGCCCTAAAATAAGGGGATTTTCTGCATTTTTTGCCAAAAATAAGGGGAATTTCTGACATTTTGCCGCAAAATAAGTGAAATTTCTGCAGTGTTACCCCAAAATAAGGAAAATTTCTGCCTTTTTGCCCAAAAATTAGGGGAATTTCTGCAATTTTGCTCCAAAATACAAAGAATTTCTGCCTTTTTGCCCGAAAATAAAGGGAATGTATACCTTTTTGCCATAAAAAAGCAAATTTCTTCATTTTTGCCCCAAAATAAGAGGATTTTCCACCTTTTTGACTCAAAATAAGTGCAATTTCTGCCTTTTCCCCAAAATAAACGAAATTTCTGCCTTTTTGCCCCAAAATAAGGGGAATTTCAGCCTTATTACCTCAAAATAAGGGGAATTTCTGCCTTTTTGCCCCAAAATATGGGGAATTTCTGACTTTTTGCCCCAAAATAAGAAAAATTTCTGCAATTTTGTACCAAAATAAAAAAAATTTCTGCCTTTTTGCCCCCCCAAAAAAATTTCTGCCTTTTTTTTCTCAAATACCTGAAATTTCTGCAATTTTGCCCCAAAATAAGGGAAATTTCTGCAATTTTGCCCCAATGTAAAGGAAATTTCTGCAATTTTGCCCCAAAATAAGGGGAATTTCTGAGTGTTTGCTCCCGAAAAAGGAGATTTTCTGTCTTTTTGCCCCAAAATAAGGAGAATTTCTGCCTTTTTGCCCGAAAATTAAGAGAATTTCTGCAATTTTGTTTCAAAATGCAGGGAATTTCTGCCTTTTAGCCCCAAAATAAAGGGAATTTCTGCATTTTACCTCAAATTGAGAATAATTTCTGCCTTTTGCCTCAAAATAAGGGGAATTTTCTGCCTTTTTGTTTCAAAATAAGATAAATTTCTTCAATTTTGTACCATAATAAAAGAAATTTCTGCTCTTTGCCCCAAAATAAAAGGAATTTCTGATTTTTTGCCCTGAAATAAATGAAATTTCTGCAATTTTGCCCGAAAATAAGGGAAATTTGTGCCTCTTTGCCCCAAAATAAGAAGAAATTTTGCCTTTTGCCCCAAAATATGGGGAATTTCAGCATTTTACCTCAAAATAAGAATTTCAGCCTTTTTGCCCCAAAATAAGGAAAATTTCTGCAATTTTGCCCCAAAATAAGGGGAATTTCTTCCTTTTTGCCCCAAAATAAAGGATATTTCAGCCTTTTTACCTGAAAATAAGTGAAATTTCTGCAATTTTGCCCCAAATAAGGGAAATTTCTGCAATTTTGCCTCAAAATAAGGTAAATTCCTGCAATTTTGCCCCAAAATAAGTGGAATTTCTGAGTTTTGTCCCAAAATAAGGATAATTTCTGTCTTTTTGCCCCAACATATAGGGAATTTCTGCCTTTTTGCCCAACAATTAGGGGAATTTCTTCATTTTTGCTTCAAAATAAGGGGAATTTCTGCCTTTTTGCCTCTAAAGAAGTGGAATTTCTGTATTTTCCTTCCAAAACAAAGGGAATTTCTGTGTTTTTTGCCCCAAAATAAGGAAAATTTCTGACTTATTACCCTGAAATAAGTTAAATGTTTGCAATTTTGCCCCAAAATAAGGGAAATTTCTGCCTTTTTGCCCCAAAATAAGGGGAATTTCAGCCTTTTTACCTCAAAATAAGGGGAATTTCTGCATTTTTGCCACAAAATATTAGGAATTTCTGCCTTTTTGCCCCAAAATAAGAAAAATTTCTGCCTTTTTTTTATCTGAAATAAGTGAAATTTCTGCAATTTTGCCCCAAAATAAGTGAAATTTCTGCAATTTTGCCCCAAAATAAGGGAAATTTCTGGAATTTTGCCCCAAAATAAGTGGAATTTCTGAGTTTTGCCCCAAAATAAGGAGAAATTCTGTCTTTTTGCCCCAACATATAGGGAATTTCTGCCTTTTTGCCCCACAATTAGGGGATTTTCTGCAATTGTGCTCCAAAAAACGGGATATTTCTGCTTTTTTGCCCGAAAATAAGGAGAATATATACCTTTTGCCACAAAAAAAGGGAAATTTCTTCATTTTTGCCCCAAAATAAGAGGAATTTCTGCCTTCTTACCTCACAATAAGTGAAATTTCTGCCTTTTTACCCAAAAATAAACAAAATTTCTGTCTTTTTGCCCAAAAATAAAAGGAATTTTTGAATTTTGCCCTGAAATAAGTGAAATTTCTGCAATTTTGCCCCAAAATAAGGGAAATTTCTGCCTTTTTGCCACAAAATAAAGGGAATTTCTGTATTTTTGCCCCAAAATAAGGGGAATTTCAGCATTTTACCTCATAATAAGGCGAATCTCTGCCTTTTTGCCCCAAAATATGGGGAATTTCAGGATTTTACCTCAAAATAAGGGGAATTTCAGCCTTTTTGCACCAAAATATGGGGAATTTCTGCCTTTTTGCCACAAAATAAGAAAAATTTCTGCAAGTCTGTAACAATATAAAAGAAATTTCTAAAATTTTGCCCCAAAATAAAGGAAATTTCTGATTTTTGCCCCAAAATAAAAAGAATTTCTCTATTTTTGCCCCAAAATAAAGGGAAATTCTGCCTTTTAGCCCCAAAATTAGGGGAGTTTCTGCAATTTTGCTCCAAAATACGAGAAATTTCTGCCTTTTTACCCGAAATTAAGTGGATTTTCTGCCTTTTTGCCCCCAAATAAGGGAAATTTCTGCAATTTTATCCCAAAATAAGGGAAATTTCTGCCTTTTTGCCCCAAAATAAGGGGAATTTCTGCCGTTTTGCCCTGAAATATGTAAAATTTCTGCAATTTTACCCCAAAATAAGGTGAATTTCTGCCTTTTTGCCCCAAAATAATGGGAATTTCTGCTTTTTTGCCCCAAAATAAGAAAAATTTTTGCTTTTTTTCTCGGAAATAAGTGAAATTTCTGCAATTTTGCCCTAAAATAAGGGAAATTTCTGCAATTTTTCCCCATAATAAGGGAAATTTCTGCAATTTTGCCCCAAAATAAGGGGAATTTCTGTTTTTGTCCCCAAATAAGGGAAATTTCTGCAATTTTGCCCTAAAATAAGGGGATTTTCTGCATTTTTTGCCAAAAATAAGGGGAATTTCTGACATTTTGTCGCAAAATAAGTGAAATTTCTGCAGTGTTACCCCAAAATAAGGAAAATTTCTGCCTTTTTGCCCAAAAATTAGGGGAATTTCTGCAATTTTGCTCCAAAATACAAAGAATTTCTGCCTTTTTGCCCGAAAATAAAGGGAATGTATACCTTTTTGCCATAAAAAAGCAAATTTCTTCATTTTTGCCCCAAAATAAGAGGATTTTCCACCTTTTTGACTCAAAATAAGTGCAATTTCTGCCTTTTCCCCAAAATAAACGAAATTTCTGCCTTTTTGCCCCAAAATAAGGGGAATTTCAGCCTTATTACCTCAAAATAAGGGGAATTTCTGCATTTTTGCCCCAAAATATGGGGAATTTCTGACTTTTTGCCCCAAAATAAGAAAAATTTCTGCAATTTTGTACCAAAATAAAAAAAATTTCTGCCTTTTTGCCCCCCCAAAAAAATTTCTGCCTTTTTTTTTTCAAATACCTGAAATTTCTGCAATTTTGCCCCAAAATAAGGGAAATTTCTGCAATTTTGCCCCAATGTAAAGGAAATTTCTGCAATTTTGCCCCAAAAGAAGGGGAATTTCTGACTGTTTGCTCCCGAAAAAGGAGATTTTCTGTCTTTTTGCCCCAAAATAAGGAGAATTTCTGCCTTTTTGCCCGAAAATTAAGAGAATTTCTGCAATTTTGCTTCAAAATGCAGGGAATTTCTGCCTTTTAGCCCCAAAATAAAGGGAATTTCTGCATTTTACCTCAAATTGAGAATAATTTCTGCCTTTTGCCTCAAAATAAGGGGAATTTTCTGCCTTTTTGTTTCAAAATAAGATAAATTTCTTCAATTTTGTACCATAATAAAAGAAATTTCTGCTCTTTGCCCCAAAATAAAAGGAATTTCTGACTTTTTGCCCTGAAATAAATGAAATTTCTGCAATTTTGCCCGAAAATAAGGGAAATTTGTGCCTCTTTGCCCCAAAATAAGAAGAAGTTTTGCCTTTTGCCCCAAAATATGGGGAATTTCAGCATTTTACCTCAAAATAAGAATTTCAGCCTTTTTGCCCCAAAATAAGGAAAATTTCTGCAATTTTGCCCCAAAATAAGGGGAATTTCTTCCTTTTTGCCCCAAAATAAAGGATATTTCAGCCTTTTTACCTGAAAATAAGTGAAATTTCTGCAATTTTGCCCCAAATAAGGGAAATTTCTGCAATTTTGCCTCAAAATAAGGTAAATTCCTGCAATTTTGCCCCAAAATAAGTGGAATTTCTGAGTTTTGTCCCAAAATAAGGAGAATTTCTGTCTTTTTGCCCCAACATATAGGGAATTTCTGCCTTTTTGCCCAACAATTAGGGGAATTTCTTCATTTTTGCTTCAAAATAAGGGGAATTTCTGCCTTTTTGCCTCTAAAGAAGTGGAATTTCTGTATTTTCCTTCCAAAACAAAGGGAATTTCTGTGTTTTTTGCCACAAAATAAGGAAAATTTCTGACTTATTACCCTGAAATAAGTTAAATGTTTGCAATTTTGCCCCAAAATAAGGGAAATTTCTGCCTTTTTGCCCCAAAATAAGGGGAATTTCAGCCTTTTTACCTCAAAATAAGGGGAATTTCTGCATTTTTGCCACAAAATATTAGGAATTTCTGCCTTTTTGCCCCAAAATAAGAAAAATTTTTGCCTTTTTTTTATCTGAAATAAGTGAAATTTCTGCAATTTTGCCCCAAAATAAGTGAAATTTCTGCAATTTTGCCCCAAAATAAGGGAAATTTCTGGAATTTTGCCCCAAAATAAGTGGAATTTCTGAGTTTTGCCCCAAAATAAGGAGAATTTCTGTCTTTTTGCCCCAACATATAGGGAATTTCTGCCTTTTTGCCCCACAATTAGGGGATTTTCTGCAATTGTGCTCCAAAAAACGGGATATTTCTGCTTTTTTGCCCGAAAATAAGGAGAATATATACCTTTTGCCACAAAAAAAGGGAAATTTCTTCATTTTTGCCCCAAAATAAGAGGAATTTCTGCCTTCTTACCTCACAATAAGTGAAATTTCTGCCTTTTTACCCAAAAATAAACAAAATTTCTGTCTTTTTGCCCAAAAATAAAAGGAATTTTTGAATTTTGCCCTGAAATAAGTGAAATTTCTGCAATTTTGCCCCAAAATAAGGGAAATTTCTGCCTTTTTGCCACAAAATAAAGGGAATTTCTGTATTTTTGCCCCAAAATAAGGGGAATTTCAGCATTTTACCTCATAATAAGGCGAATCTCTGCCTTTTTGCCCCAAAATATGGGGAATTTCAGGATTTTACCTCAAAATAAGGGGAATTTCAGCCTTTTTGCACCAAAATATGGGGAATTTCTGCCTTTTTGCCACAAAATAAGAAAAATTTCTGCAAGTCTGTAACAATATAAAAGAAATTTCTAAAATTTTGCTCCAAAATAAAGGAAATTTCTGATTTTTGCCCCAAAATAAAAAGAATTTCTCTATTTTTGCCCCAAAATAAAGGGAAATTCTGCCTTTTAGCCCCAAAATTAGGGGAGTTTCTGCAATTTTGCTCCAAAATACGAGAAATTTCTGCCTTTTTACCCGAAATTAAGTGGATTTTCTGCCTTTTTGCCCCCAAATAAGGGAAATTTCTGCAATTTTATCCCAAAATAAGGGAAATTTCTGCCTTTTTGCCCCAAAATAAGGGGAATTTCTGCCGTTTTGCCCTGAAATATGTAAAATTTCTGCAATTTTACCCCAAAATAAGGTGAATTTCTGCCTTTTTGCCCCAAAATAATGGGAATTTCTGCTTTTTTGCCCCAAAATAAGAAAAAATTTTGCTTTTTTTCTCGGAAATAAGTGAAATTTCTGCAATTTTGCCCTAAAATAAGGGAAATTTCTGCAATTTTTCCCCATAATAAGGGAAATTTCTGCAATTTTGCCCCAAAATAAGGGGAATTTCTGTTTTTGTCCCCAAATAAGGGAAATTTCTGCAATTTTGCCCTAAAATAAGGGGATTTTCTGCATTTTTTGCCAAAAATAAGGGGAATTTCTGACATTTTGCCGCAAAATAAGTGAAATTTCTGCAGTGTTACCCCAAAATAAAAAAAATTTCTGCCTTTTTGCCCAAAAATTAGGGGAATTTCTGCAATTTTGCTCCAAAATACAAAGAATTTCTGCCTTTTTGCCCGAAAATAAAGGGAATGTATACCTTTTTGCCATAAAAAAGCAAATTTCTTCATTTTTGCCCCAAAATAAGAGGATTTTCCACCTTTTTGACTCAAAATAAGTGCAATTTCTGCCTTTTCCCCAAAATAAACGAAATTTCTGCCTTTTTGCCCCAAAATAAGGGGAATTTCAGCCTTATTACCTCAAAATAAGGGGAATTTCTGCATTTTTGCCCCAAAATATGGGGAATTTCTGACTTTTTGCCCCAAAATAAGAAAAATTTCTGCAATTTTGTACCAAAATAAAAAAAATTTCTGCCTTTTTGCCCCCCTAAAAAAATTTCTGCCTTTTTTTTCTCAAATACCTGAAATTTCTGCAATTTTGCCCCAATGTAAAGGAAATTTCTGCAATTTTGCCCCAAAATAAGGGGAATTTCTGAGTGTTTGCTCCCGAAAAAGGAGATTTTCTGTCTTTTTGCCCCAAAATAAGGAGAATTTCTGCCTTTTTGCCCGAAAATTAAGAGAATTTCTGCAATTTTGCTTCAAAATGCAGGGAATTTCTGCCTTTTAGCCCCAAAATAAAGGGAATTTCTGCATTTTACCTCAAATTGAGAATAATTTCTGCCTTTTGCCTCAAAACAAGGGGAATTTTCTGCCTTTTTGTTTGAAAATAAGATAAATTTCTTCAATTTTGTACCATAATAAAAGAAATTTCTGCTCTTTGCCCCAAAATAAAAGGAATTTCTGATTTTTTGCCCTGAAATAAATGAAATTTCTGCAATTTTGCCCGAAAATAAGGGAAATTTGTGCCTCTTTGCCCCAAAATAAGAAGAAATTTTGCCTTTTGCCCCAAAATATGGGGAATTTCAGCATTTTACCTCAAAATAAGAATTTCAGCCTTTTTGCCCCAAAATAAGGAAAATTTCTGCAATTTTGCCCCAAAATAAGGGGAATTTCTTCCTTTTTGCCCCCAAATAAAGGATATTTCAGCCTTTTTACCTGAAAATAAGTGAAATTTCTGCAATTTTGCCCCAAATAAGGGAAATTTCTGCAATTTTGCCTCAAAATAAGGTAAATTCCTGCAATTTTGCCCCAAAATAAGTGGAATTTCTGAGTTTTGTCCCAAAATAAGGATAATTTCTGTCTTTTTGCCCCAACATATAGGGAATTTCTGCCTTTTTGCCCAACAATTAGGGGAATTTCTTCATTTTTGCTTCAAAATAAGGGGAATTTCTGCCTTTTTGCCTCTAAAGAAGTGGAATTTCTGTATTTTCCTTCCAAAACAAAGGGAATTTCTGTGTTTTTTGCCCCAAAATAAGGAAAATTTCTGACTTATTACCCTGAAATAAGTTAAATGTTTGCAATTTTGCCCCAAAATAAGGGAAATTTCTGCCTTTTTGCCCCAAAATAAGGGGAATTTCAGCCTTTTTACCTCAAAATAAGGGGAATTTCTGCATTTTTGCCACAAAATATTAGGAATTTCTGCCTTTTTGCCCCAAAATAAGAAAAATTTCTGCCTTTTTTTTATCTGAAATAAGTGAAATTTCTGCAATTTTGCCCCAAAATAAGTGAAATTTCTGCAATTTTGCCCCAAAATAAGGGAAATTTCTGGAATTTTGCCCCAAAATAAGTGGAATTTCTGAGTTTTGCCCCAAAATAAGGAGAATTTCTGTCTTTTTGCCCCAACATATAGGGAATTTCTGCCTTTTTGCCCCACAATTAGGGGATTTTCTGCAATTGTGCTCCAAAAAACGGGATATTTCTGCTTTTTTGCCCGAAAATAAGGAGAATATATACCTTTTGCCACAAAAAAAGGGAAATTTCTTCATTTTTGCCCCAAAATAAGAGGAATTTCTGCCTTCTTACCTCACAATAAGTGAAATTTCTGCCTTTTTACCCAAAAATAAACAAAATTTCTGTCTTTTTGCCCAAAAATAAAAGGAATTTTTGAATTTTGCCCTGAAATAAGTGAAATTTCTGCAATTTTGCCCCAAAATAAGGGAAATTTCTGCCTTTTTGCCACAAAATAAAGGGAATTTCTGTATTTTTGCCCCAAAATAAGGGGAATTTCAGCATTTTACCTCATAATAAGGCGAATCTCTGCCTTTTTGCCCCAAAATATGGGGAATTTCTTCATTTTTGCCCCAAAATAAAGAAAATTTCTGCAATTTTGTACCAAAATAAAAGAAATTTCTGCCTTTTTGCCCCAAAATAAGAGAAATTTCTGCACTTTTTCCCTGAAATAAGTGAAATTTCTGCAATTTTGCCCCAAAATAAGGGCAATTGATGCAATTTTGCCCCAAAATAAAGAAAATTTCTGCAATTTTACCCAAAAATAAGGGGAATTTCTGACTTTTTGCCCTGAAATAAGGAGAATTTCTGTCTTTTTATTCCAAAATAATGTGAATTTCTGCATTTTCCTTCAAAATTAGGGAAATATGTGCAATTTTGCTTCAAAATACGGGGAAATCTGCCTTATTGCACAAAAATAAAGGGAATTTCTCCATTTTTGCACCAATATAAGGGGAATTTCTGAAATTTAGCTTTAAAATACGGGGAATTTCTGCGTTATTGTCCGAAATAAAGTGGAATTTCTGCCTTTTTGCCCTGAAATATTTGACATTTCTGCAATTTTACCCCAAAATAAGGGGAATTTCTGTTTTTGGCCCCAAAATTAAGGGAATTTCTGCTTTTTGCCCCAAAATAAGGCAAATATCTGACTTTTTGCCCAGAAATAATTGAAATTACTGCAATTTTGCCCCAAAACAATAGGAATTTCTGCCTTTTTGCCGAAAATAAGAGGAATTTCAGCATTTTACCTTCAAATAAGGGGAATTTCTGCCTTTTTGCCACAAAATAAGGGGAATTTCTGCCCTATTGCCCTTAAATAAGGAAAATTTCGCTTTTCTGCCCCAATTAACGGGAATTTCTGCCTTTTTGCCAAAAAGTAAAGGGAATTTCTGCCTTTTTGCCCCAAAATAACGGGAATTTCAGCCTTTTTACCTCAAAATAAGGGGAATTTCTGCCTTTTTCCCCAAAATATGGGTAATTTTTGCCTTTTTGTTCCAAAATAAGGAAAATTTCTACAATTTTGTATCAAAATAAAAGAAATTTCTGTTTTTGCCCGAAAATAAAAGGAATTTCTGACTTTTTGCCCTGAAATAAATGAAATTCCTGCAATTATGCCCGAAAATAAGGGAAATTTGTGCCTTTTTGCCCCCAAATGAGGGGAATTTCTGCCTTTTTGCCCCAAAATATGGGGAATTTCAGGATTTTACCTCAAAATAAGGGGAATTTCAGCCTTTTTGCACCAAAATATGGGGAATTTCTGCCTTTTTGCCACAAAATAAGAAAAATTTCTGCAAGTCTGTAACAATATAAAAGAAATTTCTAAAATTTTGCCCCAAAATAAAGGAAATTTCTGATTTTTGCCCCAAAATAAAAAGAATTTCTCTATTTTTGCCCCAAAATAAAGGGAAATTCTGCCTTTTAGCCCCAAAATTAGGGGAGTTTCTGCAATTTTGCTCCAAAATACGAGAAATTTCTGCCTTTTTACCCGAAATTAAGTGGATTTTCTGCCTTTTTGCCCCCAAATAAGGGAAATTTCTGCAATTTTATCCCAAAATAAGGGAAATTTCTGCCTTTTTGCCCCAAAATAAGGGGAATTTCTGCCGTTTTGCCCTGAAATATGTAAAATTTCTGCAATTTTACCCCAAAATAAGGTGAATTTCTGCCTTTTTGCCCCAAAATAATGGGAATTTCTGCTTTTTTGCCCCAAAATAAGAAAAATTTTTGCTTTTTTTCTCTGAAATAAGTGAAATTTCTGCAATTTTGCCCTAAAAAAAAGGAAATTTCTGCAATTTTTCCCCATAATAAGGGAAATTTCTGCAATTTTGCCCCAAAATAAGGGGAATTTCTGTTTTTGTCCCCAAATAAGGGAAATTTCTGCAATTTTGCCCTAAAATAAAAGGATTTTCTGCATTTTTTGCCAAAAATAAGGGGAATTTCTGACATTTTGCCGCAAAATAAGTGAAATTTCTGCAGTTTTACCCCAAAATAAGGAAAATTTCTGCCTTTTTGCCCAAAAATTAGGGGAATTTCTGCAATTTTGCTCCAAAATACAAAGAATTTCTGCCTTTTTGCCCGAAAATAAAGGGAATGTATACCTTTTTGCCATAAAAAAGCAAATTTCTTCATTTTTGCCCCAAAATAAGAGGATTTTCCACCTTTTTGACTCAAAATAAGTGCAATTTCTGCCTTTTCCCCAAAATAAACGAAATTTCTGCCTTTTTGCCCCAAAATAAGGGGAATTTCAGCCTTATTACCTCAAAATAAGGGGAATTTCTGCATTTTTGCCCCAAAATATGGGGAATTTCTGACTTTTTGCCCCAAAATAAGAAAAATTTCTGCAATTTTGTACCAAAATAAAAAAAATTTCTGCCTTTTTGCCCCCCCAAAAAAATTTCTGCCTTTTTTTTCTCAAATACCTGGAATTTCTGCAATTTTGCCCCAAAATAAGGGAAATTTCTGCAATTTTGCCCCAATGTAAAGGAAATTTCTGCAATTTTGCCCCAAAATAAGGGGAATTTCTGACTGTTTGCTCCCGAAAAAGGAGATTTTCTGTCTTTTTGCCCCAAAATAAGGAGAATTTCTGCCTTTTTGCCCGAAAATTAAGAGAATTTCTGCAATTTTGCTTCAAAATGCAGGGAATTTCTGCCTTTTAGCCCCAAAATAAAGGGAATTTCTGCATTTT
This sequence comes from Micromys minutus, assembly GCF_963924665.1. Taxonomy (NCBI): domain Eukaryota; kingdom Metazoa; phylum Chordata; class Mammalia; order Rodentia; family Muridae; genus Micromys; species Micromys minutus. The sequence goes on from NW_027667455.1 coordinate 509,452, forward strand.
ACCTCAAATTGAGAATAATTTCTGCCTTTTGCCTCAAAATAAGGGGAATTTTCTGCCTTTTTGTTTCAAAATAAGATAAATTTCTTCAATTTTGTACCATAATAAAAGAAATTTCTGCTCTTTGCCCCAAAATAAAAGGAATTTCTGACTTTTTGCCCTGAAATAAATGAAATTTCTGCAATTTTGCCCGAAAATAAGGGAAATTTGTGCCTCTTTGCCCCAAAATAAGAAGAAGTTTTGCCTTTTGCCCCAAAATATGGGGAATTTCAGCATTTTACCTCAAAATAAGAATTTCAGCCTTTTTGCCCCAAAATAAGGAAAATTTCTGCAATTTTGCCCCAAAATAAGGGGAATTTCTTCCTTTTTGCCCCAAAATAAAGGATATTTCAGCCTTTTTACCTGAAAATAAGTGAAATTTCTGCAATTTTGCCCCAAATAAGGGAAATTTCTGCAATTTTGCCTCAAAATAAGGTAAATTCCTGCAATTTTGCCCCAAAATAAGTGGAATTTCTGAGTTTTGTCCCAAAATAAGGAGAATTTCTGTCTTTTTGCCCCAACATATAAGGAATTTCTGCCTTTTTGCCCAACAAATAGGGGAATTTCTTCATTTTTGCTTCAAAATAAGGGGAATTTCTGCCTTTTTGCCTCTAAAGAAGTGGAATTTCTGTATTTTCCTTCCAAAACAAAGGGATTTTCTGTGTTTTTTGCCCCAAAATAAGGAAAATTTCTGACTTATTACCCTGAAATAAGTTAAATGTTTGCAATTTTGCCCCAAAATAAGGGAAATTTCTGCCTTTTTGCCCCAAAATAAGGGGAATTTCAGCCTTTTTACCTCAAAATAAGGGGAATTTCTGCATTTTTGCCACAAAATATTAGGAATTTCTGCCTTTTTGCCCCAAAATAAGAAAAATTTCTGCCTTTTTTTTATCTGAAATAAGTGAAATTTCTGCAATTTTGCCCCAAAATAAGTGAAATTTCTGCAATTTTGCCCCAAAATAAGGGAAATTTCTGGAATTTTGCCCCAAAATAAGTGGAATTTCTGAGTTTTGCCCCAAAATAAGGAGAATTTCTGTCTTTTTGCCCCAACATATAGGGAATTTCTGCCTTTTTGCCCCACAATTAGGGGATTTTCTGCAATTGTGCTCCAAAAAACGGGATATTTCTGCTTTTTTGCCCGAAAATAAGGAGAATACATACCTTTTGCCACAAAAAAAGGGAAATTTCTTCATTTTTGCCCCAAAATAAGAGGAATTTCTGCCTTCTTACCTCACAATAAGTGAAATTTCTGCCTTTTTACCCAAAAATAAACAAAATTTCTGTCTTTTTGCCCAAAAATAAAAGGAATTTTTGAATTTTGCCCTGAAATAAGTGAAATTTCTGCAATTTTGCCCCAAAATAAGGGAAATTTCTGCCTTTTTGCCACAAAATAAAGGGAATTTCTGTATTTTTGCCCCAAAATAAGGGGAATTTCAGCATTTTACCTCATAATAAGGCGAATCTCTGCCTTTTTGCCCCAAAATATGGGGAATTTCTTCATTTTTGCCCCAAAATAAAGAAAATTTCTGCAATTTTGTACCAAAATAAAAGAAATTTCTGCCTTTTTGCCCCAAAATAAGAGAAATTTCTGCACTTTTTCCCTGAAATAAGTGAAATTTCTGCAATTTTGCCCCAAAATAAGGGAAATTTCTGCAATTTTGCCCCAAAATAAAGAAAATTTCTGCAATTTTACCCCAAAATAAGGGGAATTTCTGACTTTTTGCCCTGAAATAAGGAGAATTTCTGTCTTTTTGTTCCAAAATAATGTGAATTTCTGCATTTTCCTTCAAAATTAGGGAAATATGTGCAATTTTGCTTCAAAATACGGGGAAATCTGCCTTATTGCACAAAAATAAAGGGAATTTCTCCATTTTTGCACCAATATAAGGGGAATTTCTGAAATTTAGCTTTAAAATACGGGGAATTTCTGTGTTATTGTCCGAAATAAAGTGGAATTTCTGCCTTTTTGCCCTGAAATATTTGAAATTTCTGCAATTTTACCCCAAAATAAGGGGAATTTCTGTTTTTGGCCCCAAAATTAAGGGAATTTCTGCTTTTTGCCCCAAAATAAGGCAAATATCTGACTTTTTGCCCAGAAATAATTGAAATTTCTGCAATTTTGCCCCAAAATAATAGGAATTTCTGCCTTTTTGCCGAAAATAAGGGGAATTTCAGCATTTTACCTTCAAATAAGGGGAATTTCTGCCTTTTTGCCACAAAATAAGGGGAATTTCTGCCCTATTGCCCTTAAATAAGGAAAATTTCGCTTTTCTGCCCCAATTAACGGGAATTTCTGCCTTTTTGCCACAAAGTAAAGGGAATTTCTGCCTTTTTGCCCCAAAATAACGGGAATTTCAGCCTTTTTACCTCAAAATAAGGGGAATTTCTGCCTTTTTCCCCAAAATATGGGTAATTTTTGCCTTTTTGTTCCAAAATAAGGAAAATTTCTACAATTTTGTATCAAAATAAAAGAAATTTCTGTTTTTGCCCGAAAATAAAAGGAATTTCTGACTGTTTGCCCTGAAATAAATGAAATTCCTGCAATTATGCCCGAAAATAAGGGAAATTTGAGCCTTTTTGCCCCCAAATAAGGGGAATTTCTGCCTTTTTGCCCCAAAATATGGGGAATTTCAGGATTTTACCTCAAAATAAGGGGAATTTCAGCCTTTTTGCCCCAAAATAAGGAAAATTTCTGCAATTTTGCCCCAAAATAAGGGGAATTTCTTCCTTTTTGCCCCAAAATAAAGGATATTTCAGCCTTTTTACCTGAAAATAAGTGAAATTTCTGCAATTTTGCCCCAAATAAGGGAAATTTCTGCAATTTTGCCTCAAAATAAGGTAAATTCCTGCAATTTTGCCCCAAAATAAGTGGAATTTCTGAGTTTTGCCCCAAAATAAGGAGAATTTCTGTCTTTTTGCCCCAACATATAAGGAATTTCTGCCTTTTTGCCCAACAAATAGGGGAATTTCTTCATTTTTGCTTCAAAATAAGGGGAATTTCTGCCTTTTTGCCTCTAAAGAAGTGGAATTTCTGTATTTTCCTTCCAAAACAAAGGGATTTTCTGTGTTTTTTGCCCCAAAATAAGGAAAATTTCTGACTTATTACCCTGAAATAAGTTAAATGTTTGCAATTTTGCCCCAAAATAAGGGAAATTTCTGCCTTTTTGCCCCAAAATAAGGGGAATTTCAGCCTTTTTACCTCAAAATAAGGGGAATTTCTGCATTTTTGCCACAAAATATTAGGAATTTCTGCCTTTTTGCCCCAAAATAAGAAAAATTTCTGCCTTTTTTTTATCTGAAATAAGTGAAATTTCTGCAATTTTGCCCCAAAATAAGTGAAATTTCTGCAATTTTGCCCCAAAATAAGGGAAATTTCTGGAATTTTGCCCCAAAATAAGTGGAATTTCTGAGTTTTGCCCCAAAATAAGGAGAATTTCTGTCTTTTTGCCCCAACATATAGGGAATTTCTGCCTTTTTGCCCCACAATTAGGGGATTTTCTGCAATTGTGCTCCAAAAAACGGGATATTTCTGCTTTTTTGCCCGAAAATAAGGAGAATACATACCTTTTGCCACAAAAAAAGGGAAATTTCTTCATTTTTGCCCCAAAATAAGAGGAATTTCTGCCTTCTTACCTCACAATAAGTGAAATTTCTGCCTTTTTACCCAAAAATAAACAAAATTTCTGTCTTTTTGCCCAAAAATAAAAGGAATTTTTGAATTTTGCCCTGAAATAAGTGAAATTTCTGCAATTTTGCCCCAAAATAAGGGAAATTTCTGCCTTTTTGCCACAAAATAAAGGGAATTTCTGTATTTTTGCCCCAAAATAAGGGGAATTTCAGCATTTTACCTCATAATAAGGCGAATCTCTGCCTTTTTGCCCCAAAATATGGGGAATTTCTTCATTTTTGCCCCAAAATAAAGAAAATTTCTGCAATTTTGTACCAAAATAAAAGAAATTTCTGCCTTTTTGCCCCAAAATAAGAGAAATTTCTGCACTTTTTCCCTGAAATAAGTGAAATTTCTGCAATTTTGCCCCAAAATAAGGGAAATTTCTGCAATTTTGCCCCAAAATAAAGAAAATTTCTGCAATTTTACCCCAAAATAAGGGGAATTTCTGACTTTTTGCCCTGAAATAAGGAGAATTTCTGTCTTTTTGTTCCAAAATAATGTGAATTTCTGCATTTTCCTTCAAAATTAGGGAAATATGTGCAATTTTGCTTCAAAATACGGGGAAATCTGCCTTATTGCACAAAAATAAAGGGAATTTCTCCATTTTTGCACCAATATAAGGGGAATTTCTGAAATTTAGCTTTAAAATACGGGGAATTTCTGTGTTATTGTCCGAAATAAAGTGGAATTTCTGCCTTTTTGCCCTGAAATATTTGAAATTTCTGCAATTTTACCCCAAAATAAGGGGAATTTCTGTTTTTGGCCCCAAAATTAAGGGAATTTCTGCTTTTTGCCCCAAAATAAGGCAAATATCTGACTTTTTGCCCAGAAATAATTGAAATTTCTGCAATTTTGCCCCAAAATAATAGGAATTTCTGCCTTTTTGCCGAAAACAAGGGGAATTTCAGCATTTTACCTTCAAATAAGGGGAATTTCTGCCTTTTTGCCACAAAATAAGGGGAATTTCTGCCCTATTGCCCTTAAATAAGGAAAATTTCGCTTTTCTGCCCCAATTAACGGGAATTTCTGCCTTTTTGCCACAAAGTAAAGGGAATTTCTGCCTTTTTGCCCCAAAATAACGGGAATTTCAGCCTTTTTACCTCAAAATAAGGGGAATTTCTGCCTTTTTCCCCAAAATATGGGTAATTTTTGCCTTTTTGTTCCAAAATAAGGAAAATTTCTACAATTTTGTATCAAAATAAAAGAAATTTCTGTTTTTGCCCGAAAATAAAAGGAATTTCTGACTGTTTGCCCTGAAATAAATGAAATTCCTGCAATTATGCCCGAAAATAAGGGAAATTTGAGCCTTTTTGCCCCCAAATAAGGGGAATTTCTGCCTTTTTGCCCCAAAATATGGGGAATTTCAGGATTTTACCTCAAAATAAGGGGAATTTCAGCCTTTTTGCCCCAAAATAAGGAAAATTTCTGCAATTTTGCCCCAAAATAAGGGGAATTTCTTCCTTTTTGCCCCAAAATAAAGGATATTTCAGCCTTTTTACCTGAAAATAAGTGAAATTTCTGCAATTTTGCCCCAAATAAGGGAAATTTCTGCAATTTTGCCTCAAAATAAGGTAAATTCCTGCAATTTTGCCCCAAAATAAGTGGAATTTCTGAGTTTTGCCCCAAAATAAGGAGAATTTCTGTCTTTTTGCCCCAACATATAAGGAATTTCTGCCTTTTTGCCCAACAAATAGGGGAATTTCTTCATTTTTGCTTCAAAATAAGGGGAATTTCTGCCTTTTTGCCTCTAAAGAAGTGGAATTTCTGTATTTTCCTTCCAAAACAAAGGGATTTTCTGTGTTTTTTGCCCCAAAATAAGGAAAATTTCTGACTTATTACCCTGAAATAAGTTAAATGTTTGCAATTTTGCCCCAAAATAAGGGAAATTTCTGCCTTTTTGCCCCAAAATAAGGGGAATTTCAGCCTTTTTACCTCAAAATAAGGGGAATTTCTGCATTTTTGCCACAAAATATTAGGAATTTCTGCCTTTTTGCCCCAAAATAAGAAAAATTTCTGCCTTTTTTTTATCTGAAATAAGTGAAATTTCTGCAATTTTGCCCCAAAATAAGTGAAATTTCTGCAATTTTGCCCCAAAATAAGGGAAATTTCTGGAATTTTGCCCCAAAATAAGTGGAATTTCTGAGTTTTGCCCCAAAATAAGGAGAATTTCTGTCTTTTTGCCCCAACATATAGGGAATTTCTGCCTTTTTGCCCCACAATTAGGGGATTTTCTGCAATTGTGCTCCAAAAAACGGGATATTTCTGCTTTTTTGCCCGAAAATAAGGAGAATACATACCTTTTGCCACAAAAAAAGGGAAATTTCTTCATTTTTGCCCCAAAATAAGAGGAATTTCTGCCTTCTTACCTCACAATAAGTGAAATTTCTGCCTTTTTACCCAAAAATAAACAAAATTTCTGTCTTTTTGCCCAAAAATAAAAGGAATTTTTGAATTTTGCCCTGAAATAAGTGAAATTTCTGCAATTTTGCCCCAAAATAAGGGAAATTTCTGCCTTTTTGCCACAAAATAAAGGGAATTTCTGTATTTTTGCCCCAAAATAAGGGGAATTTCAGCATTTTACCTCATAATAAGGCGAATCTCTGCCTTTTTGCCCCAAAATATGGGGAATTTCTTCATTTTTGCCCCAAAATAAAGAAAATTTCTGCAATTTTGTACCAAAATAAAAGAAATTTCTGCCTTTTTGCCCCAAAATAAGAGAAATTTCTGCACTTTTTCCCTGAAATAAGTGAAATTTCTGCAATTTTGCCCCAAAATAAGGGAAATTTCTGCAATTTTGCCCCAAAATAAAGAAAATTTCTGCAATTTTACCCCAAAATAAGGGGAATTTCTGACTTTTTGCCCTGAAATAAGGAGAATTTCTGTCTTTTTGTTCCAAAATAATGTGAATTTCTGCATTTTCCTTCAAAATTAGGGAAATATGTGCAATTTTGCTTCAAAATACGGGGAAATCTGCCTTATTGCACAAAAATAAAGGGAATTTCTCCATTTTTGCACCAATATAAGGGGAATTTCTGAAATTTAGCTTTAAAATACGGGGAATTTCTGTGTTATTGTCCGAAATAAAGTGGAATTTCTGCCTTTTTGCCCTGAAATATTTGAAATTTCTGCAATTTTACCCCAAAATAAGGGGAATTTCTGTTTTTGGCCCCAAAATTAAGGGAATTTCTGCTTTTTGCCCCAAAATAAGGCAAATATCTGACTTTTTGCCCAGAAATAATTGAAATTTCTGCAATTTTGCCCCAAAATAATAGGAATTTCTGCCTTTTTGCCGAAAACAAGGGGAATTTCAGCATTTTACCTTCAAATAAGGGGAATTTCTGCCTTTTTGCCACAAAATAAGGGGAATTTCTGCCCTATTGCCCTTAAATAAGGAAAATTTCGCTTTTCTGCCCCAATTAACGGGAATTTCTGCCTTTTTGCCACAAAGTAAAGGGAATTTCTGCCTTTTTGCCCCAAAATAACGGGAATTTCAGCCTTTTTACCTCAAAATAAGGGGAATTTCTGCCTTTTTCCCCAAAATATGGGTAATTTTTGCCTTTTTGTTCCAAAATAAGGAAAATTTCTACAATTTTGTATCAAAATAAAAGAAATTTCTGTTTTTGCCCGAAAATAAAAGGAATTTCTGACTGTTTGCCCTGAAATAAATGAAATTCCTGCAATTATGCCCGAAAATAAGGGAAATTTGAGCCTTTTTGCCCCCAAATAAGGGGAATTTCTGCCTTTTTGCCCCAAAATATGGGGAATTTCAGGATTTTACCTCAAAATAAGGGGAATTTCAGCCTTTTTGCACCAAAATATGGGGAATTTCTGCCTTTTTGCCACAAAATAAGAAAAATTTCTGCAAGTCTGTAACAATATAAAAGAAATTTCTAAAATTTTGCCCCAAAATAAAGGAAATTTCTGATTTTTGCCCCAAAATAAAAAGAATTTCTCTATTTTTGCCCCAAAATAAAGGGAAATTCTGCCTTTTAGCCCCAAAATTAGGGGAGTTTCTGCAATTTTGCTCCAAAATACGAGAAATTTCTGCCTTTTTACCCGAAATTAAGTGGATTTTCTGCCTTTTTGCCTCCAAATAAGGGAAATTTCTGCAATTTTATCCCAAAATAAGGGAAATTTCTGCCTTTTTGCCCCAAAATAAGGGGAATTTCTGCCGTTTTGCCCTGAAATATGTGAAATTTCTGCAATTTTACCCCAAAATAAGGTGAATTTCTGCATTTTGCCCCAAAATAATGGGAATTTCTGCCTTTTTGCCCCAAAATAAGAAAAATTTTTGCCCTTTTTCTCTGAAATAAGTGAAATTTCTGCAATTTTGCCCTTAAATAAGGGAAATTTCTGCAATTTTTCCCCATAATAAGGGAAATTTCTGCAATTTTGCCCCAAAATAAGGGGAATTTCTGTTTTTGTCCCCAAATAAGGGAAATTTCTGCAATTTTGCCCTAAAATAAGGGGATTTTCTGCATTTTTTGCCAAAAATAAGGGGAATTTCTGACATTTTGCCGCAAAATAAGTGAAATTTCTGCAGTTTTACCCCAAAATAAGGAAAATTTCTGCCTTTTTGCCCAAAAATTAGGGGAATTTCTGCAATTTTGCTCCAAAATACAAAGAATTTCTGCCTTTTTGCCCGAAAATAAAGGGAATGCATACCTTTTTGCCATAAAAAAGCAAATTTCTTCATTTTTGCCCCAAAATAAGGGGATTTTCCACCTTTTTGACTCAAAATAAGTGCAATTTCTGCCTTTTCCCCAAAATAAACGAAATTTCTGCAGTTTTGCCCCAAAATAAGGGGAATTTCAGCCTTATTACCTCAAAATAAGGGGAATTTCTGCATTTTTGCCCCAAAATATGGGGAATTTCTGACTTTTTGCCCCAAAATAAGAAAAATTTCTGCAATTTTGTACCAAAATAAAAAAAATTTCTGCCTTTTTGCCCCCCCAAAAAAATTTCTGCCTTTTTTTTCTCAAATACCTGGAATTTCTGCAATTTTGCCCCAAAATAAGGGAAATTTCTGCAATTTTGCCCCAATGTAAAGGAAATTTCTGCAATTTTGCCCCAAAATAAGGGGAATTTCTGACTGTTTGCTCCCGAAAAAGGAGATTTTCTGTCTTTTTGCCCCAAAATAAGGAGAATTTCTGCATTTTTGCCCGAAAATTAAGAGAATTTCTGCAATTTTGCTTCAAAATACAGGGAATTTCTGCCTTTTAGCCCCAAAATAAAGGGAATTTCTGCATTTTACCTCAAATTGAGAATAATTTCTGCCTTTTGCCTCAAAATAAGGGGAATTTTCTGCCTTTTTGTTTCAAAATAAGATAAATTCCTTCAATTTTGTACCATAATAAAAGAAATTTCTGCTCTTTGCCCCAAAATAAAAGGAATTTCTGACTTTTTGCCCTGAAATAAATGAAATTTCTGCAATTTTGCCCGAAAATAAGGGAAATTTGTGCCTCTTTGCCCCAAAATAAGAAGAAGTTTTGCCTTTTGCCCCAAAATATGGGGAATTTCAGCATTTTACCTCAAAATAAGAATTTCAGCCTTTTTGCCCCAAAATAAGGAAAATTTCTGCAATTTTGCCCCAAAATAAGGGGAATTTCTTCCTTTTTGCCCCAAAATAAAGGATATTTCAGCCTTTTTACCTGAAAATAAGTGAAATTTCTGCAATTTTGCCCCAAATAAGGGAAATTTCTGCAATTTTGCCTCAAAATACGGTAAATTCCTGCAATTTTGCCCCAAAATAAGTGGAATTTCTGAGTTTTGTCCCAAAATAAGGGGAATTTCTGTCTTTTTGCCCCAACATATAGGGAATTTCTGCCTTTTTGCCCAACAATTAGGGGAATTTCTTCATTTTTGCTTCAAAATAAGGGGAATTTCTGCCTTTTTGCCTCTAAAGAAGTGGAATTTCTGTATTTTCCTTCCAAAACAAAGGGAATTTCTGTGTTTTTTGCCCCAAAATAAGGAAAATTTCTGACTTATTACCCTGAAATAAGTTAAATATTTGCAATTTTGCCCCAAAATAAGGGAAATTTCTGCCTTTTTTGCCCCAAAATAATGGGAATTTCAGCCTTTTTACCTCAAAATAAGGGGAATTTCTGCATTTTTGCCAAAAAATATTAGGAATTTCTGCCTTTTTGCCCCAAAATAAGAAAAATTTCTGCCATTTTTACCTGAAATAAGTGAAATTTCTGCAATTGTGCCCCAAAATAAGTAAAATTTCTGCAATTTTGCCCCAAAATAAGGGAAATTTCTGGAATTTTGCCCCAAAATAAGTGGAATTTCTGAGTTTTGCCCCAAAATAAGGAGAATTTCTGTCTTTTTGCCCCAACATATAGGGAATTTCTGCCTTTTTGCCCCACAATTAGGGGATTTTCTTCAATTCTGCTCCAAAATAGGGGGAATTTCTGCTTTTTTGCCCGAAAATAAGGGGAATGTATACCTTTTGCCACAAAAAAGAGAAATTTCGTCATTTTTGCCCCAAATTAGAGGAATTTCTGCCTTCTTCCCTCAAAATAAGTGAAATTTCTGCCTTTTTACCAAAAAATGAACGGAATTTCTGTCTTTTTGCCCCAAAATAAAAGGAATTTTTGAATTTTGCCCTGAAATAAGTGAAATTTCTGCAATTTTGCCCCAAAATAAGGGAAATTTCTGCCTTTTTGCCACAAAATGAAGGGAATTTCTGTATTTTTGCCCCAAAATAAGGGGAATTTCAGCATTTTACCTCATAATAAGGCAAATTTCTGCCTTTTTGCCCCAAAATATGGGGAATTTCTTCATTTTTGCCCCAAAATAAAGAAAATTTCTGCAATTTTGTACCAAAATAAAAGAAATTTCTGCCTTTTTGCCCCAAAATAAGAGAAATTTCTGCACTTTTTCCCAGAAATAAGTGAAATTTCTGCAATTTTGCCCCAAAATAAGGGAAATTTCTGCAATTTTGCCTCAAAAGAAAGAAAATTTCTGCAATTTTGTACCAAAATAAAAGAAATTTCTGCCTTTTTGCCCCAAAATAAGAGAAATTTCTGCACTTTTTCCCTGAAATAAGTGAAATTTCTGCAATTTTGCCCCAAAATAAGGGAAATTTCTGCAATTTTGCCCCAAAATAAAGAAAATTTCTGCAATTTTACCCCAAAAGAAGGGGAATTTTTGACTTTTTGCCCTGAAATAAGGAGAATTTCTGTCTTTTTGTTCCAAAATAATGTGAATTTCTGAATTTTCCTTCAAAATTAGGGAAATATGTGCAATTGTGCTTCAAAATACGGGGAAATCTGCCTTATTGCACAAAAATAAAGGGAATTTCTCCATTTTTGCACCAATATAAGGGGAATTTCTGAAATTTAGCTTTAAAATATGGGGAATTTCTGCGTTATTGTCCGAGATAAAGTTGAATTTCTGACTTTTTGCCCTGAAATATTTGAAATTTCTGCAATTTTACCCCAAAATAAGGGGAATTTCTGTTTTTGGCCCCAAAATTAAGGGAATTTCTGCTTTTTGCCCCAAAATAAGGCAAATATCTGACTTTTTGCCCAGAAATAATTGAAATTTCTGCAATTTTGTCCCAAAATAATAGGAATTTCTGCCTTTTTGCCGAAAATAAGGGGAATTTCAGCATTTTACCTTCAAATAAGGGGAATTTCTGCCTTTTTGCCACAAAATAAGGGGAATTTCTGCCCTATTGCCCTTAAATAAGGAAAATTTCTGCTTTTCTGCCCCAATTAACGGGAATTTCTGCCTTTTTGCCACAAAGTAAAGGGAATTTCTGCCTTTTTGCCCCAAAATAATGGGAATTTCAGCCTTTTTACCTCAAAATAAGGGGAATTTCTGCCTTTTTCCCCAAAATATGGGTAATTTTTGCCTTTTTGTTCCAAAATAAGGAAAATTTCTACAATTTTGTATCAAAATAAAAGAAATTTCTGTTTTTGCCCCAAAATAAAAGGAATTTCTGACTTTTTGCCCTGAAATAAATGAAATTCCTGCAATTATGCCCGAAAATAAGGGAAATTTGGGCCTTTTTGCCCCCAAATGAGGGGAATTTCTGCCTTTTTGCCCCAAAATATGGGAAATTTCAGGATTTTACCTCAAAATAAGGGGAATTTCAGCCTTTTAGCACCAAAATATGGGGAATTTCTGCCTTTTTGCCACAAAATAAGAAAAATTTCTGCAAGTCTGTAACAATATAAAAGAAATTTCTAAAATTTTGCCCCAAAATAAAGGAAATTTTTGATTTTTGCCCCAAAATAAAGGGAATTTCTGCCTTTTTGCCCCAAAATTAGGGGAGTTTCTGCAATTTTGCTCCAAAATACGAGAAATTTCTGCCTTTTTACCCGAAATTAAGTGGATTTTCTGCCTTTTTGCCCCCAAATAAGAAAAAATTTCTGCAATTTTATCCCAAAATAAGGGAAATTTCTGCCTTTTTGCCCCAAAATAAGGGGAATTTCTGCCGTTTTGCCCCGAAATATGTGAAATTTCTGCAATTTTACACCAAAATAATGTGAATTTCTGCCTTTTTGCCCCAAAATAATGGGAATTTCTGCCTTTTTGCCCCAAAATAAGAAAAATTTTTGCTTTTTTTTCTCTGAAATAAGTGAAATTTCTGCAATTTTGCCCTAAAATAAAGGAAATTTCTGCAATTTTTTCCCATAATAAGGGAAATTTCTGCAATTTTGCCCCAAAATAAGGGGAATTTCTGTTTTTGCCCCCAAATAAGGGAAATTTCTGCAATTTTGCCCTAAAATAAGGGGATTTTCTGCATTTTTTGCCAAAAATAAAAGGAATTTCTGACATTTTGCCGCAAAATAAGTGAAATTTCTGCAGTTTTACCCCAAAATAAGGAAAATTTCTGCCTTTTTGCGCAAAAATTAGGGGAATTTCTGCAATTTTGCTCCAAAATACAAAGAATTTCTGCCTTTTTGCCCGAAAATAAAGGGAATGTATACCTTTTTGACATAAAAAAGCAAATTTCTTCATTTTTGCCCCAAAATAAGGGGAATTTCCACCTTTTTGACTCAAAATAAGTGCAATTTCTGCCTTTTCCCCAAAATAAACGAAATTTCTGTCTTTTTGCCCCAAAATAAGGGGAATTTCAGCCTTTTTACCTCAAAATAAGGGGAATTTCTGCCGTTTTGCCCCAAAATTTCGGGAATTTCTGACTTTTTGCCCCAAAATAAGAAAAATTTCTGCAATTTTGTACCAAAATAAAAAAAATTTCTGCCTTTTTGCCCCCCCATAAAAATTTCTGCCTATTTTCCCTGAAATACGTGAAATTTCTGCAATTTTGCCCCAAAATAAGGGAAATTTCTACAATTTTGCCCCAATGTAAAGGAAATTTCAGCAATTTTGCCCCAAAATTAGGGGAATTTGTGACTGTTTGCTCCCGAAAAAGGAGATTTTCTGTCTTTTTGCCCCATAATAAGGAGAATTTCTGCCTTTTTGCCTGAAAATTATGAGAATTTCTGCAATTTTGCTTCAAAATACAGGGAATTTCTGTTTTTTAGCCCCAAAATAAAGGGAATTTCTGCATTTTACCTCAAATTGAGAATAATTTCTGCCTTTTGCCTCAAAATAAGGGGAATTTTCTGCCTTTTTGTTTCAAAATAAGAAAAATTTCTTCAATTTTGTACCATAATAAAAGAAATTTCTGCTCTTTGCCCCAAAATAAAAGGAATTTCTGACTTTTTGCCCTGAAATAAATGAAATTTCTGCAATTTTGCCCGAAAATAAGGGAAATTTGTGCCTCTTTGCACCAAAATAAAAAGAAGTTTTGCCTTTTGCCCCAAAATATGGGGAATTTCAGCATTTTACCTCAAAATAAGAATTTCAGCCTTTTTGCCCCAAAATAAGGAAAATTTCTGCAATTTTGCCCCAAAATGAGGGGAATTTCTTCCTTTTTGCCCCAAAATAAAGGATATTTCAGCCTTTTTACCTGAAAATAAGTGAAATTTCTGCAATTTTGCCCCAAATAAGGGAAATTTCTGCAATTTTGCCTCAAAATAAGGTAAATTCCTGCAATTTTGCCCCAAAATAAGTGGAATTTCTGAGTTTTGTCCCAAAATAAGGAGAATTTCTGTCTTTTTGCCCCAACATATAAAGAATTTCTGCCTTTTTGTCCAAAAATTAGGGGAATTTCTGCAATTTTGCTCCAAAATACAAAGAATTTCTGCCTTTTTGCCCGAAAATAAAGGAATGCATACCTTTTTGCCATAAAAAAGCAAATTTCTTCATTTTTGCCCCAAAATAAGGGGATTTTCCACCTTTTTGACTGAAAATAAGTGCAATTTCTGCCTTTTCCCCAAAATAAACGAAATTTCTGCCGTTTTGCCCCAAAATAAGGGGAATTTCAGCCTTATTACCTCAAAATAAGGGGAATTTCTGCATTTTTGCCCCAAAATATGGGGAATTTCTGACTTTTTGCCCCAAAATAAGAAAAATTTCTGCAATTTTGTACCAAAATAAAAAAAATTTCTGCCTTTTTGCCCCCCCAAAAAAATTTCTGCCTTTTTTTTCTCAAATACCTGAAATTTCTGCAATTTTGCCCCAAAATAAGGGAAATTTCTGCAATTTTGCCCCAATGTAAAGGAAATTTCTGCAATTTTGCCCCAAAATAAGGGGAATTTCTGACTGTTTGCTCCCGAAAAAGGAGATTTTCTGTCTTTTTGCCCCAAAATAAGGAGAATTTCTGCCTTTTTGCCCGAAAATTATGAGAATTTCTGCAATTTTGCTTCAAAATACAGGGAATTTCTGCCTTTTAGCCCCAAAATAAAGGGAATTTCTGCATTTTACCTCAAATTGAGAATAATTTCTGCCTTTTGCCTCAAAATAAGGGGAATTTTCTGCCTTTTTGTTTCAAAATAAGATAAATTTCTTCAATTTTGTACCATAATAAAAGAAATTTCTGCTCTTTGCCCCAAAATAAAAGGAATTTCTGACTTTTTGCCCTGAAATAAATGAAATTTCTGCAATTTTGCCCGAAAATAAGGGAAATTTGTGCCTCTTTGCCCCAAAATAAGAAGAAGTTTTGCCTTTTGCCCCAAAATATGGGGAATTTCAGCATTTTACCTCAAAATAAGAATTTCAGCCTTTTTGCCCCAAAATAAGGAAAATTTCTGCAATTTTGCCCCAAAATAAGGGGAATTTCTTCCTTTTTGCCCCAAAATAAAGGATATTTCAGCCTTTTTACCTGAAAATAAGTGAAATTTCTGCAATTTTGCCCCAAAATAAGGGAAATTTCTGCAATTTTGCCCCAAAATAAGGGGAATTTCTGTTTTTGTCCCCAAATAAGGGAAATTTCTGCAATTTTGCCCTAAAATAAGGGGATTTTCTGCATTTTTTGCCAAAAATAAGGGGAATTTCTGACATTTTGCCGCAAAATAAGTGAAATTTCTGCAGTTTTACCCCAAAATAAGGAAAATTTCTGCCTTTTTGCCCAAAAATTAGGGGAATTTCTGCAATTTTGCTCCAAAATACAAAGAATTTCTGCCTTTTTGCCCGAAAATAAAGGGAATGCATACCTTTTTGCCATAAAAAAGCAAATTTCTTCATTTTTGCCCCAAAATAAGGGGATTTTCCACCTTTTTGACTCAAAATAAGTGCAATTTCTGCCTTTTCCCCAAAATAAACGAAATTTCTGCAGTTTTGCCCCAAAATAAGGGGAATTTCAGCCTTATTACCTCAAAATAAGGGGAATTTCTGCATTTTTGCCCCAAAATATGGGGAATTTCTGACTTTTTGCCCCAAAATAAGAAAAATTTCTGCAATTTTGTACCAAAATAAAAAAAATTTCTGCCTTTTTGCCCCCCCAAAAAAATTTCTGCCTTTTTTTTCTCAAATACCTGGAATTTCTGCAATTTTGCCCCAAAATAAGGGAAATTTCTGCAATTTTGCCCCAATGTAAAGGAAATTTCTGCAATTTTGCCCCAAAATAAGGGGAATTTCTGACTGTTTGCTCCCGAAAAAGGAGATTTTCTGTCTTTTTGCCCCAAAATAAGGAGAATTTCTGCATTTTTGCCCGAAAATTAAGAGAATTTCTGCAATTTTGCTTCAAAATACAGGGAATTTCTGCCTTTTAGCCCCAAAATAAAGGGAATTTCTGCATTTTACCTCAAATTGAGAATAATTTCTGCCTTTTGCCTCAAAATAAGGGGAATTTTCTGCCTTTTTGTTTCAAAATAAGATAAATTCCTTCAATTTTGTACCATAATAAAAGAAATTTCTGCTCTTTGCCCCAAAATAAAAGGAATTTCTGACTTTTTGCCCTGAAATAAATGAAATTTCTGCAATTTTGCCCGAAAATAAGGGAAATTTGTGCCTCTTTGCCCCAAAATAAGAAGAAGTTTTGCCTTTTGCCCCAAAATATGGGGAATTTCAGCATTTTACCTCAAAATAAGAATTTCAGCCTTTTTGCCCCAAAATAAGGAAAATTTCTGCAATTTTGCCCCAAAATAAGGGGAATTTCTTCCTTTTTGCCCCAAAATAAAGGATATTTCAGCCTTTTTACCTGAAAATAAGTGAAATTTCTGCAATTTTGCCCCAAATAAGGGAAATTTCTGCAATTTTGCCTCAAAATACGGTAAATTCCTGCAATTTTGCCCCAAAATAAGTGGAATTTCTGAGTTTTGTCCCAAAATAAGGGGAATTTCTGTCTTTTTGCCCCAACATATAGGGAATTTCTGCCTTTTTGCCCAACAATTAGGGGAATTTCTTCATTTTTGCTTCAAAATAAGGGGAATTTCTGCCTTTTTGCCTCTAAAGAAGTGGAATTTCTGTATTTTCCTTCCAAAACAAAGGGAATTTCTGTGTTTTTTGCCCCAAAATAAGGAAAATTTCTGACTTATTACCCTGAAATAAGTTAAATATTTGCAATTTTGCCCCAAAATAAGGGAAATTTCTGCCTTTTTTGCCCCAAAATAATGGGAATTTCAGCCTTTTTACCTCAAAATAAGGGGAATTTCTGCATTTTTGCCAAAAAATATTAGGAATTTCTGCCTTTTTGCCCCAAAATAAGAAAAATTTCTGCCATTTTTACCTGAAATAAGTGAAATTTCTGCAATTGTGCCCCAAAATAAGTAAAATTTCTGCAATTTTGCCCCAAAATAAGGGAAATTTCTGGAATTTTGCCCCAAAATAAGTGGAATTTCTGAGTTTTGCCCCAAAATAAGGAGAATTTCTGTCTTTTTGCCCCAACATATAGGGAATTTCTGCCTTTTTGCCCCACAATTAGGGGATTTTCTTCAATTCTGCTCCAAAATAGGGGGAATTTCTGCTTTTTTGCCCGAAAATAAGGGGAATGTATACCTTTTGCCACAAAAAAGAGAAATTTCGTCATTTTTGCCCCAAATTAGAGGAATTTCTGCCTTCTTCCCTCAAAATAAGTGAAATTTCTGCCTTTTTACCAAAAAATGAACGGAATTTCTGTCTTTTTGCCCCAAAATAAAAGGAATTTTTGAATTTTGCCCTGAAATAAGTGAAATTTCTGCAATTTTGCCCCAAAATAAGGGAAATTTCTGCCTTTTTGCCACAAAATGAAGGGAATTTCTGTATTTTTGCCCCAAAATAAGGGGAATTTCAGCATTTTACCTCATAATAAGGCAAATTTCTGCCTTTTTGCCCCAAAATATGGGGAATTTCTTCATTTTTGCCCCAAAATAAAGAAAATTTCTGCAATTTTGTACCAAAATAAAAGAAATTTCTGCCTTTTTGCCCCAAAATAAGAGAAATTTCTGCACTTTTTCCCAGAAATAAGTGAAATTTCTGCAATTTTGCCCCAAAATAAGGGAAATTTCTGCAATTTTGCCTCAAAAGAAAGAAAATTTCTGCAATTTTGTACCAAAATAAAAGAAATTTCTGCCTTTTTGCCCCAAAATAAGAGAAATTTCTGCACTTTTTCCCTGAAATAAGTGAAATTTCTGCAATTTTGCCCCAAAATAAGGGAAATTTCTGCAATTTTGCCCCAAAATAAAGAAAATTTCTGCAATTTTACCCCAAAAGAAGGGGAATTTTTGACTTTTTGCCCTGAAATAAGGAGAATTTCTGTCTTTTTGTTCCAAAATAATGTGAATTTCTGAATTTTCCTTCAAAATTAGGGAAATATGTGCAATTGTGCTTCAAAATACGGGGAAATCTGCCTTATTGCACAAAAATAAAGGGAATTTCTCCATTTTTGCACCAATATAAGGGGAATTTCTGAAATTTAGCTTTAAAATATGGGGAATTTCTGCGTTATTGTCCGAGATAAAGTTGAATTTCTGACTTTTTGCCCTGAAATATTTGAAATTTCTGCAATTTTACCCCAAAATAAGGGGAATTTCTGTTTTTGGCCCCAAAATTAAGGGAATTTCTGCTTTTTGCCCCAAAATAAGGCAAATATCTGACTTTTTGCCCAGAAATAATTGAAATTTCTGCAATTTTGTCCCAAAATAATAGGAATTTCTGCCTTTTTGCCGAAAATAAGGGGAATTTCAGCATTTTACCTTCAAATAAGGGGAATTTCTGCCTTTTTGCCACAAAATAAGGGGAATTTCTGCCCTATTGCCCTTAAATAAGGAAAATTTCTGCTTTTCTGCCCCAATTAACGGGAATTTCTGCCTTTTTGCCACAAAGTAAAGGGAATTTCTGCCTTTTTGCCCCAAAATAATGGGAATTTCAGCCTTTTTACCTCAAAATAAGGGGAATTTCTGCCTTTTTCCCCAAAATATGGGTAATTTTTGCCTTTTTGTTCCAAAATAAGGAAAATTTCTACAATTTTGTATCAAAATAAAAGAAATTTCTGTTTTTGCCCCAAAATAAAAGGAATTTCTGACTTTTTGCCCTGAAATAAATGAAATTCCTGCAATTATGCCCGAAAATAAGGGAAATTTGGGCCTTTTTGCCCCCAAATGAGGGGAATTTCTGCCTTTTTGCCCCAAAATATGGGAAATTTCAGGATTTTACCTCAAAATAAGGGGAATTTCAGCCTTTTAGCACCAAAATATGGGGAATTTCTGCCTTTTTGCCACAAAATAAGAAAAATTTCTGCAAGTCTGTAACAATATAAAAGAAATTTCTAAAATTTTGCCCCAAAATAAAGGAAATTTTTGATTTTTGCCCCAAAATAAAGGGAATTTCTGCCTTTTTGCCCCAAAATTAGGGGAGTTTCTGCAATTTTGCTCCAAAATACGAGAAATTTCTGCCTTTTTACCCGAAATTAAGTGGATTTTCTGCCTTTTTGCCCCCAAATAAGAAAAAATTTCTGCAATTTTATCCCAAAATAAGGGAAATTTCTGCCTTTTTGCCCCAAAATAAGGGGAATTTCTGCCGTTTTGCCCCGAAATATGTGAAATTTCTGCAATTTTACACCAAAATAATGTGAATTTCTGCCTTTTTGCCCCAAAATAATGGGAATTTCTGCCTTTTTGCCCCAAAATAAGAAAAATTTTTGCTTTTTTTTCTCTGAAATAAGTGAAATTTCTGCAATTTTGCCCTAAAATAAAGGAAATTTCTGCAATTTTTTCCCATAATAAGGGAAATTTCTGCAATTTTGCCCCAAAATAAGGGGAATTTCTGTTTTTGCCCCCAAATAAGGGAAATTTCTGCAATTTTGCCCTAAAATAAGGGGATTTTCTGCATTTTTTGCCAAAAATAAAAGGAATTTCTGACATTTTGCCGCAAAATAAGTGAAATTTCTGCAGTTTTACCCCAAAATAAGGAAAATTTCTGCCTTTTTGCGCAAAAATTAGGGGAATTTCTGCAATTTTGCTCCAAAATACAAAGAATTTCTGCCTTTTTGCCCGAAAATAAAGGGAATGTATACCTTTTTGACATAAAAAAGCAAATTTCTTCATTTTTGCCCCAAAATAAGGGGAATTTCCACCTTTTTGACTCAAAATAAGTGCAATTTCTGCCTTTTCCCCAAAATAAACGAAATTTCTGTCTTTTTGCCCCAAAATAAGGGGAATTTCAGCCTTTTTACCTCAAAATAAGGGGAATTTCTGCCGTTTTGCCCCAAAATTTCGGGAATTTCTGACTTTTTGCCCCAAAATAAGAAAAATTTCTGCAATTTTGTACCAAAATAAAAAAAATTTCTGCCTTTTTGCCCCCCCATAAAAATTTCTGCCTATTTTCCCTGAAATACGTGAAATTTCTGCAATTTTGCCCCAAAATAAGGGAAATTTCTACAATTTTGCCCCAATGTAAAGGAAATTTCAGCAATTTTGCCCCAAAATTAGGGGAATTTGTGACTGTTTGCTCCCGAAAAAGGAGATTTTCTGTCTTTTTGCCCCATAATAAGGAGAATTTCTGCCTTTTTGCCTGAAAATTATGAGAATTTCTGCAATTTTGCTTCAAAATACAGGGAATTTCTGTTTTTTAGCCCCAAAATAAAGGGAATTTCTGCATTTTACCTCAAATTGAGAATAATTTCTGCCTTTTGCCTCAAAATAAGGGGAATTTTCTGCCTTTTTGTTTCAAAATAAGAAAAATTTCTTCAATTTTGTACCATAATAAAAGAAATTTCTGCTCTTTGCCCCAAAATAAAAGGAATTTCTGACTTTTTGCCCTGAAATAAATGAAATTTCTGCAATTTTGCCCGAAAATAAGGGAAATTTGTGCCTCTTTGCACCAAAATAAAAAGAAGTTTTGCCTTTTGCCCCAAAATATGGGGAATTTCAGCATTTTACCTCAAAATAAGAATTTCAGCCTTTTTGCCCCAAAATAAGGAAAATTTCTGCAATTTTGCCCCAAAATGAGGGGAATTTCTTCCTTTTTGCCCCAAAATAAAGGATATTTCAGCCTTTTTACCTGAAAATAAGTGAAATTTCTGCAATTTTGCCCCAAATAAGGGAAATTTCTGCAATTTTGCCTCAAAATAAGGTAAATTCCTGCAATTTTGCCCCAAAATAAGTGGAATTTCTGAGTTTTGTCCCAAAATAAGGAGAATTTCTGTCTTTTTGCCCCAACATATAAAGAATTTCTGCCTTTTTGTCCAAAAATTAGGGGAATTTCTGCAATTTTGCTCCAAAATACAAAGAATTTCTGCCTTTTTGCCCGAAAATAAAGGAATGCATACCTTTTTGCCATAAAAAAGCAAATTTCTTCATTTTTGCCCCAAAATAAGGGGATTTTCCACCTTTTTGACTGAAAATAAGTGCAATTTCTGCCTTTTCCCCAAAATAAACGAAATTTCTGCCGTTTTGCCCCAAAATAAGGGGAATTTCAGCCTTATTACCTCAAAATAAGGGGAATTTCTGCATTTTTGCCCCAAAATATGGGGAATTTCTGACTTTTTGCCCCAAAATAAGAAAAATTTCTGCAATTTTGTACCAAAATAAAAAAAATTTCTGCCTTTTTGCCCCCCCAAAAAAATTTCTGCCTTTTTTTTCTCAAATACCTGAAATTTCTGCAATTTTGCCCCAAAATAAGGGAAATTTCTGCAATTTTGCCCCAATGTAAAGGAAATTTCTGCAATTTTGCCCCAAAATAAGGGGAATTTCTGACTGTTTGCTCCCGAAAAAGGAGATTTTCTGTCTTTTTGCCCCAAAATAAGGAGAATTTCTGCCTTTTTGCCCGAAAATTATGAGAATTTCTGCAATTTTGCTTCAAAATACAGGGAATTTCTGCCTTTTAGCCCCAAAATAAAGGGAATTTCTGCATTTTACCTCAAATTGAGAATAATTTCTGCCTTTTGCCTCAAAATAAGGGGAATTTTCTGCCTTTTTGTTTCAAAATAAGATAAATTTCTTCAATTTTGTACCATAATAAAAGAAATTTCTGCTCTTTGCCCCAAAATAAAAGGAATTTCTGACTTTTTGCCCTGAAATAAATGAAATTTCTGCAATTTTGCCCGAAAATAAGGGAAATTTGTGCCTCTTTGCCCCAAAATAAGAAGAAGTTTTGCCTTTTGCCCCAAAATATGGGGAATTTCAGCATTTTACCTCAAAATAAGAATTTCAGCCTTTTTGCCCCAAAATAAGGAAAATTTCTGCAATTTTGCCCCAAAATAAGGGGACTTTCTTCCTTTTTGCCCCAAAATAAAGGATATTTCAGCCTTTTTACCTGAAAATAAGTGAAATTTCTGCAATTTTGCCCCAAATAAGGGAAATTTCTGCAATTTTGCCTCAAAATAAGGTAAATTCCTGCAATTTTGCCCCAAAATAAGTGGAATTTCTGAGTTTTGTCCCAAAATAAGGAGAATTTCTGTCTTTTTGCCCCAACATATAGGGAATTTCTGCCTTTTTGCCCAACAATTAGGGGAATTTCTTCATTTTTGCTTCAAAATAAGGGGAATTTCTGCCTTTTTGCCTCTAAAGAAGTGGAATTTCTGTATTTTCCTTCCAAAACAAAGGGAATTTCTGTGTTTTTTGCCCCAAAATAAGGAAAATTTCTGACTTATTACCCTGAAATAAGTTAAATATTTGCAATTTTGCCCCAAAATAAGGGAAATTTCTGCCTTTTTGCCCCAAAATAAGGGGAATTTCAGCCTTTTTACCTCAAAATAAGGGGAATTTCTGCATTTTTGCCACAAAATATTAGGAATTTCTGCCTTTTTGCCCCAAAATAAGAAAAATTTCTGCCTTTTTTTTATCTGAAATAAGTGAAATTTCTGCAATTGTGCCCCAAAATAAGTAAAATTTCTGCAATTTTGCCCCAAAATAAGGGAAATTTCTGGAATTTTGCCCCAAAATAAGTGGAATTTCTGAGTTTTGTCCCAAAATAAGGAGAATTTCTGTCTTTTTGCCCCAACATATAGGGAATTTCTGCCTTTTTGCCCAACAATTAGGGGAATTTCTTCATTTTTGCTTCAAAATAAGGGGAATTTCTGCCTTTTTGCCTCTAAAGAAGTGGAATTTCTGTATTTTCCTTCCAAAACAAAGGGAATTTCTGTGTTTTTTGCCCCAAAATAAGGAAAATTTCTGACTTATTACCCTGAAATAAGTTAAATATTTGCAATTTTGCCCCAAAATAAGGGAAATTTCTGCCTTTTTGCCCCAAAATAAGGGGAATTTCAGCCTTTTTACCTCAAAATAAGGGGAATTTCTGCATTTTTGCCACAAAATATTAGGAATTTCTGCCTTTTTGCCCCAAAATAAGAAAAATTTCTGCCATTTTTACCTGAAATAAGTGAAATTTCTGCAATTGTGCCCCAAAATAAGTAAAATTTCTGCAATTTTGCCCCAAAATAAGGGAAATTTCTGGAATTTTGCCCCAAAATAAGTGGAATTTCTGAGTTTTGCCCCAAAATAAGGAGAATTTCTGTCTTTTTGCCCCAACATATAGGGAATTTCTGCCTTTTTGCCCCACAATTAGGAGATTTTCTTCAATTCTGCTCCAAAATAGGGGGAATTTCTGCTTTTTTTCCCGAAAATAAGGGGAATGTATACCTTTTGCCACAAAAAAGAGAAATTTCGTCATTTTTGCCCCAAAATAAGAGGAATTTCTGCCTTCTTCCCTCAAAATAAGTGAAAATTCTGCCTTTTTACCTAAAAATGAACGGAATTTCTGTCTTTTTGCCCCAAAATAAAAGGAATTTTTGAATTTTGCCCTGAAATAAGTGAAATTTCTGCAATTTTGCCCCAAAATAAGGGAAATTTCTGCCTTTTTGCCACAAAATGAAGGGAATTTCTGTATTTTTGCCCCAAAATAAGGGGAATTTCAGCATTATACCTCATAATAAGGCAAATCTCTGCCTTTTTGCCCCAAAATATGGGGAATTTCTTCATTTTTGCCCCAAAATAAAGAAAATTTCTGCAATTTTGTACCAAAATAAAAGAAATTTCTGCCTTTTTGCCCCAAAATAAGAGAAATTTCTGCACTTTTTCCCTGAAATAAGTGAAATTTCTGCAATTTTGCCCCAAAATAAGGGAAATTTCTGCAATTTTGCCCCAAAATAAAGAAAATTTCTGCAATTTTGTACCAAAATAAAAGAAATTTCTGCCTTTTTGCCCCAAAATAAGAGAAATTTCTGCACTTTTTCCCTGAAATAAGTGAAATTTCTGCAATTTTGCCCCAAAATAAGAGAAATTTCTGCAATTTTGCCCCAAAATAAAGAAAATTTCTGCAATTTTACCCCAAAAGAAGGAGAATTTCTGACTTTTTGCCCTGAAATAAGGAGAATTTCTGTCTTTTTGTTCCAAAATAATGTGAATTTCTGCATTTTCCTTCAAAATTAGGGAAATATGTGCAATTTTGCTTCAAAATACGGGGAAATCTGCCTTATTGCACAAAAATAAAGGGAATTTCTCCATTTTTGCACCAATATAAGGGGAATTTCTGAAATTTAGCTTTAAAATATGGGGAATTTCTGCGTTATTGTCCGAAATAAAGTTGAATTTCTGACTTTTTGCCCTGAAATATTTGAAATTTCTGCAATTTTACCCCAAAATAAGGGGAATTTCTGTTTTTGGCCCCAAAATTAAGGGAATTTCTGCTTTTTGCCCCAAAATAAGGCAAATATCTGACTTTTTGCCCAGAAATAATTGAAATTTCTGCAATTTTGCCCCAAAATAATAGGAATTTCTGCCTTTTTGCCGAAAATAAGGGGAATTTCAGCATTTTACCTTCAAATAAGGGGAATTTCTGCCTTTTTGCCACAAAATAAGGGGAATTTCTGCCCTATTGCCCTTAAATAAGGAAAATTTCTGCTTTTCTGCCCAAATTAACGGGAATTTCTGCCTTTTTGCCACAAAGTAAAGGGAATTTCTGCCTTTTTGCCCCAAAATAACGGGAATTTCAGCCTTTTTACCTCAAAATAAGGGGAATTTCTGCCTTTTTCCCCAAAATATGGGTAATTTTTGCCTTTTTGTTCCAAAATAAGGAAAATTTCTACAATTTTGTATCAAAATAAAAGAAATTTCTGTTTTTGCCCGAAAATAAAAGGAATTTCTGACTTTTTGCCCTGAAATAAATGAAATTCCTGCAATTATGCCCGAAAATAAGGGAAATTTGGGCCTTTTTGCCCCCAAATGAGGGGAATTTCTGCCTTTTTGCCCCAAAATATGGGGAATTTCAGGATTTTACCTCAAAATAAGGGGAATTTCAGCCTTTTTGCACCAAAATATGGGGAATTTCTGCCTTTTTGCCACAAAATAAGAAAAATTTCTGCAAGTCTGTAACAATATAAAAGAAATTTCTAAAATTTTGCCCCAAAATAAAGGAAATTTCTGATTTTTGCCCCAAAATAAAAAGAATTTCTCTATTTTTGCCCCAAAATAAAGGGAATTTCTGCCTTTTTGCCCCAAAATTAGGGGAGTTTCTGCAATTTTGCTCCAAAATACGAGAAATTTCTGCCTTTTTACCCGAAATTAAGTGGATTTTCTGCCTTTTTGCCCCCAAATAAGAAAAAATTTCTGCAATTTTATCCCAAAATAAGGGAAATTTCTGCCTTTTTGCCCCAAAATAAGGGGAATTTCTGCCGTTTTGCCCCGAAATATGTGAAATTTCTGCAATTTTACCCCAAAATAAGGTGAATTTCTGCCTTTTTGCCCCAAAATAATGGGAATTTCTGCCTTTTTGCCCCAAAATAAGAAAAATTTTTGCTTTTTTTTCTCTGAAATAAGTAAAATTTCTGCAATTTTGCCCTAAAATAAAGGAAATTTCTGCAATTTTTCCCCATAATAAGGGAAATTTCTGCAATTTTGCCCCAAAATAAGGGGAATTTCTGTTTTTGCTCCAAATAAGGGAAATTTCTGCAATTTTGCCCTAAAATAAGGGGATTTTCTGCATTTTTTGCCAAAAATAAGGGGAATTTCTGACATTTTGCCACAAAATAAGTGAAATTTCTGCAGTTTTACCCCAAAATAAGGAAAATTTCTGCCTTTTTGCGCAAAAATTAAGGGAATTTATGCAATTTTGCTCCAAAATACAAAGAATTTCTGCCTTTTTGCCCGAAAATAAAGGGAATGTATACCTTTTTGACATAAAAAAGCAAATTTCTTCATTTTTGCCCCAAAATAAGGGGAATTTCCACCTTTTTGACTCAAAATAAGTGCAATTTCTGCTTTTTCCCCAAAATAAACGAAATTTCTGTCTTTTTGCCCCAAAATAAGGGGAATTTCAGCCTTTTTACCTCAAAATAAGGGGAATTTCTGCCGTTTTGCCCCAAAATTTCGGGAATTTCTGACTTTTTGCCCCAAAATAAGAAAAATTTCTGCAATTTTGTACCAAAATAAAAAAAATTTCTGCCTTTTTGCCCCCCCATAAAAATTTCTGCCTATTTTCCCTGAAATACGTGAAATTTCTGCAATTTTGCCCCAAAATAAGGGAAATTTCTACAATTTTGCCCCAATGTAAAGGAAATTTCAGCAATTTTGCCCCAAAATTAGGGGAATTTGTGACTGTTTGCTCCCGAAAAAGGAGATTTTCTGTCTTTTTGCCCCATAATAAGGAGAATTTCTGCCTTTTTGCCTGAAAATTATGAGAATTTCTGCAATTTTGCTTCAAAATACAGGGAATTTCTGTTTTTTAGCCCCAAAATAAAGGGAATTTCTGCATTTTACCTCAAATTGAGAATAATTTCTGCCTTTTGCCTCAAAATAAGGGGAATTTTCTGCCTTTTTGTTTCAAAATAAGAAAAATTTCTTCAATTTTGTACCATAATAAAAGAAATTTCTGCTCTTTGCCCCAAAATAAAAGGAATTTCTGACTTTTTGCCCTGAAATAAATGAAATTTCTGCAATTTTGCCCGAAAATAAGGGAAATTTGTGCCTCTTTGCACCAAAATAAAAAGAAGTTTTGCCTTTTGCCCCAAAATATGGGGAATTTCAGCATTTTACTTCAAAATAAGAATTTCAGCCTTTTTGCCCCAAAATAAGGAAAATTTCTGCAATTTTGCCCCAAAATAAGGGGAATTTCTTCCTTTTTGCCCCAAAATAAAGGATATTTCAGCCTTTTTACCTGAAAATAAGTGAAATTTCTGCAATTTTGCCCCAAATAAGGGAAATTTCTGCAATTTTGCCTCAAAATAAGGTAAATTCCTGCAATTTTGCCCCAAAATAAGTGGAATTTCTGAGTTTTGTCCCAAAATAAGGAGAATTTCTGTCTTTTTGCCCCAACATATAGGGAATTTCTGCCTTTTTGCCCAACAATTAGGGGAATTTCTTCATTTTTGCTTCAAAATAAGGGGAATTTCTGCCTTTTTGCCTCTAAAGAAGTGGAATTTCTGTATTTTCCTTCCAAAACAAAGGGAATTTCTGTGTTTTTTGCCCCAAAATAAGGAAAATTTCTGACTTATTACCCTGAAATTAGTGAAATGTTTGCAATTTTGCCCCAAAATAAGGGAAATTTCTGCCTTTTTGCCCCCAAATAAGGGGAATTTCAGCCTTTTTACCTCAAAATAAGGGGAATTTCTGCATTTTTGCCACAAAATATTAGGAATTTCTGCCTTTTTGCCCCAAAATAAGAAAAATTTCTGCCATTTTTACCTGAAATAAGTGAAATTTCTGCAATTGTGCCCCAAAATAAGTAAAATTTCTGCAATTTTGCCCCAAAATAAGGGAAATTTCTGCAATTTTGCCCAAAAATAAGTGGAATTTCTGAGTTTTGCCCCAAAATAAGAAGAATTTCTGTCTTTTTGCCCCAACATATAGGGAATTTCTGCCTTTTTGCCCCACAATTAGGGGATTTTCTGCAATTCTGCTCCAAAATAGGGGGAATTTCTGCTTTTTGCCCGAAAATAAGGGGAATATATACCTTTTGCCACAAAAAAGGGAAATTTCTTCATTTTTGCCCCAAAATAAGAGGAATTTCTGCCTTCTTACCTCAAAATAAGTGAAATTTCTGCCTTTTTACCCAAAAATAAACGGAATTTCTGACTTTTAGCCCCAAAATAAAAGGAATTTTTGAATTTTGCCCTGAAATAAGTGAAATTTCTGAAATTTTGCCCCAAAATAAGGGAAATTTCTGCCTTTTTGCCACAAAATGAAGGGAATTTCTGTATTTTTGCCCCAAAATAAGGGGAATTTCAGCATTTTACCTCATAATAAGTCAAATCTCTGCCTTTTTGCCCCAAAATATGGGGAATTTCTTAATTTTTGCCCCAAAATAAAGAAAATTTCTGCAATTTTGTACCAAAATAAAAGAAATTTCTGCCTTTTTGCCCCAAAATAAGAGAAATTTCTGCACTTTTTCCCTGAAATAAGTGAAATTTCTGCACTTTTGCCCCAAAATAAGGGAAATTTCTGCAATTTTGCCCCAAAATAAAGAAAATTTCTGCAATTTTGTACCAAAATAAAAGAAATTTCTGCCTTTTTGCCCCAAAATAAGAGAAATTTCTGCACTTTTTCCCTGAAATAAGTGAAATTTCTGCAATTTTGCCCCAAAATAAGAGAAATTTCTGCAATTTTGCCCCAAAATAAAGAAAATTTCTGCAATTTTACCCCAAAATAAGGGGAATTTCTGACTTTTTGCCCTGAAATAAGGAGAATTTCTGTCTTTTTGTTCCAAAATAATGTGAATTTCTGCATTTTCCTTCAAAATTAGGGAAATATGTGCAATTTTGCTTCAAAATACGGGGAAATCTGCCTTATTGCACAAAAATAAAGGGAATTTCTCCATTTTTGCACCAATATAAGGGGAATTTCTGAAATTTAGCTTTAAAATACGGGGAATTTCTGCGTTATTGTCCGAAATAAAGTGGAATTTCTGCCTTTTTGCCCTGAAATATTTGAAATTTCTGCAATTTTACCCCAAAATAAGGGGAATTTCTGTTTTTGGCCCCAAAATTAAGGGAATTTCTGCTTTTTGCCCCAAAATAAGGCAAATATCTGACTTTTTGCCCAGAAATAATTGAAATTTCTGCAATTTTGCCCCAAAATAATAGGAATTTCTGCCTTTTTGCCGAAAATAAGGGGAATTTCAGCATTTTACCTTCAAATAAGGGGAATTTCTGCCTTTTTGCCACAAAATAAGGGGAATTTCTGCCCTATTGCCCTTAAATAAGGAAAATTTCGCTTTTCTGCCCCAATTAACGGGAATTTCTGCCTTTTTGCCACAAAGTAAAGGGAATTTCTGCCTTTTTGCCCCAAAATAACGGGAATTTCAGCCTTTTTACCTCAAAATAAGGGGAATTTCTGCCTTTTTCCCCAAAATATGGGTAATTTTTGCCTTTTTGTTCCAAAATAAGGAAAATTTCTACAATTTTGTATCAAAATAAAAGAAATTTCTGTTTTTGCCCGAAAATAAAAGGAATTTCTGACTTTTTGCCCTGAAATAAATGAAATTCCTGCAATTATGCCCGAAAATAAGGGAAATTTGTGCCTTTTTGCCCCCAAATGAGGGGAATTTCTGCCTTTTTGCCCGAAAATATGGGGAATTTCAGGATTTTATTTCAAAATAAGGGGAATTTCAGCCTTTTTGCACCAAAATATGGGGAATTTCTGCCTTTTTGCCACAAAATAAGAAAAATTTCTGCAAGTCTGTAACATTATAAAAGAAATTTCTAAAATTTTGCCCCAAAATAAAGGAAATTTCTGATTTTTGCCCCTAAATAAAAAGAATTTCTCTATTTTTGCCCCAAAATAAAGGGAAATTCTGCCTTTTAACCCCAAAAGTAGGGGAGTTTCTGCAATTTTGCTCCAAAATACGAGAAATTTCTGCCTTTTTACCCGAAATTAAGTGGATTTTCTGCCTTTTTGCCTCCAAATAAGGGAAATTTCTGCAATTTTATCCCAAAATAAGGGAAATTTCTGCCTTTTTGCCCCAAAATAAGGGGAATTTCTGCCGTTTTGCCCTGAAATATGTGAAATTTCTGCAATTTTACCCCAAAATAAGGTGAATTTCTGCCTTTTTGCCCCAAAATAATGGGAATTTCTGCCTTTTTGCCCCAAAATAAGAAAAATTTTTGCTTTTTTTCTCTGAAATAAGTGAAATTTCTGCAATTTTGCCCTAAAATTAGGGAAATTTCTGCAATTTTTCCCCATAATAAGGGAAATTTCTGCAATTTTGCCCCATAATAAGGGGAATTTCTGTTTTTGTCCCCAAATAAGGGAAATTTCTGCAATTTTGCCCTAAAATAAGGGGATTTTCTGCATTTTTTGCCAAAAATAAGGGGAATTTCTGACATTTTGCCGCAAAATAAGTGAAATTTCTGCAGTTTTACCCCAAAATAAGGAAAATTTCTGCTTTTTGCCCAAAAATTAGGGGAATTTCTGCAATTTTGCTCCAAAATACAAAGAATTTCTGCCTTTTTGCCCGAAAATAAAGGGAATGTATACCTTTTTGCCATAAAAAAGCAAATTTCTTCATTTTTGCCCCAAAATAAGGGGATTTTCCACCTTTTTGACTCAAAATAAGTGCAATTTCTGCCTTTTCCCCAAAATAAACGAAATTTCTGCCTTTTTGCCCCAAAATAAGGGGAATTTCAGCCTTATTACCTCAAAATAAGGGGAATTTCTGCCCTTTTGCCCCAAAATATGGGGAATTTCTGACTTTTTGCCCCAAAATAAGAAAAATTTCTGCAATTTTGTACCAAAATAAAAAAAATTTCTGCCTTTTTGCCCCCCCAAAAAAATTTCTGCCTTTTTTTTCTCAAATACTTGAAATTTCTGCAATTTTGCCCCAAAATAAAGGAAATTTCTGCAATTTTGCCCCAATGTAAAGGAAATTTCTGCAATTTTGCCCCAAAATAAGGGGAATTTCTGACTGTTTGCTCCCGAAAAAGGAGATTTTCTGTCTTTTTGCCCCAAAATAAGGAGAATTTCTGTTTTTTTGCCCGAAAATTAAGAGAATTTCTGCAATTTTGCTTCAAAATACAGGGAATTTCTGCCTTTTAGCCCCAAAATAAAGGGAATTTCTGCATTTTACCTCAAATTGAGAATAATTTCTGCCTTTTGCCTCAAAATAAGGGGAATTTTCTGCCTTTTTGTTTCAAAATAAGATAAATTTCTTCAATTTTGTACCATAATAAAAGAAATTTCTGCTCTTTGCCCCAAAATAAAAGGAATTTCTGACTTTTTGCCCTGAAATAAATGAAATTTCTGCAATTTTGCCCGAAAATAAGGGAAATTTGTGCCTCTTTGCCCCAAAATAAGAAGAAGTTTTGCCTTTTGCCCCAAAATATGGGGAATTTCAGCATTTTACCTCAAAATAAGAATTTCAGCACTTTTGCCCCAAAATAAGGAAAATTTCTGCAATTTTGCCCCAAAATAAGGGGAATTTCTTCTTTTTTGCCCCAAAATAAAGGATATTTCAGCCTTTTTACCTGAAAATAAGTGAAATTTCTGCAATTTTGCCCCAAATAAGGGAAATTTCTGCAATTTTGCCTCAAAAAAAGGTAAATTCCTGCAATTTTGCCCCAAAATAAGTAAAATTTCTGAGTTTTGTCCCAAAATAAGGAGAATTTCTGTCTTTTTTCCCCAACATATAGGGAATTTCTGCATTTTGGCCCAACAATTAGGGGAATTTCTTCATTTTTGCTTCAAAATAAGGGGAATTTCTGCCTTTTTGTCTCTAAAGAAGTGGAATTTCTGTATTTTCCTTCCAAAACAAAGGGAAATTCTGTCTTTTTTGCCCCAAAATAAGGAAAATTTCTGACTTATTACCCTGAAATAAGTGAAATTTTTGCACTTTTGCCCCAAAATTAGGGAAATTTCTGCCTTTTTGCCCCCAAATAAGGGGAATTTCAGCCTTTTTACCTCAAAATAAGGGGAATTTCTGCATTTTGCCACAAAATATTAGGAATTTCTGCCTTTTTGCCCCAAAATAAGAAAAATTTCTGCCATTTTTACCTGAAATAAGTGAAATTTCTGCAATTTTGCTCCAAAATAAGGGAAATTTCTGGAATTTTGCCCCAAAATAAGTGGAATTTCTGAGTTTTGCCCCAAAATAAGGAGAATTTCTGTCTTTTTGCCCCAACATATAGGGAATTTCTGCCTTTTTGCCCCACAATTAGGGGATTTTCTTCAATTCTGCTCCAAAATACGGGGAATTTCTGCTTTTCTTGCCCGAAAATAAGGGGAATGTATACCTTTTGCCACAAAAAAGAGAAATTTCTTCATTTTTGCCCCAAAATAAGAGGAATTTCTGCCTTCTTCCCTCAAAATAAGTGAAATTTCTGCCTTTTTACCTAAAAATGAACGGAATTTCTGTCTTTTTGCCCCAAAATAAAAGGAATTTTTGAATTTTGCCCTGAAATAAGTGAAATTTCTGCAATTTTGCCCCAAAATAAGGGAAATTTCTGCCTTTTTGCCACAAAATAAAGGGAATTTCTGTATTTTTGCCCCAAAATAAAAGGAATTTCAGCATTTTACCTCATAATAAGGCAAATCTCTGCCTTTTTGCCCCAAAATATGGGGAATTTCTTCATTTTTGCCCCAAAATAAAGAAAATTTCTGCAATTTTGTACCAAAATAAAAGAAATTTCTGCCTTTTTGCCCCAAAATAAGAGAAATTTCTGCACTTTTTCCCTGAAATAAGTGAAATTTCTGCAATTTTGCCCCAAAATAAGGGAAATTTCTGCAATTTTGCCCCAAAATAAAGAAAATTTCTGCAATTTTGTACCAAAATAAAAGAAATTTCTGCCTTTTTGCCCCAAAATAAGAGAAATTTCTGCACTTTTTCCCTGAAATAAGTGAAATTTCTGCAATTTTGCCCCCAAATAAGGGAAATTTCTGCAATTTTGCCCCAAAATAAAGAAAATTTCTGCAATTTTACCCCAAAAGAAGGGGAATTTCTGACTTTTTGCCCTGAAATAAGGAGAATTTCTGTCTTTTTGTTCCAAAATAATGTGAATTTCTGCATTTTCCTTCAAAATTAGGGAAATATGTGCAATTTTGCTTCAAAATACG
Organism: Micromys minutus; assembly: GCF_963924665.1. Classification (NCBI taxonomy): domain Eukaryota; kingdom Metazoa; phylum Chordata; class Mammalia; order Rodentia; family Muridae; genus Micromys; species Micromys minutus. Next base: position 541,912 of record NW_027667455.1, read on the forward strand.
GGGAAATCTGCCTTATTGCACAAAAATAAAGGGAATTTCTCCATTTTTGCACCAATATAAGGGGAATTTCTGAAATTTAGCTTTAAAATACGGGGAATTTCTGCGTTATTGTCCGAAATAAAGTGGAATTTCTGCCTTTTTGCCCTGAAATATTTTAAATTTCTGCAATTTTACCCCAAAATAAGGGGAATTTCTGTTTTTGGCCCCAAAATTAAGGGAATTTCTGCTTTTTGCCCCAAAATAAGGCAAATATCTGACTTTTTGCCCAGAAATAATTGAAATTTCTGCAATTTTGCCCCAAAATAATAGGAATTTCTGCCTTTTTGCCAAAAATAAGGGGAATTTCAGTATTTTACCTTCAAATAAGGGGAATTTCTGCCTTTTTGCCACAAAATAAGGGGAATTTCTGCCCTATTGCCCTTAAATAAGGAAAATTTCTGCTTTTCTGCCCCAATTAACGGGAATTTCTGCCTTTTTGCCACAAAGTAAAGGGAATTTCTGCCTTTTTGCCCCAAAATAACGGGAATTTCAGCCTTTTTACCTCAAAATAAGGGGAATTTCTGCCTTTTTCCCCAAAATATGGGTAATTTTTGCCTTTTTGTTCCAAAATAAGGAAAATTTCTACAATTTTGTATAAAAATAAAGGAAATTTCTGTTTTTGCCCCAAAATAAAAGGAATTTCTGACTTTTTGCCCTGAAATAAATGAAATTCCTGCAATTATGCCCGAAAATAAGGGAAATTTGTGCCTTTTTGCCCCCAAATGAGTGGAATTTCTGCCTTTTTGCCCCAAAATATGGGGAATTTCAGGATTTTACCTCAAAATAAGGGGAATTTCAGCCTTTTTGCACCAAAATATGGGGAATTTCTGCCTTTTTGCCACAAAATAAGAAAAATTTCTGCAAGTCTGTAACAATATAAAAGAAATTTCTAAAATTTTGCCCCAAAATAAAGGAAATTTCTGATTTTTGCCCCAAAATAAAAAGAATTTCTCTATTTTTGCCCCAAAATAAAGGGAAATTCTGCCTTTTTGCCCCAAAATTAGGGGAATTTCTGCAATTTTGCTCCAAAATACGAGAAATTTCTGCCTTTTTACCCGAAATTAAGTGGATTTTCTGCCTTTTTGCCCCCAAATAAGGGAAATTTCTGCAATTTTATCCCAAAATAAGGGAAATTTCTGCCTTTTTGCCCCAAAATAAGGGGAATTTCTGCCGTTTTGCCCTGAAATATGTGAAATTTCTGCAATTTTACCCCAAAATAAGGTGAAATTCTGCCTTTTTGCCCCAAAATAATGGGAATTTCTGCCTTTTTGCCCCAAAAAGAAAAATTTTTGTTTTTTTCTCTGAAATAAGTGAAATTTCTGCAATTTTGCCCTAAAATAAGGGAAATTTCTGCAATTTTTCCCCATAATAAGGGAAATTTCTGCAATTTTGCTCCAAAATAAGGGGAATTTCTGTTTTTGCCCCCAAATAAGGGGAATTTCTGCAATTTTGCTCCAAAATACAAAGGATTTCTGCCTTTTTGCCCGAAAATAAAGGGAATGTATACCTTTTTGCCATAAAAAAGCAAATTTCTTCATTTTTGCCCCAAAATAAGGAGATTTTCCACCTTTTTGACTCAAAATAAGTGCAATTTCTGCCTTTTCCCCAATATAAACGAAATTTCTGTATTTTTGCCCCAAAATAAGGGGAATTTCAGCATTATTACCTCAAAATAAGGGGAATTTCTGCCGTTTTGCCCCAAAATATGGGGAATTTCTGACTTTTTGCCCCAAAATAAGAAAAATTTCTGCAATTTTGTACTAAAATAAAAAAAATTTCTGCCTTTCCCCCCCCCAAAAAAAATTTCTGCCTTTTTTCCCTGAAAAACGTGAAATTTCTGCAATTTTGCCCCAAAATAAGGGAAATTTCTGCAATTTTGCCCCAATGTAAAGGAAATTTCTGCAATTTTGCCCCAAAATAAGGGAAATTTCTGACTGTTTGCTCCCGAAAAAGGAGATTTTCTGTCTTTTTGCCCCAAAATAAGGAGAATTTCTGCCTTTTTGCCCGAAAATTATGAGAATTTCTGCAATTTTGCTTCAAAATACAGGGAATTTCTGCCTTTTAGCCCCAAAATAAAGGGTATTTCTGCATTTTACCTCAAATTGAGAATAATTTCTGCCTTTTGCCTCAAAATAAGGGGAATTTTCTGCCTTTTTGTTTCAAAATAAGAAAAATTTCTTCAATTTTGTACCATAATAAAAGAAATTTCTGCTCTTTGCCCCAAAATAAAAAAAATTTCTGACTTTTTGCCCTGAAATAAATGAAATTTCTGCAATTTTGCCCGAAAATAAGGGAAATTTGTGCCTCTTTGCCCCAAAATAAGAAGAAGTTTTGCCTTTTGCCCCAAAATATGGGGAATTTCAGCATTTTACCTCAAAATAAGAATTTCAGCCCTTTTGCCCCAAAATAAGGAAAATTTCTGCAATTTTGCCCCAAAATAAGGGGAATTTCTTCTTTTTTGCCCCAAAATAAAGGATATTTCAGCCTTTTTACCTGAAAATAAGTGAAATTTCTGCAATTTTGCCCGAAATAAGGGAAATTTCTGCAATTTTGCCTCAAAATAAGCTAAATTCCTGCAATTTTGCCCCAAAATAAGTGGAATTTCTGAGTTTTGTCCCAAAATAAGGAGAATTTCTGTCTTTTTTCCCCAACATATAGGGAATTTCTGCCTTTTGGCCAAATAATTAGGGGAATTTCTTCATTTTTGCTTCAAAATAAGGGGAATTTCTGCCTTTTTGCCTCTAAAGAAGTGGAATTTCTGTATTTTCCTTCCAAAACAAAGGGAATTTCTGTCTTTTTTGCCCCAAAATAAGGAAAATTTCTGACTTATTACCCTGAAATAAGTGAAATGTTTGCACTTTTGCCCCAAAATTAGGGAAATTTCTGCCTTTTTGCCCCCAAATAAGGGGAATTTCAGCCTTTTTACCTCAAAATAAGGGGAATTTCTGCATTTTTGCCCCAAAATAAGAACAATTTCTGCCATTTTTACCTGAAATAAGTGAAATTTCTGCAATTTTGCCCCAAAATAAGTAAAATTTCTGCAATTTTGCCCCAAAATAAAGGAAATTTCTGGAATTTTGCCCCAAAATAAGTGGAATTTCTGAGTTTTGCCCCAAAATAAGGAGAATTTCTGTCTTTTTGCCCTAACATATAGGGAATTTCTGCCTTTTTGCCCCACAATTAGGGGAATTTCTGCCTTTTTGTTCCAAAATAAGGGGAATTTCAGCCTTTTTACCTCAAAAAGAGGGGAATTTTTGCCTTTTTCCCCAAAATATGGGTAATTTTTGTTTTTTGTTCCAAAATAAGGAAAATTTTTACAATTTTGTATCAAAATAAAATAAATTTCTGCCTTTTTGCCCCAAAATAAATGGAATTTCTGACTTTTTGCCCTGAAATAAATGAAATTCCTGCAATTATGCCCGAAAATAAGGGAAATTTGTGCCTTTTTGCCTCCAAATGAGAGGAATTTCTGCCTTTTTTCCCCAAAATATGGGGAATTTCAGCCTTTTTGCACCAAAGTATGGAGAATTTTTGCCTTTTTGCCACAAAATAAGAAAAATTTCTGCAAGTCTGTAACAATATAAAAGAAATTTCTAAAATTTTGCCCCAAAATAAGGGAAATTTCTGATTTTTGCCCCAAAATAAAAAGAATTTCTCTATTTTTGCTTCACAATAAAGGGAAATTCTGCCTTTTTGCCCCAAAATTAGGGGAGTTTCTGCAATTTTGCTCCAAAATACGAGAAATTTCTGCCTTTTTACCCGAAATGAAGTGGATTTTCTGCCTTTTTGCCCCAAAATAAGGGAAATTTCTGCAATTTTATCCCAAAATAAGCGGAATTTCTGCATTTTGCTCCAAAATAAGGGGAATATCTGCTGTTTTGCCCTGAAATATGTGATATTTCTGCAATTTTACCCCAAAATAAGGTGAATTTCTGCCTTTTTGCCCCAAAATAATGGGAATTTCTGCCTTTTTGCCCCAAAATAAGAAAAATTTTTGCTTTTTTTCTCTGAAATAAGTGAAATTTCTGCAATTTTGCCCTAAAATAAGGGAAATTTCTACAATTTTTCCCCATAATAAGGGAAATTTCTGCAATTTTGCCCCAAAATAAAGGGAATTTCTGTTTTTGCCCTTAAATAAGGGAGATTTCTGCAATTTTGCCCTAAAATAAGGGGATTTTCTGCCTTTTTTGCCAAAAATAAGGGGAATTTCTGACATTTTGCCGCAAAATAAGTGTAATTTCTGCAGTTTTACCCCAAAATAAGGGGAATTTCTGCCTTTTTACCCAAAAATTAGGGGAATTTCTGCAATTTTGCTCCAAAATACGGGTAATTTCTGCCTTTTTGCCCGAAAGTAAAGGGAATGTATACCTTTTTGCCTTAAAAAAACAAATTTCTTCATTTTTGCCCCAAAATAAGGGGATTTTCCACCTTTTTGACTCAAAATAAGTGCAATTTCTGCCTTTTCCCCAAAATAAACGAAATTTCTGTCTTTTTGCCCCCAAAATAAGGGGAATTTCAGCATTTTTACCTCAAAATAAGGGGAATTTCTGCCTTTTTGCCCCAAAATATTGGGAATTTCTGACTTTTTGCCCCTAAATAAGAAAAATTTCTGCAATTTTGTACCAAAATAAAAAAAATTTCTGCCTTTTTGCCCCCAAATAAGGGGAATTTCAGCCTTTTTACCTCAAAATAAGGGGAATTTCTGCATTTTTGCCACAAAATATTAGGAATTTCTGCCTTTTTGCCCTAAAATATGGGGAATTTCAGGATTTTACCTCAAAATAAGGGGAATTTCAGCCTTTTTGCACCAAAATATGGGGAATTTCTGCCTTTTTGCCACAAAATAAGAAAAATTTCTGCAAGTCTGTAACAATATAAAAGAAATTTCTAAAATTTTGCCCCAAAATAAAGGAAATTTCTGATTTTTGCCCCAAAATAAAAAGAATTTCTCTATTTTTGCCCCAAAATAAAGGGAAATTCTGCCTTTTTGCCCCAAAATTAGGGGAGTTTCTGCAATTTTGCTCCAAAATACGAGAAATTTCTGCCTTTTTACCCGAAATTAAGTGGATTTTCTGCCTTTTTGCCCCCAAATAAGGGAAATTTCTGCAATTTTATCCCAAAATAAGGGAAATTCCTGCCTTTTTGCCTCAAAATAAGGGGAATTTCTGCCGTTTTGCCCTGAAATATGTAAAATTTCTGCAATTTTACCCCAAAATAAGGTGAATTTCTGCCTTTTTGCCACAAAATAATGGGAATTTCTGCCTTTTTGCCCCAAAATAAGAAAAATTTTTGCTTTTTTTCTCTGAAATAAGTGAAATTTCTGCAATTTTGCCCTAAAATAAGGGAAATTTCTGCAATTTTTCCCCATAATAAGGGAAATTTCTGCAATTATGCCCCAAAATAAGGGGAATTTCTGTTTTTGCCCCCAAATAAGGGAAATTTCTGCAATTTTGCCCTAAAATAAGGGGATTTTCTGCCTTTTTTGCCAAAAATAAGGGGAATTTCTGACATTTTGCCGCAAAATAAGTGAAATTTCTGCAGTTTTACCCCAAAATAAAAAAAATTTCTGCCTTTTTGCCCAAAAATTAGGGGAATTTCTGCAATTTTGCTCCAAAATACAAAGAATTTCTGCCTTTTTGCCCGAAAATAAAGGGAAGGTATACCTGTTTGCCATAAAAAAGCAAATTTCTTCATTTTTGCCCCAAAATAAGGGAATTTTCCACCTTTTTGACTCAAAATAAGTGCAATTTTTGCCTTTTCCCCAAAATAAACAAAATTTCTGTATTTTTGCCCCCAAATAAGGGGAATTTCAGCCTTATTACCTCAAAATAAGGGGAATTTCTGCCTTTTTGCCCCAAAATAAGAAAATTTTTTGCTTTTTTTCTCTGAAATAAGTGAAATTTCTGCAATTTTGCCCTAAAATAAGGGAAATTTCTGCCATTTTTCCCCATAATAAGGGAAATTTCTGCAATTTTGCCCGAAAATAAAGGGAATTTCTGTTTTTGCCCCCAAATAAGGGAGATTTCTGCAATTTTGCCCTAAAATAAGGGGATTTTCTGCCTTTTTTGCCGAAAATAAGAGGAATTTCTGACATTTTGCCACAAAATAAGTGTAATTTCTGCAGTTTTAACCCAAAATAAGGGGAATTTCTGCCTTTTTACCCAAAAATTATGGGAATTTCTGCAATTTTGCTCCAAAATACGGGTAATTTCTGCCTTTTTGCCCGAAAATAAAGGGAATGTATACCTTTTTGCCATAAAAAAGCAAATTTCTTCATTTTTGCCCCAAAATAAGGGGATTTTCCACCTTTTTGACTCAAAATAAGTGCAATTTCTGCCTTTTCCCCAAAATAAACGAAATTTCTGTCTTTTTGCCCCAAAATAAGGGGAATTTCAGACTTTTTACCTCAAAATAAGGGGAATTTCTGCCTTTTTGCCCCAAAATATTGGGAATTCTGACTTTTTGCCCCAAAATAAGAAAAATTTCTGCAATTTTGTACCAAAATAAAAAAAATTTCTGCCTTTTTGCCCCCCAAATAAGGGGAATTTCAGCCTTTTTACCTCAAAATAAGGGGAATTTCTGCATTTTTGCCACAAAATATTAGGAATTTCTGCCTTTTTGCCCCAAAATGTGGAGAATTTCAGGATTTTACCTCAAAATATGGGGAATTTCAGCCTTTTTGCACCAAAATATGGGGAATTTCTGCCTTTTTGCCACAAAATAAGAAAAATTTCTCAAGTCTGTAACAATATAAAAGAAATTTCTAAAATTTTGCCCCAAAATAAAGGAAATTTCTGATTTTTGCCCCAAAATAAAAAGAATTTCTCTATTTTTGCCCCAAAATAAAGGGAAATTCTGCCTTTTAGCCCCAAAATTAGGGGAGTTTCTGCAATTTTGCTCCAAAATACGAGAAATTTCAGCCTTTTTACCCGAAATGAAGTGGATTTTCTGCCTTTTTGCCCCCAAATAAGGGAAATTTCTGCAATTTTATCCCAAAATAAGGGAAATTTCTGCCTTTTTGCCCCAAAATAAGGGGAATTTCTGCCGTTTTGCCCTGAAATATGTAAAATTTCTGCAATTTTACCCCAAAATAAGGTGAATTTCTGCCTTTTTGCCCCAAAATAATGGGAATTTCTGCCTTTTTGCCCCAAAATAAGAAAAATTTTTGCTTTTTTTCTCTGAAATAAGTGAAATTTCTGCAATTTTGCCCTAAAATAAGGGAAATTTCTACAATTTTTCCCCATAATAAGGGAAATTTCTGCAATTTTGCCCCAAAATAAAGGGAATTTCTGTTTTTGCCCTTAAATAAGGGAGATTTCTGCAATTTTGCCCTAAAATAAGGGGATTTTCTGCCTTTTTTGCCAAAAATAAGGGGAATTTCTGACATTTTGCCGCAAAATAAGTGTAATTTCTGCAGTTTTACCCCAAAATAAGGGGAATTTCTGCCTTTTTACCCAAAAATTAGGGGAATTTCTGCAATTTTGCTCCAAAATACGGGTAATTTCTGCCTTTTTGCCCGAAAGTAAAGGGAATGTATACCTTTTTGCCTTAAAAAAACAAATTTCTTCATTTTTGCCCCAAAATAAGGGGATTTTCCACCTTTTTGACTCAAAATAAGTGCAATTTCTGCCTTTTCCCCAAAATAAACGAAATTTCTGTCTTTTTGCCCCCAAAATAAGGGGAATTTCAGCATTTTTACCTCAAAATAAGGGGAATTTCTGCCTTTTTGCCCCAAAATATTGGGAATTTCTGACTTTTTGCCCCTAAATAAGAAAAATTTCTGCAATTTTGTACCAAAATAAAAAAAATTTCTGCCTTTTTGCCCCCAAATAAGGGGAATTTCAGCCTTTTTACCTCAAAATAAGGGGAATTTCTGCATTTTTGCCACAAAATATTAGGAATTTCTGCCTTTTTGCCCTAAAATATGGGGAATTTCAGGATTTTACCTCAAAATAAGGGGAATTTCAGCCTTTTTGCACCAAAATATGGGGAATTTCTGCCTTTTTGCCACAAAATAAGAAAAATTTCTGCAAGTCTGTAACAATATAAAAGAAATTTCTAAAATTTTGCCCCAAAATAAAGGAAATTTCTGATTTTTGCCCCAAAATAAAAAGAATTTCTCTATTTTTGCCCCAAAATAAAGGGAAATTCTGCCTTTTTGCCCCAAAATTAGGGGAGTTTCTGCAATTTTGCTCCAAAATACGAGAAATTTCTGCCTTTTTACCCGAAATTAAGTGGATTTTCTGCCTTTTTGCCCCCAAATAAGGGAAATTTCTGCAATTTTATCCCAAAATAAGGGAAATTCCTGCCTTTTTGCCTCAAAATAAGGGGAATTTCTGCCGTTTTGCCCTGAAATATGTAAAATTTCTGCAATTTTACCCCAAAATAAGGTGAATTTCTGCCTTTTTGCCCCAAAATAATGGGAATTTCTGCCTTTTTGCCCCAAAATAAGAAAAATTTTTGCTTTTTTTCTCTGAAATAAGTGAAATTTCTGCAATTTTGCCCTAAAATAAGGGAAATTTCTGCAATTTTTCCCCATAATAAGGGAAATTTCTGCAATTATGCCCCAAAATAAGGGGAATTTCTGTTTTTGCCCCCAAATAAGGGAAATTTCTGCAATTTTGCCCTAAAATAAGGGGATTTTCTGCCTTTTTTGCCAAAAATAAGGGGAATTTCTGACATTTTGCCGCAAAATAAGTGAAATTTCTGCAGTTTTACCCCAAAATAAAAAAAATTTCTGCCTTTTTGCCCAAAAATTAGGGGAATTTCTGCAATTTTGCTCCAAAATACAAAGAATTTCTGCCTTTTTGCCCGAAAATAAAGGGAAGGTATACCTGTTTGCCATAAAAAAGCAAATTTCTTCATTTTTGCCCCAAAATAAGGGAATTTTCCACCTTTTTGACTCAAAATAAGTGCAATTTTTGCCTTTTCCCCAAAATAAACAAAATTTCTGTATTTTTGCCCCCAAATAAGGGGAATTTCAGCCTTATTACCTCAAAATAAGGGGAATTTCTGCCTTTTTGCCCCAAAATAAGAAAATTTTTTGCTTTTTTTCTCTGAAATAAGTGAAATTTCTGCAATTTTGCCCTAAAATAAGGGAAATTTCTGCCATTTTTCCCCATAATAAGGGAAATTTCTGCAATTTTGCCCGAAAATAAAGGGAATTTCTGTTTTTGCCCCCAAATAAGGGAGATTTCTGCAATTTTGCCCTAAAATAAGGGGATTTTCTGCCTTTTTTGCCGAAAATAAGAGGAATTTCTGACATTTTGCCACAAAATAAGTGTAATTTCTGCAGTTTTAACCCAAAATAAGGGGAATTTCTGCCTTTTTACCCAAAAATTATGGGAATTTCTGCAATTTTGCTCCAAAATACGGGTAATTTCTGCCTTTTTGCCCGAAAATAAAGGGAATGTATACCTTTTTGCCATAAAAAAGCAAATTTCTTCATTTTTGCCCCAAAATAAGGGGATTTTCCACCTTTTTGACTCAAAATAAGTGCAATTTCTGCCTTTTCCCCAAAATAAACGAAATTTCTGTCTTTTTGCCCCAAAATAAGGGGAATTTCAGACTTTTTACCTCAAAATAAGGGGAATTTCTGCCTTTTTGCCCCAAAATATTGGGAATTCTGACTTTTTGCCCCAAAATAAGAAAAATTTCTGCAATTTTGTACCAAAATAAAAAAAATTTCTGCCTTTTTGCCCCCCAAATAAGGGGAATTTCAGCCTTTTTACCTCAAAATAAGGGGAATTTCTGCATTTTTGCCACAAAATATTAGGAATTTCTGCCTTTTTGCCCCAAAATGTGGAGAATTTCAGGATTTTACCTCAAAATATGGGGAATTTCAGCCTTTTTGCACCAAAATATGGGGAATTTCTGCCTTTTTGCCACAAAATAAGAAAAATTTCTCAAGTCTGTAACAATATAAAAGAAATTTCTAAAATTTTGCCCCAAAATAAAGGAAATTTCTGATTTTTGCCCCAAAATAAAAAGAATTTCTCTATTTTTGCCCCAAAATAAAGGGAAATTCTGCCTTTTAGCCCCAAAATTAGGGGAGTTTCTGCAATTTTGCTCCAAAATACGAGAAATTTCAGCCTTTTTACCCGAAATGAAGTGGATTTTCTGCCTTTTTGCCCCCAAATAAGGGAAATTTCTGCAATTTTATCCCAAAATAAGGGAAATTTCTGCCTTTTTGCCCCAAAATAAGGGGAATTTCTGCCGTTTTGCCCTGAAATATGTAAAATTTCTGCAATTTTACCCCAAAATAAGGTGAATTTCTGCCTTTTTGCCCCAAAATAATGGGAATTTCTGCCTTTTTGCCCCAAAATAAGAAAAATTTTTGCTTTTTTTCTCTGAAATAAGTGAAATTTCTGCAATTTTGCCCTAAAATAAGGGAAATTTCTGCAATTTTCCCCATAATAAGAGAAATTTCTGCAATTTTGCCCCAAAATAAGGGGAATTTCTGTTTTTGCCCCCAAATAAGGGAAATTTCTGCAATTTTGCCCTAAAATAAGGGGATTTTCTGCCTTTTTTGCCAAAAATAAGGGGAATTTCTGACATTTTGCCGCAAAATATGTGAAATTTCTGCAGTTTTACCCCAAAATAAAAAAAATTTCTGCCTTTTTGCCCAAAAATTAGGGGAATTTCTGCAATTTTGCTCCAAAATACAAAGAATTTCTGCCTTTTTGCCCGAAAATAAAGGGAATGTATACCTTTTTGCCATAAAAAAGCAAATTTCTTCATTTTTGCCCCAAAATAAGGGGATTTTCCACCTTTTTGACTCAAAATAAGTGCAATTTCTGCCTTTTCCCCAAAATAAACAAAATTTCTGCATTTTTGCCCCCAAATAAGGGGAATTTCAGCCTTATTACCTCAAAATAAGGGGAATTTCTTTCTTTTTGCCCCAAAATATGGGGAATTTCTGACTTTTTGCCCCAAAATAAGAAAAATTTCTGCAATTTTGTACCAAAATAAAAAAAATTTCTGCCTTTTTGCCCCCCCAAAAAAAATTTCTGCCTTTTTTCCCTGAAATACGTGAAATTTCTGCAATTTTGCCCCAAAATAAGGGAAATTTCTGCAATTTTGCCCCAAAATAAGGGGAATTTCTGACTGTTTGCTCCCGAAAAAGGAGATTTTCTGTCTTTTTGCCCCAAAATAAGGAGAATTTCTGCCTTTTTGCCCGAAAATTATGAGAATTTCTGCAATTTTGCTTCAAAATACAGGGAATTTCTGCCTTTTAGCCCCAAAATAAAGGGAATTTCTGCATTTTACCTCAAATTGAGAATAATTTCTGCCTTTTGCCTCAAAATAAGCGGAATTTTCTGCCTTTTTGTTTCAAAATAAGAAAAATTTCTTCAATTTTGTACCATAATAAAAGAAATTTCTGCTCTTTGCCCCAAAATAAAAGGAATTTCTGACTTTTTGCCCTGAAATAAATGAAATTTCTGCAATTTTGCCCGAAAATAAGGGAAATTTGTGCCTCTTTGCCCCAAAATAAGAAGAAGTTTTGCCTTTTGCCCCAAAATAAGGGGAATTTCAGCATTTTACCTCAAAATAAGAATTTCAGCCCTTTTGCCCCAAAATAAGAAAAATTTCTGCAAGTTTGCCCCAAAATAAGGGGAATTTCTTCCTTTTTGCCCCAAAATAAAGGATATTTCAGCCTTTTTACCTGAAAATAAGTGAAATTTCTGCAATTTTGCCCCAAATAAAGGAAATTTCTGCAATTTTGCCTCAAAATAAGGTAAATTCCTGCAATTTTGCCCCAAAATAAGTGGAATTTCTGAGTTTTGTCCCAAAATAAGGAGAATTTCTCTCTTTTTGCCCCAACATATAGGGAATTTCTGCCTTTTGGCCCAACAATTATGGGAATTTCTTCATTTTTGCTTCAAAATAAGGGGAATTTCTGCCATTTTGCCTCTAAAGAAGTGGAATTTCTGTATTTTCCTTCCAAAACAAAGGGAATTTCTGTCTTTTTTGCCCCAAAATAAAGAAAATTTCTGACTTATTACCCTGAAATAAGTGAAATGTTTGCAATTTTACCCCAAAATAAGGGAAATTTCTGCCTTTTTCCCCCCAAATAAGGGGAATTTCAGCCTTTTTACCTCAAAATAAGGAGAATTTCTGCATTTTTGCCACAAAATATTAGAAATTTCTGCCTTTTTGCCCCAAAATAAGAAAAAATTCTGCCATTTTTACCTGAAATAAGTGAAATTTCTGCAATTTTGCCCCAAAATAAGTAAAATTTCTGCAATTTTGCTTCAAAATAAGGGAAATTTCTGAAATTTTGCCCCAAAATAAGTGGAATTTCTGAGTTTTGCCCCAAAATAAGGAGAATTTCTGTCTTTTTGCCCCAACATATAGGGAATTTCTGCCTTTTTGCCCCACAATTAGGGGATTTTCTTCAATTCTGCTCCAAAATAGAGGGAATTTCTGCTTTTTTGCCCGAAAATAAGGGGAATGTATACCTTTTGCCACAAAAAAGAGAAATTTCTTCATTTTTGCCCCAAAATAAGAGGAATTTCTGCCTTCTTACCTCAAAATAAGTGAAATTTCTGCCTTTTTACCCAAAAATAAACGGAATTTCTGTCTTTTTGCCCCAAAATAAAAGGAATTTTTGAATTTTGCCCTGAAATAAGTGAAATTTCTGCAATTTGCCCCAAAATAAGGGAAATTTCTGCCTTTTTGCCACAAAATAAAGGGAATTTCTGTCTTTTTGCCTCAAAATAAGGGGAATTTCAGCATTTTACCTCATAATAAGGGGAATCTCTGCTTTTTTGCCCCAAAATATGGGGAATTTCTGCATTTTCCCCAAAATAAAGAAAATTTCTGCAATTTTGTACCAAAATAAAAGAAATTTCTGCCTTTTTGCCCCAAAATAAGAGAAATTTCTGTGCTTTTTCCCTGAAATAAGTAAAATTTCTGCAATTTTGCCCCAAAATAAGGGAAATTTCTGCAATTTTGCCCCAAAATAAAGGACATTTCTGCAATTTTGCCCCAAAATAAGGGGAATTTATGACTTTTTGCCCTGAAATAAGGAGAATTTCTGTCTTTTTGTTCCAAAATAATGTGAATTTCTGCATTTTCCCTCAAAATTACGGGATAATGTGCAATTTTGCTTCAAAATACGGGGAAATCTGCCTTATTGCACAAAAATAGAGGGAATTTCTTCATTTTTGCACCAATATAAGGGGAATTTCTGAAATTTAGCTTTAAAATACGGGGAATTTCTGCGTTATTGTCCGAAATAAAGTGGAATTTCTGCCTTTTTGCCCTGAAATATTTGAAATTTCTGCAATTTTACCCCAAAATAAGGGGAATTTCTGTTTTTGGCCCCAAAATTAGGGAATTTCTGTTTTTCGCCCCAAAATAAGGCTAATTTCTGACTTTTTGCCCTGAAATAATTGAAATTTCTGCAATTTTGCCCCAAAATAATAGGAATTTCTGCCTTTTTGCCGAAAATAAGGGGAAATTCAGCATTTTACCTCCAAATAAGGGGAATTTCTGCCTTTTTGCCACAAAATATGGGGAATTTCTGCCCTATTGCCTTTAAATAAGGAAAATTTCTGCTTTTCTGCCCCAATTAACGGGAATTTCTGCCTTTTTGCCACAAAGTAAAGGGAATTTCTGCCTTTTTTTTCCCCAAAATTACAGGAATTTCAGCCTTTTTACCTCAAAATAAGGGGAATTTCTGCCTTTTTGCCCAAAATATGGGTAATTTTTGCTTTTTGTTCCAAAATAAGGAAAATTTCTACAATTTTGTATCAAAATAAAAGAAATTTCTGCCTTTTTTCCCCAAAATAAATGGAATTTCTGACTTTTGCCCTGAAATAAATGAAATTCCTGCAATTATGCCCGAAAATAAGGGAAATTTGTGCCTTTTTGCCCCCAAATGAGAGGAATTTCTGCCTTTTTGCCCCAAAATAAGGGGAATTTCTGCCGTTTTGCCCTGAAATATGTAAAATTTCTGCAATTTTACCCCAAAATAAGGTGAATTTCTGCCTTTTTGCCCCAAAATAATGGGAATTTCTGCCTTTTTGCCCCAAAATAAGAAAAATTTTTGCTTTTTTTCTCTGAAATAAGTGAAATTTCTGCAATTTTGCCCTAAAATAAGGGAAATTTCTGCAATTTTTCCCCATAATAAGGGAAATTTCTGCAATTTTGCCCCAAAATAAGGGGAATTTCTGTTTTTGCCCCCAAATAAGGGAAATTTCTGCAATTTTGCCCTAAAATAAGGGGATTTTCTGCCTTTTTTGCCAAAAATAAGGGGAATTTCTGACATTTTGCCGCAAAATATGTGAAATTTCTGCAGTTTTACCCCAAAATAAAAAAAATTTCTGCCTTTTTGCCCAAAAATTAGGGGAATTTCTGCAATTTTGCTCCAAAATACAAAGAATTTCTGCCTTTTTGCCCGAAAATAAAGGGAATGTATACCTTTTTGCCATAAAAAAGCAAATTTCTTCATTTTTGCCCCAAAATAAGGGGATTTTCCACCTTTTTGACTCAAAATAAGTGCAATTTCTGCCTTTTCCCCAAAATAAACAAAATTTCTGCATTTTTGCCCCCAAATAAGGGGAATTTCAGCCTTATTACCTCAAAATAAGGGGAATTTCTTTCTTTTTGCCCCAAAATATGGGGAATTTCTGACTTTTTGCCCCAAAATAAGAAAAATTTCTGCAATTTTGTACCAAAATAAAAAAAATTTCTGCCTTTTTGCCCCCCCAAAAAAAATTTCTGCCTTTTTTCCCTGAAATACGTGAAATTTCTGCAATTTTGCCCCAAAATAAGGGAAATTTCTGCAATTTTGCCCCAAAATAAGGGGAATTTCTGACTGTTTGCTCCCGAAAAAGGAGATTTTCTGTCTTTTTGCCCCAAAATAAGGAGAATTTCTGCCTTTTTGCCCGAAAATTATGAGAATTTCTGCAATTTTGCTTCAAAATACAGGGAATTTCTGCCTTTTAGCCCCAAAATAAAGGGAATTTCTGCATTTTACCTCAAATTGAGAATAATTTCTGCCTTTTGCCTCAAAATAAGCGGAATTTTCTGCCTTTTTGTTTCAAAATAAGAAAAATTTCTTCAATTTTGTACCATAATAAAAGAAATTTCTGCTCTTTGCCCCAAAATAAAAGGAATTTCTGACTTTTTGCCCTGAAATAAATGAAATTTCTGCAATTTTGCCCGAAAATAAGGGAAATTTGTGCCTCTTTGCCCCAAAATAAGAAGTTTTGCCTTTTGCCCCAAAATAAGGGGAATTTCAGCATTTTACCTCAAAATAAGAATTTCAGCCCTTTTGCCCCAAAATAAGAAAAATTTCTGCAAGTTTGCCCCAAAATAAGGGGAATTTCTTCCTTTTTGCCCCAAAATAAAGGATATTTCAGCCTTTTTACCTGAAAATAAGTGAAATTTCTGCAATTTTGCCCCAAATAAAGGAAATTTCTGCAATTTTGCCTCAAAATAAGGTAAATTCCTGCAATTTTGCCCCAAAATAAGTGGAATTTCTGAGTTTTGTCCCAAAATAAGGAGAATTTCTGTCTTTTTGCCCCAACATATAGGGAATTTCTGCCTTTTGGCCCAACAATTATGGGAATTTCTTCATTTTTGCTTCAAAATAAGGGGAATTTCTGCCATTTTGCCTCTAAAGAAGTGGAATTTCTGTATTTTCCTTCCAAAACAAAGGGAATTTCTGTCTTTTTTGCCCCAAAATAAAGAAAATTTCTGACTTATTACCCTGAAATAAGTGAAATGTTTGCAATTTTACCCCAAAATAAGGGAAATTTCTGCCTTTTTCCCCCCAAATAAGGGGAATTTCAGCCTTTTTACCTCAAAATAAGGAGAATTTCTGCATTTTTGCCACAAAATATTAGAAATTTCTGCCTTTTTGCCCCAAAATAAGAAAAAATTCTGCCATTTTTACCTGAAATAAGTGAAATTTCTGCAATTTTGCCCCAAAATAAGTAAAATTTCTGCAATTTTGCTTCAAAATAAGGGAAATTTCTGAAATTTTGCCCCAAAATAAGTGGAATTTCTGAGTTTTGCCCCAAAATAAGGAGAATTTCTGTCTTTTTGCCCCAACATATAGGGAATTTCTGCCTTTTTGCCCCACAATTAGGGGATTTTCTTCAATTCTGCTCCAAAATAGAGGGAATTTCTGCTTTTTTGCCCGAAAATAAGGGGAATGTATACCTTTTGCCACAAAAAAGAGAAATTTCTTCATTTTTGCCCCAAAATAAGAGGAATTTCTGCCTTCTTACCTCAAAATAAGTGAAATTTCTGCCTTTTTACCCAAAAATAAACGGAATTTCTGTCTTTTTGCCCCAAAATAAAAGGAATTTTTGAATTTTGCCCTGAAATAAGTGAAATTTCTGCAATTTGCCCCAAAATAAGGGAAATTTCTGCCTTTTTGCCACAAAATAAAGGGAATTTCTGTCTTTTTGCCTCAAAATAAGGGGAATTTCAGCATTTTACCTCATAATAAGGGGAATCTCTGCTTTTTTGCCCCAAAATATGGGGAATTTCTGCATTTTCCCCAAAATAAAGAAAATTTCTGCAATTTTGTACCAAAATAAAAGAAATTTCTGCCTTTTTGCCCCAAAATAAGAGAAATTTCTGTGCTTTTTCCCTGAAATAAGTAAAATTTCTGCAATTTTGCCCCAAAATAAGGGAAATTTCTGCAATTTTGCCCCAAAATAAAGGACATTTCTGCAATTTTGCCCCAAAATAAGGGGAATTTATGACTTTTTGCCCTGAAATAAGGAGAATTTCTGTCTTTTTGTTCCAAAATAATGTGAATTTCTGCATTTTCCCTCAAAATTACGGGATAATGTGCAATTTTGCTTCAAAATACGGGGAAATCTGCCTTATTGCACAAAAATAGAGGGAATTTCTTCATTTTTGCACCAATATAAGGGGAATTTCTGAAATTTAGCTTTAAAATACGGGGAATTTCTGCGTTATTGTCCGAAATAAAGTGGAATTTCTGCCTTTTTGCCCTGAAATATTTGAAATTTCTGCAATTTTACCCCAAAATAAGGGGAATTTCTGTTTTTGGCCCCAAAATTAGGGAATTTCTGTTTTTCGCCCCAAAATAAGGCTAATTTCTGACTTTTTGCCCTGAAATAATTG
This sequence comes from Micromys minutus, assembly GCF_963924665.1. Classification (NCBI taxonomy): domain Eukaryota; kingdom Metazoa; phylum Chordata; class Mammalia; order Rodentia; family Muridae; genus Micromys; species Micromys minutus. The sequence goes on from NW_027667455.1 coordinate 559,066, forward strand.
AAATTTCTGCAATTTTGCCCCAAAATAATAGGAATTTCTGCCTTTTTGCCGAAAATAAGGGGAAATTCAGCATTTTACCTCCAAATAAGGGGAATTTCTGCCTTTTTGCCACAAAATATGGGGAATTTCTGCCCTATTGCCTTTAAATAAGGAAAATTTCTGCTTTTCTGCCCCAATTAACGGGAATTTCTGCCTTTTTGCCACAAAGTAAAGGGAATTTCTGCCTTTTTTTCCCCAAAATTACAGGAATTTCAGCCTTTTTACCTCAAAATAAGGGGAATTTCTGCCTTTTTGCCCAAAATATGGGTAATTTTTGCTTTTTGTTCCAAAATAAGGAAAATTTCTACAATTTTGTATCAAAATAAAAGAAATTTCTGCCTTTTTTCCCCAAAATAAATGGAATTTCTGACTTTTGCCCTGAAATAAATGAAATTCCTGCAATTATGCCCGAAAATAAGGGAAATTTGTGCCTTTTTGCACCCAAATGAGAGGAATTTCTGCCTTTTTTCCCCAAAATATGGGGAATTTCAGCCTTTTTGCACCAAAGTATGGGGAATTTCTGCCTTTTTGCCACAAAATAAGAAAAATTTCTGCAAGTCTGTAACCATATAAAAGAAATTTCTAAAATTTTGCCCCAAAATAAGGGAAATTTCTGATTTTTGCCCCAAAATAAAAAGAATTTCTCTATTTTTGCCCCACAATAAAGGGAAATTCTGCCTTTTTGCCCCAAAATTAGGGGAGTTTCTGCAATTTTGCTCCAAAATACGAGAAATTTCTGCCTTTTTACCCGAAATTAAGTGGATTTTCTGCCTTTTTGCCCCCAAATAAGGGAAATTTCTGCAATTTTTCCCCATAATAAGGGAAATTTCTGCAATTTTGCCCCAAAATAAAGGGAATTTCTGTTTTTGCCCCCAAATAAGGGAGATTTCTGCAATTTTGCCCTAAAATAAGGGGATTTTCTGCCTTTTTTACCTTCAAATAAGGGGAATTTCTGCCCTTTTGACCTTAAATAAGGAAAATTTCTGCTTTTCTGCTCCAATTAACGGGAATTTCTGCCTTTTTGCCACAAAGTAAAGGGAATTTCTGCCTTTATGCCCCAAAATAACGGGAATTTCAGCCTTTTTACCTCAAAATAAAAGGAATTTCTGCCTTTTTCCCCAAAATATGGGTAATTTTTGCCTTTTTGTTCCAAAATAAAAAAATTTCTACAATTTTGTATCAAAATAAAAGAAATTTCTGTTTTTGCCCCAAAATAAAAGGAATTTCTGACTTTTTGCCCTGAAATAAATGAAATTCCTGCAATTATGCCCGAAAATAAGGGAAATTTGTGCCTTTTTGCCCCCAAATGAGGGGAATTTCTGCCTTTTTGCCCCAAAATATGAGGAATTTCAGGATTTTACCTCAAAATAAGGGGAATTTCTGCCTTTTTGCCCCAAAATATTGGGAATTCTGACTTTTTGCCCCAAAATAAGAAAAATTTCTGCAATTTTGTACCAAAATAAAAAAAATTTCTGCCTTTTTGCCCCCCAAATAAGGGGAATTTCAGCCTTTTTACCTCAAAATAAGGGGAATTTCTGCATTTTTGCCACAAAATATTAGGAATTTCTGCCTTTTTGCCCCAAAATGTGGAGAATTTCAGGATTTTACCTCAAAATATGGGGAATTTCAGCCTTTTTGCACCAAAATATGGGGAATTTCTGCCTTTTTGCCACAAAATAAAAAAATTTCTCAAGTCTGTAACAATATAAAAGAAATTTCTAAAATTTTGCCCCAAAATAAAGGAAATTTCTGATTTTTGCCCCAAAATAAAAAGAATTTCTCTATTTTTGCCCTAAAATAAAGGGAAATTCTGCCTTTTTGCCCCAAAATTAGGGGAGTTTCTGCAATTTGGCTCCAAAATACGAGAAATTTCTGCCTTTTTACCCGAAATGAAGTGGATTTTCTGCCTTTTTGCCCCCAAATAAGGGAAATTTCTGCAATTTTATCCCAAAATAAGGGAAATTTCTGCCTTTTTGCCCCAAAATAAGGGGAATTTCTGCCGTTTTGCCCTGAAATATGTAAAATTTCTGCAATTTTACCCCAAAATAAGGTGAATTTCTGCCTTTTTGCCCCAAAATAATGGGAATTTCTGCCTTTTTGCCCCAAAATAAGAAAAATTTTTGCTTTTTTTCTCTGAAATAAGTGAAATTTCTGCAATTTTGCCCTAAAATAAGGGAAATTTCTGCAATTTTCCCCCATAATAAGGGAAATTTCTGCAATTTTGCCCCAAAATAAGGGGAATTTCTGTTTTTGCCCCCAAATAAGGGAAATTTCTGCAATTTTGCCCTAAAATAAGGGGATTTTCTGCCTTTTTTGCCAAAAATAAGGGGAATTTCTGACATTTTGCCGCAAAATATGTGAAATTTCTGCAGTTTTACCCCAAAATAAAAAAAATTTCTGCCTTTTTGCCCAAAAATTAGGGGAATTTCTGCAATTTTGCTCCAAAATACAAAGAATTTCTGCCTTTTTGCCCGAAAATAAAGGGAATGTATACCTTTTTGCCATAAAAAAGCAAATTTCTTCATTTTTGCCCCAAAATAAGGGGATTTTCCACCTTTTTGACTCAAAATAAGTGCAATTTCTGCCTTTTCCCCAAAATAAACAAAATTTCTGCATTTTTGCCCCCAAATAAGGGGAATTTCAGCCTTATTACCTCAAAATAAGGGGAATTTCTTTCTTTTTGCCCCAAAATATGGGGAATTTCTGACTTTTTGCCCCAAAATAAGAAAAATTTCTGCAATTTTGTACCAAAATAAAAAAAATTTCTGCCTTTTTGCCCCCCCAAAAAAAATTTCTGCCTTTTTTCCCTGAAATACGTGAAATTTCTGCAATTTTGCCCCAAAATAAGGGAAATTTCTGCAATTTTGCCCCAAAATAAGGGGAATTTCTGACTGTTTGCTCCCGAAAAAGGAGATTTTCTGTCTTTTTGCCCCAAAATAAGGAGAATTTCTGCCTTTTTGCCCGAAAATTATGAGAATTTCTGCAATTTTGCTTCAAAATACAGGGAATTTCTGCCTTTTAGCCCCAAAATAAAGGGAATTTCTGCATTTTACCTCAAATTGAGAATAATTTCTGCCTTTTGCCTCAAAATAAGCGGAATTTTCTGCCTTTTTGTTTCAAAATAAGAAAAATTTCTTCAATTTTGTACCATAATAAAAGAAATTTCTGCTCTTTGCCCCAAAATAAAAGGAATTTCTGACTTTTTGCCCTGAAATAAATGAAATTTCTGCAATTTTGCCCGAAAATAAGGGAAATTTGTGCCTCTTTGCCCCAAAATAAGAAGTTTTGCCTTTTGCCCCAAAATAAGGGGAATTTCAGCATTTTACCTCAAAATAAGAATTTCAGCCCTTTTGCCCCAAAATAAGAAAAATTTCTGCAAGTTTGCCCCAAAATAAGGGGAATTTCTTCCTTTTTGCCCCAAAATAAAGGATATTTCAGCCTTTTTACCTGAAAATAAGTGAAATTTCTGCAATTTTGCCCCAAATAAAGGAAATTTCTGCAATTTTGCCTCAAAATAAGGTAAATTCCTGCAATTTTGCCCCAAAATAAGTGGAATTTCTGAGTTTTGTCCCCAAATAAGGAGAATTTCTGTCTTTTTGCCCCAACATATAGGGAATTTCTGCCTTTTGGCCCAACAATTATGGGAATTTCTTCATTTTTGCTTCAAAATAAGGGGAATTTCTGCCATTTTGCCTCTAAAGAAGTGGAATTTCTGTATTTTCCTTCCAAAACAAAGGGAATTTCTGTCTTTTTTGCCCCAAAATAAAGAAAATTTCTGACTTATTACCCTGAAATAAGTGAAATGTTTGCAATTTTACCCCAAAATAAGGGAAATTTCTGCCTTTTTCCCCCCAAATAAGGGGAATTTCAGCCTTTTTACCTCAAAATAAGGAGAATTTCTGCATTTTTGCCACAAAATATTAGAAATTTCTGCCTTTTTGCCCCAAAATAAGAAAAAATTCTGCCATTTTTACCTGAAATAAGTGAAATTTCTGCAATTTTGCCCCAAAATAAGTAAAATTTCTGCAATTTTGCTTCAAAATAAGGGAAATTTCTGAAATTTTGCCCCAAAATAAGTGGAATTTCTGAGTTTTGCCCCAAAATAAGGAGAATTTCTGTCTTTTTGCCCCAACATATAGGGAATTTCTGCCTTTTTGCCCCACAATTAGGGGATTTTCTTCAATTCTGCTCCAAAATAGAGGGAATTTCTGCTTTTTTGCCCGAAAATAAGGGGAATGTATACCTTTTGCCACAAAAAAGAGAAATTTCTTCATTTTTGCCCCAAAATAAGAGGAATTTCTGCCTTCTTACCTCAAAATAAGTGAAATTTCTGCCTTTTTACCCAAAAATAAACGGAATTTCTGTCTTTTTGCCCCAAAATAAAAGGAATTTTTGAATTTTGCCCTGAAATAAGTGAAATTTCTGCAATTTGCCCCAAAATAAGGGAAATTTCTGCCTTTTTGCCACAAAATAAAGGGAATTTCTGTCTTTTTGCCTCAAAATAAGGGGAATTTCAGCATTTTACCTCATAATAAGGGGAATCTCTGCTTTTTTGCCCCAAAATATGGGGAATTTCTGCATTTTCCCCAAAATAAAGAAAATTTCTGCAATTTTGTACCAAAATAAAAGAAATTTCTGCCTTTTTGCCCCAAAATAAGAGAAATTTCTGTGCTTTTTCCCTGAAATAAGTAAAATTTCTGCAATTTTGCCCCAAAATAAGGGAAATTTCTGCAATTTTGCCCCAAAATAAAGGACATTTCTGCAATTTTGCCCCAAAATAAGGGGAATTTATGACTTTTTGCCCTGAAATAAGGAGAATTTCTGTCTTTTTGTTCCAAAATAATGTGAATTTCTGCATTTTCCCTCAAAATTACGGGATAATGTGCAATTTTGCTTCAAAATACGGGGAAATCTGCCTTATTGCACAAAAATAGAGGGAATTTCTTCATTTTTGCACCAATATAAGGGGAATTTCTGAAATTTAGCTTTAAAATACGGGGAATTTCTGCGTTATTGTCCGAAATAAAGTGGAATTTCTGCCTTTTTGCCCTGAAATATTTGAAATTTCTGCAATTTTACCCCAAAATAAGGGGAATTTCTGTTTTTGGCCCCAAAATTAGGGAATTTCTGTTTTTCGCCCCAAAATAAGGCTAATTTCTGACTTTTTGCCCTGAAATAATTGAAATTTCTGCAATTTTGCCCCAAAATAATAGGAATTTCTGCCTTTTTGCCGAAAATAAGGGGTAATTCAGCATTTTACCTCCAAATAAGGGGAATTTCTGCCTTTTTGCCACAAAATATGGGGAATTTCTGCCCTATTGCCTTTAAATAAGGAAAATTTCTGCTTTTCTGCCCCAATTAACGGGAATTTCTGCCTTTTTGCCACAAAGTAAAGGGAAATTCTGCCTTTTTGCCCCAAAATTAGGGGAGTTTCTGCAATTTTGCTCCAAAATACGAGAAATTTCTGCCTTTTTACCCGAAATTAAGTGGATTTTCTGCCTTTTTGCCCCCAAATAAGGGAAATTTCTGCAATTTTTCCCCATAATAAGGGAAATTTCTGCAATTTTGCCCCAAAATAAAGGGAATTTCTGTTTTTGCCCCCAAATAAGGGAGATTTCTGCAATTTTGCCCTAAAATAAGGGGATTTTCTGCCTTTTTTACCTTCAAATAAGGGGAATTTCTGCCCTTTTGCCCTTAAATAAGGAAAATTTCTGCTTTTCTGCTCCAATTAACGGGAATTTCTGCCTTTTTGCCACAAAGTAAAGGGAATTTCTGCCTTTATGCCCCAAAATAACGGGAATTTCAGCCTTTTTACCTCAAAATAAAAGGAATTTCTGCCTTTTTCCCCAAAATATGGGTAATTTTTGCCTTTTTGTTCCAAAATAAGAAAAATTTCTACAATTTTGTATCAAAATAAAAGAAATTTCTGTTTTTGCCCCAAAATAAAAGGAATTTCTGACTTTTTGCCCTGAAATAAATGAAATTCCTGCAATTATGCCCGAAAATAAGGGAAATTTGTGCCTTTTTGCCCCCAAATGAGGGGAATTTCTGCCTTTTTGCCCCAAAATATGAGGAATTTCAGGATTTTACCTCAAAATAAGGGGAATTTCTGCCTTTTTGCCTCAAAATATTGGGAATTCTGACTTTTTGCCCCAAAATAAGAAAAATTTCTGCAATTTTGTACCAAAATAAAAAAAATTTCTGCCTTTTTGCCCCCCAAATAAGGGGAATTTCAGCCTTTTTACCTCAAAATAAGGGGAATTTCTGCATTTTTGCCACAAAATATTAGGAATTTCTGCCTTTTTGCCCCAAAATGTGGAGAATTTCAGGATTTCACCTCAAAATATGGGGAATTTCAGCCTTTTTGCACCAAAATATGGGGAATTTCTGCCTTTTTGCCACAAAATAAGAAAAATTTCTCAAGTCTGTAACAATATAAAAGAAATTTCTAAAATTTTGCCCCAAAATAAAGGAAATTTCTGATTTTTGCCCCAAAATAAAAAGAATTTCTCTATTTTTGCCCCAAAATAAAGGGAAATTCTGCCTTTTTGCCCCAAAATTAGGGGAGTTTCTGCAATTTGGCTCCAAAATACGAGAAATTTCTGCCTTTTTACCCGAAATGAAGTGGATTTTCTGCCTTTTTGCCCCCAAATAAGGGAAATTTCTGCAATTTTATCCCAAAATAAGGGAAATTTCTGCCTTTTTGCCCCAAAATAAGGGGAATTTCTGCCGTTTTGCCCTGAAATATGTAAAATTTCTGCAATTTTACCCCAAAATAAGGTGAATTTCTGCCTTTTTGCCCCAAAATAATGGGAATTTCTGCCTTTTTGCCCCAAAATAAGAAAAATTTTTGCTTTTTTTCTCTGAAATAAGTGAAATTTCTGCAATTTTGCCCTAAAATAAGGGAAATTTCTGCAATTTTTCCCCATAATAAGGGAAATTTCTGCAATTTTGCCCCAAAATAAGGGGAATTTCTGTTTTTGCCCCCAAATAAGGGAAATTTCTGCAATTTTGCCCTAAAATAAGGGGATTTTCTGCCTTTTTTGCCAAAAATAAGGGGAATTTCTGACATTTTGCCGCAAAATATGTGAAATTTCTGCAGTTTTACCCCAAAATAAAAAAAATTTCTGCCTTTTTGCCCAAAAATTAGGGGAATTTCTGCAATTTTGCTCCAAAATACAAAGAATTTCTGCCTTTTTGCCCGAAAATAAAGGGAATGTATACCTTTTTGCCATAAAAAAGCAAATTTCTTCATTTTTGCCCCAAAATAAGGGGATTTTCCACCTTTTTGACTCAAAATAAGTGCAATTTCTGCCTTTTCCCCAAAATAAACAAAAATTCTGCATTTTTGCCCCCAAATAAGGGGAATTTCAGCCTTATTACCTCAAAATAAGGGGAATTTCTTTCTTTTTGCCCCAAAATATGGGGAATTTCTGACTTTTTGCCCCAAAATAAGAAAAATTTCTGCAATTTTGTACCAAAATAAAAAAAATTTCTGCCTTTTTGTCCCCCCAAAAAAAATTTCTGCCTTTTTTCCCTGAAATACGTGAAATTTCTGCAATTTTGCCCCAAAATAAGGGAAATTTCTGCAATTTTGCCCCAAAATAAGGGAAATTTCTGCAATTTTGCCCCAAAATAAGGGGAATTTCTGACTGTTTGTTCCCGAAAAAGGAGATTTTCTGTCTTTTTGCCCCAAAATAAGGAGAATTTCTGCCTTTTTGCCCGAAAATTATGAGAATTTCTGCAATTTTGCTTCAAAATACAGGGAATTTCTGCCTTTTAGCCCCAAAATAAAGGGAATTTCTGCATTTTACCTCAAATTGAGAATAATTTCTGCCTTTTGCCTCAAAATAAGCGGAATTTTCTGCCTTTTTGTTTCAAAATAAGAAAAATTTCTTCAATTTTGTACCATAATAAAAGAAATTTCTGCTCTTTGCCCCAAAATAAAAGGAATTTCTGACTTTTTGCCCTGAAATAAATGAAATTTCTGCAATTTTGCCCGAAAATAAGGGAAATTTGTGCCTCTTTGCCCCAAAATAAGAAGAAGTTTTGCCTTTTGCCCCAAAATAAGGGGAATTTCAGCATTTTACCTCAAAATAAGAATTTCAGCCCTTTTGCCCCAAAATAAGAAAAATTTCTGCAAGTTTGCCCCAAAATAAGGGGAATTTCTTCCTTTTTGCCCCAAAATAAAGGATATTTCAGCCTTTTTACCTGAAAATAAGTGAAATTTCTGCAATTTTGCCCCAAATAAAGGAAATTTCTGCAATTTTGCCTCAAAATAAGGTAAATTCCTGCAATTTTGCCCCAAAATAAGTGGAATTTCTGAGTTTTGTCCCAAAATAAGGAGAATTTCTGTCTTTTTGCCCCAACATATAGGGAATTTCTGCCTTTTGGCCCAACAATTATGGGAATTTCTTCATTTTTGCTTCAAAATAAGGGGAATTTCTGCCATTTTGCCTCTAAAGAAGTGGAATTTCTGTATTTTCCTTCCAAAACAAAGGGAATTTCTGTCTTTTTTGCCCCAAAATAAAGAAAATTTCTGACTTATTACCCTGAAATAAGTGAAATGTTTGCAATTTTACCCCAAAATAAGGGAAATTTCTGCCTTTTTCCCCCCAAATAAGGGGAATTTCAGCCTTTTTACCTCAAAATAAGGAGAATTTCTGCATTTTTGCCACAAAATATTAGAAATTTCTGCCTTTTTGCCCCAAAATAAGAAAAAATTCTGCCATTTTTACCTGAAATAAGTGAAATTTCTGCAATTTTGCCCCAAAATAAGTAAAATTTCTGCAATTTTGCTTCAAAATAAGGGAAATTTCTGAAATTTTGCCCCAAAATAAGTGGAATTTCTGAGTTTTGCCCCAAAATAAGGAGAATTTCTGTCTTTTTGCCCCAACATATAGGGAATTTCTGCCTTTTTGCCCCACAATTAGGGGATTTTCTTCAATTCTGCTCCAAAATAGAGGGAATTTCTGCTTTTTTGCCCGAAAATAAGGGGAATGTATACCTTTTGCCACAAAAAAGAGAAATTTCTTCATTTTTGCCCCAAAATAAGAGGAATTTCTGCCTTCTTACCTCAAAATAAGTGAAATTTCTGCCTTTTTACCCAAAAATAAACGGAATTTCTGTCTTTTTGCCCCAAAATAAAAGGAATTTTTGAATTTTGCCCTGAAATAAGTGAAATTTCTGCAATTTGCCCCAAAATAAGGGAAATTTCTGCCTTTTTGCCACAAAATAAAGGGAATTTCTGTCTTTTTGCCTCAAAATAAGGGGAATTTCAGCATTTTACCTCATAATAAGGGGAATCTCTGCTTTTTTGCCCCAAAATATGGGGAATTTCTGCATTTTCCCCAAAATAAAGAAAATTTCTGCAATTTTGTACCAAAATAAAAGAAATTTCTGCCTTTTTGCCCCAAAATAAGAGAAATTTCTGTGCTTTTTCCCTGAAATAAGTAAAATTTCTGCAATTTTGCCCCAAAATAAGGGAAATTTCTGCAATTTTGCCCCAAAATAAAGGACATTTCTGCAATTTTGCCCCAAAATAAGGGGAATTTATGACTTTTTGCCCTGAAATAAGGAGAATTTCTGTCTTTTTGTTCCAAAATAATGTGAATTTCTGCATTTTCCCTCAAAATTACGGGATAATGTGCAATTTTGCTTCAAAATACGGGGAAATCTGCCTTATTGCACAAAAATAGAGGGAATTTCTTCATTTTTGCACCAATATAAGGGGAATTTCTGAAATTTAGCTTTAAAATACGGGGAATTTCTGCGTTATTGTCCGAAATAAAGTGGAATTTCTGCCTTTTTGCCCTGAAATATTTGAAATTTCTGCAATTTTACCCCAAAATAAGGGGAATTTCTGTTTTTGGCCCCAAAATTAGGGAATTTCTGTTTTTCGCCCCAAAATAAGGCTAATTTCTGACTTTTTGCCCTGAAATAATTGAAATTTCTGCAATTTTGCCCCAAAATAATAGGAATTTCTGCCTTTTTGCCGAAAATAAGGGGAAATTCAGCATTTTACCTCCAAATAAGGGGAATTTCTGCCTTTTTGCCACAAAATATGGGGAATTTCTGCCCTATTGCCTTTAAATAAGGAAAATTTCTGCTTTTCTGCCCCAATTAACGGGAATTTCTGCCTTTTTGCCACAAAGTAAAGGGAATTTCTGCCTTTTTTTTCCCCAAAATTACAGGAATTTCAGCCTTTTTACCTCAAAATAAGGGGAATTTCTGCCTTTTTGCCCAAAATATGGGTAATTTTTGCTTTTTGTTCCAAAATAAGGAAAATTTCTACAATTTTGTATCAAAATAAAAGAAATTTCTGCCTTTTTTCCCCAAAATAAATGGAATTTCTGACTTTTGCCCTGAAATAAATGAAATTCCTGCAATTATGCCCGAAAATAAGGGAAATTTGTGCCTTTTTGCCCCCAAATGAGAGGAATTTCTGCCTTTTTTCCCCAAAATATGGGGAATTTCAGCCTTTTTGCACCAAAGTATGGGGAATTTCTGCCTTTTTGCCACAAAATAAGAAAAATTTCTGCAAGTCTGTAACAATATAAAAGAAATTTCTAAAATTTTGCCCCAAAATAAGGGAAATTTCTGATTTTTGCCCCAAAATAAAAAGAATTTCTCTATTTTTGCCCCACAATAAAGGGAAATTCTGCCTTTTTGCCCGAAAATTAGGGGAGTTTCTGCAATTTTGCTCCAAAATACGAGAAATTTCTGCCTTTTTACCCGAAATTAAGTGGATTTTCTGCCTTTTTGCCCCCAAATAAGGGAAATTTCTGCAATTTTTCCCCATAATAAGGGAAATTTCTGCAATTTTGCCCCAAAATAAAGGGAATTTCTGTTTTTGCCCCCAAATAAGGGAGATTTCTGCAATTTTGCCCTAAAATAAGGGGATTTTCTGCCTTTTTTACCTTCAAATAAGGGGAATTTCTGCCCTTTTGCCCTTAAATAAGGAAAATTTCTGCTTTTCTGCTCCAATTAACGGGAATTTCTGCCTTTTTGCCACAAAGTAAAGGGAATTTCTGCCTTTATGCCCCAAAATAACGGGAATTTCAGCCTTTTTACCTCAAAATAAAAGGAATTTCTGCCTTTTTCCCCAAAATATGGGTAATTTTTGCCATTTTGTTCCAAAATAAGAAAAATTTCTACAATTTTGTATCAAAATAAAAGAAATTTCTGTTTTTGCCCCAAAATAAAAGGAATTTCTGACTTTTTGCCCTGAAATAAATGAAATTCCTGCAATTATGCCCGAAAATAAGGGAAATTTGGGCCTTTTTGCCCCCAAATGAGGGGAATTTCTGCCTTTTTGCCCCAAAATATGAGGAATTTCAGGATTTTACCTCAAAATAAGGGGAATTTCAGCCTTTTTGCACCAAAATATGGGGAATTTCTGCCTTTTTGCCACAAAATAAGAAAAATTTCTGCAAGTCTGTAACAATATAAAAGAAATTTCTAAAATTATGCCCCAAAATAAAGGAAATTTCTGATTTTTGCCCCAAAATAAAAAGAATTTCTCTATTTTTGCCCCAAAATAAAGGGAAATTCTGCCTTTTAGCCCCAAAATTAGGGGAGTTTCTGCAATTTTGCTCCAAAATACGAGAAATTTCTGCCTTTTTACCCGAAATTAAGTGGATTTTCTGCCTTTTTGCCTCCAAATAAGGGAAATTTCTGCAATTTTATCCCAAAATAAGGGAAATTTCTGCCTTTTTGCCACAAAATAAGGGGAATTTCTGCCGTTTTGCCCTGAAATATGTGAAATTTCTGCAATTTTACCCAAAAATAAGGTGAATTTCTGCCTTTTTGCCCCAAAATAATGGGAATTTCTGCCTTTTTGCCCCAAAATAAGAAAAATTTTTGCTTTTTTTCTCTGAAATAAGTGAAATTTCTGCAATTTTGCCCTAAAATTAGGGAAATTTCTGCAATTTTTCCCCATAATAAGGGAAATTTCTGCAATTTTGCCCCAAAATAAGGGGAATTTCTGTTTTTGTCCCCAAATAAGGGAAATTTCTGCAATTTTGCCCTAAAATAAAGGGATTTTCTGCATTTTTTGCCAAAAATAAGGGGAATTTCTGACATTTTGCCGCAAAATAAGTGAAATATCTGCAGTTTTACCCCAAAATAAGAAAAATTTCTGCCTTTTTGCCCAAAAATTAGGGGAATTTCTGCAATTTTGCTCCAAAATACAAAGAATTTCTGCCTTTTTGCCCGAAAATAAAGGGAATGTATACCTTTTTGCCATAAAAAAGCAAATTTCTTCATTTTTGCCCCAAAATAAGGGGATTTTCCACCTTTTTGACTCAAAATAAGTGCAATTTCTGCCTTTTCCCCAAAATAAACGAAATTTCTGCCTTTTTGCCCCAAAATAAGGGGAATTTCAGCCTTATTACCTCAAAATAAGGGGAATTTCTGCCTTTTTGCCCCAAAATATGGGGAATTTCTGACTTTTTGCCCCAAAATAAGAAAAATTTCTGCCATTTTGTACCAAAATAAAAAAAAATTTCTGCCTTTTTGCCCCCCCAAAAAAAATTTCTGCCTTTTTTTCTCAAATACCTGAAATTTCTGCAATTTTGCCCCAAAACAAGGGAAATTTCTGCAATTTTGCCCCAAAATAAGGGGAATTTCTGACTGTTTGCTCCCGAAAAAGGAGATTTTCTGTCTTTTTGCCCCAAAATAAGGAGAATTTCTGCCTTTTTGCCCGAAAATTATGAGAATTTCTGCAATTTTGCTTCAAAATACAGGGAATTTCTGCCTTTTAGCCCCAAAATAAAGGGAATTTCTGCATTTTACCTCAAATTGAGAATAATTTCTGCCTTTTGCCTCAAAATAAGGGGAATTTTCTGCCTTTTTGTTTCAAAATAAGAAAAATTTCTTCAATTTTGTACCATAATAAAAGAAATTTCTGCTCTTTGCCCCAAAATAAAAAAAATTTCTGACTTTTTGCCCTGAAATAAATGAAATTTCTGCAATTTTGCCCGAAAATAAGGGAAATTTGTGCCTCTTTGCCCCAAAATAAGAAGAAGTTTTGCCTTTTGCCCCAAAATATGGGGAATTTCAGCATTTTACCTCAAAATAAGAATTTCAGCCCTTTTGCCCCAAAATAAAAAAAATTTCTGCAATTTTGCCCCAAAATAAGGGGAATTTCTTCCTTTTTGCCCCAAAATAAAGGATATTTCAGCCTTTTTACCTGAAAATAAGTGAAATTTCTGCAATTTTGCCCCAAATAAGGGAAATTTCTGCAATTTTGCCTCAAAATGAGGTAAATTCCTGCAATTTTGCCCCAAAATAAGTGGAATTTCTGAGTTTTGTCCCAAAATAAGGAGAATTTCTGTATTTTTGCCCCAACATATAGGGAATTTCTGCCTTTTGGCCCAACAATTAGGGGAATTTCTTCATTTTTGCTTCAAAATAAGGGGAATTTCTGCCTTTTTGTCTCTAAAGAAGTGGAATTTCTGTATTTTCCTTCCAAAACAAAGGGAATTTCTGTCTTTTTTGCCCCAAAATAAAAAAAATTTCTGACTTATTACCCTGAAATAAGTGAAATGTTTGCAATTTTGCCCCAAAATTAGGGAAATTTCTGCCTTTTTGCCCCCAAATAAGGGGAATTTCAACCTTTTTACCTCAAAATAAGGGGAATTTCTGCATTTTTGCCACAAAATATTAGGAATTTCTGCCTTTTTGCCCCAAAATAAGAAAAATTTCTGCCATTTTATCTGAAATAAGTGAAATTTCTGCAATTTTGCCCCAAAATAAGTAAAATTTCTGCAATTTTGCCCCAAAATAAGGGAAATTTCTGGAATTTTGCCCCAAAATAAGTGGAATTTCTGAGTTTTGCCCCAAAATAAGGAGAATTTCTGTCTTTTTGCCCCAACATATAGGGAATTTCTGCCTTTTTGCCCCACAATTAGGGGATTTTCTTCAATTCTGCTCCAAAATACGGGGAATTTCTGCTTTTTTTGCCCGAAAATAAGGGGAATGTATACCTTTTGCCACAAAAAAGAGAAATTTCTTCATTTTTGCCCCAAAATAAGAGGAATTTCTGCCTTCTTACCTCAAAATAAGTGAAATTTCTGCCTTTTTACCTAAAAATGAACGGAATTTCTGTCTTTTTGCCCCAAAATAAAAGGAATTTTTGAATTTTGCCCTGAAATAAGTGAAATTTCTGCAATTTTGCCCCAAAATAAGGGAAATTTCTGCCTTTTTGCCACAAAATAAAGGGAATTTCTGTATTTTTGCCCCAAAATAAGGGGAATTTCAGCATTTTACCTCATAATAAGGCAAATCTCTGCCTTTTTTCCCCAAAATATGGGGAATTTCTTCATTTTTGCCCCAAAATAATGAAAATTTCTGCAATTTTGTACCAAAATAAAAGAAATTTCTGCATTTTTGCCCCAAAATAAGAGAAATTTCTGCACTTTTTCCCTGAAATAAGTGAAATTTCTGCAATTTTGCCCCAAAATAAGAGAAATTTCTGCAATTTTGCCCCAAAATAAAGAAAATTTCTGCAATTTTACCCCAAAAGAAGGGGAATTTCTGACTTTTTGCCCTGAAATAAGGAGAATTTCTGTCTTTTTGTTCCAAAATAATGTGAATTTCTGCATTTTCCTTCAAAATTAGGGAAATATGTGCAATTTTGCTTCAAAATACGGGGAAATCTGCCTTATTGCACAAAAATAAAGGGAATTTCTCCATTTTTGCACCAATATAAGGGGAATTTCTGAAATTTAGCTTTAAAATACGGGGAATTTCTGCGTTATTGTCCGAAATAAAGTGGAATTTCTGCCTTTTTGCCCTGAAATATTTGAAATTTCTGCAATTTTACCCCAAAATAAGGGGAATTTCTGTTTTTGGCCCCAAAATTAAGGGAATTTCTGCTTTTTGCCCCAAAATAAGGCAAATATCTGACTTTTTGCCCAGAAATAATTGAAATTTCTGCAATTTTGCCCCAAAATAATAGGAATTTCTGCCTTTTTGCCGAAAATAAGGGGAATTTCAGCATTTTACCTTCAAATAAGGGGAATTTCTGCCTTTTTGCCACAAAATAAGGGGAATTTCTGCCCTATTGCCCTTAAATAAGGAAAATTTCTGCTTTTCTGCCCCAATTAACGGGAATTTCTGCCTTTTTGCCACAAAGTAAAGGGAATTTATGCCTTTTTGCCCCAAAATAACGGGAATTTCAGCCTTTTTACCTCAAAATAAGGGGAATTTCTGCCTTTTTCCCCAAAATATGGGTAATTTTTGCCTTTTTGTTCCAAAATAAGGAAAATTTCTACAATTTTGTATCAAAATAAAGGAAATTTCTGTTTTTGCCCCAAAATAAAAGGAATTTCTGACTTTTTGCCCTGAAATAAATGAAATTCCTGCAATTATGCCCGAAAATAAGGGAAATTTGGGCCTTTTTGCCCCCAAGTGAGGGGAATTTCTGCCTTTTTTCCCCAAAATATGGGGAATTTCAGGATTTTACCTCAAAATAAGGGGAATTTCAGCCTTTTTGCACCAAAATATGGGGAATTTCTGCCTTTTTGCCACAAAATAAGAAAAATTTCTGCAAGTCTGTAACAATATAAAAGAAATTTCTAAAATTTTGCCCCAAAATAAAGGAAATTTCTGATTTTTGCCCCTAAATAAAAAGAATTTCTCTATTTTTGCCCCAAAATAAAGGGAAATTCTGCCTTTTAGCCCCAAAAGTAGGGGAGTTTCTGCAATTTTGCTCCAAAATACGAGAAATTTCTGCCTTTTTACCCGAAATTAAGTGGATTTTCTGCCTTTTTTCCCCCAAATAAGAAAAAATTTCTGCAATTTTATCCCAAAATAAGGGAAATTTC
Source organism: Micromys minutus (assembly GCF_963924665.1). Classification (NCBI taxonomy): domain Eukaryota; kingdom Metazoa; phylum Chordata; class Mammalia; order Rodentia; family Muridae; genus Micromys; species Micromys minutus. The sequence continues at coordinate 574,935 of NW_027667455.1, forward strand.
TGCCTTTTTGCCCCAAAATAAGGGGAATTTCTGCCGTTTTGCCCCGAAATATGTGAAATTTCTGCAATTTTACCCCAAAATAAGGTGAATTTCTGCTTTTTTGCCCCAAAATAATGGGAATTTCTGCCTTTTTGCCCCAAAATAAGAAAAATTTTTGCTTTTTTTTCTCTGAAATAAGTGAAATTTCTGCAATTTTGCCCTAAAATAAGGGAAATTTCTGCAATTTTTTCCCATAATAAGGGAAATTTCTGCAATTTTGCCCCAAAATAAGGAGAATTTCTGTTTTTGTCCCCAAATAAGGGAAATTTCTGCAATTTTGCCCTAAAATAAGGGGATTTTCTGCATTTTTTGCCAAAAATAAAAGGAATTTCTGACATTTTGCCGCAAAATAAGTGAAATTTCTGCAGTTTTACCCCAAAATAAGGAAAATTTCTGCCTTTTTGCGCAAAAATTAGGGGAATTTCTGCAATTTTGCTCCAAAATACAAAGAATTTCTGCCTTTTTGCCCGAAAATAAAGGGAATGTATACCTTTTTGCCATAAAAAAGCAAATTTCTTCATTTTTGCCCCAAAATAAGGGGAATTTCCACGTTTTTGACTCAAAATAAGTGCAATTTCTGCCTTTTCCCCAAAATAAACAAAATTTCTGTCTTTTTGCCCCAAAATAAGGGGAATTTCAGCCTTTTTACCTCAAAATAAGGGGAATTTCTGCCTTTTTGCCCCAAAATATAGGGAATTTCTGACTTTTTGCCCCAAAATAAGAAAAATTTCTGCAATTTTGTACCAAAATAAAAAAAATTTCTGCCTTTTTGCCCCCCCAAAAAAATTTCTGCCTATTTTCCCTGAAATACGTGAAATTTCTGCAATTTTGCCCCAAAATAAGGGAAATTTCTACAATTTTGCCCCAATGTAAAGGAAATTTCAGCAATTTTGCCCCAAAATTAGGGTAATTTGTGACTGTTTGCTCCCGAAAAAGGAGATTTTCTGTCTTTTTGCCCCATAATAAGGAGAATTTCTGCCTTTTTGCCCGAAAATTATGAGAATTTCTGCAATTTTGCTTCAAAATACAGGGAATTTCTGTTTTTTAGCCCCAAAATAAAGGGAATTTCTGCATTTTACCTCAAATTGAGAATAATTTCTGCCTTTTGCCTCAAAATAAGGGGAATTTTCTGCCTTTTGTTTCAAAATAAGAAAAATTTCTTCAATTTTGTACCATAATAAAAGAAATTTCTGCTCTTTGCCCCAAAATAAAAGGAATTTCTGACTTTTTGCCCTGAAATAAATATAATTTCTGTAATTTTGCCCGAAAATAAGGGAAATTTGTGCCTCTTGGCCCCAAAATAAAAAGAAGTTTTGCCTTTTGCCCCAAAATATGGGGAATTTCAGCATTTTACCTCAAAATAAGAATTTCAGCCTTTTTGCCCCAAAATAAGGAAAATTTCTGCAATTTTGCCCCAAAATAAGGGGAATTTCTTCCTTTTTGCCCCAAAATAAAGGATATTTCAGCCTTTTTACCTGAAAATAAGTGAAATTTCTGCAATTTTGCCCCAAATAAGGGAAATTTCTGCAATTTTGCCTCAAAATAAGGTAAATTCCTGCAATTTTGCCGCAAAATAAGTGGAATTTCTGAGTTTTGTCCCAAAATAAGGAGAATTTCTGTCTTTTTGCCCCAACATATAGGGAATTTCTGCCTTTTGGCCCAACAATTAGGGGAATTTCTTCATTTTTGCTTCAAAATAAGGGGAATTTCTGCCTTTTTGTCTCTAAAGAAGTGGAATTTCTGTATTTTCCTTCCAAAACAAAGGGAATTTCTGTCTTTTTTGCCCCAAAATAAGGAAAATTTCTGACTTATTACCCTGAAATAAGTGAAATGTTTGCACTTTTGCCCCAAAATTAGGGAAATTTCTGCCTTTTTGCCCCCAAATAAGGGGAATTTCAGCCTTTTTACCTCAAAATAAGGGGAATTTCTGCATTTTTGCCACAAAATATTAGGAATTTCTGCCTTTTTGCCCCAAAATAAGAAAAATTTCTGCCATTTTTACCTGAAATAAGTGAAATTTCTGCAATTTTGCCCCAAAATAAGTAAAATTTCTGCAATTTTGCCCCAAAATAAGGGAAATTTCTGGAAATTTGCCCCAAAATAAGTGGAATTTCTGAGTTTTGCCCCAAAATAAGGAGAATTTCTGTCTTTTTGCCCCAACATATAGGGAATTTCTGCCTTTTTGCCCCACAATTAGGGGATTTTCTTCAATTCTGCTCCAAAATACGGGGAATTTCTGCTTTTTTTGCCCGAAAATAAGGGGAATGTATACCTTTTGCCACAAAAAAGAGAAATTTCTTCATTTTTGCCCCAAAATAAGAGGAATTTCTGCCTTCTTACCTCAAAATAAGTGAAATTTCTTCCTTTCTACCTAAAAATGAACGGAATTTCTGTCTTTTTGCCCCAAAATAAAAGGAATTTTTGAATTTTGCCCTGAAATAAGTGAAATTTCTGCAATTTTGCCCCAAAATAAGGGAAATTTCTGCCTTTTTGCCACAAAATAAAGGGAATTTCTGTATTTTTGCCCCAAAATAAGGGGAATTTCAGCATTTTACCTCATAATAAGGCAAATCTCTGCCTTTTTGCCCCAAAATATGGGGAATTTCTTCATTTTTGCCCCAAAATAAAGAAAATTTCTGCAATTTTGTACCAAAATAAAAGAAATTTCTGCCTTTTTGCCCCAAAATAAGAGAAATTTCTGCACTTTTTCCCTGAAATAAGTGAAATTTCTGCAATTTTGCCCCAAAATAAGGGAAATTTCTGCAATTTTGCCCCAAAATAAAGAAAATTTCTGCAATTTTGTACCAAAATAAAAGAAATTTCTGCCTTTTTGCCCCAAAATAAGAGAAATTTCTGCACTTTTTCCCTGAAATAAGTGAAATTTCTGCAATTTTGCCCCAAAATAAGAGAAATTTCTGCAATTTTGCCCCAAAATAAAGAAAATTTCTGCAATTTTACCCCAAAAGAAGGGGAATTTCTGACTTTTTGCCCTGAAATAAGGAGAATTTCTGTCTTTTTGTTCCAAAATAATGTGAATTTCTGCATTTTCCTTCAAAATTAGGGAAATATGTGCAATTTTGCTTCAAAATACGGGGAAATCTGCCTTATTGCACAAAAATAAAGGGAATTTCTCTATTTTTGCACCAATATAAGGGGGATTTCTGAAATTTAGTTTTAAAATACGGGGAATTTCTGCGTTATTGTCCGAAATAAAGTGGAATTTCTGCCTTTTTGCCCTGAAATATTTGAAATTTCTGCAATTTTACCCCAAAATAAGGGGAATTTCTGTTTTTGGCCCCAAAATTAAGGGAATTTCTGCTTTTTGCCCCAAAATAAGGCAAATATCTGACTTTTTGCCCAGAAATAATTGAAATTTCTGCAATTTTGCCCCAAAATAATAGGAATTTCTGCCTTTTTGCCGAAAATAAGGGGAATTTCAGCATTTTACCTTCAAATAAGGGGAATCTGCCTTTTTGCCACAAAATAAGGGGAATTTCTGCCCTATTGCCCTTAAATAAGGAAAATTTCTGCTTTTCTGCCCCAATTAACGGGAATTTCTGCCTTTTTGCCACAAAGTAAAGGGAATTTCTGCCTTTTTGCCCCAAAATAACGGGAATTTCAGCCTTTTTACCTCAAAATAAGGGGAATTTCCGCCTTTTTCCCCAAAATATGGGTAATTTTTGCCTTTTTGTTCCAAAATAAGGAAAATTTCTACAATTTTGTATCAAAATAAAAGAAATTTCTGTTTTTGCCCCAAAATAAAAGGAATTTCTGACTTTTTGCCCTGAAATAAATGAAATTCCTGCAATTATGCCCGAAAATAAGGGAAATTTGGGCCTTTTTGCCCCCAAATGAGGGGAATTTCTGCCTTTTTGCCCCAAAATAAAGGGAATTTCTGCATTTTACCTCAAATTGAGAATAATTTCTGCCTTTTGCCTCAAAATAAGGGGAATTTTCTGCCTTTTTGTTTCAAAATAAGAAAAATTTCTTCAATTTTGTACCATAATAAAAGAAATTTCTGCTCTTTGCCCCAAAATAAAAAAAATTTCTGACGTTTTGCCCTGAAATAAATGAAATTTTTGCAATTTTGCCTGAAAATAAGGGAAATTTGTGCTTCTTTGCCCCAAAATAAGAAGTTTTGCCTTTTGCCCCAAAATATGGGGAATTTCAGCATTTTACCTCAAAATAAGTATTTCAGCCCTTTTGCCTCAAAATAAGGAAAATTTCTGCAATTTTGCCCCAAAATAAGGGGAATTTCTTCTTTTTTGCCCCAAAATAAAGGATATTTCAGCCTTTTTACCTGAAAATAAGTGAAATTTCTGCAATTTTGCCCCAAATAAGGGAAATTTCTGCAATTTTGCCTCAAAATAAGGTAAATTCCTGCAATTTTGCCCCAAGATAAGTGGAATTTCTGAGTTTTGTCCCAAAATAAGGAGAATTTCTGTCTTTTTTCCCCAACATATAGGGAATTTCTGCCTTTTGGCCCAACAATTAGGGGAATTTCTTCATTTTTTCTTCAAAATAAGGGGAATTTCTGCCTTTTTGTCTCTAAAGAAGTGGAATTTCTGTATTTTCCTTCCAAAACAAAGGGAATTTCTGTCTTTTTTGCCCCAAAATAAGGAAAATTTCTGACTTATTACCCTGAAATAAGTGAAATGTTTGCACTTTTGCCCCAAAATTAGGGAAATTTCTGCCTTTTTGCCCCCAAATAAGGGGAATTTCAGCCTTTTTACCTCAAAATAAGGGGAATTTCTGCATTTTTGCCACAAAATATTAGGAATTTCTGCCTTTTTGCCCCAAAATAAGAAAAATTTCTGCCATTTTTACCTGAAATAAGTGAAATTTCTGCAATTTTGCCCCAAAATAAGTAAAATTTCTGCAATTTTGCCCCAAAATAAGGGAAATTTCTGGAAATTTGCCCCAAAATAAGTGGAATTTCTGAGTTTTGCCCCAAAATAAGGAGAATTTCTGTCTTTTTGCCCCAACATATATGGAATTTCTGCCTTTTTGCCCCACAATTAGGGGATTTTCTTCAATTCTGCTCCAAAATACGGGGAATTTCTGCTTTTTTTGCCCGAAAATAAGGGGAATGTATACCTTTTGCCACAAAAAAGAGAAATTTCTTCATTTTTGCCCCAAAATAAGAGGAATTTCTGCCTTCTTACCTCAAAATAAGTGAAATTTCTGCCTTTTTACCTAAAAATGAACGGAATTTCTGTCTTTTTGCCCTAAAATAAAAGGAATTTTTGAATTTTGCCCTGAAATAAGTGAAATTTCTGCAATTTTGCCCCAAAATAAGGGAAATTTCTGCCTTTTTGCCACAAAATAAAGGGAATTTCTGTATTTTTGCCCCAAAATAAGGGGAATTTCAGCATTTTACCTCATAATAAGGCAAATCTCTGCCTTTTTGCCCCAAAATATGGGGAATTTCTTCATTTTTGCCCCAAAATAAAGAAAATTTCTGCAATTTTGTACCAAAATAAAAGAAATTTCTGCCTTTTTGCCCCAAAATAAGAGAAATTTCTGCACTTTTTCCCTGAAATAAGTGAAATTTCTGCAATTTTGCCCCAAAATAAGGGAAATTTCTGCAATTTTGCCCCAAAATAAAGAAAATTTCTGCAATTTTGTACCAAAATAAAAGAAATTTCTGCCTTTTTGCCCCAAAATAAGAGAAATTTCTGCACTTTTTCCCTGAAATAAGTGAAATTTCTGCAATTTTGCCCCAAAATAAGAGAAATTTCTGCAATTTTGCCCCAAAATAAAGAAAATTTCTGCAATTTTACCCCAAAAGAAGGGGAATTTCTGACTTTTTGCCCTTAAATAAGGAGAATTTCTGTCTTTTTGTTCCAAAATAATGTGAATTTCTGCATTTTCCTTCAAAATTAGGGAAATATGTGCAATTTTGCTTCAAAATACGGGGAAATCTGCCTTATTGCACAAAAATAAAGGGAATTTCTCCATTTTTGCACCAATATAAGGGGGATTTCTGAAATTTAGTTTTAAAATACGGGGAATTTCTGCGTTATTGTCCGAAATAAAGTGGAATTTCTGCCTTTTTGCCCTGAAATATTTGAAATTTCTGCAATTTTACCCCAAAATAAGGGGAATTTCTGTTTTTGGCCCCAAAATTAAGGGGATTTCTGCTTTTTGCCCCAAAATAAGGCAAATATCTGACTTTTTGCCCAGAAATAATTGAAATTTCTGCAATTTTGCCCCAAAATAATAGGAATTTCTGCCTTTTTGCCGAAAATAAGGGGAATTTCAGCATTTTACCTTCAAATAAGGGGAATCTGCCTTTTTGCCACAAAATAAGGGGAATTTCTGCCCTATTGCCCTTAAATAAGGAAAATTTCTGCTTTTCTGCCCCAATTAACGGGAATTTCTGCCTTTTTGCCACAAAGTAAAGGGAATTTCTGCCTTTTTGCCCCAAAATAACGGGAATTTCAGCCTTTTTACCTCAAAATAAGGGGAATTTCCGCCTTTTTCCCCAAAATATGGGTAATTTTTGCCTTTTTGTTCCAAAATAAGGAAAATTTCTACAATTTTGTATCAAAATAAAAGAAATTTCTGTTTTTGCCCCAAAATAAAAGGAATTTCTGACTTTTTGCCCTGAAATAAATGAAATTCCTGCAATTATGCCCGAAAATAAGGGAAATTTGGGCCTTTTTGCCCCCAAATGAGGGGAATTTCTGCCTTTTTGCCCCAAAATAAAGGGAATTTCTGCATTTTACCTCAAATTGAGAATAATTTCTGCCTTTTGCCTCAAAATAAGGGGAATTTTCTGCCTTTTTGTTTCAAAATAAGAAAAATTTCTTCAATTTTGTACCATAATAAAAGAAATTTCTGCTCTTTGCCCCAAAATAAAAAAAATTTCTGACGTTTTGCCCTGAAATAAATGAAATTTCTGCAATTTTGCCTGAAAATAAGGGAAATTTGTGCTTCTTTGCCCCAAAATAAGAAGAAGTTTTGCCTTTTGCCCCAAAATATGGGGAATTTCAGCATTTTACCTCAAAATAAGTATTTCAGCCCTTTTGCCCCAAAATAAGGAAAATTTCTGCAATTTTGCCCCAAAATAAGGGGAATTTCTTCTTTTTTGCCCCAAAATAAAGGATATTTCAGCCTTTTTACCTGAAAATAAGTGAAATTTCTGCAATTTTGCCCCAAATAAGGGAAATTTCTGCAATTTTGCCTCAAAATAAGGTAAATTCCTGCAATTTTGCCCCAAGATAAGTGGAATTTCTGAGTTTTGTCCCAAAATAAGGAGAATTTCTGTCTTTTTTCCCCAACATATAGGGAATTTCTGCCTTTTGGCCCAACAATTAGGGGAATTTCTTCATTTTTGCTTCAAAATAAGGGGAATTTCTGCCTTTTTGTCTCTAAAGAAGTGGAATTTCTGTATTTTCCTTCCAAAACAAAGGGAATTTCTGTCATTTTTGCCCCAAAATAAGGAAAATTTCTGACTTATTACCCTGAAATAAGTGAAATGTTTGCACTTTTGCCCCAAAATTAGGGAAATTTCTGCCTTTTTGCCCCCAAATAAGGGGAATTTCAGCCTTTTTACCTCAAAATAAGGGGAATTTCTGCATTTTTGCCACAAAATATTAGGAATTTCTGCCTTTTTGCCCCAAAATAAGAAAAATTTCTGCCATTTTTACCTGAAATAAGTGAAATTTCTGCAATTTTGCCCCAAAATAAGTAAAATTTCTGCAATTTTGCCCCAAAATAAGGGAAATTTCTGGAAATTTGCCCCAAAATAAGTGGAATTTCTGAGTTTTGCCCCAAAATAAGGAGAATTTCTGTCTTTTTGCCCCAACATATAGGGAATTTCTGCCTTTTTGCCCCACAATTAGGGGATTTTCTTCAATTCTGCTCCAAAATACGGGGAATTTCTGCTTTTTTTGCCCGAAAATAAGGGGAATGTATACCTTATGCCACAAAAAAGAGAAATTTCTTCATTTTTGCCCCAAAATAAGAGGAATTTCTGCCTTCTTACCTCAAAATAAGTGAAATTTCTGCCTTTTTACCTAAAAATGAACGGAATTTCTGTCTTTTTGCCCTAAAATAAAAGGAATTTTTGAATTTTGCCCTGAAATAAGTGAAATTTCTGCAATTTTGCCCCAAAATAAGGGAAATTTCTGCCTTTTTGCCACAAAATAAAGAGAATTTCTGTATTTTTGCCCCAAAATAAGGGGAATTTCAGCATTTTACCTCATAATAAGGCAAATCTCTGCCTTTTTGCCCCAAAATATGGGGAATTTCTTCATTTTTGCCCCAAAATAAAGAAAATTTCTGCAATTTTGTACCAAAATAAAAGAAATTTCTGCCTTTTTGCCCCAAAATAAGAGAAATTTCTGCACTTTTTCCCTGAAATAAGTGAAATTTCTGCAATTTTGCCCTAAAATAAGGGAAATTTCTGCAATTTTGCCCCAAAATAAAGAAAATTTCTGCAATTTTGTACCAAAATAAAAGAAATTTCTGCCTTTTTGCCCCAAAATAAGAGAAATTTCTGCACTTTTTCCCTGAAATAAGTGAAATTTCTGCAATTTTGCCCCAAAATAAGAGAAATTTCTGCAATTTTGCCCCAAAATAAAGAAAATTTCTGCAATTTTACCCCAAAAGAAGGGGAATTTCTGACTTTTTGCCCTGAAATAAGGAGAATTTCTGTCTTTTTGTTCCAAAATAATGTGAATTTCTGCATTTTCCTTCAAAATTAGGGAAATATGTGCAATTTTGCTTCAAAATACGGGGAAATCTGCCTTATTGCACAAAAATAAAGGGAATTTCTCCATTTTTGCACCAATATAAGGGGGATTTCTGAAATTTAGTTTTAAAATACGGGGAATTTCTGCGTTATTGTCCGATATAAAGTGGAATTTCTGCCTTTTTGCCCTGAAATATTTGAAATTTCTGCAATTTTACCCCAAAATAAGGGGAATTTCTGTTTTTGGCCCCAAAATTAAGGGAATTTCTGCTTTTTGCCCCAAAATAAGGCAAATATCTGACTTTTTGCCCAGAAATAATTGAAATTTCTGCAATTTTGCCCCAAAATAATAGGAATTTCTGCCTTTTTGCCGAAAATAAGGGGAATTTCAGCATTTTACCTTCAAATAAGGGGAATTTCTGCCCTATTGCCCTTAAATAAGGAAAATTTCTGCTTTTCTGCCCCAATTCACGGGAACTTCTGCCCTTTTGCCACAAAGTAAAGGGAATTTCTGCCTTTATGCCCCAAAATAACGGGAATTTCAGCCTTTTTACCTCAAAATAAAAGGAATTTCTGCCTTTTTCCCCAAAATATGGGTAATTTTTGCCTTTTTGTTCCAAAATAAGAAAAATTTCTACAATTTTGTATCAAAATAAAAGAAATTTCTGTTTTTGCCCCAAAATAAAAGGAATTTCTGACTTTTTACCCTGAAATAAATAAAATTCCTGCAATTATGCCCGAAAATAAGGGAAATTTGGGCCTTTTTGCCCCCAAATGAGGGGAATTTCTGCCTTTTTGCCCCAAAATATGGGGAATTTCAGGATTTTACCTCAAAATAAGGGGAATTTCAGCCTTTTTGCACCAAAATATGGGGAATTTCTGCCTTTTTGCCACAAAATAAGAAAAATTTCTGCAAGTCTGTAACAATATAAAAGAAATTTCTAAAATTTTGCCCCAAAATAAAGGAAATTTCTGATTTTTGCCCCAAAATAAAAAGAATTTCTCTATTTTTGCCCCAAAATAAAGGGAAATTCTGCCTTTTTGCCCCAAAATTAGGGGAGTTTCTGCAATTTTGCTCCAAAATATGAGAAATTTCTGCCTTTTTACCTGAAATTAAGTGGATTTTCTGCCTTTTTGCCCCCAAATAAGGGAAATTTCTGCAATTTTATCCCAAAATAAGGGAAATTTCTGCCTTTTTGCCCCAAAATAAGGGGAATTTCTGCCGTTTTGCCCTGAAATATGTGAAATTTCTGCAATTTTACCCCAAAATAAGGTGAATTTCTGCCTTTTTGCCCCAATATAATGGGAATTTCTGCCTTTTTGCCCCAAAATAAGAAAAATTTTTGCTTTTTTTCTCTGAAATAAGTGAAATTTCTGCAATTTTGCCCTAAAATAAGGGAAATTTCTGCAATTTTTCCCCATAATAAGGGAAATTTCTGCAATTTTGCCCCAAAATAAGGGGAATTTCTGTTTTTGTCCCCAAATAAGGGAAATTTCTGCAATTTTGCCCTAAAATAAGGGGATTTTCTGCATTTTTTGCCAAAAATAAGGGGAATTTCTGACATTTTGCCGCAAAATAAGTGAAATTTCTGCAGTTTTACCCCAAAATAAGGAAAATTTCTGCCTTTTTGCCCAAAAATTAGGGGAATTTCTGCAATTTTGCTCCAAAATACAAAGAATTTCTGCCTTTTTGCCCGAAAATAAAGGGAATGTATACCTTTATGCCATAAAAAAGCAAATTTCTTCATTTTTGCCCCAAAATAAGGGGATTTTCCACCTTTTTGACTCAAAATAAGTGCAATTTCTGCCTTTTCCCCAAAATAAACGAAATTTCTGCCTTTTTGCCCCAAAATAAGGGGAATTTCAGCCTTATTACCTCAAAATAAGGGGAATTTCTGCCTTTTTGCCCCAAAATATGGGGAATTTCTGACTTTTTGCCCCAAAATAAAAAAAATTTCTGCCTTTTTGCCCCCCCAAAAAAATTTCTGCCTTTTTTTTCTCAAATACCTGAAATTTCTGCAATTTTGCCCCAAAATAAGGGAAATTTCTGCAATTTTGCCCCAATGTAAAGGAAATTTCTGCAATTTTGCCCCAAAATAAGGGGAATTTCTGACTGTTTGCTCCCGAAAAAGGAGATTTTCTGTCTTTTTGCCCCAAAATAAGGAGAATTTCTGCCTTTTTGCCCGAAAATTATGAGAATTTCTGCAATTTTGCTTCAAAATACAGGGAATTTCTGCCTTTTAGCCACAAAATTAAGGGAATTTCTGCATTTTACCTCAAATTGAGAATAATTTCTGCCTTTTGCCTCAAAATAAGGGGAATTTTCTGCCTTTTTGTTTCAAAATAAGAAAAATTTCTTCAATTTTGTACCATAATAAAAGAAATTTCTGCTCTTTGCCCCAAAATAAAAGGAATTTCTGACTTTTTGCCCTGAAATAAATGAAATTTCTGCAATTTTGCCCGAAAATAAGGGAAATTTGTGCCTCTTTGCCCCAAAATAAGAAGAAGTTTTGCCTTTTGCCCCAAAATATGGGGAATTTCAGCATTTTACCTCAAAATAAGAATTTCAGCCCTTTTGCCCCAAAATAAGGAAAATTTCTGCAATTTTGCCCCAAAATAAGGGGAATTTCTTCCTTTTTGCCCCAAAATAAAGGATATTTCAGCCTTTTTACCTGAAAATAAGTGAAATTTCTGCAATTTTGCCCTCAAATAAGGGAAATTTCTGCAATTTTGCCTCAAAATAAGGTAAATTCCTGCAATTTTGCCCCAAAATAAGTGGAATTTCTGAGTTTTGTCCCAAAATAAGGAGAATTTCTGTCTTTTTGCCCCAACATATAGGGAATTTCTGCCTTTTGGCCCAACAATTAGGGGAATTTCTTCATTTTTGCTTCAAAATAAGGGGAATTTCTGCCTTTTTGTCTCTAAAGAAGTGGAATTTCTGTATTTTCCTTCCAAAACAAAGGGAATTTCTGTCTTTTTTGCCCCAAAATAAGGAAAATTTCTGACTTATTACCCTAAAATAAGTGAAATGTTTGCAATTTTACCCCAAAATAAGGGAAATTTCTGCCTTTTTGCCCCCAAATAAGGGAAATTTCAGCCTTTTTACCTCAAAATAAGGAGAATTTCTGCATTTTTGCCACAAAATATTAGGAATTTCTGCATTTTTGCCCCAAAATAAGAAAAATTTCTGCCATTTTTACCTGAAATAAGTGAAATTTCTGCAATTGTGCCCCAAAATAAGTAAAATTTCTGCAATTTTGCTTCAAAATAAGGGAAATTTCTGGAATTTTGCCCCAAAATAAGTGGAATTTCTGAGTTTTGCCCCAAAATAAAGAGAATTTCTGTCTTTTTGCCCCAACATATAGGGAATTTCTGCCTTTTTGCCCCACAATTAGGGGATTTTCTTCAATTCTGCTCCAAAATAGGGGGAATTTCTGCTTTTTTGCCCGAAAATAAGGGGAATGTATACCTTTTGCCACAAAAAAGAGAAATTTCTTCATTTTTGCCCCAAAATAAGAGGAATTTCTGCCTTCTTACCTCAAAATAAGTGAAATTTCTTCCTTTTTACCTAAAAATGAACGGAATTTCTGTCTTTTTGCCCCAAAATAAAAGGAATTTTTGAATTTTGCCCTGAAATAAGTGAAATTTCTGCAATTTTGCCCCAAAATAAGGGAAATTTCTGACTTTTTGCCACAAAATAAAGGGAATTTCTGTCTTTTTGCCTCAAAATAAGGGGAATTTCAGCATTTTACCTCATAATAAGAGGAATCTCTGCTTTTATGCCCCAAAATATGGGGAATTTCTGCATTTTCCCCAAAATAAAGAAAATTTCTGCAATTTTGTACCAAAATAAAAGAAATTTCTGCCTTTTTTCCCCAAAATAAGAGAAATTTCTGTGCTTTTTCCCTGAAATAAGTGAAATTTCTGCAATTTTGCCCCAAAATAAGGGAAATTTCTGCAATTTTGTCCCAAAATAAAGGAAATTTCTGCAATTTTGCCCCAAAATAAGGGGAATTTATGACTTTTTGCCCTGAAAAAGGAGAATTTCTGTCTTTTTGTTCCAAAATAATGTGAATTTCTGCATTTTCCCTAAAAATTAGGGGATAATGTGCAATTTTGCTTCAAAATACGGGGAAATCTGCCTTATTGCACAAAAATAGAGGGAATTTCTGCATTTTTGCACCAATATAAGGGGAATTTCTGAAATTTAGCTTTAAAATACGGGGAATTTCTGCGTTATTGTCCGAAATAAAGTGGAATTTCTGCCTTTTTGCCCTGAAATATTTGAAATTTCTGCAATTTTACCCCAAAATAAGGGGAATTTCTGTTTTTGGCCCCAAAATTAGGGAATTTCTGTTTTTCGCCCCAAAATAAGGCTAATTTCTGACTTTTTGCCCTGAAATAATTGAAATTTCTGCAATTTTGCCCCAAAATAATAGGAATTTCTGCCTTTTTGCCGAAAATAAGGGGAAATTCAGCATTTTACCTCCAAATAAGGGGAATTTCTGCCTTTTTGCCACAAAATATGGGGAATTTCTGCCCTATTGCCTTTAAATAAGGAAAATTTCTGCTTTTCTGCCCCAATTAACGGGAATTTCTGCCTTTTTGCCACAAAGTAAAGGGAATTTCTGCCTTTTTTTCCCCAAAATTACAGGAATTTCAGCCTTTTTACCTCAAAATAAGGGGAATTTCTGCCTTTTTGCCCAAAATATGGGTAATTTTTGCTTTTTGTTCCAAAATAAGGAAAATTTCTACAATTTTGTATCAAAATAAAAGAAATTTCTGCCTTTTTTCCCCAAAATAAATGGAATTTCTGACTTTTTGCCCTGAAATAAATGAAATTCCTGCAATTATGCCCGAAAATAGGGGAAATTTGTGCCTTTTTGCCCCCAAATGAGAGGAATTTCTGCCTTTTTTCCCCAAAATATGGGGAATTTCAGCCTTTTTGCACCAAAGTATGGGGAATTTCTGCCTTTTTGCCACAAAATAAGAAAAATTTCTGCAAGTCTGTAACAATATAAAAGAAATTTCTAAAATTTTGCCCCAAAATAAGGGAAATTTCTGATTTTGGCCCCAAAATAAAAAGAATTTCTCTATTTTTGCCCCACAATAAAGGGAAATTCTGCCTTTTTGCCCGAAAATTAGGGGAGTTTCTGCAATTTTGCTCCAAAATACGAGAAATTTCTGCATTTTTAACCGAAATTAAGTCGATTTTCTGCCTTTTTGCCCCCAAATAAGGGAAATTTCTGCAATTTTTCCCCATAATAAGGGAAATTTCTGCAATTTTGCCCCAAAATAAGGGGAATTTCTGTTTTTGCCCCCAAATAAGGGAAATTTCTGCAATTTTGCCCTAAAATAAGGGGATTTTCTGCATTTTTTGCCAAAAATAAGGGGAATTTCTGACATTTTGCCGCAAAATAAGTGAAATTTCTGCAGTTTTACCCCAAAATAAGGAAAATTTCTGCCTTTTTGCCCAAAAATTAGGGGAATTTCTGCAATTTTGCTCCAAAATACAAAGAATTTCTGCCTTTTTGCCCGAAAATAAAGGGAATGTATACCTTTTTGCCATAAAAAAGCAAATTTCTTCATTTTTGCCCCAAAATAAGGGGATTTTCCACCTTTTTGACTCAAAATAAGTGCAATTTCTGCCTTTTCCCCAAAATAAACGAAATTTCTGCCTTTTTGCCCCAAAATAAGGGGAATTTCAGCCTTATTACCTCAAAATAAGGGGAATTTCTGCCTTTTTGCCCCAAAATATGGGGAATTTCTGACTTTTTGCCCCAAAATAAGAAAAATTTCTGCAATTTTGTACCAAAATAAAAAAAATTTCTGCCTTTTTGCCCCCCCAAAAAATTTCTGCCTTTTTTTTCTCAAATACCTGAAATTTCTGCAATTTTGCCCCAAAATAAGGGAAATTTCTGCAATTTTGCCCCAATGTAAAGGAAATTTCTGCAATTTTGCCCCAAAATAAGGGGAATTTCTGACTGTTTGCTCCCGAAAAAGGAGATTTTCTGTCTTTTTGCCCCAAAATAAGGAGAATTTCTGCCTTTTTGCCCGAAAATTATGAGAATTTCTGCAATTTTGCTCCAAAATACAAAGAATTTCTGCCTTTTTGCCCGAAAATAAAGGGAATGTATACCTTTTTGCCATAAAAAAGCAAATTTCTTCATTTTTGCCCCCAAATAAGGGGAATTTCCACCTTTTTGACTCAAAATAAGTGCAATTTCTGCCTTTTCCCCAAAATAAACGAAATTTCTGTCTTTTTGCCCCAAAATAAGGGGAATTCCAGCCTTTTTACCTCAAAATAAGAGGAATTTCTGCCTTTTTGCCCCAAAATATGGGGAATTTCTGACTTTTTGCCCCAAAATAAGAAAAATTTCTGCAATTTTGTACCAAAATAAAAAAAATTTCTGCCTTTTTGCCCCCCCAAAAAAATTTCTGCCTTTTTTCCCTGAAATTCGTGAAATTTCTGCAATTTTGCCCCAAAATAAGGGAAATTTCTACAATTTTGCCCCAATGTAAAGGAAATTTCTGCAATTTTGCCCCAAAATAAGGGGAATTTCTGACTGTTTGCTCCCGAAAAAGGAGATTTTCTGTCTTTTTGCCCCAAAATAAGGAGAATTTCTGCCTTTTTGCCCGAAAATTATGAGAATTTCTGCAATTTTGCTTCAAAATACGGGGAATTTCTGCCTTTTAGCCCCAAAATAAAGGGAATTTCTGCCTTTTTGCCCCAAAATAAGAAAAATTTCTGCCTTTTTTTTATCTGAAATAAGTGAAATTTCTGCAATTTTGCCCCAAAATAAGTGAAATTTCTGCAAATTTGCCCCAAAATAAGGGAAATTTCTGGAATTTTGCCCCAAAATAAGTGGAATTTCTGAGTTTTGCCCCAAAATAAGGAGAATTTCTGTCTTTTTGCCCCAACATATAGGGAATTTCTGCCTTTTTGCCCCACAATTAGGGGATTTTCTGCAATTGTGCTCCAAAAAACGGGATATTTCTGCTTTTTTGCCCGAAAATAAGGAGAATATATACCTTTTGCCACAAAAAAAGAGAAATTTCTTCATTTTTGCCCCAAAATAAGAGGAATTTCTGCCTTCTTACCTCACAATAAGTGAAATTTCTGCCTTTTTACCCAAAAATAAACAAAATTTCTGTCTTTTTGCCCAAAAATAAAAGGAATTTTTGAATTTTGCCCAGAAATAAGTGAAATTTCTGCAATTTTGCCCCAAAATAAGGGAAATTTCTGCCTTTTTGCCACAAAATAAAGGGAATTTCTGTATTTTTGCCCCAAAATAAGGGGAATTTCAGCATTTTACCTCATAATAAGGCGAATCTCTGCCTTTTTGCCCCAAAATATGGGGAATTTCTTCATTTTTGCCCCAAAATAAAGAAAATTTCTGCAATTTTGTACCAAAATAAAAGAAATTTCTGCTTTTGCCCCAAAATAAGAGAAATTTCTGCACTTTTTCCCTGAAATAAGTGAAATTTCTGCAATTTTGCCCCAAAATAAGGGAAATTTCTGCAATTTTACCCCAAAAGAAGGGGAATTTCTGACTTTTTGCCCTTAAATAAGGAGAATTTCTGTCTTTTTGTTCCAAAATAATGTGAATTTCTGCATTTTCCTTCAAAATTAGGGAAATATGTGCAATTTTGCTTCAAAATACGGGGAAATCTGCCTTATT
Organism: Micromys minutus; assembly: GCF_963924665.1. Lineage (NCBI taxonomy): Eukaryota > Metazoa > Chordata > Mammalia > Rodentia > Muridae > Micromys > Micromys minutus. The sequence goes on from NW_027667455.1 coordinate 591,357, forward strand.
GCACAAAAATAAAGGGAATTTCTCCATTTTTGCACCAATATAAGGGGAATTTCTGAAATTTAGCTTTAAAATACGGGGAATTTCTGCGTTATTGTCCGAAATAAAGTGGAATTTCTGCCTTTTTGCCCTGAAATATTTGAAATTTCTGCAATTTTACCCCAAAATAAGGGGAATTTCTGTTTTTGGCCCCAAAATTAAGGGAATTTCTGCTTTTTGCCCCAAAATAAGGCAAATATCTGACTTTTTGCCCAGAAATAATTGAAATTTCTGCAATTTTGCCCCAAAATAATAGGAATTTCTGCCTTTTTGCCGAAAATAAGGGGAATTTCAGCATTTTACCTTCAAATAAGGGGAATTTCTGCCTTTTTGTCACAAAATAAGGGGAATTTCTGCCCTATTGCCCTTAAATAAGGAAAATTTCGCTTTTCTGCCCCAATTAACGGGAATTTCTGCCTTTTTGCCACAAAGTAAAGGGAATTTCTGCCTTTTTGCCCCAAAATAACGGGAATTTCAGCCTTTTTACCTCAAAATAAGGGGAATTTCTGCCTTTTTCCCCAAAATATGGGTAATTTTTGCCTTTTTGTTCCAAAATAAGGAAAATTTCTACAATTTTGTATCAAAATAAAAGAAATTTCTGTTTTTGCCCGAAAATAAAAGGAATTTCTGACTTTTTGCCCTGAAATAAATGAAATTCCTGCAATTATGCCCGAAAATAAGGGAAATTTGTGCCTTTTTGCCCCCAAATGAGGGGAATTTCTGCCTTTTTGCCCCAAAATATGGGGAATTTCAGGATTTTACCTCAAAATAAGGGGAATTTCAGCCTTTTTGCACCAAAATATGGGGAATTTCTGCCTTTTTGCCACAAAATAAAAAAAATTTCTGCAAGTCTGTAACAATATAAAAGAAATTTCTAAAATTTTGCCCCAAAATAAAGGACATTTCTGATTTTTGCCCCAAAATAAAAAGAATTTCTCTATTTTTGCCCCAAAATAAAGGGAAATTCTGCCTTTTAGCCCCAAAATTAGGGGAGTTTCTGCAATTTTGCTCCAAAATACGAGAAATTTCTGCCTTTTTACCCGAAATTATGTGGATTTTCTGCCTTTTTGCCTCTAAATAAGGGAAATTTCTGCAATTTTATCCCAAAATAAGGGAAATTTCTGCCTTTTTGCCTCAAAATAAGGGGAATTTCTGCCGTTTTGCCCTGAAATATGTGAAATTTCTGCAATTTTACCCCAAAATAAGGTGAATTTCTGCCTTTTTGCCCCAAAATAATGGGAATTTCTGCCTTTTTGCCCCAAAATAAGAAAAATTTTTGCTTTTTTTCTCTGAAATAAGTGAAATTTCTGCAATTTTGCCCTAAAATAAGGGAAATTTCTGCAATTTTTCCCCATAATAAGGGAAATTTCTGCAATTTTGCGCCAAAATAAGGGGAATTTCTGTTTTTGTCCCCAAATAAGGGAAATTTCTGCAATTTTGCCCTAAAATAAGGGGATTTTCTGCATTTTTTGCCAAAAATAAGGGGAATTTCTGACATTTTGCCGCAAAATAAGTGAAATTTCTGCAGTTTTACCCCAAAATAAGGAAAATTTCTGACTTTTTGCCCAAAAAAAAGGGGAATTTCTGCAATTTTGCTCCAAAATACAAAGAATTTCTTCCTTTTTGCCCGAAAATAAAGGGAATGTATACCTTTTTGCCATAAAAAAGCAAATTTCTTCATTTTTGCCCCAAAATAAGGGGATTTTCCACCTTATTGACTCAAAATAAGTGCAATTTCTGCCTTTTCCCCAAAATAAACGAAATTTCTGCCTTTTTGCCCCAAAATAAGGGGAATTTCAGCCTTATTACCTCAAAATAAGAGGAATTTCTGCATTTTTGCCCCAAAATATGGGGAATTTCTGACTTTTTGTCCCAAAATAAGAAAAATTTCTGCAATTTTGTACCAAAATAAAAAAAATTTCTGCCTTTTTGCCCCCCCAAAAAAATTTCTGCCTTTTTTTTTTCAAATACCTGAAATTTCTGCAATTTTGCCCCAAAATAAGGGAAATTTCTGCAATTTTGCCCCAATGTAAAGGAAATTTCTGCAATTTTGCCCCAAAATAAGGGGAATTTCTGACTGTTTGCTCCTGAAAAAGGAGATTTTCTGTCTTTTTGCCCCAAAATAAGGAGAATTTCTGCCTTTTTGCCCGAAAATTAAGAGAATTTCTGCAATTTTGCTTAAAAATGCAGGGAATTTCTGCCTTTTAGCCCCAAAATAAAGGGAATTTCTGCATTTTACCTCAAATTGAGAATAATTTCTGCCTTTTGCCTCAAAATAAGGGGAATTTTCTGCCTTTTTGTTTCAAAATAAGATAAATTTCTTCAATTTTGTACCATAATAAAAGAAATTTATGCTCTTTGCCCCAAAATAAAAGGAATTTCTGACTTTTTGCCCTGAAATAAATGAAATTTCTGCAATTTTGCCCGAAAATAAGGGAAATTTGTGCCTCTTTGCCCCAAAATAAGAAGTTTTGTCTTTTGCCCCAAAATATGGGGAATTTCAGCATTTTACCTCAAAATAAGAATTTCGCCTTTTTGCCCCAAAATAAGGAAAATTTCTGCAATTTTGCCCCAAAATAAGGGGAATTTCTTCCTTTTTGCCCCAAAATAAAGGATATTTCAGCCTTTTTACCTGAAAATAAGTGAAATTTCTGCAATTTTGCCCCAAATAAGGGAAATTTCTGCAATTTTGCCTCAAAATAAGGTAAATTCCTGCAATTTTGCCCCAAAATATGTGGAATTTCTGAGTTTTGTCCCAAAATAAGGAGAATTTCTGTCTTTTTGCCCCAACATATAGGGAATTTCTGCCTTTTTGCCCAACAATTAGGGGAATTTCTTCATTTTTGCTTCAAAATAAGGGGAATTTCTGCCTTTTTGCCTCTAAAGAAGTGGAATTTCTGTATTTTCCTTCCAAAACAAAGGGAATTTCTGTGTTTTTTGCCCCAAAATAAGGAAAATTTCTGACTTATTACCCTGAAATAAGTTAAATGGTTGCAATTTTGCCCCAAAATAAGGGAAATTTCTGCCTTTTTGCCCCCAAATAAGGGGAATTTCAGCCTTTTTACCTCAAAATAAGGGGAATTTCTGCATTTTTGCCACAAAATATTAGGAATTTCTGCCTTTTTGCCCCAAAATAAGAAAAATTTCTGCCTTTTTTTTATCTGAAATAAGTGAAATTTCTGCAATTTTGCCCCAAAATAAGTGAAATTTCTGCAATTTTGCCCCAAAATAAGGGAAATTTCTGGAATTTTGCCCCAAAATAAGTGGAATTTCTGAGTTTTGCCCCAAAATAAGGAGAATTTCTGTCTTTTTGCCCCAACATATAGGGAAATTCTGCCTTTTTGCCCCACAATTAGAAGATTTTCTGCAATTGTGCTCCAAAAAACGGGATATTTCTGCTTTTTTGCCCGAAAAGAAGGAGAATATATACCTTTTGCCACAAAAAAAGGGAAATTTCTTCATTTTTGCCCCAAAATAAGAGCAATTTCTGCCTTCTTACCTCACAATAAGTGAAATTTCTGCCTTTTTACCCAAAAATAAACAAAATTTCTGTCTTTTTGCCCAAAAATAAAAGGAATTTTTGAATTTTGCCCTGAAATAAGTGAAATTTCTGCAATTTTGCCCCAAAATAAGGGAAATTTCTGCCTTTTTGCCACAAAATAAAGGGAATTTCTGTATTTTTGCCCCAAAATAAGGGGAATTTCAGCATTTTACCTCATAATAAGGCGAATATCTGCCTTTTTGCCCCAAAATATGGGGAATTTCTTCATTTTTGCCCCAAAATAAAGAAAATTTCTGCAATTTTGTACCAAAATAAAAGAAATTTCTGCCTTTTTGCCCCAAAATAAGAGAAATTTCTGCACTTTTTCCCTGAAATAAGTGAAATTTCTGCAATTTTGCCCCAAAATAAGGGAAATTTCTGCAATTTTGCCCCAAAATAAAGGAAATTTCTGCAATTTTGCCCCAAAATAAGGGGAATTTATGACTTTTTGCCCTGAAATAAGGAGAATTTCTGTCTTTTTGTTCCAAAATAATGTGAATTTCTGCATTTTCCCTCAAAATTAGGGGATAATGTGCAATTTTGCTTCAAAATACGGGGAAATCTGCCTTATTGCACAAAAATAGAGGGAATTTCTGCATTTTTGCACCAATATAAGGGGAATTTCTGAAATTTAGCTTTAAAATACGGGGAATTTCTGCGTTATTGTCCGAAATAAAGTGGAATTTCTGCCTTTTTGCCCTGAAATATTTGAAATTTCTGCAATTTTACCCCAAAATAAGGGGAATTTCTGTTTTTGGCCCCAAAATTAGGGAATTTCTGTTTTTCGCCCCAAAATAAGGCTAATTTCTGACTTTTTGCCCTGAAATAATTGAAATTTCTGCAATTTTGCCCCAAAATAATAGGAATTTCTGCCTTTTTGCCGAAAATAAGGGGAAATTCAGCATTTTACCTCCAAATAAGGGGAATTTCTGCCTTTTTGCCACAAAATATGGGGAATTTCTGCCCTATTGCCTTTAAATAAGGAAAATTTCTGCTTTTCTGCCCCAATTAACGGGAATTTCTGCCTTTTTGCCACAAAGTAAAGGGAATTTCTGCCTTTTTTTCCCCAAAATTACAGGAATTTCAGCCTTTTTACCTCAAAATAAGGGGAATTTCTGCCTTTTTGCCCAAAATATGGGTAATTTTTGCTTTTTGTTCCAAAATAAGGAAAATTTCTACAATTTTGTATCAAAATAAAAGAAATTTCTGCCTTTTTTCCCCAAAATAAATGGAATTTCTGACTTTTTGCCCTGAAATAAATGAAATTCCTGCAATTATGCCCGAAAATAAGGGAAATTTGTGCCTTTTTGCCCCCAAATGAGAGGAATTTCTGCCTTTTTTCCCCAAAATATGGGGAATTTCAGCCTTTTTGCACCAAAGTATGGGGAATTTCTGCCTTTTTGCCACAAAATAAGAAAAATTTCTGCAAGTCTGTAACAATATAAAAGAAATTTCTAAAATTTTGCCCCAAAATAAGGGAAATTTCTGATTTTGGCCCCAAAATAAAAAGAATTTCTCTATTTTTGCCCCACAATAAAGGGAAATTCTGCCTTTTTGCCCGAAAATTAGGGGAGTTTCTGCAATTTTGCTCCAAAATACGAGAAATTTCTGCATTTTTAACCGAAATTAAGTCGATTTTCTGCCTTTTTGCCCCCAAATAAGGGAAATTTCTGCAATTTTTCCCCATAATAAGGGAAATTTCTGCAATTTTGCCCCAAAATAAGGGGAATTTCTGTTTTTGCCCCCAAATAAGGGAAATTTCTGCAATTTTGCCCTAAAATAAGGGGATTTTCTGCATTTTTTGCCAAAAATAAGGGGAATTTCTGACATTTTGCCGCAAAATAAGTGAAATTTCTGCAGTTTTACCCCAAAATAAGGAAAATTTCTGCCTTTTTGCCCAAAAATTAGGGGAATTTCTGCAATTTTGCTCCAAAATACAAAGAATTTCTGCCTTTTTGCCCGAAAATAAAGGGAATGTATACCTTTTTGCCATAAAAAAGCAAATTTCTTCATTTTTGCCCCAAAATAAGGGGATTTTCCACCTTTTTGACTCAAAATAAGTGCAATTTCTGCCTTTTCCCCAAAATAAACGAAATTTCTGCCTTTTTGCCCCAAAATAAGGGGAATTTCAGCCTTATTACCTCAAAATAAGGGGAATTTCTGCCTTTTTGCCCCAAAATATGGGGAATTTCTGACTTTTTGCCCCAAAATAAGAAAAATTTCTGCAATTTTGTACCAAAATAAAAAAAATTTCTGCCTTTTTGCCCCCCCAAAAAAATTTCTGCCTTTTTTTCTCAAATACCTGAAATTTCTGCAATTTTGCCCCAAAATAAGGGAAATTTCTGCAATTTTGCCCCAATGTAAAGGAAATTTCTGCAATTTTGCCCCAAAATAAGGGGAATTTCTAACTGTTTGCTCCCGAAAAAGGAGATTTTCTGTCTTTTTGCCCCAAAATAAGGAGAATTTCTGCCTTTTTGCCCGAAAATTATGAGAATTTCTGCAATTTTGCTCCAAAATACAAAGAATTTCTGCCTTTTTGCCCGAAAATAAAGGGAATGTATACCTTTTTGCCATAAAAAAGCAAATTTCTTCATTTTTGCCCCCAAATAAGGGGAATTTCCACCTTTTTGACTCAAAATAAGTGCAATTTCTGCCTTTTCCCCAAAATAAACGAAATTTCTGTCTTTTTGCCCCAAAATAAGGGGAATTCCAGCCTTTTTACCTCAAAATAAGAGGAATTTCTGCCTTTTTGCCCCAAAATATGGGGAATTTCTGACTTTTTGCCCCAAAATAAGAAAAATTTCTGCAATTTTGTACCAAAATAAAAAAAATTTCTGCCTTTTTGCCCCCCCAAAAAAATTTCTGCCTTTTTTCCCTGAAATACGTGAAATTTCTGCAATTTTGCCCCAAAATAAGGGAAATTTCTACAATTTTGCCCCAATGTAAAGGAAATTTCTGCAATTTTGCCCCAAAATAAGGGGAATTTCTGACTGTTTGCTCCCGAAAAAGGAGATTTTCTGTCTTTTTGCCCCAAAATAAGGAGAATTTCTGCCTTTTTGCCCGAAAATTATAAGAATTTCTGCAATTTTGCTTCAAAATACGGGGAATTTCTGCCTTTTAGCCCCAAAATAAAGGGAGTTTCTGCCTTTTTTCCCCAAAATAAGAAAAATTTCTGCCTTTTTTTTATCTGAAATAAGTGAAATTTCTGCAATTTTGCCCCAAAATAAGTGAAATTTCTGCAAATTTGCCCCAAAATAAGGGAAATTTCTGGAATTTTGCCCCAAAATAAGTGGAATTTCTGAGTTTTGCCCCAAAATAAGGAGAATTTCTGTCTTTTTGCCCCAACATATAGGGAATTTCTGCCTTTTTGCCCCACAATTAGGGGATTTTCTGCAATTGTGCTCCAAAAAACGGGATATTTCTGCTTTTTTGCCCGAAAATAAGGAGAATATATACCTTTTGCCACAAAAAAAGAGAAATTTCTTCATTTTTGCCCCAAAATAAGAGGAATTTCTGCCTTCTTACCTCACAATAAGTGAAATTTCTGCCTTTTTACCCAAAAATAAACAAAATTTCTGTCTTTTTGCCCAAAAATAAAAGGAATTTTTGAATTTTGCCCAGAAATAAGTGAAATTACTGCAATTTTGCCCCAAAATAAGAAAAATTTCTGCCTTTTTGCCACAAAATAAAGGGAATTTCTGTATTTTTGCCCCAAAATAAGGGGAATTTCAGCATTTTACCTCATAATAAGGCGAATCTCTGCCTTTTTGCCCCAAAATATGGGGATTTTCTTCATTTTTGCCCCAAAATAAAGAAAATTTCTGCAATTTTGTACCAAAATAAAAGAAATTTCTGCCTTTTTGCCCCAAAATAAGAGAAATTTCTGCACTTTTTCCCTGAAATAAGTGAAATTTCTGCAATTTTGCCCCAAAATAAGGGAAATTTCTGCAATTTTACCCCAAAAGAAGGGGAATTTCTGACTTTTTGCCCTGAAATAAGGAGAATTTCTGTCTTTTTGTTCCAAAATAATGTGAATTTCTGCATTTTCCTTCAAAATTAGGGAAATATGTGCAATTTTGCTTCAAAATACGGGGAAATCTGCCTTATTGCACAAAAATAAAGGGAATTTCTCCATTTTTGCACCAATATAAGGGGAATTTCTGAAATTTAGCTTTAAAATACGGGGAATTTCTGCGTTATTGTCCGAAATAAAGTGGAATTTCTGCCTTTTTGCCCTGAAATATTTGAAATTTCTGCAATTTTACCCCAAAATAAGGGGAATTTCTGTTTTTGGCCCCAAAATTAAGGGAATTTCTGCTTTTTGCCCCAAAATAAGGCAAATATCTGACTTTTTGCCCAGAAATAATTGAAATTTCTGCAATTTTGCCCCAAAATAATAGGAATTTCTGCCTTTTTGCCGAAAATAAGGGGAATTTCAGCATTTTACCTTCAAATAAGGGGAATTTCTGCCTTTTTGCCACAAAATAAGGGGAATTTCTGCCCTATTGCCCTTAAATAAGGAAAATTTCTGCTTTTCTGCCCCAATTAACGGGAATTTCTGCCCTTTTGCCAGAAAGTAAAGGGAATTTCTGCCTTTATGCCCCAAAATAACGGGAATTTCAGCCTTTTTACCTCAAAATAAAAGGAATTTCTGCCTTTTTCCCCAAAATATGGGTAATTTTTGCCTTTTTGTTCCAAAATAAGGAAAATTTCTACAATTTTGTATCAAAATAAAAGAAATTTCTGTTTTTGCCTGAAAATAAAAGGAATTTCTGACTTTTTGCCCTGAAATAAATGAAATTCCTGCAATTATGCCGGAAAATAAGGGAAATTTGTGCCTTTTTGCCCCCAAATGAGGGGAATTTCTGCCTTTTTGCCCCAAAATATGGGGAATTTCAGGATTTTACCTCAAAATAAGGGGAATTTCAGCCTTTTTGCACCAAAATATGGGGAATTTCTGCCTTTTTGCCACAAAATAAGAAAAATTTCTGCAAGTCTGTAACAATATAAAAGAAATTTCTAAAATTTTGCCCCAAAATAAAGGAAATTTCTGATTTTTGCCCCAAAATAAAAAGAATTTCTCTATTTTTGCCCCAAAATAAAGGGAAATTCTGCCTTTTAGCCCCAAAATTAGGGGAGTTTCTGCAATTTTGCTCCAAAATACGAGAAATTTCTGCCTTTTTACCCGAAATTAAGTGGATTTTCTGCCTTTTTGCCCCCAAATAAGGGAAATTTCTGCAATTTTATCCCAAAATAAGGGAAATTTCTGCCTTTTTGCCCCAAAATAAGGGGAATTTCTGCCGTTTTGCCCTGAAATATGTAAAATTTCTGCAATTTTACCCCAAAATAAGGTGAATTTCTGCCTTTTTGCCCCAAAATAATGGGAATTTCTGCCTTTTTGCCCCAAAATAAGAAAAATTTTTGCTTTTTTTCTCTGAAATAAGTGAAATTTCTGCAATTTTGCCCTAAAATAAGGAAAATTTCTGCAATTTTTCCCCATAATAAGGGAAATTTCTGCAATTTTGCCCCAAAATAAGGGGAATTTATGACTTTTTGCCCTGAAATAAGGAGAATTTCTGTCTTTTTGTTCCAAAATAATGTGAATTTCTGCATTTTCCCTCAAAATTAGGGGATAATGTGCAATTTTGCTTCAAAATACGGGGAAATCTGCCTTATTGCACAAAAATAGAGGGAATTTCTGCATTTTTGCACCAATATAAGGGGAATTTCTGAAATTTAGCTTTAAAATACGGGGAATTTCTGCGTTATTGTCCGAAATAAAGTGGAATTTCTGCCTTTTTGCCCTGAAATATTTGAAATTTCTGCAATTTTACCCCAAAATAAGGGGAATTTCTGTTTTTGGCCCCAAAATTAGGGAATTTCTGTTTTTCGCCCCAAAATAAGGCTAATTTCTGACTTTTTGCCCTGAAATAATTGAAATTTCTGCAATTTTGCCCCAAAATAATAGGAATTTCTGCCTTTTTGCCGAAAATAAGGGGAAATTCAGCATTTTACCTCCAAATAAGGGGAATTTCTGCCTTTTTGCCACAAAATATGGGGAATTTCTGCCCTATTGCCTTTAAATAAGGAAAATTTCTGCTTTTCTGCCCCAATTAACGGGAATTTCTGCCTTTTTGCCACAAAGTAAAGGGAATTTCTGCCTTTTTTTCCCCAAAATTACAGGAATTTCAGCCTTTTTACCTCAAAATAAGGGGAATTTCTGCCTTTTTGCCCAAAATATGGGTAATTTTTGCTTTTTGTTCCAAAATAAGGAAAATTTCTACAATTTTGTATCAAAATAAAAGAAATTTCTGCCTTTTTTCCCCAAAATAAATGGAATTTCTGACTTTTTGCCCTGAAATAAATGAAATTCCTGCAATTATGCCCGAAAATAAGGGAAATTTGTGCCTTTTTGCCCCCAAATGAGAGGAATTTCTGCCTTTTTTCCCCAAAATATGGGGAATTTCAGCCTTTTTGCACCAAAGTATGGGGAATTTCTGCCTTTTTGCCACAAAATAAGAAAAATTTCTGCAAGTCTGTAACAATATAAAAGAAATTTCTAAAATTTTGCCCCAAAATAAGGGAAATTTCTGATTTTGGCCCCAAAATAAAAAGAATTTCTCTATTTTTGCCCCACAATAAAGGGAAATTCTGCCTTTTTGCCCGAAAATTAGGGGAGTTTCTGCAATTTTGCTCCAAAATACGAGAAATTTCTGCATTTTTAACCGAAATTAAGTCGATTTTCTGCCTTTTTGCCCCCAAATAAGGGAAATTTCTGCAATTTTTCCCCATAATAAGGGAAATTTCTGCAATTTTGCCCCAAAATAAGGGGAATTTCTGTTTTTGTCCCCAAATAAGGGAAATTTCTGCAATTTTGCCCTAAAATAAGGGGATTTTCTGCATTTTTTGCCAAAAATAAGGGGAATTTCTGACATTTTGCCGCAAAATAAGTGAAATTTCTGCAGTTTTACCCCAAAATAAGGAAAATTTCTGCCTTTTTGCCCAAAAATTAGGGGAATTTCTGCAATTTTGCTCCAAAATACAAAGAATTTCTGCCTTTTTGCCCGAAAATAAAGGGAATGTATACCTTTTTGCCATAAAAAAGCAAATTTCTTCATTTTTGCCCCAAAATAAGGGGATTTTCCACCTTTTTGACTCAAAATAAGTGCAATTTCTGCCTTTTCCCCAAAATAAACGAAATTTCTGCCTTTTTGCCCCAAAATAAGGGGAATTTCAGCCTTATTACCTCAAAATAAGGGGAATTTCTGCCTTTTTGCCCCAAAATATGGGGAATTTCTGACTTTTTGCCCCAAAATAAGAAAAATTTCTGCAATTTTGTACCAAAATAAAAAAAATTTCTGCCTTTTTGCCCCCCCAAAAAAATTTCTGCCTTTTTTTCTCAAATACCTGAAATTTCTGCAATTTTGCCCCAAAATAAGGGAAATTTCTGCAATTTTGCCCCAATGTAAAGGAAATTTCTGCAATTTTGCCCCAAAATAAGGGGAATTTCTAACTGTTTGCTCCCGAAAAAGGAGATTTTCTGTCTTTTTGCCCCAAAATAAGGAGAATTTCTGCCTTTTTGCCCGAAAATTATGAGAATTTCTGCAATTTTGCTCCAAAATACAAAGAATTTCTGCCTTTTTGCCCGAAAATAAAGGGAATGTATACCTTTTTGCCATAAAAAAGCAAATTTCTTCATTTTTGCCCCCAAATAAGGGGAATTTCCACCTTTTTGACTCAAAATAAGTGCAATTTCTGCCTTTTCCCCAAAATAAACGAAATTTCTGTCTTTTTGCCCCAAAATAAGGGGAATTCCAGCCTTTTTACCTCAAAATAAGAGGAATTTCTGCCTTTTTGCCCCAAAATATGGGGAATTTCTGACTTTTTGCCCCAAAATAAGAAAAATTTCTGCAATTTTGTACCAAAATAAAAAAAATTTCTGCCTTTTTGCCCCCCCAAAAAAATTTCTGCCTTTTTTCCCTGAAATACGTGAAATTTCTGCAATTTTGCCCCAAAATAAGGGAAATTTCTACAATTTTGCCCCAATGTAAAGGAAATTTCTGCAATTTTGCCCCAAAATAAGGGGAATTTCTGACTGTTTGCTCCCGAAAAAGGAGATTTTCTGTCTTTTTGCCCCAAAATAAGGAGAATTTCTGCCTTTTTGCCCGAAAATTATAAGAATTTCTGCAATTTTGCTTCAAAATACGGGGAATTTCTGCCTTTTAGCCCCAAAATAAAGGGAGTTTCTGCCTTTTTTCCCCAAAATAAGAAAAATTTCTGCCTTTTTTTTATCTGAAATAAGTGAAATTTCTGCAATTTTGCCCCAAAATAAGTGAAATTTCTGCAAATTTGCCCCAAAATAAGGGAAATTTCTGGAATTTTGCCCCAAAATAAGTGGAATTTCTGAGTTTTGCCCCAAAATAAGGAGAATTTCTGTCTTTTTGCCCCAACATATAGGGAATTTCTGCCTTTTTGCCCCACAATTAGGGGATTTTCTGCAATTGTGCTCCAAAAAACGGGATATTTCTGCTTTTTTGCCCGAAAATAAGGAGAATATATACCTTTTGCCACAAAAAAAGAGAAATTTCTTCATTTTTGCCCCAAAATAAGAGGAATTTCTGCCTTCTTACCTCACAATAAGTGAAATTTCTGCCTTTTTACCCAAAAATAAACAAAATTTCTGTCTTTTTGCCCAAAAATAAAAGGAATTTTTGAATTTTGCCCAGAAATAAGTGAAATTACTGCAATTTTGCCCCAAAATAAGAAAAATTTCTGCCTTTTTGCCACAAAATAAAGGGAATTTCTGTATTTTTGCCCCAAAATAAGGGGAATTTCAGCATTTTACCTCATAATAAGGCGAATCTCTGCCTTTTTGCCCCAAAATATGGGGATTTTCTTCATTTTTGCCCCAAAATAAAGAAAATTTCTGCAATTTTGTACCAAAATAAAAGAAATTTCTGCCTTTTTGCCCCAAAATAAGAGAAATTTCTGCACTTTTTCCCTGAAATAAGTGAAATTTCTGCAATTTTGCCCCAAAATAAGGGAAATTTCTGCAATTTTACCCCAAAAGAAGGGGAATTTCTGACTTTTTGCCCTGAAATAAGGAGAATTTCTGTCTTTTTGTTCCAAAATAATGTGAATTTCTGCATTTTCCTTCAAAATTAGGGAAATATGTGCAATTTTGCTTCAAAATACGGGGAAATCTGCCTTATTGCACAAAAATAAAGGGAATTTCTCCATTTTTGCACCAATATAAGGGGAATTTCTGAAATTTAGCTTTAAAATACGGGGAATTTCTGCGTTATTGTCCGAAATAAAGTGGAATTTCTGCCTTTTTGCCCTGAAATATTTGAAATTTCTGCAATTTTACCCCAAAATAAGGGGAATTTCTGTTTTTGGCCCCAAAATTAAGGGAATTTCTGCTTTTTGCCCCAAAATAAGGCAAATATCTGACTTTTTGCCCAGAAATAATTGAAATTTCTGCAATTTTGCCCCAAAATAATAGGAATTTCTGCCTTTTTGCCGAAAATAAGGGGAATTTCAGCATTTTACCTTCAAATAAGGGGAATTTCTGCCTTTTTGCCACAAAATAAGGGGAATTTCTGCCCTATTGCCCTTAAATAAGGAAAATTTCTGCTTTTCTGCCCCAATTAACGGGAATTTCTGCCCTTTTGCCAGAAAGTAAAGGGAATTTCTGCCTTTATGCCCCAAAATAACGGGAATTTCAGCCTTTTTACCTCAAAATAAAAGGAATTTCTGCCTTTTTCCCCAAAATATGGGTAATTTTTGCCTTTTTGTTCCAAAATAAGGAAAATTTCTACAATTTTGTATCAAAATAAAAGAAATTTCTGTTTTTGCCTGAAAATAAAAGGAATTTCTGACTTTTTGCCCTGAAATAAATGAAATTCCTGCAATTATGCCGGAAAATAAGGGAAATTTGTGCCTTTTTGCCCCCAAATGAGGGGAATTTCTGCCTTTTTGCCCCAAAATATGGGGAATTTCAGGATTTTACCTCAAAATAAGGGGAATTTCAGCCTTTTTGCACCAAAATATGGGGAATTTCTGCCTTTTTGCCACAAAATAAGAAAAATTTCTGCAAGTCTGTAACAATATAAAAGAAATTTCTAAAATTTTGCCCCAAAATAAAGGAAATTTCTGATTTTTGCCCCAAAATAAAAAGAATTTCTCTATTTTTGCCCCAAAATAAAGGGAAATTCTGCCTTTTAGCCCCAAAATTAGGGGAGTTTCTGCAATTTTGCTCCAAAATACGAGAAATTTCTGCCTTTTTACCCGAAATTAAGTGGATTTTCTGCCTTTTTGCCCCCAAATAAGGGAAATTTCTGCAATTTTATCCCAAAATAAGGGAAATTTCTGCCTTTTTGCCCCAAAATAAGGGGAATTTCTGCCGTTTTGCCCTGAAATATGTAAAATTTCTGCAATTTTACCCCAAAATAAGGTGAATTTCTGCCTTTTTGCCCCAAAATAATGGGAATTTCTGCCTTTTTGCCCCAAAATAAGAAAAATTTTTGCTTTTTTTCTCTGAAATAAGTGAAATTTCTGCAATTTTGCCCTAAAATAAGGAAAATTTCTGCAATTTTTCCCCATAATAAGGGAAATTTCTGCAATTTTGCCCCCAAATAAGGGGAATTTCTGTTTTTGTCCCCAAATAAGGGAAATTTCTGCATTTTTGCCCTAAAATAAGGGGATTTTCTGCATTTTTTGCCAAAAATAAGGGGAATTTCTGACATTTTGCCACAAAATAAGTGAAATTTCTGCAGTTTTACCCCAAAATAAGGAAAATTTCTGCCTTTTTGCCCAAAAATTAGGGGAATTTCTGCAATTTTGCTCCAAAATACAAAGAATTTCTGCCTTTTTGCCCGAAAATAAAGGGAATGTATACCTTTTTGCCATAAAAAAGCAAATTTCTTCATTTTTGCCCCAAAATAAGGGGATTTTCCACCTTTTTGACTCAAAATAAGTGCAATTTCTGCCTTTTCCCCAAAATAAACGAAATTTCTGCCTTTTTGCCCCAAAATAAGGGGAATTTCAGCCTTATTACCTCAAAGTAAGGGAAATTTCTGCCTTTTTGCCCCAAAATATGGGGAATTTCTGACTTTTTGCCCCAAAATAAGAAAAATTTCTGCAATTTTGTACCAAAATAAAAAAAATTTCTGCCTTTTTGCCCCCCCAAAAAAATTTCTGCCTTTTTTTCTCAAATACCTGAAATTTCTGCAATTTTGCCCCAAAATAAGGGAAATTTCTGCAATTTTGCCCCAATGTAAAGGAAATTTCTGCAATTTTGCCCCAAAATAAGGGGAATTTCTGACTGTTTGCTCCCGAAAAAGGCGATTTTCTGTCTTTTTGCCCCAAAATAAGGAGAATTTCTGCCTTTTTGCCCGAAAATTATGAGAATTTCTGCAATTTTGCTCCAAAATACAAAGAATTTCTGCCTTTTTGCCCGAAAATAAAGGGAATGTATACCTTTTTGCCATAAAAAAGCAAATTTCTTCATTTTTGCCCCAAAATAAGGGGAATTTCCACCTTTTTGACTCAAAATAAGTGCAATTTCTGCCTTTTCCCCAAAATAAACGAAATTTCTGCCTTTTTGCCCCAAAATAAGGGGAATTTCAGCCTTTTTTCCTCAAAATAAGGGGAATTTCTGCCTTTTTGCCCCAAAATATGGGGAATTTCTGACTTTTTGCCCCAAAATAAGAAAAATTTCTGCAATTTTGTACCAAAATAAAAAAAATTTCTGCCTTTTTGCCCCCCCAAATAAATTTCTGCCTTTTTTCCCTGAAATACGTGAAATTTCTGCAATTTTGCCCCAAAATAAGGGAAATTTATACAATTTTGCCCCAATGTAAAGGAAATTTCTGCAATTTTGCCCCAAAATAAGGGGAATTTCTGACTGTTTGCTCCCGAAAAAGGAGATTTTCTGTCTTTTTGCCCCATAATAAGGAGAATTTCTGCCTTTTGCCCAAAAATTATGAGAATTTCTGCAATTTTGCTTCAAAATACAGGGAATTTCTGTTTTTTAGCCCCAAAATAAAGGGAATTTCTGCATTTTACCTCAAATTGAGAATAATTTCTGCCTTTTGCCTCAAATTAAGGGGAATTTTCTGCCTTTTTGTTTCAAAATAAGATAAATTTCTTCAATTTTGTACCATAATAAAAGAAATTTCTGCTCTTTGCCCCAAAATAAAAGGAATTTCTGACTTTTTGCCCTGAAATAAATGAAATTTCTGCAATTTTGCCCGAAAATAAGGGAAATTTGTGCCTCTTTGCCCCAAAATAAGAAGAAGTTTTGCCTTTTGCCCCAAAATATGGGGAATTTCAGCATTTTACCTCAAAATAAGAATTTCAGCCTTTTTGCCCCAAAATAAGGAAAATTTCTGCAATTTTGCCCCAAAATAAGGGGAATTTCTTCCTTTTTGCCCCAAAATAAAGGATATTTCAGCCTTTTTACCTGAAAATAAGTGAAATTTCTGCAATTTTGCCCCAAATAAGGGAAATTTCTGCAATTTTGCCTCAAAATAAGGTAAATTCCTGCAATTTTGCCCCAAAATAAGTGGAATTTCTGAGTTTTGTCCCAAAATAAGGAGAATTTCTGTCTTTTTGCCCCAACATATAGGGAATTTCTGCCTTTTTGCCCAACAATTAGGGGAATTTCTTCATTTTTGCTTCAAAATAAGGGGAATTTCTGCCTTTTTGCCTCTAAAGAAGTGGAATTTTTGTATTTTCCTTCCAAAACAAAGGGAATTTCTGTGTTTTTTGCCCCAAAATAAGGAAAATTTCTGACTTATTACCCTGAAATAAGTGAAATGTTTGCAATTTTGCCCCAAAATAAGGGAAATTTCTGCCTTTTTGCCCCCAAATAAGGGGAATTTCAGCCTTTTTACCTCAAAATAAGGGGAATTTCTGCATTTTTGCCACAAAATATTAGGAATTTCTGCCTTTTTGCCCCAAAATAAGAAAAATTTCTGCCATTTTTACCTGAAATAAGTGAAATTTCTGCAATTGTGCCCCAAAATAAGTAAAATTTCTGCAATTTTGCCCCAAAATAAGGGACATTTCTGGAATTTTGCCCCAAAATAAGTGGAATTTCTGAGTTTTGCCCCAAAATAAGGAGAATTTCTGTCTTTTTGCCCCAACATATAGGGAATTTCTGCCTTTTTGCCCCACAATTAGGGGATTTTCTTCAATTCTGCTCCAAAATACGGGGAATTTCTGCTTTTTTTGCCCGAAAATAAGGGGAATGTATACCTTTTGCCACAAAAAAGAGAAATTTCTTCATTTTTGCCCCAAAATAAGAGGAATTTCTGCCTTCTTACCTCAAAATAAGTGAAATTTCTTCCTTTCTACCTAAAAATGAACGGAATTTCTGTCTTTTTGCCCCAAAATAAAAGGAATTTTTGAATTTTGCCCTGAAATAAGTGAAATTTCTGCAATTTTGCCCCAAAATAAGGGAAATTTCTGCCTTTTTGCCACAAAATAAAGGGAATTTCTGTATTTTTGCCCCAAAATAAGGGGAATTTCAGCATTTTACCTCATAATAAGGCAAATCTCTGCCTTTTTGCCCCAAAATATGGGGAATTTCTTCATTTTTGCCCCAAAATAAAGAAAATTTCTGCAATTTTGTACCAAAATAAAAGAAATTTCTGCCTTTTTGCCCCAAAATAAGAGAAATTTCTGCACTTTTTCCCTGAAATAAGTGAAATTTCTGCAATTTTGCCCCAAAATAAGGGAAATTTCTGCAATTTTGCCCCAAAATAAAGAAAATTTCTGCAATTTTGTACCAAAATAAAAGAAATTTCTGCCTTTTTGCCCCAAAATAAGAGAAATTTCTGCACTTTTTCCCTGAAATAAGTGAAATTTCTGCAATTTTGCCCCAAAATAAGAGAAATTTCTGCAATTTTGCCCCAAAATAAAGAAAATTTCTGCAATTTTACCCCAAAAGAAGGGGAATTTCTGACTTTTTGCCCTGAAATAAGGAGAATTTCTGTCTTTTTGTTCCAAAATAATGTGAATTTCTGCATTTTCCTTCAAAATTAGGGAAATATGTGCAATTTTGCTTCAAAATACGGGGAAATCTGCCTTATTGCACAAAAATAAAGGGAATTTCTCTATTTTTGCACCAATATAAGGGGGATTTCTGAAATTTAGTTTTAAAATACGGGGAATTTCTGCGTTATTGTCCGAAATAAAGTGGAATTTCTGCCTTTTTGCCCTGAAATATTTGAAATTTCTGCAATTTTACCCCAAAATAAGGGGAATTTCTGTTTTTGGCCCCAAAATTAAGGGAATTTCTGCTTTTTGCCCCAAAATAAGGCAAATATCTGACTTTTTGCCCAGAAATAATTGAAATTTCTGCAATTTTGCCCCAAAATAATAGGAATTTCTGCCTTTTTGCCGAAAATAAGGGGAATTTCAGCATTTTACCTTCAAATAAGGGGAATCTGCCTTTTTGCCACAAAATAAGGGGAATTTCTGCCCTATTGCCCTTAAATAAGGAAAATTTCTGCTTTTCTGCCCCAATTAACGGGAATTTCTGCCTTTTTGCCACAAAGTAAAGGGAATTTCTGCCTTTTTGCCCCAAAATAACGGGAATTTCAGCCTTTTTACCTCAAAATAAGGGGAATTTCCGCCTTTTTCCCCAAAATATGGGTAATTTTTGCCTTTTTGTTCCAAAATAAGGAAAATTTCTACAATTTTGTATCAAAATAAAAGAAATTTCTGTTTTTGCCCCAAAATAAAAGGAATTTCTGACTTTTTGCCCTGAAATAAATGAAATTCCTGCAATTATGCCCGAAAATAAGGGAAATTTGGGCCTTTTTGCCCCCAAATGAGGGGAATTTCTGCCTTTTTGCCCCAAAATAAAGGGAATTTCTGCATTTTACCTCAAATTGAGAATAATTTCTGCCTTTTGCCTCAAAATAAGGGGAATTTTCTGCCTTTTTGTTTCAAAATAAGAAAAATTTCTTCAATTTTGTACCATAATAAAAGAAATTTCTGCTCTTTGCCCCAAAATAAAAAAAATTTCTGACGTTTTGCCCTGAAATAAATGAAATTTTTGCAATTTTGCCTGAAAATAAGGGAAATTTGTGCTTCTTTGCCCCAAAATAAGAAGAAGTTTTGCCTTTTGCCCCAAAATATGGGGAATTTCAGCATTTTACCTCAAAATAAGTATTTCAGCCCTTTTGCCTCAAAATAAGGAAAATTTCTGCAATTTTGCCCCAAAATAAGGGGAATTTCTTCTTTTTTGCCCCAAAATAAAGGATATTTCAGCCTTTTTACCTGAAAATAAGTGAAATTTCTGCAATTTTGCCCCAAATAAGGGAAATTTCTGCAATTTTGCCTCAAAATAAGGTAAATTCCTGCAATTTTGCCCCAAGATAAGTGGAATTTCTGAGTTTTGTCCCAAAATAAGGAGAATTTCTGTCTTTTTTCCCCAACATATAGGGAATTTCTGCCTTTTGGCCCAACAATTAGGGGAATTTCTTCATTTTTTCTTCAAAATAAGGGGAATTTCTGCCTTTTTGTCTCTAAAGAAGTGGAATTTCTGTATTTTCCTTCCAAAACAAAGGGAATTTCTGTCTTTTTTGCCCCAAAATAAGGAAAATTTCTGACTTATTACCCTGAAATAAGTGAAATGTTTGCACTTTTGCCCCAAAATTAGGGAAATTTCTGCCTTTTTGCCCCCAAATAAGGGGAATTTCAGCCTTTTTACCTCAAAATAAGGGGAATTTCTGCATTTTTGCCACAAAATATTAGGAATTTCTGCCTTTTTGCCCCAAAATAAGAAAAATTTCTGCCATTTTTACCTGAAATAAGTGAAATTTCTGCAATTTTGCCCCAAAATAAGTAAAATTTCTGCAATTTTGCCCCAAAATAAGGGAAATTTCTGGAAATTTGCCCCAAAATAAGTGGAATTTCTGAGTTTTGCCCCAAAATAAGGAGAATTTCTGTCTTTTTGCCCCAACATATATGGAATTTCTGCCTTTTTGCCCCACAATTAGGGGATTTTCTTCAATTCTGCTCCAAAATACGGGGAATTTCTGCTTTTTTTGCCCGAAAATAAGGGGAATGTATACCTTTTGCCACAAAAAAGAGAAATTTCTTCATTTTTGCCCCAAAATAAGAGGAATTTCTGCCTTCTTACCTCAAAATAAGTGAAATTTCTGCCTTTTTACCTAAAAATGAACGGAATTTCTGTCTTTTTGCCCTAAAATAAAAGGAATTTTTGAATTTTGCCCTGAAATAAGTGAAATTTCTGCAATTTTGCCCCAAAATAAGGGAAATTTCTGCCTTTTTGCCACAAAATAAAGGGAATTTCTGTATTTTTGCCCCAAAATAAGGGGAATTTCAGCATTTTACCTCATAATAAGGCAAATCTCTGCCTTTTTGCCCCAAAATATGGGGAATTTCTTCATTTTTGCCCCAAAATAAAGAAAATTTCTGCAATTTTGTACCAAAATAAAAGAAATTTCTGCCTTTTTGCCCCAAAATAAGAGAAATTTCTGCACTTTTTCCCTGAAATAAGTGAAATTTCTGCAATTTTGCCCCAAAATAAGGGAAATTTCTGCAATTTTGCCCCAAAATAAAGAAAATTTCTGCAATTTTGTACCAAAATAAAAGAAATTTCTGCCTTTTTGCCCCAAAATAAGAGAAATTTCTGCACTTTTTCCCTGAAATAAGTGAAATTTCTGCAATTTTGCCCCAAAATAAGGGAAATTTCTGCAATTTTGCCCCAAAATAAAGAAAATTTCTGCAATTTTACCCCAAAAGAAGGGGAATTTCTGACTTTTTGCCCTGAAATAAGGAGAATTTCTGTCTTTTTGTTCCAAAATAATGTGAATTTCTGCATTTTCCTTCAAAATTAGGGAAATATGTGCAATTTTGCTTCAAAATACGGGGAAATCTGCCTTATTGCACAAAAATAAAGGGAATTTCTCCATTTTTGCACCAATATAAGGGGGATTTCTGAAATTTAGTTTTAAAATACGGGGAATTTCTGCGTTATTGTCCGAAATAAAGTGGAATTTCTGCCTTTTTGCCCTGAAATATTTGAAATTTCTGCAATTTTACCCCAAAATAAGGGGAATTTCTGTTTTTGGCCCCAAAATTAAGGGAATTTCTGCTTTTTGCCCCAAAATAAGGCAAATATCTGACTTTTTGCCCAGAAATAATTGAAATTTCTGCAATTTTGCCCCAAAATAATAGGAATTTCTGCCTTTTTGCCGAAAATAAGGGGAATTTCAGCATTTTACCTTCAAATAAGGGGAATCTGCCTTTTTGCCACAAAATAAGGGGAATTTCTGCCCTATTGCCCTTAAATAAGGAAAATTTCTGCTTTTCTGCCCCAATTAACGGGAATTTCTGCCTTTTTGCCACAAAGTAAAGGGAATTTCTGCCTTTTTGCCCCAAAATAACGGGAATTTCAGCCTTTTTACCTCAAAATAAGGGGAATTTCCGCCTTTTTCCCCAAAATATGGGTAATTTTTGCCTTTTTGTTCCAAAATAAGGATAATTTCTACAATTTTGTATCAAAATAAAAGAAATTTCTGTTTTTGCCCCAAAATAAAAGGAATTTCTGACTTTTTGCCCTGAAATAAATGAAATTCCTGCAATTATGCCCGAAAATAAGGGAAATTTGGGCCTTTTTGCCCCCAAATGAGGGGAATTTCTGCCTTTTTGCCCCAAAATAAAGGGAATTTCTGCATTTTACCTCAAATTGAGAATAATTTCTGCCTTTTGCCTCAAAATAAGGGGAATTTTCTGCCTTTTTGTTTCAAAATAAGAAAAATTTCTTCAATTTTGTACCATAATAAAAGAAATTTCTGCTCTTTGCCCCAAAATAAAAAAAATTTCTGACGTTTTGCCCTGAAATAAATGAAATTTCTGCAATTTTGCCTGAAAATAAGGGAAATTTGTGCTTCTTTGCCCCAAAATAAGAAGAAGTTTTGCCTTTTGCCCCAAAATATGGGGAATTTCAGCATTTTACCTCAAAATAAGTATTTCAGCCCTTTTGCCCCAAAATAAGGAAAATTTCTGCAATTTTGCCCCAAAATAAGGGGAATTTCTTCTTTTTTGCCCCAAAATAAAGGATATTTCAGCCTTTTTACCTGAAAATAAGTGAAATTTCTGCAATTTTGCCCCAAATAAGGGAAATTTCTGCAATTTTGCCTCAAAATAAGGTAAATTCCTGCAATTTTGCCCCAAGATAAGTGGAATTTCTGAGTTTTGTCCCAAAATAAGGAGAATTTCTGTCTTTTTTCCCCAACATATAGGGAATTTCTGCCTTTTGGCCCAACAATTAGGGGAATTTCTTCATTTTTGCTTCAAAATAAGGGGAATTTCTGCCTTTTTGTCTCTAAAGAAGTGGAATTTCTGTATTTTCCTTCCAAAACAAAGGGAATTTCTGTCATTTTTGCCCCAAAATAAGGAAAATTTCTGACTTATTACCCTGAAATAAGTGAAATGTTTGCACTTTTGCCCCAAAATTAGGGAAATTTCTGCCTTTTTGCCCCCAAATAAGGGGAATTTCAGCCTTTTTACCTCAAAATAAGGGGAATTTCTGCATTTTTGCCACAAAATATTAGGAATTTCTGCCTTTTTGCCCCAAAATAAGAAAAATTTCTGCCATTTTTACCTGAAATAAGTGAAATTTCTGCAATTTTGCCCCAAAATAAGTAAAATTTCTGCAATTTTGCCCCAAAATAAGGGAAATTTCTGGAAATTTGCCCCAAAATAAGTGGAATTTCTGAGTTTTGCCCCAAAATAAGGAGAATTTCTGTCTTTTTGCCCCAACATATAGGGAATTTCTGCCTTTTTGCCCCACAATTAGGGGATTTTCTTCAATTCTGCTCCAAAATACGGGGAATTTCTGCTTTTTTTGCCCGAAAATAAGGGGAATGTATACCTTATGCCACAAAAAAGAGAAATTTCTTCATTTTTGCCCCAAAATAAGAGGAATTTCTGCCTTCTTACCTCAAAATAAGTGAAATTTCTGCCTTTTTACCTAAAAATGAACGGAATTTCTGTCTTTTTGCCCTAAAATAAAAGGAATTTTTGAATTTTGCCCTGAAATAAGTGAAATTTCTGCAATTTTGCCCCAAAATAAGGGAAATTTCTGCCTTTTTGCCACAAAATAAAGAGAATTTCTGTATTTTTGCCCCAAAATAAGGGGAATTTCAGCATTTTACCTCATAATAAGGCAAATCTCTGCCTTTTTGCCCCAAAATATGGGGAATTTCTTCATTTTTGCCCCAAAATAAAGAAAATTTCTGCAATTTTGTACCAAAATAAAAGAAATTTCTGCCTTTTTGCCCCAAAATAAGAGAAATTTCTGCACTTTTTCCCTGAAATAAGTGAAATTTCTGCAATTTTGCCCTAAAATAAGGGAAATTTCTGCAATTTTGCCCCAAAATAAAGAAAATTTCTGCAATTTTGTACCAAAATAAAAGAAATTTCTGCCTTTTTGCCCCAAAATAAGAGAAATTTCTGCACTTTTTCCCTGAAATAAGTGAAATTTCTGCAATTTTGCCCCAAAATAAGAGAAATTTCTGCAATTTTGCCCCAAAATAAAGAAAATTTCTGCAATTTTACCCCAAAAGAAGGGGAATTTCTGACTTTTTGCCCTGAAATAAGGAGAATTTCTGTCTTTTTGTTCCAAAATAATGTGAATTTCTGCATTTTCCTTCAAAATTAGGGAAATATGTGCAATTTTGCTTCAAAATACGGGGAAATCTGCCTTATTGCACAAAAATAAAGGGAATTTCTCCATTTTTGCACCAATATAAGGGGGATTTCTGAAATTTAGTTTTAAAATACGGGGAATTTCTGCGTTATTGTCCGATATAAAGTGGAATTTCTGCCTTTTTGCCCTGAAATATTTGAAATTTCTGCAATTTTACCCCAAAATAAGGGGAATTTCTGTTTTTGGCCCCAAAATTAAGGGAATTTCTGCTTTTTGCCCCAAAATAAGGCAAATATCTGACTTTTTGCCCAGAAATAATTGAAATTTCTGCAATTTTGCCCCAAAATAATAGGAATTTCTGCCTTTTTGCCGAAAATAAGGGGAATTTCAGCATTTTACCTTCAAATAAGGGGAATTTCTGCCCTATTGCCCTTAAATAAGGAAAATTTCTGCTTTTCTGCCCCAATTCACGGGAACTTCTGCCCTTTTGCCACAAAGTAAAGGGAATTTCTGCCTTTATGCCCCAAAATAACGGGAATTTCAGCCTTTTTACCTCAAAATAAAAGGAATTTCTGCCTTTTTCCCCAAAATATGGGTAATTTTTGCCTTTTTGTTCCAAAATAAGAAAAATTTCTACAATTTTGTATCAAAATAAAAGAAATTTCTGTTTTTGCCCCAAAATAAAAGGAATTTCTGACTTTTTACCCTGAAATAAATAAAATTCCTGCAATTATGCCCGAAAATAAGGGAAATTTGGGCCTTTTTGCCCCCAAATGAGGGGAATTTCTGCCTTTTTGCCCCAAAATATGGGGAATTTCAGGATTTTACCTCAAAATAAGGGGAATTTCAGCCTTTTTGCACCAAAATATGGGGAATTTCTGCCTTTTTGCCACAAAATAAGAAAAATTTCTGCAAGTCTGTAACAATATAAAAGAAATTTCTAAAATTTTGCCCCAAAATAAAGGAAATTTCTGATTTTTGCCCCAAAATAAAAAGAATTTCTCTATTTTTGCCCCAAAATAGAGGGAAATTCTGCCTTTTTGCCCCAAAATTAGGGGAGTTTCTGCAATTTTGCTCCAAAATATGAGAAATTTCTGCCTTTTTACCTGAAATTAAGTGGATTTTCTGCCTTTTTGCCCCCAAATAAGGGAAATTTCTGCAATTTTATCCCAAAATAAGGGAAATTTCTGCCTTTTTGCCCCAAAATAAGGGGAATTTCTGCCGTTTTGCCCTGAAATATGTGAAATTTCTGCAATTTTACCCCAAAATAAGGTGAATTTCTGCCTTTTTGCCCCAATATAATGGGAATTTCTGCCTTTTTGCCCCAAAATAAGAAAAATTTTTGCTTTTTTTCTCTGAAATAAGTGAAATTTCTGCAATTTTGCCCTAAAATAAGGGAAATTTCTGCAATTTTTCCCCATAATAAGGGAAATTTCTGCAATTTTGCCCCAAAATAAGGGGAATTTCTGTTTTTGTCCCCAAATAAGGGAAATTTCTGCAATTTTGCCCTAAAATAAGGGGATTTTCTGCATTTTTTGCCAAAAATAAGGGGAATTTCTGACATTTTGCCGCAAAATAAGTGAAATTTCTGCAGTTTTACCCCAAAATAAGGAAAATTTCTGCCTTTTTGCCCAAAAATTAGGGGAATTTCTGCAATTTTGCTCCAAAATACAAAGAATTTCTGCCTTTTTGCCCGAAAATAAAGGGAATGTATACCTTTATGCCATAAAAAAGCAAATTTCTTCATTTTTGCCCCAAAATAAGGGGATTTTCCACCTTTTTGACTCAAAATAAGTGCAATTTCTGCCTTTTCCCCAAAATAAACGAAATTTCTGCCTTTTTGCCCCAAAATAAGGGGAATTTCAGCCTTATTACCTCAAAATAAGGGGAATTTCTGCCTTTTTGCCCCAAAATATGGGGAATTTCTGACTTTTTGCCCCAAAATAAAAAAAATTTCTGCCTTTTTGCCCCCCCAAAAAAATTTCTGCCTTTTTTTTCTCAAATACCTGAAATTTCTGCAATTTTGCCCCAAAATAAGGGAAATTTCTGCAATTTTGCCCCAATGTAAAGGAAATTTCTGCAATTTTGCCCCAAAATAAGGGGAATTTCTGACTGTTTGCTCCCGAAAAAGGAGATTTTCTGTCTTTTTGCCCCAAAATAAGGAGAATTTCTGCCTTTTTGCCCGAAAATTATGAGAATTGCTGCAATTTTGCTTCAAAATACAGGGAATTTCTGCCTTTTAGCCACAAAATTAAGGGAATTTCTGCATTTTACCTCAAATTGAGAATAATTTCTGCTTTTTGCCTCAAAATAAGGGAAATTTTCTGCCTTTTTGTTTCAAAATAAGAAAAATTTCTTCAATTTTGTACCATAATAAAAGAAATTTCTGCTCTTTGCCCCAAAATAAAAGGAATTTCTGACTTTTTGCCCTGAAATAAATGAAATTTCTGCAATTTTGCCCGAAAATAAGGGAAATTTGTGCCTCTTTGCCCCAAAATAAGAAGAAGTTTTGCCTTTTGCCCCAAAATATGGGGAATTTCAGCATTTTACCTCAAAATAAGAATTTCAGCCCTTTTGCCCCAAAATAAGGAAAATTTCTGCAATTTTGCCCCAAAATAAGGGGAATTTCTTCCTTTTTGCCCCAAAATAAAGGATATTTCAGCCTTTTTACCTGAAAATAAGTGAAATTTCTGCAATTTTGCACTCAAATAAGGGAAATTTCTGCAATTTTGCCTCAAAATAAGGTAAATTCCTGCAATTTTGCCCCAAAATAAGTGGAATTTCTGAGTTTTGTCCCAAAATAAGGAGAATTTCTGTCTTTTTGCCCCAACATATAGGGAATTTCTGCCTTTTGGCCCAACAATTAGGGGAATTTCTTCATTTTTGCTTCAAAATAAGGGGAATTTCTGCCTTTTTGTCTCTAAAGAAGTGGAATTTCTGTATTTTCCTTCCAAAACAAAGGGAATTTCTGTCTTTTTTGCCCCAAAATAAGGAAAATTTCTGACTTATTACCCTAAAATAAGTGAAATGTTTGCAATTTTACCCCAAAATAAGGGAAATTTCTGCCTTTTTGCCCCCAAATAAGGGAAATTTCAGCCTTTTTACCTCAAAATAAGGAGAATTTCTGCATTTTTGCCACAAAATATTAGGAATTTCTGCATTTTTGCCCCAAAATAAGAAAAATTTCTGCCATTTTTACCTGAAATAAGTGAAATTTCTGCAATTGTGCCCCAAAATAAGTAAAATTTCTGCAATTATGCTTCAAAATAAGGGAAATTTCTGGAATTTTGCCCCAAAATAAGTGGAATTTCTGAGTTTTGCCCCAAAATAAGGAGAATTTCTGTCTTTTTGCCCCAACATATAGGGAATTTCTGCCTTTTTGACCCACAATCAGGGGATTTTCTTCAATTCTGCTCCAAAATAGGGGGAATTTCTGCTTTTTTGCCCGAAAATAAGGGGAATGTATACCTTTTGCCACAAAAAAGAGAAATTTCTTCATTTTTGCCCCAAAATAAGAGGAATTTCTGCCTTCTTACCTCAAAATAAGTGAAATTTCTTCCTTTTTACCTAAAAATGAACGGAATTTCTGTCTTTTTGCCCCAAAATAAAAGGAATTTTTGAATTTTGCCCTGAAATAAGTGAAATTTCTGCAACTTTGCCCCAAAATAAGGGAAATTTCTGACTTTTTGCCACAAAATAAAGGGAATTTCTGTCTTTTTGCCTCAAAATAAGGGGAATTTCAGCATTTTACCTCATAATAAGAGGAATCTCTGCTTTTATGCCCCAAAATATGGGGAATTTCTGCATTTTCCCCAAAATAAAGAAAATTTCTGCAATTTTGTACCAAAATAAAAGAAATTTCTGCCTTTTTTCCCCAAAATAAGAGAAATTTCTGTGCTTTTTCCCTGAAATAAGTGAAATTTCTGCAATTTTGCCCCAAAATAAGGGAAATTTCTGCAATTTTGTCCCAAAATAAAGGAAATTTCTGCAATTTTGCCCCAAAATAAGGGGAATTTATGACTTTTTGCCCTGAAAAAGGAGAATTTCTGTCTTTTTGTTCCAAAATAATGTGAATTTCTGCATTTTCCCTCAAAATTAGGGGATAATGTGCAATTTTGCTTCAAAATACGGGGAAATCTGCCTTATTGCACAAAAATAGAGGGAATTTCTGCATTTTTGCACCAATATAAGGGGAATTTCTGAAATTTAGCTTTAAAATACGGGGAATTTCTGCGTTATTGTCCGAAATAAAGTGGAATTTCTGCCTTTTTGCCCTGAAATATTTGAAATTTCTGCAATTTTACCCCAAAATAAGGGGAATTTCTGTTTTTGGCCCCAAAATTAGGGAATTTCTGTTTTTCGCCCCAAAATAAGGCTAATTTCTGACTTTTTGCCCTGAAATAATTGAAATTTCTGCAATTTTGCCCCAAAATAATAGGAATTTCTGCCTTTTTGCCGAAAATAAGGGGAAATTC
This sequence comes from Micromys minutus, assembly GCF_963924665.1. NCBI lineage: Eukaryota > Metazoa > Chordata > Mammalia > Rodentia > Muridae > Micromys > Micromys minutus. The sequence continues at coordinate 619,105 of NW_027667455.1, forward strand.
AGCATTTTACCTCCAAATAAGGGGAATTTCTGCCTTTTTGCCATAAAATATGGGGAATTTCTGCCCTATTGCCTTTAAATAAGGAAAATTTCTGCTTTTCTGCCCCAATTAACGGGAATTTCTGCCTTTTTGCCACAAAGTAAAGGGAATTTCTGCCTTTTTTTCCCCAAAATTACAGGAATTTCAGCCTTTTTACCTCAAAATAAGGGGAATTTCTGCCTTTTTGCCCAAAATATGGGTAATTTTTGCTTTTTGTTCCAAAATAAGGAAAATTTCTACAATTTTGTATCAAAATAAAAGAAATTTCTGCCTTTTTTCCCCAAAATAAATGGAATTTCTGACTTTTTGCCCTGAAATAAATGAAATTCCTGCAATTATGCCCGAAAATAGGGGAAATTTGTGCCTTTTTGCCCCCAAATGAGAGGAATTTCTGCCTTTTTTCCCCAAAATATGGGGAATTTCAGCCTTTTTGCACCAAAGTATGGGGAATTTCTGCCTTTTTGCCACAAAATAAGAAAAATTTCTGCAAGTCTGTAACAATATAAAAGAAATTTCTAAAATTTTGCCCCAAAATAAGGGAAATTTCTGATTTTGGCCCCAAAATAAAAAGAATTTCTCTATTTTTGCCCCACAATAAAGGGAAATTCTGCCTTTTTGCCCGAAAATTAGGGGAGTTTCTGCAATTTTGCTCCAAAATACGAGAAATTTCTGCATTTTTAACCGAAATTAAGTCGATTTTCTGCCTTTTTGCCCCCAAATAAGGGAAATTTCTGCAATTTTTCCCCATAATAAGGGAAATTTCTGCAATTTTGCCCCAAAATAAGGGGAATTTCTGTTTTTGCCCCCAAATAAGGGAAATTTCTGCAATTTTGCCCTAAAATAAGGGGATTTTCTGCATTTTTTGCCAAAAATAAGGGGAATTTCTGACATTTTGCCGCAAAATAAGTGAAATTTCTGCAGTTTTACCCCAAAATAAGGAAAATTTCTGCCTTTTTGCCCAAAAATTAGGGGAATTTCTGCAATTTTGCTCCAAAATACAAAGAATTTCTGCCTTTTTGCCCGAAAATAAAGGGAATGTATACCTTTTTGCCATAAAAAAGCAAATTTCTTCATTTTTGCCCCAAAATAAGGGGATTTTCCACCTTTTTGACTCAAAATAAGTGCAATTTCTGCCTTTTCCCCAAAATAAACGAAATTTCTGCCTTTTTGCCCCAAAATAAGGGGAATTTCAGCCTTATTACCTCAAAATAAGGGGAATTTCTGCCTTTTTGCCCCAAAATATGGGGAATTTCTGACTTTTTGCCCCAAAATAAGAAAAATTTCTGCAATTTTGTACCAAAATAAAAAAAATTTCTGCCTTTTTGCCCCCCCAAAAAATTTCTGCCTTTTTTTTCTCAAATACCTGAAATTTCTGCAATTTTGCCCCAAAATAAGGGAAATTTCTGCAATTTTGCCCCAATGTAAAGGAAATTTCTGCAATTTTGCCCCAAAATAAGGGGAATTTCTGACTGTTTGCTCCCGAAAAAGGAGATTTTCTGTCTTTTTGCCCCAAAATAAGGAGAATTTCTGCCTTTTTGCCCGAAAATTATGAGAATTTCTGCAATTTTGCTCCAAAATACAAAGAATTTCTGCCTTTTTGCCCGAAAATAAAGGGAATGTATACCTTTTTGCCATAAAAAAGCAAATTTCTTCATTTTTGCCCCCAAATAAGGGGAATTTCCACCTTTTTGACTCAAAATAAGTGCAATTTCTGCCTTTTCCCCAAAATAAACGAAATTTCTGTCTTTTTGCCCCAAAATAAGGGGAATTCCAGCCTTTTTACCTCAAAATAAGAGGAATTTCTGCCTTTTTGCCCCAAAATATGGGGAATTTCTGACTTTTTGCCCCAAAATAAGAAAAATTTCTGCAATTTTGTACCAAAATAAAAAAAATTTCTGCCTTTTTGCCCCCCCAAAAAAATTTCTGCCTTTTTTCCCTGAAATTCGTGAAATTTCTGCAATTTTGCCCCAAAATAAGGGAAATTTCTACAATTTTGCCCCAATGTAAAGGAAATTTCTGCAATTTTGCCCCAAAATAAGGGGAATTTCTGACTGTTTGCTCCCGAAAAAGGAGATTTTCTGTCTTTTTGCCCCAAAATAAGGAAAATTTCTGCCTTTTTGCCCGAAAATTATGAGAATTTCTGCAATTTTGCTTCAAAATACGGGGAATTTCTGCCTTTTAGCCCCAAAATAAAGGGAATTTCTGCCTTTTTGCCCCAAAATAAGAAAAATTTCTGCCTTTTTTTTATCTGAAATAAGTGAAATTTCTGCAATTTTGCCCCAAAATAAGTGAAATTTCTGCAAATTTGCCCCAAAATAAGGGAAATTTCTGGAATTTTGCCCCAAAATAAGTGGAATTTCTGAGTTTTGCCCCAAAATAAGGAGAATTTCTGTCTTTTTGCCCCAACATATAGGGAATTTCTGCCTTTTTGCCCCACAATTAGGGGATTTTCTGCAATTGTGCTCCAAAAAACGGGATATTTCTGCTTTTTTGCCCGAAAATAAGGAGAATATATACCTTTTGCCACAAAAAAAGAGAAATTTCTTCATTTTTGCCCCAAAATAAGAGGAATTTCTGCCTTCTTACCTCACAATAAGTGAAATTTCTGCCTTTTTACCCAAAAATAAACAAAATTTCTGTCTTTTTGCCCAAAAATAAAAGGAATTTTTGAATTTTGCCCAGAAATAAGTGAAATTACTGCAATTTTGCCCCAAAATAAGAAAAATTTCTGCCTTTTTGCCACAAAATAAAGGGAATTTCTGTATTTTTGCCCCAAAATAAGGGGAATTTCAGCATTTTACCTCATAATAAGGCGAATCTCTGCCTTTTTGCCCCAAAATATGGGGAATTTCTTCATTTTTGCCCCAAAATAAAGAAAATTTCTGCAATTTTGTACCAAAATAAAAGAAATTTCTGCTTTTGCCCCAAAATAAGAGAAATTTCTGCACTTTTTCCCTGAAATAAGTGAAATTTCTGCAATTTTGCCCCAAAATAAGGGAAATTTCTGCAATTTTACCCCAAAAGAAGGGGAATTTCTGACTTTTTGCCCTTAAATAAGGAGAATTTCTGTCTTTTTGTTCCAAAATAATGTGAATTTCTGCATTTTCCTTCAAAATTAGGGAAATATGTGCAATTTTGCTTCAAAATACGGGGAAATCTGCCTTATTGCACAAAAATAAAGGGAATTTCTCCATTTTTGCACCAATATAAGGGGAATTTCTGAAATTTAGCTTTAAAATACGGGGAATTTCTGCGTTATTGTCCGAAATAAAGTGGAATTTCTGCCTTTTTGCCCTGAAATATTTGAAATTTCTGCAATTTTACCCCAAAATAAGGGGAATTTCTGTTTTTGGCCCCAAAATTAAGGGAATTTCTGCTTTTTGCCCCAAAATAAGGCAAATATCTGACTTTTTGCCCAGAAATAATTGAAATTTCTGCAATTTTGCCCCAAAATAATAGGAATTTCTGCCTTTTTGCCGAAAATAAGGGGAATTTCAGCATTTTACCTTCAAATAAGGGGAATTTCTGCCTTTTTGTCACAAAATAAGGGGAATTTCTGCCCTATTGCCCTTAAATAAGGAAAATTTCGCTTTTCTGCCCCAATTAACGGGAATTTCTGCCTTTTTGCCACAAAGTAAAGGGAATTTCTGCCTTTTTGCCCCAAAATAACGGGAATTTCAGCCTTTTTACCTCAAAATAAGGGGAATTTCTGCCTTTTTCCCCAAAATATGGGTAATTTTTGCCTTTTTGTTCCAAAATAAGGAAAATTTCTACAATTTTGTATCAAAATAAAAGAAATTTCTGTTTTTGCCCGAAAATAAAAGGAATTTCTGACTTTTTGCCCTGAAATAAATGAAATTCCTGCAATTATGCCCGAAAATAAGGGAAATTTGTGCCTTTTTGCCCCCAAATGAGGGGAATTTCTGCCTTTTTGCCCCAAAATATGGGGAATTTCAGGATTTTACCTCAAAATAAGGGGAATTTCAGCCTTTTTGCACCAAAATATGGGGAATTTCTGCCTTTTTGCCACAAAATAAAAAAAATTTCTGCAAGTCTGTAACAATATAAAAGAAATTTCTAAAATTTTGCCCCAAAATAAAGGACATTTCTGATTTTTGCCCCAAAATAAAAAGAATTTCTCTATTTTTGCCCCAAAATAAAGGGAAATTCTGCCTTTTAGCCCCAAAATTAGGGGAGTTTCTGCAATTTTGCTCCAAAATACGAGAAATTTCTGCCTTTTTACCCGAAATTATGTGGATTTTCTGCCTTTTTGCCTCTAAATAAGGGAAATTTCTGCAATTTTATCCCAAAATAAGGGAAATTTCTGCCTTTTTGCCTCAAAATAAGGGGAATTTCTGCCGTTTTGCCCTGAAATATGTGAAATTTCTGCAATTTTACCCCAAAATAAGGTGAATTTCTGCCTTTTTGCCCCAAAATAATGGGAATTTCTGCCTTTTTGCCCCAAAATAAGAAAAATTTTTGCTTTTTTTCTCTGAAATAAGTGAAATTTCTGCAATTTTGCCCTAAAATAAGGGAAATTTCTGCAATTTTTCCCCATAATAAGGGAAATTTCTGCAATTTTGCCCCAAAATAAGGGGAATTTCTGTTTTTGTCCCCAAATAAGGGAAATTTCTGCAATTTTGCCCTAAAATAAGGGGATTTTCTGCATTTTTTGCCAAAAATAAGGGGAATTTCTGACATTTTGCCGCAAAATAAGTGAAATTTCTGCAGTTTTACCCCAAAATAAGGAAAATTTCTGACTTTTTGCCCAAAAAAAAGGGGAATTTCTGCAATTTTGCTCCAAAATACAAAGAATTTCTTCCTTTTTGCCCGAAAATAAAGGGAATGTATACCTTTTTGCCATAAAAAAGCAAATTTCTTCATTTTTGCCCCAAAATAAGGGGATTTTCCACCTTATTGACTCAAAATAAGTGCAATTTCTGCCTTTTCCCCAAAATAAACGAAATTTCTGCCTTTTTACCCCAAAATAAGGGGAATTTCAGCCTTATTACCTCAAAATAAGAGGAATTTCTGCATTTTTGCCCCAAAATATGGGGAATTTCTGACTTTTTGCCCCAAAATAAGAAAAATTTCTGCAATTTTGTACCAAAATAAAAAAATTTCTGCCTTTTTGCCCCCCCAAAAAAATTTCTGCCTTTTTTTTTTCAAATACCTGAAATTTCTGCAATTTTGCCCCAAAATAAGGGAAATTTCTGCAATTTTGCCCCAATGTAAAGGAAATTTCTGCAATTTTGCCCCAAAATAAGGGGAATTTCTGACTGTTTGCTCCTGAAAAAGGAGATTTTCTGTCTTTTTGCCCCAAAATAAGGAGAATTTCTGCCTTTTTGCCCGAAAATTAAGAGAATTTCTGCAATTTTGCTTCAAAATGCAGGGAATTTCTGCCTTTTAGCCCCAAAATAAAGGGAATTTCTGCATTTTACCTCAAATTGAGAATAATTTCTGCCTTTTGCCTCAAAATAAGGGGAATTTTCTGCCTTTTTGTTTCAAAATAAGATAAATTTCTTCAATTTTGTACCATAATAAAAGAAATTTCTGCTCTTTGCCCCAAAATAAAAGGAATTTCTGACTTTTTGCCCTGAAATAAATGAAATTTCTGCAATTTTGCCCGAAAATAAGGGAAATTTGTGCCTCTTTGCCCCAAAATAAGAAGTTTTGTCTTTTGCCCCAAAATATGGGGAATTTCAGCATTTTACCTCAAAATAAGAATTTCGCCTTTTTGCCCCAAAATAAGGAAAATTTCTGCAATTTTGCCCCAAAATAAGGGGAATTTCTTCCTTTTTGCCCCAAAATAAAGGATATTTCAGCCTTTTTACCTGAAAATAAGTGAAATTTCTGCAATTTTGCCCCAAATAAGGGAAATTTCTGCAATTTTGCCTCAAAATAAGGTAAATTCCTGCAATTTTGCCCCAAAATATGTGGAATTTCTGAGTTTTGTCCCAAAATAAGGAGAATTTCTGTCTTTTTGCCCCAACATATAGGGAATTTCTGCCTTTTTGCCCAACAATTAGGGGAATTTCTTCATTTTTGCTTCAAAATAAGGGGAATTTCTGCCTTTTTGCCTCTAAAGAAGTGGAATTTCTGTATTTTCCTTCCAAAACAAAGGGAATTTCTGTGTTTTTTGCCCCAAAATAAGGAAAATTTCTGACTTATTACCCTGAAATAAGTTAAATGGTTGCAATTTTGCCCCAAAATAAGGGAAATTTCTGCCTTTTTGCCCCCAAATAAGGGGAATTTCAGCCTTTTTACCTCAAAATAAGGGGAATTTCTGCATTTTTGCCACAAAATATTAGGAATTTCTGCCTTTTTGCCCCAAAATAAGAAAAATTTCTGCCTTTTTTTTATCTGAAATAAGTGAAATTTCTGCAATTTTGCCCCAAAATAAGTGAAATTTCTGCAATTTTGCCCCAAAATAAGGGAAATTTCTGGAATTTTGCCCCAAAATAAGTGGAATTTCTGAGTTTTGCCCCAAAATAAGGAGAATTTCTGTCTTTTTGCCCCAACATATAGGGAAATTCTGCCTTTTTGCCCCACAATTAGGGGATTTTCTGCAATTGTGCTCCAAAAAACGGGATATTTCTGCTTTTTTGCCCGAAAAGAAGGAGAATATATACCTTTTGCCACAAAAAAAGGGAAATTTCTTCATTTTTGCCCCAAAATAAGAGCAATTTCTGCCTTCTTACCTCACAATAAGTGAAATTTCTGCCTTTTTACCCAAAAATAAACAAAATTTCTGTCTTTTTGCCCAAAAATAAAAGGAATTTTTGAATTTTGCCCTGAAATAAGTGAAATTTCTGCAATTTTGCCCCAAAATAAGGGAAATTTCTGCCTTTTTGCCACAAAATAAAGGGAATTTCTGTATTTTTGCCCCAAAATAAGGGGAATTTCAGCATTTTACCTCATAATAAGGCGAATATCTGCCTTTTTGCCCCAAAATATGGGGAATTTCTTCATTTTTGCCCCAAAATAAAGAAAATTTCTGCAATTTTGTACCAAAATAAAAGAAATTTCTGCCTTTTTGCCCCAAAATAAGAGAAATTTCTGCACTTTTTCCCTGAAATAAGTGAAATTTCTGCAATTTTGCCCCAAAATAAGGGAAATTTCTGCAATTTTGCCCCAAAATAAAGGAAATTTCTGCAATTTTGCCCCAAAATAAGGGGAATTTATGACTTTTTGCCCTGAAATAAGGAGAATTTCTGTCTTTTTGTTCCAAAATAATGTGAATTTCTGCATTTTCCCTCAAAATTAGGGGATAATGTGCAATTTTGCTTCAAAATACGGGGAAATCTGCCTTATTGCACAAAAATAGAGGGAATTTCTGCATTTTTGCACCAATATAAGGGGAATTTCTGAAATTTAGCTTTAAAATACGGGGAATTTCTGCGTTATTGTCCGAAATAAAGTGGAATTTCTGCCTTTTTGCCCTGAAATATTTGAAATTTCTGCAATTTTACCCCAAAATAAGGGGAATTTCTGTTTTTGGCCCCAAAATTAGGGAATTTCTGTTTTTCGCCCCAAAATAAGGCTAATTTCTGACTTTTTGCCCTGAAATAATTGAAATTTCTGCAATTTTGCCCCAAAATAATAGGAATTTCTGCCTTTTTGCCGAAAATAAGGGGAAATTCAGCATTTTACCTCCAAATAAGGGGAATTTCTGCCTTTTTGCCACAAAATATGGGGAATTTCTGCCCTATTGCCTTTAAATAAGGAAAATTTCTGCTTTTCTGCCCCAATTAACGGGAATTTCTGCCTTTTTGCCACAAAGTAAAGGGAATTTCTGCCTTTTTTTCCCCAAAATTACAGGAATTTCAGCCTTTTTACCTCAAAATAAGGGGAATTTCTGCCTTTTTGCCCAAAATATGGGTAATTTTTGCTTTTTGTTCCAAAATAAGGAAAATTTCTACAATTTTGTATCAAAATAAAAGAAATTTCTGCCTTTTTTCCCCAAAATAAATGGAATTTCTGACTTTTTGCCCTGAAATAAATGAAATTCCTGCAATTATGCCCGAAAATAAGGGAAATTTGTGCCTTTTTGCCCCCAAATGAGAGGAATTTCTGCCTTTTTTCCCCAAAATATGGGGAATTTCAGCCTTTTTGCACCAAAGTATGGGGAATTTCTGCCTTTTTGCCACAAAATAAGAAAAATTTCTGCAAGTCTGTAACAATATAAAAGAAATTTCTAAAATTTTGCCCCAAAATAAGGGAAATTTCTGATTTTGGCCCCAAAATAAAAAGAATTTCTCTATTTTTGCCCCACAATAAAGGGAAATTCTGCCTTTTTGCCCGAAAATTAGGGGAGTTTCTGCAATTTTGCTCCAAAATACGAGAAATTTCTGCATTTTTAACCGAAATTAAGTCGATTTTCTGCCTTTTTGCCCCCAAATAAGGGAAATTTCTGCAATTTTTCCCCATAATAAGGGAAATTTCTGCAATTTTGCCCCAAAATAAGGGGAATTTCTGTTTTTGCCCCCAAATAAGGGAAATTTCTGCAATTTTGCCCTAAAATAAGGGGATTTTCTGCATTTTTTGCCAAAAATAAGGGGAATTTCTGACATTTTGCCGCAAAATAAGTGAAATTTCTGCAGTTTTACCCCAAAATAAGGAAAATTTCTGCCTTTTTGCCCAAAAATTAGGGGAATTTCTGCAATTTTGCTCCAAAATACAAAGAATTTCTGCCTTTTTGCCCGAAAATAAAGGGAATGTATACCTTTTTGCCATAAAAAAGCAAATTTCTTCATTTTTGCCCCAAAATAAGGGGATTTTCCACCTTTTTGACTCAAAATAAGTGCAATTTCTGCCTTTTCCCCAAAATAAACGAAATTTCTGCCTTTTTGCCCCAAAATAAGGGGAATTTCAGCCTTATTACCTCAAAATAAGGGGAATTTCTGCCTTTTTGCCCCAAAATATGGGGAATTTCTGACTTTTTGCCCCAAAATAAGAAAAATTTCTGCAATTTTGTACCAAAATAAAAAAAATTTCTGCCTTTTTGCCCCCCCCAAAAAATTTCTGCCTTTTTTTCTCAAATACCTGAAATTTCTGCAATTTTGCCCCAAAATAAGGGAAATTTCTGCAATTTTGCCCCAATGTAAAGGAAATTTCTGCAATTTTGCCCCAAAATAAGGGGAATTTCTGACTGTTTGCTCCCGAAAAAGGAGATTTTCTGTCTTTTTGCCCCAAAATAAGGAGAATTTCTGCCTTTTTGCCCGAAAATTATGAGAATTTCTGCAATTTTGCTCCAAAATACAAAGAATTTCTGCCTTTTTGCCCGAAAATAAAGGGAATGTATACCTTTTTGCCATAAAAAAGCAAATTTCTTCATTTTTGCCCCCAAATAAGGGGAATTTCCACCTTTTTGACTCAAAATAAGTGCAATTTCTGCCTTTTCCCCAAAATAAACGAAATTTCTGTCTTTTTGCCCCAAAATAAGGGGAATTCCAGCCTTTTTACCTCAAAATAAGAGGAATTTCTGCCTTTTTGCCCCAAAATATGGGGAATTTCTGACTTTTTGCCCCAAAATAAGAAAAATTTCTGCAATTTTGTACCAAAATAAAAAAAATTTCTGCCTTTTTGCCCCCCCAAAAAAATTTCTGCCTTTTTTCCCTGAAATACGTGAAATTTCTGCAATTTTGCCCCAAAATAAGGGAAATTTCTACAATTTTGCCCCAATGTAAAGGAAATTTCTGCAATTTTGCCCCAAAATAAGGGGAATTTCTGACTGTTTGCTCCCGAAAAAGGAGATTTTCTGTCTTTTTGCCCCAAAATAAGGAGAATTTCTGCCTTTTTGCCCGAAAATTATAAGAATTTCTGCAATTTTGCTTCAAAATACGGGGAATTTCTGCCTTTTAGCCCCAAAATAAAGGGAGTTTCTGCCTTTTTGCCCCAAAATAAGAAAAATTTCTGCCTTTTTTTTATCTGAAATAAGTGAAATTTCTGCAATTTTGCCCCAAAATAAGTGAAATTTCTGCAAATTTGCCCCAAAATAAGGGAAATTTCTGGAATTTTGCCCCAAAATAAGTGGAATTTCTGAGTTTTGCCCCAAAATAAGGAGAATTTCTGTCTTTTTGCCCCAACATATAGGGAATTTCTGCCTTTTTGCCCCACAATTAGGGGATTTTCTGCAATTGTGCTCCAAAAAACGGGATATTTCTGCTTTTTTGCCCGAAAATAAGGAGAATATATACCTTTTGCCACAAAAAAAGAGAAATTTCTTCATTTTTGCCCCAAAATAAGAGGAATTTCTGCCTTCTTACCTCACAATAAGTGAAATTTCTGCCTTTTTACCCAAAAATAAACAAAATTTCTGTCTTTTTGCCCAAAAATAAAAGGAATTTTTGAATTTTGCCCAGAAATAAGTGAAATTACTGCAATTTTGCCCCAAAATAAGAAAAATTTCTGCCTTTTTGCCACAAAATAAAGGGAATTTCTGTATTTTTGCCCCAAAATAAGGGGAATTTCAGCATTTTACCTCATAATAAGGCGAATCTCTGCCTTTTTGCCCCAAAATATGGGGATTTTCTTCATTTTTGCCCCAAAATAAAGAAAATTTCTGCAATTTTGTACCAAAATAAAAGAAATTTCTGCCTTTTTGCCCCAAAATAAGAGAAATTTCTGCACTTTTTCCCTGAAATAAGTGAAATTTCTGCAATTTTGCCCCAAAATAAGGGAAATTTCTGCAATTTTACCCCAAAAGAAGGGGAATTTCTGACTTTTTGCCCTGAAATAAGGAGAATTTCTGTCTTTTTGTTCCAAAATAATGTGAATTTCTGCATTTTCCTTCAAAATTAGGGAAATATGTGCAATTTTGCTTCAAAATACGGGGAAATCTGCCTTATTGCACAAAAATAAAGGGAATTTCTCCATTTTTGCACCAATATAAGGGGAATTTCTGAAATTTAGTTTAAAATACGGGGAATTTCTGCGTTATTGTCCGAAATAAAGTGGAATTTCTGCCTTTTTGCCCTGAAATATTTGAAATTTCTGCAATTTTACCCCAAAATAAGGGGAATTTCTGTTTTTGGCCCCAAAATTAAGGGAATTTCTGCTTTTTGCCCCAAAATAAGGCAAATATCTGACTTTTTGCCCAGAAATAATTGAAATTTCTGCAATTTTGCCCCAAAATAATAGGAATTTCTGCCTTTTTGCCGAAAATAAGGGGAATTTCAGCATTTTACCTTCAAATAAGGGGAATTTCTGCCTTTTTGCCACAAAATAAGGGGAATTTCTGCCCTATTGCCCTTAAATAAGGAAAATTTCTGCTTTTCTGCCCCAATTAACGGGAATTTCTGCCCTTTTGCCAGAAAGTAAAGGGAATTTCTGCCTTTATGCCCCAAAATAACGGGAATTTCAGCCTTTTTACCTCAAAATAAAAGGAATTTCTGCCTTTTTCCCCAAAATATGGGTAATTTTCCTTTTTGTTCCAAAATAAGGAAAATTTCTACAATTTTGTATCAAAATAAAAGAAATTTCTGTTTTTGCCTGAAAATAAAAGGAATTTCTGACTTTTTGCCCTGAAATAAATGAAATTCCTGCAATTATGCCGGAAAATAAGGGAAATTTGTGCCTTTTTGCCCCCAAATGAGGGGAATTTCTGCCTTTTTGCCCCAAAATATGGGGAATTTCAGGATTTTACCTCAAAATAAGGGGAATTTCAGCCTTTTTGCACCAAAATATGGGGAATTTCTGCCTTTTTGCCACAAAATAAGAGAAATTTCTGCAAGTCTGTAACAATATAAAAGAAATTTCTAAAATTTTGCCCCAAAATAAAGGAAATTTCTGATTTTTGCCCCAAAATAAAAAGAATTTCTCTATTTTTGCCCCAAAATAAAGGGAAATTCTGCCTTTTAGCCCCAAAATTAGGGGAGTTTCTGCAATTTTGCTCCAAAATACGAGAAATTTCTGCCTTTTTACCCGAAATTAAGTGGATTTTCTGCCTTTTTGCCCCCAAATAAGGGAAATTTCTGCAATTTTATCCCAAAATAAGGGAAATTTCTGCCTTTTTGCCCCAAAATAAGGGGAATTTCTGCCGTTTTGCCCTGAAATATGTAAAATTTCTGCAATTTTACCCCAAAATAAGGTGAATTTCTGCCTTTTTGCCCCAAAATAATGGGAATTTCTGCCTTTTTGCCCCAAAATAAGAAAAATTTTTGCTTTTTTTCTCTGAAATAAGTGAAATTTCTGCAATTTTGCCCTAAAATAAGGAAAATTTCTGCAATTTTTCCCCATAATAAGGGAAATTTCTGCAATTTTGCCCCCAAATAAGGGGAATTTCTGTTTTTGTCCCCAAATAAGGGAAATTTCTGCAATTTTGCCCTAAAATAAGGGGATTTTCTGCATTTTTTGCCAAAAATAAGGGGAATTTCTGACATTTTGCCACAAAATAAGTGAAATTTCTGCAGTTTTACCCCAAAATAAGGAAAATTTCTGCCTTTTTGCCCAAAAATTAGGGGAATTTCTGCAATTTTGCTCCAAAATACAAAGAATTTCTTCCTTTTTGCCCGAAAATAAAGGGAATGTATACCTTTTTGCCATAAAAAAGCAAATTTCTTCATTTTTGCCCCAAAATAAGGGGATTTTCCACCTTTTTGACTCAAAATAAGTGCAATTTCTGCCTTTTCCCCAAAATAAACGAAATTTCTGCCTTTTTGCCCCAAAATAAGGGGAATTTCAGCCTTATTACCTCAAAGTAAGGGAAATTTCTGCCTTTTTGCCCCAAAATATGGGGAATTTCTGACTTTTTGCCCCAAAATAAGAAAAATTTCTGCAATTTTGTACCAAAATAAAAAAAATTTCTGCCTTTTTGCCCCCCCAAAAAAATTTCTGCCTTTTTTTCTCAAATACCTGAAATTTCTGCAATTTTGCCCCAAAATAAGGGAAATTTCTGCAATTTTGCCCCAATGTAAAGGAAATTTCTGCAATTTTGCCCCAAAATAAGGGGAATTTCTGACTGTTTGCTCCCGAAAAAGGCGATTTTCTGTCTTTTTGCCCCAAAATAAGGAGAATTTCTGCCTTTTTGCCCGAAAATTATGAGAATTTCTGCAATTTTGCTCCAAAATACAAAGAATTTCTGCCTTTTTGCCCGAAAATAAAGGGAATGTATACCTTTTTGCCATAAAAAAGCAAATTTCTTCATTTTTGCCCCAAAATAAGGGGAATTTCCACCTTTTTGACTCAAAATAAGTGCAATTTCTGCCTTTTCCCCAAAATAAACGAAATTTCTGCCTTTTTGCCCCAAAATAAGGGGAATTTCAGCCTTTTTTCCTCAAAATAAGGGGAATTTCTGCCTTTTTGCCCCAAAATATGGGGAATTTCTGACTTTTTGCCCCAAAATAAGAAAAATTTCTGCAATTTTGTACCAAAATAAAAAAAATTTCTGCCTTTTTGCCCCCCCAAATAAATTTCTGCCTTTTTTCCCTGAAATACGTGAAATTTCTGCAATTTTGCCCCAAAATAAGGGAAATTTATACAATTTTGCCCCAATGTAAAGGAAATTTCTGCAATTTTGCCCCAAAATAAGGGGAATTTCTGACTGTTTGCTCCCGAAAAAGGAGATTTTCTGTCTTTTTGCCCCATAATAAGGAGAATTTCTGCCTTTTGCCCAAAAATTATGAGAATTTCTGCAATTTTGCTTCAAAATACAGGGAATTTCTGTTTTTTAGCCCCAAAATAAAGGGAATTTCTGCATTTTACCTCAAATTGAGAATAATTTCTGCCTTTTGCCTCAAATTAAGGGGAATTTTCTGCCTTTTTGTTTCAAAATAAGATAAATTTCTTCAATTTTGTACCATAATAAAAGAAATTTCTGCTCTTTGCCCCAAAATAAAAGGAATTTCTGACTTTTTGCCCTGAAATAAATGAAATTTCTGCAATTTTGCCCGAAAATAAGGGAAATTTGTGCCTCTCTGCCCCAAAATAAGAAGAAGTTTTGCCTTTTGCCCCAAAATATGGGGAATTTCAGCATTTTACCTCAAAATAAGAATTTCAGCCTTTTTGCCCCAAAATAAGGAAAATTTCTGCAATTTTGCCCCAAAATAAGGGGAATTTCTTCCTTTTTGCCCCAAAATAAAGGATATTTCAGCCTTTTTACCTGAAAATAAGTGAAATTTCTGCAATTTTGCCCCAAATAAGGGAAATTTCTGCAATTTTGCCTCAAAATAAGGTAAATTCCTGCAATTTTGCCCCAAAATAAGTGGAATTTCTGAGTTTTGTCCCAAAATAAGGAGAATTTCTGTCTTTTTGCCCCAACATATAGGGAATTTCTGCCTTTTTGCCCAACAATTAGGGGAATTTCTTCATTTTTGCTTCAAAATAAGGGGAATTTCTGCCTTTTTGCCTCTAAAGAAGTGGAATTTTTGTATTTTCCTTCCAAAACAAAGGGAATTTCTGTGTTTTTTGCCCCAAAATAAGGAAAATTTCTGACTTATTACCCTGAAATAAGTGAAATGTTTGCAATTTTGCCCCAAAATAAGGGAAATTTCTGCCTTTTTGCCCCCAAATAAGGGGAATTTCAGCCTTTTTACCTCAAAATAAGGGGAATTTCTGCATTTTTGCCACAAAATATTAGGAATTTCTGCCTTTTTACCCCAAAATAAGAAAAATTTCTGCCATTTTTACCTGAAATAAGTGAAATTTCTGCAATTGTGCCCCAAAATAAGTAAAATTTCTGCAATTTTGCCCCAAAATAAGGGACATTTCTGGAATTTTGCCCCAAAATAAGTGGAATTTCTGAGTTTTGCCCCAAAATAAGGAGAATTTCTGTCTTTTTGCCCCAACATATAGGGAATTTCTGCCTTTTTGCCCCACAATTAGGGGATTTTCTTCAATTCTGCTCCAAAATAGGGGGAATTTCTGCTTTTTTGCCCAAAAATAAGGAGAATATATACCTTTTGCCACAAAAAAGAGAACTTTCTTCATTTTTGCCCCAAAATAAGAGGAATTTCTGCCTTCTTCCCTCAAAATAAGTGAAATTTCTGCCTTTTTACCTAAAAATGAACGGAATTTCTGTCTTTTTGCCCCAAAATAAAAGGAATTTTTGAATTTTGCCCTGAAATAAGTGAAATTTCTGCAATTTTGCCCCAAAATAAGGGAAATTTCTGCCTTTTTGCCACAAAATAAAGGGAATTTCTGTATTTTTGCCCCAAAAAAAGGGGAATTTCAGCATTTTACCTCATAATAAGGCAAATCTCTGCCTTTTTCCCCCAAAATATGGGGAATTTCTTCATTTTTGCCCCAAAATAAAAAAAATTTCTACAATTTTGTACCAAAATAAAAGAAATTTCTGCCTTTTTTCCCCAAAATAAGAGAAATTTCTGCACTTTTTCCCTGAAATAAGTGAAATTTCTGCAATTTTGCCCCAAAATAAGGGAAATTTCTGCAATTTTGCCCCAAAATAAAGAAAATTTCTGCAATTTTGTACCAAAATAAAAGAAATTTCTGCCTTTTTGCCCCAAAATAAGAGAAATTTCTGCACTTTTTTCCTGAAATAAGTGAAATTTCTGCAATTTTGCCCCAAAATAAGAGAAATGTCTGCAATTTTGCCCCAAAATAAAGAAAATTTCTGCAATTTTACCCCATAATAAGGGGAATTTCTGACTTTTTGCCCTGAAATAAGGAGAATTTCTGTCTTTTTGTTCCAAAATAATGTGAATTTCTGCATTTTCCTTCAAAATTAGGGAAATATGTGCAATTTTGCTTCAAAATACGGGGAAATCTGCCTTATTGCACAAAAATAAAGGGAATTTCTCCATTTTTGCACCAATATAAGGGGAATTTCTGAAATTTAGCTTTAAAATACGGGGAATTTCTGCGTTATTGTCCGAAATAAAGTGGAATTTCTGCCTTTTTGCCCTGAAATATTTGAAATTTCTGCAATTTTACCCCAAAATAAGGGGAATTTCTGTTTTTGGCCCCAAAATTAAGGGAATTTCTGCTTTTTGCCCCAAAATAAGGCAAATATCTGACTTTTTGCCCAGAAATAATTGAAATTTCTTTAATTTTGCCCCAAAATAATAGGAATTTCTGCCTTTTTGCCGAAAATAAGGGGAATTTCAGCATTTTACCTTCAAATAAGAGGAATTTCTGAATTTTTGCCACAAAATAAGGGGAATTTCTGCCCTATTGCCCTTAAATAAGGAAAATTTCTGCTTTTCTGCCCCAATTAACGGGAATTTCTGCCTTTTTGCCCCAAAGTAAAGGGAATTTCTGCCTTTTTGCCCCCCCAAAAAAATTTCTGCCTTTTTTCCCTGAAATACGTGAAATTTCTGCAATTTTGCCCCAAAATAAGGGAAATTTCTACAATTTTGCCCCAATGTAAAGGAAATTTCTGCAATTTTGCCCCAAAATAAGGGGAATTTCTGACTGTTTTCTTCCGAAAAAGGAGATTTTCTGTCTTTTTGCCCCATAATAAGGAGAATTTCTGCCTTTTTGCCCGAAAATTATGAGAATTTCTGCAATTTTGCTTCAAAATACAGGGAATTTCTGCCTTTTAGCCCCAAAATAAAGGGAATTTCTGCATTTTACCTCAAATTGAGAATAATTTCTGCCTTTTGCCTCAAAATAAGGGGAATTTTCTGCCTTTTTGTTTCAAAATAAGATAAATTTCTTCAATTTTGTACCATAATAAAAGAAATTTCTGCTCTTTGCCCCAAAATAAAAGGAATTTCTGACTTTTTGCCCTGAAATAAATGAAATTTCTGCAATTTTGCCCGAAAATAAGGGAAATTTGTGCCTCTTTGCCCCAAAATAAAAAGAAGTTTTGCCTTTTGCCCCAAAATATGGGGAATTTCAGCATTTTACCTCAAAATAAGAATTTCAGCCTTTTTGCCCCAAAATAAGGAAAATTTCTGCAATTTTGCCCCAAAATAAGGGGAATTTCTTCCTTTTTGCCCCAAAATAAAGGATATTTCAGCCTTTTTACCTGAAAATAAGTGAAATTTCTGCAATTTTGCCCCAAATAAGGGAAATTTCTGCAATTTTGCCTCAAAATAAGGTAAATTCCTGCAATTTTGCCCCAAAATAAGTGGAATTTCTGAGTTTTGTCCCAAAATAAGGAGAATTTCTGTCTTTTTGCCCCAACATATAGGGAATTTCTGCCTTTTTGCCCAACAATTAGGGGAATTTCTTCATTTTTGCTTCACAATAAGGGGAATTTCTGCCTTTTTGCCTCTAAAGAAGTGGAATTTCTGTATTTTCCTTCCAAAACAAAGGGAATTTCTGTGTTTTTTGCCCCAAAATAAGGAAAATTTCTGACTTATTAGCCTGAAATAAGTGAAATGTTTGCAATTTTGCCCCAAAATAATGGAAATTTCTGCCTTTTTGCCCCCAAATAAGGGGAATTTCAGCCTTTTTACCTCAAAATAAGGGGAATTTCTGCATTTTTGCCACAAAATATTAGGAATTTCTGCCTTTTTGCCCCAAAATAAGAAAAATTTCTGCCATTTTTACCTGAAATAAGTGAAATTTCTGCAATTGTGCCCCAAAATAAGTAAAATTTCTGCAATTTTGCCCCAAAATAAGGGACATTTCTGGAATTTTGCCCCAAAATAAGTGGAATTTCTGAGTTTTGCCCCAAAATAAGGAGAATTTCTGTCTTTTTGCCCCAACATATAGGGAATTTCTGCCTTTTTGCCCCACAATTAGGGGATTTTCTTCAATTCTGCTCCAAAATAGGGGGGATTTCTGCTTTTTTGCCCGAAAATAAGGGGAATGTATACCTTTTGCCACAAAAAAGAGAACTTTCTTCATTTTTGCCCCAAAATAAGAGGAATTTCTGCCTTCTTCCCTCAAAATAAGTGAAATTTCTGCCTTTTTACCTAAAAATGAACGGAATTTCTGTCTTTTTGCCCCAAAATAAAAGGAATTTTTGAATTTTGCCCTGAAATAAGTGAAATTTCTGCAATTTTGCCCCAAAATAAGGGAAATTTCTGCCTTTTTGCCACAAAATAAAGGGAATTTCTGTATTTTTGCCCCAAAATAAGGGGAATTTCAGCATTTTACCTCATAATAAGGCAAATCTCTGCCTTTTTCCCCCAAAATATGGGGAATTTCTTCATTTTTGCCCCAAAATAAAAAAAATTTCTGCAATTTTGTACCAAAATAAAAGAAATTTCTGCCTTTTTTCCCCAAAATAAGAGAAATTTCTGCACTTTTTCCCTGAAATAAGTGAAATTTCTGCAATTTTGCCCCAAAATAAGGGAAATTTCTGCAATTTTGCCCCAAAATAAAGAAAATTTCTGCAATTTTGTACCAAAATAAAAGAAATTTCTGCCTTTTTGCCCCAAAATAAGAGAAATTTCTGCACTTTTTCCCTGAAATAAGTGAAATTTCTGCAATTTTGCCCCAAAATAAGAGAAATGTCTGCAATTTTGCCCCAAAATAAAGAAAATTTCTGCAATTTTACCCCATAATAAGGGGAATTTCTGACTTTTTGCCCTGAAATAAGGAGAATTTCTGTCTTTTTGTTCCAAAATAATGTGAATTTCTGCATTTTCCTTCAAAATTAGGGAAATATGTGCAATTTTGCTTCAAAATACGGGGAAATCTGCCTTATTGCACAAAAATAAAGGGAATTTCTCCATTTTTGCACCAATATAAGGGGAATTTCTGAAATTTAGCTTTAAAATACGGGGAATTTCTGCGTTATTGTTCGAAATAAAGTGGAATTTCTGCCTTTTTGCCTCAAAATAAGGTAAATTCCTGCAATTTTGCCCCAAAATAAGTGGAATTTCTGAGTTTTGTCCCAAAATAAGGAGAATTTCTGTCTTTTTGCCCCAACATATAGGGAATTTCTGCCTTTTTGCCCAACAATTAGGGGAATTTCTTCATTTTTGCTTCACAATAAGGGGAATTTCTGCCTTTTTGCCTCTAAAGAAGTGGAATTTCTGTATTTTCCTTCCAAAACAAAGGGAATTTCTGTGTTTTTTGCCCCAAAATAAGGAAAATTTCTGACTTATTAGCCTGAAATAAGTGAAATGTTTGCAATTTTGCCCCAAAATAAGGGAAATTTCTGCCTTTTTGCCCCCAAATAAGGGGAATTTCAGCCTTTTTACCTCAAAATAAGGGGAATTTCTGCATTTTTGCCACAAAATATTAGGAATTTCTGCCTTTTTGCCCCAAAATAAGAAAAATTTCTGCCATTTTTACCTGAAATAAGTGAAATTTCTGCAATTGTGCCCCAAAATAAGTAAAATTTCTGCAATTTTGCCCCAAAATAAGGGAAATTTCTTGAATTTTGCCCCAAAATAAGTGGAATTTCTGAGTTTTGCCCCAAAATAAGGAGAATTTCTGTCTTTTTGCCCCACATATAGGGAATTTCTGCCTTTTTGCCCCACAATTAGGGGATTTTCTTCAATTCTGTTCCAAAATAAGGGGAATTTCTGCTTTTTTGCCCGAAAATAAGGGGAATGTATACCTTTTGCCACAAAAAAGAGAACTTTCTTCATTTTTGCCCCAAAATAAGAGGAATTTCTGCCTTCTTCCCTCAAAATAAGTGAAATTTCTGCCTTTTTACCTAAAAATGAACGGAATTTCTGTCTTTTTGCCCCAAAATAAAAGGAATTTTTGAATTTTGCCCTGAAATAAGTGAAATTTCTGCAATTTTGCCCCAAAATAAGGGAAATTTCTGCCTTTTTGCCACAAAATAAAGGGAATTTCTGTATTTTTGCCCCAAAAAAAGGGGAATTTCAGCATTTTACCTCATAATAAGGCAAATCTCTGCCTTTTTCCCCCAAAATATGGGGAATTTCTTCATTTTTGCCCCAAAATAAAAAAAATTTCTGCAATTTTGTACCAAAATAAAAGAAATTTCTGCCTTTTTTCCCCAAAATAAGAGAAATTTCTGCACTTTTTCCCTGAAATAAGTGAAATTTCTGCAATTTTGCCCCAAAATAAGGGAAATTTCTGCAATTTTGCCCCAAAATAAAGAAAATTTCTGCAATTTTGTACCAAAATAAAAGAAATTTCTGCCTTTTTGCCCCAAAATAAGAGAAATTTCTGCACTTTTTCCCTGAAATAAGTGAAATTTCTGCAATTTTGCCCCAAAATAAGAGAAATGTCTGCAATTTTGCCCCAAAATAAAGAAAATTTCTGCAATTTTACCCCATAATAAGGGGAATTTCTGACTTTTTGCCCTGAAATAAGGAGAATTTCTGTCTTTTTGTTCCAAAATAATGTGAATTTCTGCATTTTCCTTCAAAATTAGGGAAATATGTGCAATTTTGCTTCAAAATACGGGGAAATCTGCCTTATTGCACAAAAATAAAGGGAATTTCTCCATTTTTGCACCAATATAAGGGGAATTTCTGAAATTTAGCTTTAAAATACGGGGAATTTCTGCGTTATTGTCCGAAATAAAGTGGAATTTCTGCCTTTTTGCCTCAAAATAAGGTAAATTCCTGCAATTTTGCCCCAAAATAAGTGGAATTTCTGAGTTTTGTCCCAAAATAAGGAGAATTTCTGTCTTTTTGCCCCAACATATAGGGAATTTCTGCCTTTTTGCCCAACAATTAGGGGAATTTCTTCATTTTTGCTTCACAATAAGGGGAATTTCTGCCTTTTTGCCTCTAAAGAAGTGGAATTTCTGTATTTTCCTTCCAAAACAAAGGGAATTTCTGTGTTTTTTGCCCCAAAATAAGGAAAATTTCTGACTTATTAGCCTGAAATAAGTGAAATGTTTGCAATTTTGCCCCAAAATAAGGGAAATTTCTGCCTTTTTGCCCCCAAATAAGGGGAATTTCAGCCTTTTTACCTCAAAATAAGGGGAATTTCTGCATTTTTGCCACAAAATATTAGGAATTTCTGCCTTTTTGCCCCAAAATAAGAAAAATTTCTGCCATTTTTACCTGAAATAAGTGAAATTTCTGCAATTGTGCCCCAAAATAAGTAAAATTTCTGCAATTTTGCCCCAAAATAAGGGAAATTTCTGGAATTTTGCCCCAAAATAAGTGGAATTTCTGAGTTTTGCCCCAAAATAAGGAGAATTTCTGTCTTTTTGCCCCAACATATAGGGAATTTCTGCCTTTTTGCCCCACAATTAGGGGATTTTCTTCAATTCTGCCCCAAAATAGGGGGAATTTCTGCTTTTTTGCCCGAAAATAAGGGGAATGTATACCTTTTGCCACAAAAAAGAGAAATTTCTTCATTTTTGCCCCAAAATAAGAGGAATTTCTGCCTTCTTCACTCAAAATAAGTGAAATTTCTGCCTTTTTACCTAAAAATGAACGGAATTTCTGTCTTTTTGCCCCAAAATAAAAGGAATTTTTGAATTTTGCCCTGAAATAAGTGAAATTTCTGCAATTTTGCCCCAAAATAAGGGAAATTTCTGCCTTTTTGCCACAAAATGAAGGGAATTTCTGTATTTTTGCCCCAAAATAAGGGGAATTTCAGCCTTTTTACCTCAAAATAAGGGGAATTTCTGCATTTTTGCCACAAAATATTAGGAATTTCTGCCTTTTTGCCCCAAAATAAGAAAAATTTCTGCCTTTTTTTTATCTGAAATAAGTGAAATTTCTGCAATTTTGCCCCAAAATAAGTGAAATTTCTGCAATTTTGCCCCAAAATAAGGGAAATTTCTGGAATTTTGCCCCAAAATAAGTGGAATTTCTGAGTTTTGCCCCAAAATAAGGAGAATTTCTGTCTTTTTGCCCCAAAATATAGGGAATTTCTGCCTTTTTGCCCCACAATTAGGGGATTTTCTGCAATTGTGCTCCAAAAAACGGGATATTTCTGCTTTTTTGCCCGAAAATAAGGAGAATATATACCTTTTGCCACAAAAAAGGGAAATTTCTTCATTTTTGCCCCAAAATAAGAGGAATTTCTGCCTTCTTACCTCACAATAAGTGAAATTTCTGCCTTTTTACCCAAAAATAAACAAAATTTCTGTCTTTTTGCCCAAAAATAAAAGGAACTTTTGAATTTTGCCCTGAAATAAGTGAAATTTCTGCAATTTTGCCCCAAAATAAGGGAAATTTCTGCCTTTTGCCACAAAATAAAGGGAATTTCTGTATTTTTGCCCCAAAATAAAGGGAATTTCAGCATTTTACCTCATAATAAGGCGAATCTCTGCCTTTTTGCCCCAAAATATGGGGAATTTCTTCATTTTTGCCCCAAAATAAAGAAAATTTCTGCAATTTTGTACCAAAATAAAAGAAATTTCTGCCTTTTTGCCCCAAAATAAGAGAAATTTCTGCACTTTTTCCCTGAAATAAGTGAAATTTCTGCAATTTTGCCCCAAAATAAGGGAAATTTCTGCAATTTTGCCCCAAAATAAAGAAAATTTCTGCAATTTTGTACCAAAATAAAAGAAATTTCTGCCTTTTTGCCCCAAAATAAGAGAAATTTCTGCACTTTTTCCCTGAAATAAGTGAAATTTCTGCAATTTTGCCCCAAAATAAGGGAAATTTCTGCAATTTTGCCCCAAAATAAAGAAAATTTCTGCAATTTTACCCCAAAATAAGGGGAATTTCTGACTTTTTGCCCTGAAATAAGGAGAATTTCTGTCTTTTTGTTCCAAAATAATGTGAATTTCTGCATTTTCCTTCAAAATTAGGGAAATATGTGCAATTTTGCTTCAAAATACGGGGAAATCTGCCTTATTGCACAAAAATAAAGGGAATTTCTCCATTTTTGCACCAATATAAGGGGAATTTCTGAAATTTAGCTTTAAAATACGGGGAATTTCTGCGTTATTGTCTGAAATAAATTGGAATTTCTGCCTTTTTGCCCTGAAATATTTGAAATTTCTGCAATTTTACCCCAAAATAAGGGGAATTTCTGTTTTTGGCCCCAAAATTAAGGGAATTTCTGCTTTTTGCCCCAAAATAAGGCAAATATCTGACTTTTTGCCCAGAAATAATTGAAATTTCTGCAATTTTGCCCCAAAATAATAGGAATTTCTGCCTTTTTGCCGAAAATAAGGGGAATTTCAGCATTTTATTTTCAAATAAGGGGAATTTCTGCCTTTTTGCCACAAAATAAGGGGAATTTCTGCCCTATTGCCCTTAAATAAGGAAAATTTCTGCTTTTCTGCCCCAATTAACGGGAATTTCTGCCCTTTTGCCAGAAAGTAAAGGGAATTTCTGCCTTTATGCCCCAAAATAACGGGAATTTCAGCCTTTTTACCTCAAAATAAAAGGAATTTCTGCCTTTTTCCCCAAAATATGGGTAACTTTTGCCTTTTTGTTCCAAAATAAGGAAAATTTCTACAATTTTGTATCAAAAGAAAAGAAATTTCTGTTTTTGCCCGAAAATAAAAGGAATTTCTGACTTTTTGCCCTGAAATAAATGAAATTCCTGCAATTATGCCCGAAAATAAGGGAAATTTGTGCCTTTTTGCCCCCAAATGAGGGGAATTTCTGCCTTTTTGCCCCAAAATATGGGGAATTTCAGGATTTTACCTCAAAATAAGGGGAATTTCAGCCTTTTTGCATCAAAATATGGGGAATTTCTGCCTTTTTGCCACAAAATAAGAAAAATTTCTGCAAGTCTGTAACAATATAAAAGAAATTTCTAAAATTTTGCCCCAAAATAAAGGAAATTTCTGATTTTTGCCCCAAAATAAAAAGAATTTCTCTATTTTTGCCACAAAATAAAGGGAAATTCTGCCTTTTAGCCCCAAAATTAGGGGAGTTTCTGCAATTTTGCTCCAAAATACAAGAAATTTCTGCCTTTTTACCCGAAATTAAGTGGATTTTCTGCCTTTTTGCCCCCAAATAAGGGAAATTTCTGCAATTTTATCCCAAAATAAGGGAAATTTCTGCCTTTTTGCCCCAAAATAAGGGGAATTTCTGCAGTTTTGCCCTGAAATATGTGAAATTTCTGCAATTTTACCCCAAAATAAGGTGAATTTCTGCCTTTTTGCCCCAAAATAATGGGAATTTCTGCCTTTTTGCCACAAAATAAGAAAAATTTTTGCTTTTTTTCTCTGAAATAAGTGAAATTTCTGCAATTTTGCTCTAAAATAAGGGAAATTTCTGCAATTTTTCCCCATAATAAGGGAAATTTCTGCAATTTTGCCCCAAAATAAGGGGAATTTCTGTTTTTGTCCCCAAATAAGGGAAATTTCTGCAATTTTGCCCTAAAATAAGGGGATTTTCTGCATTTTTTTGCCAAAAATAAGGGGAATTTCTGACATTTTGCCGCAAAATAAATGAAATTTCTGCAGTTTTACCCCAAAATAAGGAAAATTTCTGCCTTTTTGCCCAAAAATTAGGGGAATTTCTGCAATTTTGCTCCAAAATACAAAGAATTTCTGCCTTTTTGCCCGAAAATAAAGGGAATGTATATCTTTTTGCCATAAAAAAGCAAATTTCTTCATTTTTGCCCCAAAATAAGGGGATTTTCCACCTTTTTGACTCAAAATAAGTGCAATTTCTGCCTTTTCCCCAAAATAAACGAAATTTCTGCCTTTATGCCCCAAAATAAGGGGAATTTCAGCCTTATTACCTCAAAATAAGGGGAATTTCTGCCTTTTTGCCCCAAAATATGGGGAATTTCTGACTTTTTGCCCCAAAATAAGAAAAATTTCTGCAATTTTGTACCAAAATAAAAAAAATTTCTGCCTTTTTGCCCCCCCAAAAAAATTTCTGCCTTTTTTTTCTCAAATACCTGAAATTTCTGCAATTTTGCCCCAAAATAAGGGAAAATTCTGCAATTTTGCCCCAATGTAAAGGAAATTTCTGCAATTTTGCCCCAAAATAAGGGGAATTTCTGACTGTTTGCTCCCGAAAAAGGAGATTTTCTCTCTTTTTGCCCCAAAATAAGGAGAATTTCTGCCTTTTTGCCCGAAAATTATGAGAATTTCTGCAATTTTGCTTCAAAATACAGGGAATTTCTGCCTTTTAGCCCCAAAATAAAGGGAATTTCTGCATTTTACCTCAAATTGAGAATAATTTCTGCCTTTTGCCTCAAAATAAGGGGAATTTTCTGCCTTTTTGTTTCAAAATAAGATAAATTTCTTCAATTTTGTACCATAATAAAAGAAATTTCTGCTCTTTGCCCCAAAATAAAAGGAATTTCTGACTTTTTGCCCTGAAATAAATGAAATTTCTGCAATTTTGCCCGAAAATAAGGGAAATTTGTGCCTCTTTGCCCCAAAATAAAAAGAAGTTTTGCCTTTTGCCCCAAAATATGGGGAATTTCAGCATTTTACCTCAAAATAAGAATTTCAGCCTTTTTGCCCCAAAATAAGGAAAATTTCTGCAATTTTGCCCCAAAATAAGGGGAATTTCTTCCTTTTTGCCCCAAAATAAAGGATATTTCAGCCTTTTTACCTGAAAATAAGTGAAATTTCTGCAATTTTGCCCCAAATAAGGGAAATTTCTGCAATTTTGCCTCAAAATAAGGTAAATTCCTGCAATTTTGCCCCAAAATAAGTGGAATTTCTGAGTTTTGTCCCAAAATAAGGAGAATTTCTGTCTTTTTGCCCCAACATATAGGGAATTTCTGCCTTTTTGCCCAACAATTAGGGGAATTTCTTCATTTTTGCTTCAAAATAATAGGAATTTCTGCCTTTTTGCCTCTAAAGAAGTGGAATTTCTGTATTTTCCTTCCAAAACAAAGGGAATTTCTGTGTTTTTTGCCCCAAAATAAGGAAAATTTCTGACTTATTACCCTGAAATAAGTGAAATGTTTGCAACTTTGCCCCAAAATAAGGGAAATTTCTGCCTTTTTGCCCCCAAATAAGGGGAATTTCAGCCTTTTTACCTCAAAATAAGGGGAATTTCTGCATTTTTGCCACAAAATATTAGGAATTTCTGCCTTTTTGCCCCAAAATAAGAAAAATTTCTGCCATTTTTACCTGAAATAAGTGAAATTTCTGCAATTGTGCCCCAAAATAAGTAAAATTTCTGCAATTTTGCCCCAAAATAAGGGAAATTTCTGGAATTTTGCCCCAAAATAAGTGGAATTTCTGAGTTTTGCCCCAAAATAAGGAGAATTTCTGTTTCTTTGCCCCAACATATAGGGAATTTCTGCCTTTTTGTCCCACAATTAGGGGATTTTCTTCAATTCTGCTCCAAAATAGGGGGAATTTCTGCTTTTTTGCCCGAAAATAAGGGGAATGTATACCTTTTGCCACAAAAAAGAGAAATTTCTTCATTTTTGCCCCAAAATAAGAGGAATTTCTGCCTTCTTCCCTCAAAATAAGTGAAATTTCTGCCTTTTTACCTAAAAATGAACGGAATTTCTTTCTTTTTGCCCCAAAATAAAAGGAATTTTTGAATTTTGCCCTGAAATAAGTGAAATTTCTGCAATTTTTCCCCAAAATAAGGGAAATTTCTGCCTTTTTGCCACAAAATGAAGGGAATTTCTGTATTTTTGCCCCAAAATAAGGGGAATTTCAGCATTTTACCTCATAATAAGGCAAATCTCTGCCTTTTTGCCCCAAAATATGGGGATTTTCTTCATTTTTGCCCCAAAATAAAGAAAATTTCTGCAATTTTGTACCAAAATAAAAGAAATTTCTGCCTTTTTGCCCCAAAATAAGAGAAATTTCTGCACTTTTTCCCTGAAATAAGTGAAATTTCTGCAATTTTGCCCCAAAATAAGGGAAATTTCTGCAATATTGCCCCAAAATAAAGAAAATTTCTGCAATTTTGTACCAAAATAAAAGAAATTTCTGCCTTTTTGCCCCAAAATAAGAGAAATTTCTGCACTTTTGCCCCAAAATAATAGGAATTTCTGCCTTTTTGCCGAAAATAAGGGGAATTTCAGCATTTTACCTTCAAATAAGGGGAATTTCTGCCTTTTTGCCACAAAATAAGGGGAATTTCTGCCCTATTTCCCTTAAATAAGGAAAATTTCTGCTTTTCTGCCCCAATTAACGGGAATTTCTGCCTTTTTGCCACAAAGTAAAGGGAATTTCTGCCTTTTTGCCCCAAAATAACGGGAATTTCAGCCTTTTTACCTCAAAATAAGGGGAATTTCTGCCTTTTTCCCCAAAATATGGGTAATTTTTGCCTTTTTGTTCCAAAATAAGGAAAATTTCTACAATTTTGTATCAAAATAAAAGAAATTTCTGTTTTTGCCCGAAAATAAAAGGAATTTCTGACTTTTTGCCCTGAAATAAATGAAATTCCTGCAATTATGCCCGAAAATAAGGGAAATTTGTGCCTTTTTGCCCCCAAATGAGGGGAATTTCTGCCTTTTTGCCCCAAAATATGGGGAATTTCAGGATTTTACCTCAAAATAAGGGGAATTTCAGCCTTTTTGCACCAAAATATGGGGAATTTCTGCCTTTTTGCCACAAAATAAGAAAAATTTCTGCAAGTCTGTAACAATATAAAAGAAATTTCTAAAATTTTGCCCCAAAATAAAGGAAATTTCTGATTTTTGCCCCAAAATAAAAAGAATTTCTCTATTTTTGCCACAAAATAAAGGGAAATTCTGCCTTTTAGCCCCAAAATTAGGGGAGTTTCTGCAATTTTGCTCCAAAATACGAGAAATTTCTGCCTTTTTACCCGAATTTAAGTGGATTTTCTGCATTTTTGCCCCCAAATAAGGGAAATTTCTGCAATTTTATCCGAAAATAAGGGAAATTTCTGCCTTTTTGCCCCAAAATAAGGGGAATTTCTGCCGTTTTGCCCTGAAATATGTAAAATTTCTACAATTTTACCCCAAAATAATGGGAATTTCTGCATTTTTGCCCCAAAATAAGAAAAATTTTTGCTTTTTTTCTCTGAAATAAGTGAAATTTCTGCAATTTTGCCCTAAAATAAAGGAAATTTCTGCAATTTTTCCCCATAATAAGGGAAATTTCTGCAATTTTGCCCCAAAATAAGGGGAATTTCTGTTTTTGTCCCCAAATAAGGGAAATTTCTACAATTTTGCCCTAAAATAAGGGGATTTTCTGCATTTTTGCCAAAACTAAGGGGAATTTCTGACATTTTGCCGCAAAATAAGTGAAATTTCTGCAGTTTTACCCCAAAATAAGGAAAATTTCTGCCTTTTTGCCCAAAAATTAGGGGAATTTCTGCAATTTTGCTCCAAAATACAAAGAATTTCTTCCTTTTTGCCCGAAAATAAAGGGAATGTATACCTTTTTGCCATAAAAAAGCAAATTTCTTCATTTTTGACCCAAAATAAGGGGATTTTCCAACTTTTTGACTCAAAATAAGTGCAATTTCTGCCTTTTCCCCAAAATAAACGAAATTTCTGCATTTTTGCCCCAAAATAAGGGGAATTTCAGCCTTATTACCTCAAAATAAGGGGAATTTCTGCATTTTTGCCCCAAAATATGGGGAATTTCTGACTTTTTGCCCCAAAATAAGAAAAATTTCTGCAATTTTGTACCAAAATAAAAAAAATTTCTGCCTTTTTGCCCCCCCAAAAAAATTTCTGCCTTTTTTTTCTCAAATACCTGAAATTTCTGCAATTTTGCCCCAAAATAAGGGAAATTTCTGCAATTTTGCCCCAATGTAAAGGAAATTTCTGCAATTTTGCCCCAAAATAAGGGTAATTTCTGACTGTTTGCTCCCGAAAAAGGAGATTTTCTGTCTTTTTGCCCCAAAATAAGGAGAATTTCTGCCTTTTTGCCCGAAAATTAAGAGAATTTCTGCAATTTTGCTTCAAAATACAGGGAATTTCTGCCTTTTAGCCCCAAAATAAAGGGAATTTCCGCATTTTACCTCAAATTGAGAATAATTTCTGCCTTTTGCCTCAAAATAAGGGGAATTTTCTGCCTTTTTGTTTCAAAATAAGATAAATTTCTTCAATTTTGTACCATAATAAAAGAAATTTCTGCTCTTTGCCCCAAAATAAAAGGAATTTCTGACTTTTTGCCCTGAAATAAATGAAATTTCTGCAATTTTGCCCGAAAATAAGAGAAATTTGTGCCTCTTTGCCCCAAAATAAGAAGAAGTTTTGCCTTTTGCCCCAAAATATTGGGAATTTCAGCATTTTACCTCAAAATAAGAATTTCAGCCTTTTTGCCCCAAAATAAGGAAAATTTCTGCAATTTTGCCCCAAAATAAGGGGAATTTCTGAGTTTTGTCCCAAAATAAGGAGAATTTCTGTCTTTTTGCCCCAACATATAGGGAATTTCTGCCTTTTTGCCCAACAATTAGGGGAATTTCTTCATTTTTGCTTCAAAATAAGGGGAATTTCTGCCTTTTTGCCTCTAAAGAAGTGGAATTTTTGTATTTTCCTTCCAAAACAAAGGGAATTTCTGTGTTTTTTGCCCCAAAATAAGGAAAATTTCTGACTTATTACCCTGAAATAAGTGAAATGTTTGCAATTTTGCCCCAAAATAAGGGAAATTTCTGCCTTTTTGCCCCCAAATAAGGGGAATTTCAGCCTTTTTACCTCAAAATAAGGGGAATTTCTGCATTTTTGCCACAAAATATTAGGAATTTCTGCCTTTTTGCCCCAAAATAAGAAAAATTTCTGCCATTTTTACCTGAAATAAGTGAAATTTCTGCAATTGTGCCCCAAAATAAGTAAAATTTCTGCAATTTTGCCCCAAAATAAGGGAAATTTCTGGAATTTTGCCCCAAAATAAGTGGAATTTCTGAGTTTTGCCCCAAAATAAGGAGAATTTCTGTCTATTTGCCCCAACATATAGGGAATTTCTGCCTTTTTGTCCCACAATTAGGGGATTTTCTTCAATTCTGCTCCAAAATAGGGGGAATTTCTGCTTTTTTGCCCGAAAATAAGGGGAATGTATACCTTTTGCCACAAAAAAGAGAAATTTCTTCATTTTTGCCCCAAAATAAGAGGAATTTCTGCCTTCTTCCCTCAAAATAAGTGAAATTTCTGCCTTTTTACCTAAAAATGAACGGAATTTCTTTCTTTTTGCCCCAAAATAAAAGGAATTTTTGAATTTTGCCCTGAAATAAGTGAAATTTCTGCAATTTTTCCCCAAAATAAGGGAAATTTCTGCCTTTTTGCCACAAAATGAAGGGAATTTCTGTATTTTTGCCCCAAAATAAGGGGAATTTCAGCATTTTAACTCATAATAAGGCAAATCTCTGCCTTTTTGCCCCAAAATATGGGGATTTTCTTCATTTTTGCCCCAAAATAAAGAAAATTTCTGCAATTTTGTACCAAAATAAAAGAAATTTCTGCCTTTTTGCCCCAAAATAAGAGAAATTTCTGCACTTTTTCCCTGAAATAAGTGAAATTTCTGCAATTTTGCCCCAAAATAAGGGAAATTTCTGCAATTTTGCCCAAAAATAAAGAAAATTTCTGCAATTTTGTACCAAAATAAAAGAAATTTCTGCCTTTTTGCCCCAAAATAAGAGAAATTTCTGCACTTTTGCCCCAAAATAATAGGAATTTCTGCCTTTTTGCCGAAAATAAGGGGAATTTCAGCATTTTACCTTCAAATAAGGGGAATTTCTGCCTTTTTGCCACAAAATAAGGGGAATTTCTGCCCTATTGCCCTTAAATAAGGAAAATTTCTGCTTTTCTGCCCCAATTAACGGGAATTTCTGCCTTTTTGCCACAAAGTAAAGGGAATTTCTGCCTTTTTGCCCCAAAATAACGGGAATTTCAGCCTTTTTACCTCAAAATAAGGGGAATTTCTGCCTTTTCCCCCAAAATATGGGTAATTTTTGCCTTTTTGTTCCAAAATAAGGAAAATTTCTACAATTTTGTATCAAAAGAAAAGAAATTTCTGTTTTTGCCCGAAAATAAAAGGAATTTCTGACTTTTTGCCCTGAAATAAATGAAATTCCTGCAATTATGCCTGAAAAAAAGGGAAATTTGTGCCTTTTTGCCCCCAAATGAGGGGAATTTCTGCCTTTTTGCCCCAAAATATGGGGAATTTCAGGATTTTACCTCAAAATAAGGGGAATTTCAGCCTTTTTGCACCAAAATATGAAGAATTTCTGCCTTTTTGCCACAAAATAAGAAAAATTTCTGCAAGTCTGTAACAATATAAAAGAAATTTCTAAAATTTTGCCCCAAAATAAAGGAAATTTCTGATTTTTGCCCCAAAATAAAAAGAATTTCTCTATTTTTGCCACAAAATAAAGGGAAATTCTGCCTTTTACCCCAAAATTAGGGGAGTTTCTGCAATTTTGCTCCAAAATACAAAAAATTTCTGCCTTTTTACCCGAAATTAAGTGGATTTTCTGCCTTTTTGCCCCCAAATAAGGGAAATTTCTGCAATTTTATCCCAAAATAAGGGAAATTTCTGCCTTTTTGCCCCAAAATAAGGGGAATTTCTGCCGTTTTGCCCTGAAATATGTGAAATTTCTGCAATTTTACCCCAAAATAAGGTGAATTTCTGCATTTTTGCCCCAAAATAATGGGAATTTCTGCCTTTTTGCCCCAAAATAAGAAAAATTTTTGCTTTTTTTCTCTGAAATAAGTGAAATTTCTGCAATTTTGCTCTAAAATAAGGGAAATTTCTGCAATTTTTCCCCATAATAAGGGAAATTTCTGCAATTTTGCCCCAAAATAAGGGGAATTTCTGTTTTTGTCCCCAAATAAGGGAAATTTCTGCAATTTTGCCCTAAAATAAGGGGATTTTCTGCATTTTTTGCCAAAAATAAGGGGAATTTCTGACATTTTGCCGCAAAATAAGTGAAATTTCTGCAGTTTTACCCCAAAATAAGGAAAATTTCTGCCTTTTTGCCCAAAAATTAGGGGAATTTCTGCAATTTTGCTCCAAAATACAAAGAATTTCTGCCTTTTTGCCCGAAAATAAAGGGAATGTATACCTTTTTGCCATAAAAAAGCAAATTTCTTCATTTTTGCCCCAAAATAAGGGGATTTTCCACCTTTTTGACTCAAAATAAGTGCAATTTCTGCCTTTTCCCCAAAATAAACGAAATTTCTGCCTTTTTGCCCCAAAATAAGGGGAATTTCAGCCTTATTACCTCACAATAAGGGGAATTTCTGCCTTTTTGCTCCAAAATATGGGGAATTTCTGACTTTTTGCCCCAAAATAAGAAAAATTTCTGCAATTTTGTACCAAAATAAAAAAAAATTTCTGCCTTTTTGCTCCCCCAAAAAAATTTCTGCCTTTTTTTTCTCAAATACCTGAAATTTCTGCAATTTTGCCCCAAAATAAGGGAAAATTCTGCAATTTTGCCCCAATGTAAAGGAAATTTCTGCAATTTTGCCCCAAAATAAGGGGAATTTCTGACTGTTTGCTCCCGACAAAGGAGATTTTCTGTCTTTTTGCCCCAAAATAAGGAGAATTTCTGCCTTTTTGTCCGAAAATTAAGAGAATTTCTGCAATTTTGCTTCAAAATACAGGGAATTTCTGCCTTTTAGCCCCAAAATAAAGGGAATTTCCGCATTTTACCTCAAATTGAGAATAATTTCTGCCTTTTGCCTCAAAATAAGGGGAATTTTCTGCCTTTTTGTTTCAAAATAAGATAAATTTCTTCAATTTTGTACCATAATAAAAGAAATTTCTGCTCTTTGCCCCAAAATAAAAGGAATTTCTGACTTTTTGCCCTGAAATAAATGAAATTTCTGCAATTTTGCCCGAAAATAAGAGAAATTTGTGCCTCTTTGCCCCAAAATAAGAAGAAGTTTTGCCTTTTGCCCCAAAATATGGGGAATTTCAGCATTTTACCTCAAAATAAGAATTTCAGCCTTTTTGCCCCAAAATAAGGAAAATTTCTGCAATTTTGCCCCAAAATAAGGGGAATTTCTTCCTTTTTGCCCCAAAATAAAGGATATTTCAGCCTTTTTACCTGAAAATAAGTGAAATTTCTGCAATTTTGCCCCAAATAAGGAAAATTTCTGCAATTTTGCCTCAAAATAAGGTAAATTCCTGCAATTTTGCCCCAAAATAAGTGGAATTTCTGAGTTTTGTCCCAAAATAAGGAGAATTTCTGTCTTTTTGCCCCAACATATAGGGAATTTCTGCCTTTTTGACCAACAATTAGGGGAATTTCTTCATTTTTGCTTCAAAATAAGGGGAATTTCTGCCTTTTTGCCTCTAAAGAAGTGGAATTTCTGTATTTTCCTTCCAAAACAAAGGGAATTTCTGTGTTTTTTGCCCCAAAATAAGGAAAATTTCTGACTTAATACCCTGAAATAAGTGAAATGTTTGCAATTTTGCCCCAAAATAAGGGAAATTTCTGCCTTTTTGCCCCCAAATAAGGGGAATTTCAGCCTTTTTACCTCAAAATAAGGGGAATTTCTGCATTTTTGCCACAAAATATTAGGAATTTCTGCCTTTTTGCCCCAAAATAAGAAAAATTTCTGCCATTTTTACCTGAAATAAGTGAAATTTCTGCAATTGTGCCCCAAAATAAGTAAAATTTCTGCAATTTTGCCCCAAAATAAGGGAAATTTCTGGAATTTTGCCCCAAAATAAGTGGAATTTCTGAGTTTTGCCCCAAAATAAGGAGAATTTCTGTCTTTTTGCCCCATCATATAGGGAATTTCTGCCTTTTTGCCCCACAATTAGGGGATTTTCTGCAATTGTGCTCCAAAAAACGGAATATTTCTGCTTTTTTGCCCGAAAATAAGGGGAATATATACCTTTTGCCACAAAAAAGGGAAATTTCTTCATTTTTGCCCCCAAAGAAGAGGAATTTCTGCCTTCTTACCTCAAAATAAGTGAAATTTCTGCCTTTTTACCCAAAAATAAACGGAATTTCTGACTTTTAGCCCCAAAATAAAAGGAATTTTTGAATTTTGCCCTGAAATAAGTGAAATTTCTGCAATTTTGCCCCAAAATAAGGGAAATTTCTGCAGTATTGGCCCCAAATAATGGGAATTTCAGCCTTTTTACCTCAAAATAAGGGGAATTTCTGCATTTTTGCCACAAAATATTAGGAATTTCTGCCTTTTTGCCCCAAAATAAGAAAAATTTCTGCCTTTTTTTTATCTGAAATAAGTGAAATTTCTGCAATTTTGCCCCAAAATAAGTGAAATTTCTGCAATTTTGCCCCAAAATAAGGGAAATTTCTGGAATTTTGCCCCAAAATAAGTGGAATTTCTGAGTTTTGCCCCAAAATAAGGAGAATTTCTGTCTTTTTGCCCCAAAATATAGGGAATTTCTGCCTTTTTGCCCCACAATTAGGGGATTTTCTGCAATTGTGCTCCAAAAAACGGGATATTTCTGCTTTTTTGCCCGAAAATAAGGAGAATATATACCTTTTGCCACAAAAAAGGGAAATTTCTTCATTTTTGCCCCAAAATAAGAGGAATTTCTGCCTTCTTACCTCACAATAAGTGAAATTTCTGCCTTTTTACCCAAAAATAAACAAAATTTCTGTCTTTTTGCCCAAAAATAAAAGGAACTTTTGAATTTTGCCCTGAAATAAGTGAAATTTCTGCAATTTTGCCCCAAAATAAGGGAAATTTCTGCCTTTTGCCACAAAATAAAGGGAATTTCTGTATTTTTGCCCCAAAATAAAGGGAATTTCAGCATTTTACCTCATAATAAGGCGAATCTCTGCCTTTTTGCCCCAAAATATGGGGAATTTCTTCATTTTTGCCCCAAAATAAAGAAAATTTCTGCAATTTTGTACCAAAATAAAAGAAATTTCTGCCTTTTTGCCCCAAAATAAGAGAAATTTCTGCACTTTTTCCCTGAAATAAGTGAAATTTCTGCAATTTTGCCCCAAAATAAGGGAAATTTCTGCAATTTTGCCCCAAAATAAAGAAAATTTCTGCAATTTTGTACCAAAATAAAAGAAATTTCTGCCTTTTTGCCCCAAAATAAGAGAAATTTCTGCACTTTTTCCCTGAAATAAGTGAAATTTCTGCAATTTTGCCCCAAAATAAGGGAAATTTCTGCAATTTTGCCCCAAAATAAAGAAAATTTCTGCAATTTTACCCCAAAATAAGGGGAATTTCTGACTTTTTGCCCTGAAATAAGGAGAATTTCTGTCTTTTTGTTCCAAAATAATGTGAATTTCTGCATTTTCCTTCAAAATTAGGGAAATATGTGCAATTTTGCTTCAAAATACGGGGAAATCTGCCTTATTGCACAAAAATAAAGGGAATTTCTCCATTTTTGCACCAATATAAGGGGAATTTCTGAAATTTAGCTTTAAAATACGGGGAATTTCTGCGTTATTGTCTGAAATAAAGTGGAATTTCTGCCTTTTTGCCCTGAAATATTTGAAATTTCTGCAATTTTACCCCAAAATAAGGGGAATTTCTGTTTTTGGCCCCAAAATTAAGGGAATTTCTGCTTTTTGCCCCAAAATAAGGCAAATATCTGACTTTTTGCCCAGAAATAATTGAAATTTCTGGAATTTTGCCCCAAAATAATAGGAATTTCTGCCTTTTTGCCGAAAATAAGGGGAATTTCAGCATTTTATTTTCAAATAAGGGGAATTTCTGCCTTTTTGCCACAAAATAAGGGGAATTTCTGCCCTATTGCCCTTAAATAAGGAAAATTTCTGCTTTTCTGCCCCAATTAACGGGAATTTCTGCCCTTTTGCCAGAAAGTAAAGGGAATTTCTGCCTTTATGCCCCAAAATAACGGGAATTTCAGCCTTTTTACCTCAAAATAAAAGGAATTTCTGCCTTTTTCCCCAAAATATGGGTAACTTTTGCCTTTTTGTTCCAAAATAAGGAAAATTTCTACAATTTTGTATCAAAAGAAAAGAAATTTCTGTTTTTGCCCGAAAATAAAAGGAATTTCTGACTTTTTGCCCTGAAATAAATGAAATTCCTGCAATTATGCCCGAAAATAAGGGAAATTTGTGCCTTTTTGCCCCCAAATGAGGGGAATTTCTGCCTTTTTGCCCCAAAATATGGGGAATTTCAGGATTTTACCTCAAAATAAGGGGAATTTCAGCCTTTTTGCACCAAAATATGGGGAATTTCTGCCTTTTTGCCACAAAATAAGAAAAATTTCTGCAAGTCTGTAACAATATAAAAGAAATTTCTAAAATTTTGCCCCAAAATAAAGGAAATTTCTGATTTTTGCCCCAAAATAAAAAGAATTTCTCTATTTTTGCCACAAAATAAAGGGAAATTCTGCCTTTTAGCCCCAAAATTAGGGGAGTTTCTGCAATTTTGCTCCAAAATACAAGAAATTTCTGCCTTTTTACCCGAAATTAAGTGGATTTTCTGCCTTTTTGCCCCCAAATAAGGGAAATTTCTGCAATTTTATCCCAAAATAAGGGAAATTTCTGCCTTTTTGCCCCAAAATAAGGGGAATTTCTGCAGTTTTGCCCTGAAATATGTGAAATTTCTGCAATTTTACCCCAAAATAAGGTGAATTTCTGCCTTTTTGCCCCAAAATAATGGGAATTTCTGCCTTTTTGCCCCAAAATAAGAAAAATTTTTGCTTTTTTTCTCTGAAATAAGTGAAATTTCTGCAATTTTGCTCTAAAATAAGGGAAATTTCTGCAATTTTTCCCCATAATAAGGGAAATTTCTGCAATTTTGCCCCAAAATAAGGGGAATTTCTGTTTTTGTCCCCAAATAAGGGAAATTTCTGCAATTTTGCCCTAAAATAAGGGGATTTTCTGCATTTTTTGCCAAAAATAAGGGGAATTTCTGACATTTTGCCGCAAAATAAATGAAATTTCTGCAGTTTTACCCCAAAATAAGGAAAATTTCTGCCTTTTTGCCCAAAAATTAGGGGAATTTCTGCAATTTTGCTCCAAAATACAAAGAATTTCTGCCTTTTTGCCCGAAAATAAAGGGAATGTATATCTTTTTGCCATAAAAAAGCAAATTTCTTCATTTTTGCCCCAAAATAAGGGGATTTTCCACCTTTTTGACTAAAAATAAGTGCAATTTCTGCCTTTTCCCCAAAATAAACGAAATTTCTGCCTTTTTGCCCCAAAATAAGGGGAATTTCAGCCTTATTACCTCAAAATAAGGGGAATTTCTGCCTTTTTGCCCCAAAATATGGGGAATTTCTGACTTTTTGCCCCAAAATAAGAAAAATTTCTGCAATTTTGTACCAAAATAAAAAAAATTTCTGCCTTTTTGCCCCCCCAAAAAAATTTCTGCCTTTTTTTTCTCAAATACCTGAAATTTCTGCAATTTTGCCCCAAAATAAGGGAAATTTCTGCAATTTTGCCCCAATGTAAAGGAAATTTCTGCAATTTTGCCCCAAAATAAGGGTAATTTCTGACTGTTTGCTCCCGAAAAAGGAGATTTTCTGTCTTTTTGCCCCAAAATAAGGAGAATTTCTGCCTTTTTGCCCGAAAATTAAGAGAATTTCTGCAATTTTGCTTCAAAATACAGGGAATTTCTGCCTTTTAGCCCCAAAATAAAGGGAATTTCTGCATTTTACCTCAAATTGAGAATAATTTCTGCCTTTTGCCTCAAAATAAGGGGAATTTTCTGCCTTTTTGTTTCAAAATAAGATAAATTTCTTCAATTTTGTACCATAATAAAAGAAATTTCTGCTCTTTGCCCCAAAATAAAAGGAATTTCTGACTTTTTGCCCTGAAATAAATGAAATTTCTGCAATTTTGCCCGAAAATAAGAGAAATTTGTGCCTCTTTGCCCCAAAATAAGAAGAAGTTTTGCCTTTTGCCCCAAAATATTGGGAATTTCAGCATTTTACCTCAAAATAAGAATTTCAGCCTTTTTGCCCCAAAATAAGGAAAATTTCTGCAATTTTGCCCCAAAATAAGGGGAATTTCTTCCTTTTTGCCCCAAAATAAAGGATATTTCAGCCTTTTTACCTGAAAATAAGTGAAATTTCTGCAATTTTGCCCCAAATAAGGGAAATTTCTGCAATTTTGCCTCAAAATAAGGTAAATTCCTGCAATTTTGCCCCAAAATAAGTGGAATTTCTGAGTTTTGTCCCAAAATAAGGAGAATTTCTGTCTTTTTGCCCCAACATATAGGGAATTTCTGCCTTTTTGCCCAACAATTAGGGGAATTTCTTCATTTTTGCTTCAAAATAAGGGGAATTTCTGCCTTTTTGCCTCTAAAGAAGTGGAATTTTTGTATTTTCCTTCCAAAACAAAGGGAATTTCTGTGTTTTTTGCCCCAAAATAAGGAAAATTTCTGACTTATTACCCTGAAATAAGTGAAATGTTTGCAATTTTGCCCCAAAATAAGGGAAATTTCTGCCTTTTTGCCCCCAAATAAGGGGAATTTCAGCCTTTTTACCTCAAAATAAGGGGAATTTCTGCATTTTTGCCACAAAATATTAGGAATTTCTGCCTTTTTGCCCCAAAATAAGAAAAATTTCTGCCATTTTTACCTGAAATAAGTGAAATTTCTGCAATTGTGCCCCAAAATAAGTAAAATTTCTGCAATTTTGCCCCAAAATAAGGGAAATTTCTGGAATTTTGCCCCAAAAGAAGTGGAATTTCTGAGTTTTGCCCCAAAATAAGGAGAATTTCTGTCTTTTTGCCCCAACATATAGGGAATTTCTGCCTTTTTGTCCCACAATTAGGGGATTTTCTTCAATTCTGCTCCAAAATAGGGGGAATTTCTGCTTTTTTGCCCGAAAATAAGGGGAATGTATACCTTTTGCCACAAAAAGAGAAATTTCTTCATTTTTGCCCCAAAATAAGAGGAATTTCTGCCTTCTTCCCTCAAAATAAGTGAAATTTCTGCCTTTTTACCTAAAAATGAACGGAATTTCTTTCTTTTTGCCCCAAAATAAAAGGAATTTTTGAATTTTGCCCTGAAATAAGTGAAATTTCTGCAATTTTTCCCCAAAATAAGGGAAATTTCTGCCTTTTTGCCACAAAATGAAGGGAATTTCTGTATTTTTGCCCCAAAATAAGGGGAATTTCAGCATTTTACCTCATAATAAGGCAAATCTCTGCCTTTTTGCCCCAAAATATGGGGATTTTCTTCATTTTTGCCCCAAAATAAAGAAAATTTCTGCAATTTTGTACCAAAATAAAAGAAATTTCTGCCTTTTTGCCCCAAAATAAGAGAAATTTCTGCACTTTTTCCCTGAAATAAGTGAAATTTCTGCAATTTTGCCCCAAAATAAGGGAAATTTCTGCAATTTTGCCCAAAAATAAAGAAAATTTCTGCAATTTTGTACCAAAATAAAAGAAATTTCTGCCTTTTTGCCCCAAAATAAGAGAAATTTCTGCACTTTTGCCCCAAAATAATAGGAATTTCTGCCTTTTTGCCGAAAATAAGGGGAATTTCAGCATTTTACCTTCAAATAAGGGGAATTTCTGCCTTTTTGCCACAAAATAAGGGGAATTTCTGCCCTATTGCCCTTAAATAAGGAAAATTTCTGCTTTTCTGCCCCAATTAACGGGAATTTCTGCCTTTTTGCCACAAAGTAAAGGGAATTTCTGCCTTTTTGCCCCAAAATAACGGGAATTTCAGCCTTTTTACCTCAAAATAAGGGGAATTTCTGCCTTTTTCCCCAAAATATGGGTAATTTTTGCCTTTTTGTTCCAAAATAAGGAAAATTTCTACAATTTTGTATCAAAAGAAAAGAAATTTCTGTTTTTGCCCGAAAATAAAAGGAATTTCTGACTTTTTGCCCTGAAATAAATGAAATTCCTGCAATTATGCCCGAAAAAAAGGGAAATTTGTGCCTTTTTGCCCCCAAATGAGGGGAATTTCTGCCTTTTTGCCCCAAAATATGGGGAATTTCAGGATTTTACCTCAAAATAAGGGGAATTTCAGCCTTTTTGCACCAAAATATGGGGAATTTCTGCCTTTTTGCCACAAAATAAGAAAAATTTCTGCAAGTCTGTAACAATATAAAAGAAATTTCTAAAATTTTGCCCCAAAATAAAGGAAATTTCTGATTTTTGCCCCAAAATAAAAAGAATTTCTCTATTTTTGCCACAAAATAAAGGGAAATTCTGCCTTTTAGCCCCAAAATTAGGGGAGTTTCTGCAATTTTGCTCCAAAATACGAGAAATTTCTGCCTTTTTACCCGAATTTAAGTGGATTTTCTGCATTTTTGCCCCCAAATAAGGGAAATTTCTGCAATTTTATCCGAAAATAAGGGAAATTTCTGCCTTTTTGCCCCAAAATAAGGGGAATTTCTGCCGTCTTGCCCTGAAATATGTAAAATTTCTACAATTTTACCCCAAAATAATGGGAATTTCTGCATTTTTGCCCCAAAATAAGAAAAATTTTTGCTTTTTTTCTCTGAAATAAGTGAAATTTCTGCAATTTTGCCCTAAAATAAAGGAAATTTCTGCAATTTTTCCCCATAATAAGGGAAATTTCTGCAATTTTGCCCCAAAATAAGGGGAATTTCTGTTTTTGTCCCCAAATAAGGGAAATTTCTACAATTTTGCCCTAAAATAAGGGGATTTTCTGCATTTTTGCCAAAACTAAGGGGAATTTCTGACATTTTGCCGCAAAATAAGTGAAATTTCTGCAGTTTTACCCCAAAATAAGGAAAATTTCTGCCTTTTTGCCCAAAAATTAGGGGAATTTCTGCAATTTTGCTCCAAAATACAAAGAATTTCTTCCTTTTTGCCCGAAAATAAAGGGAATGTATACCTTTTTGCCATAAAAAAGCAAATTTCTTCATTTTTGACCCAAAATAAGGGGATTTTCCAACTTTTTGACTCAAAATAAGTGCAATTTCTGCCTTTTCCCCAAAATAAACGAAATTTCTGCATTTTTGCCCCAAAATAAGGGGAATTTCAGCCTTATTACCTCAAAATAAGGGGAATTTCTGCATTTTTGCCCCAAAATATGGGGAATTTCTGACTTTTTGCCCCAAAATAAGAAAAATTTCTGCAATTTTGTACCAAAATAAAAAAAATTTCTGCCTTTTTGCCCCCCCAAAAAAATTTCTGCCTTTTTTTTCTCAAATACCTGAAATTTCTGCAATTTTGCCCCAAAATAAGGGAAATTTCTGCAATTTTGCCCCAATGTAAAGGAAATTTCTGCAATTTTGCCCCAAAATAAGGGTAATTTCTGACTGTTTGCTCCCGAAAAAGGAGATTTTCTGTCTTTTTGCCCCAAAATAAGGAGAATTTCTGCCTTTTTGCCCGAAAATTAAGAGAATTTCTGCAATTTTGCTTCAAAATACAGGGAATTTCTGCCTTTTAGCCCCAAAATAAAGGGAATTTCTGCATTTTACCTCAAATTGAGAATAATTTCTGCCTTTTGCCTCAAAATAAGGGGAATTTTCTGCCTTTTTGTTTCAAAATAAGATAAATTTCTTCAATTTTGTACCATAATAAAAGAAATTTCTGCTCTTTGCCCCAAAATAAAAGGAATTTCTGACTTTTTGCCCTGAAATAAATGAAATTTCTGCAATTTTGCCCGAAAATAAGAGAAATTTGTGCCTCTTTGCCCCAAAATAAGAAGAAGTTTTGCCTTTTGCCCCAAAATATTGGGAATTTCAGCATTTTACCTCAAAATAAGAATTTCAGCCTTTTTGCCCCAAAATAAGGAAAATTTCTGCAATTTTGCCCCAAAATAAGGGGAATTTCTTCCTTTTTGCCCCAAAATAAAGGATATTTCAGCCTTTTTACCTGAAAATAAGTGAAATTTCTGCAATTTTGCCCCAAATAAGGGAAATTTCTGCAATTTTGCCTCAAAATAAGGTAAATTCCTGCAATTTTGCCCCAAAATAAGTGGAATTTCTGAGTTTTGTCCCAAAATAAGGAGAATTTCTGTCTTTTTGCCCCAACATATAGGGAATTTCTGCCTTTTTGCCCAACAATTAGGGGAATTTCTTCATTTTTGCTTCAAAATAAGGGGAATTTCTGCCTTTTTGCCTCTAAAGAAGTGGAATTTTTGTATTTTCCTTCCAAAACAAAGGGAATTTCTGTGTTTTTTGCCCCAAAATAAGGAAAATTTCTGACTTATTACCCTGAAATAAGTGAAATGTTTGCAATTTTGCCCCAAAATAAGGGAAATTTCTGCCTTTTTGCCCCCAAATAAGGGGAATTTCAGCCTTTTTACCTCAAAATAAGGGGAATTTCTGCATTTTTGCCACAAAATATTAGGAATTTCTGCCTTTTTGCCCCAAAATAAGAAAAATTTCTGCCATTTTTACCTGAAATAAGTGAAATTTCTGCAATTGTGCCCCAAAATAAGTAAAATTTCTGCAATTTTGCCCCAAAATAAGGGAAATTTCTGGAATTTTGCCCCAAAATAAGTGGAATTTCTGAGTTTTGCCCCAAAATAAGGAGAATTTCTGTCTATTTGCCCCAACATATAGGGA
Organism: Micromys minutus; assembly: GCF_963924665.1. NCBI lineage: Eukaryota > Metazoa > Chordata > Mammalia > Rodentia > Muridae > Micromys > Micromys minutus. Next base: position 661,172 of record NW_027667455.1, read on the forward strand.
ATTTCTGCCTTTTTGTCCCACAATTAGGGGATTTTCTTCAATTCTGCTCCAAAATAGGGGGAATTTCTGCTTTTTTGCCCGAAAATAAGGGGAATGTATACCTTTTGCCACAAAAAAGAGAAATTTCTTCATTTTTGCCCCAAAATAAGAGGAATTTCTGCCTTCTTCCCTCAAAATAAGTGAAATTTCTGCCTTTTTACCTAAAAATGAACGGAATTTCTTTCTTTTTGCCCCAAAATAAAAGGAATTTTTGAATTTTGCCCTGAAATAAGTGAAATTTCTGCAATTTTTCCCCAAAATAAGGGAAATTTCTGCCTTTTTGCCACAAAATGAAGGGAATTTCTGTATTTTTGCCCCAAAATAAGGGGAATTTCAGCATTTTAACTCATAATAAGGCAAATCTCTGCCTTTTTGCCCCAAAATATGGGGATTTTCTTCATTTTTGCCCCAAAATAAAGAAAATTTCTGCAATTTTGTACCAAAATAAAAGAAATTTCTGCCTTTTTGCCCCAAAATAAGAGAAATTTCTGCACTTTTTCCCTGAAATAAGTGAAATTTCTGCAATTTTGCCCCAAAATAAGGGAAATTTCTACAATTTTGCCCAAAAATAAAGAAAATTTCTGCAATTTTGTACCAAAATAAAAGAAATTTCTGCCTTTTTGCCCCAAAATAAGAGAAATTTCTGCACTTTTGCCCCAAAATAATAGGAATTTCTGCCTTTTTGCCGAAAATAAGGGGAATTTCAGCATTTTACCTTCAAATAAGGGGAATTTCTGCCTTTTTGCCACAAAATAAGGGGAATTTCTGCCCTATTGCCCTTAAATAAGGAAAATTTCTGCTTTTCTGCCCCAATTAACGGGAATTTCTGCCTTTTTGCCACAAAGTAAAGGGAATTTCTGCCTTTTTGCCCCAAAATAACGGGAATTTCAGCCTTTTTACCTCAAAATAAGGGGAATTTCTGCCTTTTCCCCCAAAATATGGGTAATTTTTGCCTTTTTGTTCCAAAATAAGGAAAATTTCTACAATTTTGTATCAAAAGAAAAGAAATTTCTGTTTTTGCCCGAAAATAAAAGGAATTTCTGACTTTTTGCCCTGAAATAAATGAAATTCCTGCAATTATGCCCGAAAAAAAGGGAAATTTGTGCCTTTTTGCCCCCAAATGAGGGGAATTTCTGCCTTTTTGCCCCAAAATATGGGGAATTTCAGGATTTTACCTCAAAATAAGGGGAATTTCAGCCTTTTTGCACCAAAATATGAAGAATTTCTGCCTTTTTGCCACAAAATAAGAAAAATTTCTGCAAGTCTGTAACAATATAAAAGAAATTTCTAAAATTTTGCCCCAAAATAAAGGAAATTTCTGATTTTTGCCCCAAAATAAAAAGAATTTCTCTATTTTTGCCACAAAATAAAGGGAAATTCTGCCTTTTAGCCCCAAAATTAGGGGAGTTTCTGCAATTTTGCTCCAAAATACAAAAAATTTCTGCCTTTTTACCCGAAATTAAGTGGATTTTCTGCCTTTTTGCCCCCAAATAAGGGAAATTTCTGCAATTTTATCCCAAAATAAGGGAAATTTCTGCCTTTTTGCCCCAAAATAAGGGGAATTTCTGCCGTTTTGCCCTGAAATATGTGAAATTTCTGCAATTTTACCCCAAAATAAGGTGAATTTCTGCATTTTTGCCCCAAAATAATGGGAATTTCTGCCTTTTTGCCCCAAAATAAGAAAAATTTTTGCTTTTTTTCTCTGAAATAAGTGAAATTTCTGCAATTTTGCTCTAAAATAAGGGAAATTTCTGCAATTTTTCCCCATAATAAGGGAAATTTCTGCAATTTTGCCCCAAAATAAGGGGAATTTCTGTTTTTGTCCCCAAATAAGGGAAATTTCTGCAATTTTGCCCTAAAATAAGGGGATTTTCTGCATTTTTTGCCAAAAATAAGGGGAATTTCTGACATTTTGCCGCAAAATAAGTGAAATTTCTGCAGTTTTACCCCAAAATAAGGAAAATTTCTGCCTTTTTGCCCAAAAATTAGGGGAATTTCTGCAATTTTGCTCCAAAATACAAAGAATTTCTGCCTTTTTGCCCGAAAATAAAGGGAATGTATACCTTTTTGCCATAAAAAAGCAAATTTCTTCATTTTTGCCCCAAAATAAGGGGATTTTCCACCTTTTTGACTCAAAATAAGTGCAATTTCTGCCTTTTCCCCAAAATAAATGAAATTTCTGCCTTTTTGCCCCAAAATAAGGGGAATTTCAGCCTTATTACCTCACAATAAGGGGAATTTCTGCCTTTTTGCTCCAAAATATGGGGAATTTCTGACTTTTTGCCCCAAAATAAGAAAAATTTCTGCAATTTTGTACCAAAATAAAAAAAAATTTCTGCCTTTTTGCCCCCCCAAAAAAAATTTCTGCCTTTTTTTTCTCAAATACCTGAAATTTCTGCAATTTTGCCCCAAAATAAGGGAAAATTCTGCAATTTTGCCCCAATGTAAAGGAAATTTCTGCAATTTTGCCCCAAAATAAGGGGAATTTCTGACTGTTTGCTCCCGACAAAGGAGATTTTCTGTCTTTTTGCCCCAAAATAAGGAGAATTTCTGCCTTTTTGCCCGAAAATTAAGAGAATTTCTGCAATTTTGCTTCAAAATACAGGGAATTTCTGCCTTTTAGCCCCAAAATAAAGGGAATTTCCGCATTTTACCTCAAATTGAGAATAATTTCTGCCTTTTGCCTCAAAATAAGGGGAATTTTCTGCCTTTTTGTTTCAAAATAAGATAAATTTCTTCAATTTTGTACCATAATAAAAGAAATTTCTGCTCTTTGCCCCAAAATAAAAGGAATTTCTGACTTTTTGCCCTGAAATAAATGAAATTTCTGCAATTTTGCCCGAAAATAAGAGAAATTTGTGCCTCTTTGCCCCAAAATAAGAAGAAGTTTTGCCTTTTGCCCCAAAATATGGGGAATTTCAGCATTTTACCTCAAAATAAGAATTTCAGCCTTTTTGCCCCAAAATAAGGAAAATTTCTGCAATTTTGCCCCAAAATAAGGGGAATTTCTTCCTTTTTGCCCCAAAATAAAGGATATTTCAGCCTTTTTACCTGAAAATAAGTGAAATTTCTGCAATTTTGCCCCAAATAAGGAAAATTTCTGCAATTTTGCCTCAAAATAAGGTAAATTCCTGCAATTTTGCCCCAAAATAAGTGGAATTTCTGAGTTTTGTCCCAAAATAAGAAGAATTTCTGTCTTTTTGCCCCAACATATAGGGAATTTCTGCCTTTTTGCCCAACAATTAGGGGAATTTCTTCATTTTTGCTTCAAAATAAGGGGAATTTCTGCCTTTTTGCCTCTAAAGAAGTGGAATTTCTGTATTTTCCTTCCAAAACAAAGGGAATTTCTGTGTTTTTTGCCCCAAAATAAGGAAAATTTCTGACTTAATACCCTGAAATAAGTGAAAGGTTTGCAATTTTGCCCCAAAATAAGGGAAATTTCTGCCTTTTTGCCCCCAAATAAGGGGAATTTCAGCCTTTTTACCTCAAAATAAGGGGAATTTCTGCATTTTTGCCACAAAATATTAGGAATTTCTGCCTTTTTGCCCCAAAATAAGAAAAATTTCTGCCATTTTTACCTGAAATAAGTGAAATTTCTGCAATTGTGCCCCAAAATAAGTAAAATTTCTGCAATTTTGCCCCAAAATAAGGGAAATTTCTGGAATTTTGCCCCAAAATAAGTGGAATTTCTGAGTTTTGCCCCAAAATAAGGAGAATTTCTGTCTTTTTGCCCCATCATATAGGGAATTTCTGCCTTTTTGCCCCACAATTAGGGGATTTTCTGCAATTGTGCTCCAAAAAACGGGATATTTCTGCTTTTTTGCCCGAAAATAAAAGGAATATATACCTTTTGCCACAAAAAAGGGAAATTTCTTCATTTTTGCCCCCAAAGAAGAGGAATTTCTGCCTTCTTACCTCAAAATAAGTGAAATTTCTGCGTTTTTACCCAAAAATAAACGGAATTTCTGACTTTTAGCCCCAAAATAAAAGGAATTTTTGAATTTTGCCCTGAAATAAGTGAAATTTCTGCAATTTTGCCCCAAAATAAGGGAAATTTCTGCAGTATTGGCCCCAAATAATGGGAATTTCAGCCTTTTTACCTCAAAATAAGGGGAATTTCTGCATTTTTGCCACAAAATATTAGGAATTTCTGCCTTTTTGCCCCAAAATAAGAAAAATTTCTGCCTTTTTTTTATCTGAAATAAGTGAAATTTCTGCAATTTTGCCCCAAAATAAGTGAAATTTCTGCAAATTTGCCCCAAAATAAGGGAAATTTCTGGAATTTTGCCCCAAAATAAGTGGAATTTCTGAGTTTTGCCCCCAAAGAAGGAGAATTTCTGTCTTTTTGCCCCAACATATAGGGAATTTCTGCCTTTTTGCCCCACAATTAGGGGATTTTCTTCAATTCTGCTCCAAAAAACGGGATATTTCTGCTTTTTTGCCCGAAAATAAGGAGAATATATACCTTTTGCCACAAAAAAAGAGAAATTTCTTCATTTTTGCACCAAAATAAGAAAAATTTCTGCCTTTTTACCTCACAATAAGTAAAATTTCTGCCTTTTTACCCAAAAATAAACAAAATTTCTGTCTTTTTGCCCAAAAATAAAAGGAATTTTTGAATTTTGCCCTGAAATAAGTGAAATTTCTGCAATTTTGCCCCAAAATAAGGGAAATTTCTGCCTTTTTGCCACAAAATAAAGGGAATTTCTGTATTTTTGCCCCAAAATAAGGGGAATTTCAGCATTTTACCTCATAATAAGGCAAATCTCTGCCTTTTTGCCCCAAAATATGGGGAATTTCTTCATTTATGCCCCAAAATAAAAAAAAATTTCTGCAATTTTGTACCAAAATAAAAGAAATTTCTGCCTTTTTGCCCCAAAATAAGAGAAATTTCTGCACTTTTTCCCTGAAATAAGTGAAATTTCTGCAATTTTGCCCCAAAATAAGGAAAATTTCTGCAATTTTGCCCCAAAATAAAGAAAATTTCTGCAATTTTGTACCAAAATAAAAGAAATTTCTGCCTTTTTGCCCCAAAATAAGAGAAATTTCTGCACTTTTTCCCTGAAATAAGTGAAATTTCTGCAATTTTGCCCCAAAATAAGAGAAATTTCTGCAATTTTGTCCCAAAATAAAGAAAATTTCTGCAATTTTACCCCAAAATAAGGGGAATTTCTGACTTTTTGCCCTGAAATAAGGAGAATTTCTGTCTTTTTGTTCCAAAATAATGTGAATTTCTGCATTTTCCTTCAAAATTAGGGAAATATGTGCAATTTTGCTTCAAAATACGGGGAAATCTGCCTTATTGCACAAAAATAAAGGGAATTTCTCCATTTTTGCACCAATATAAGGGGAATTTCTGAAATTTAGCTTTAAAATACAAGGAATTTCTGCGTTATTGTCCGAAATAAAGTGGAATCTCTGCCTTTTTGCCCTGAAATATTTGAAATTTCTGCAATTTTACCCCAAAATAAGGGGAATTTCTGTGTTTGGCCCCAAAATTAAGGGAATTTCTGCTTTTTGCCCCAAAATAAGGCAAATATCTGACTTTTTGCCCAGAAATAATTGAAATTTCTGCAATTTTGCCCCAAAATAATAGGAATTTCTGCCTTTTTGCCGAAAATAAGGGGAATTTCAGCATTTTACCTTCAAATAAGGGGAATTTCTGCCTTTTTGCCACAAAATAAGGGGAATTTCTGCCCTATTACCCTTAAATAAGGAAAATTTCTGCTTCTCTGCCCCTATTAACGGGAATTTCTGCCCTTTTGCCACAAAGTAAAGGGAATTTCTGCCTTTATGCCCCAAAATAATGGGAATTTCAGCCTTTTTACCTCAAAATAAAAGGAATTTCTGCCTTTTTCCCCAAAATATGGGTAATTTTTGCCTTTTTGTTCCAAAATAAGGAAAATTTCTACAATTTTGTATCAAAAGAAAAGAAATTTCTGTTTTTGCCCGAAAATAAAAGGAATTTCTGACTTTTTGCCCTGAAATAAATGAAATTCCTGCAATTATGCCCGAAAATAAGGGAAATTTGTGCCTTTTTGCCCCCAAATGAGGGGAATTTCTGCCTTTTTGCCCCAAAATATGGGGAATTTCAGGATTTTACCTCAAAATAAGGGGAATTTCAGCCTTTTTGCACCAAAATATGGGGAATTTCTGCCTTTTTGCCACAAAATAAGAAAAATTTCTGCAAGTCTGTAACAATATAAAAGAAATTTCTAAAATTTTGCCCCAAAATAAAGGAAATTTCTGATTTTTGCCCCAAAATAAAAAGAATTTCTCTATTTTTGCCCCAAAATAAAGGGAAATTCTGCCTTTTAGCCCCATAATTAGGGGAGTTTCTGCAATTTTGCTCCAAAATACGAGAAATTTCTGCCTTTTTACCCGAAATTAAGTGGATTTTCTGCCTTTTTGCCTCCAAATAAGGGAAATTTCTGCAATTTTATCCCAAAATAAGGGAAATTTCTGCCTTTTTGCCCCAAAATAAGGGGAATTTCTGCCGTTTTGCCCTGAAATATGTGAAATTTCTGCAATTTTACCCCAAAATAAGGTGAATTTATGCCTTTTTGCCCCAAAATAATGGGAATTTCTGCCTTTTTGCCCCAAAATTAGAAAAATTTTTGCTTTTTTTCTCTGAAATAAGTGAAATTTCTGCAATTTTGCCCTAAAATAAGGGAAATTTCTGCAATTTTTCCCCATAATAAGGGAAATTTCTGCAATTTTGCCCCAAAATAAGGGGAATTTCTGTTTTTGTCCCCAAATAAGGGAAATTTCTGCAATTTTGCCCTAAAATAAGGGGATTTTCTGCATTTTTTGCCAAAAATAAGGGGAATTTCTGACATTTTGCCGCAAAATAAGTGAAATTTCTGCAGTTTTACCCCAAAATAAGGAAAATTTCTGCCTTTTTGCCCAAAAATTAGGGGAATTTCTGCAATTTTGCTCCAAAATACAAAGAATTTCTGCCTTTTTGCCCGAAAATAAAGGGAATGTATACCTTTTTGCCATAAAAAAGCAAATTTCTTCATTTTTGCCCCAAAATAAGGGGATTTTCCACCTTTTTGACTCAAAATAAGTGCAATTTCTGCCTTTTCCCCAAAATAAACGAAATTTCTGCCTTTTTGCCCCAAAATAAGGGGAATTTCAGCCTTATTACCTCAAAATAAGGGGAATTTCTGCATTTTTGCCCCAAAATATGGGGAATTTCTGACTTTTTGCCCCAAAATAAAAAAAAATTTCTGCAATTTTGTACCAAAATAAAAAAAAATTTCTGCCTTCTTGCCCCCCCCAAAAAATTTCTGCCTTTTTTTTCTCAAATACCTGAAATTTCTGCAATTTTGCCCCAAAATAAGGGAAATTTCTGCAATTTTGCCCCAATGTAAAGGAAATTTCTGCAATTTTGCCCCAAAATAAGGGGAATTTCTGACTGTTTGCTCCCGAAAAAGGAGATTTTCTGTCTTTTTGCCCCAAAATAAGGAGAATTTCTGCCTTTCTGCCCGAAAATTAAGAGAATTTCTGCAATTTTGCTTCAAAATACAGGGAATTTCTGCCTTTTAGCCCCAAAATAAAGGGAATTTCTGCATTTTACCTCAAATTGAGAATAATTTCTGCCTTTTGCCTCAAAATAAGGGGAATTTTCTGCCTTTTTGTTTCAAAATAAGAAAAATTTCTTCAATTTTGTACCATAATAAAAGAAATTTCTGCTCTTTGCCCCAAAATAAAAGGAATTTCTGACTTTTTGACCTGAAATAAATGAAATTTCTGCAATTTTGCCCGAAAATAAGAGAAATTTGTGCCTCTTTGCCCCAAAATAAGAAGAAGTTTTGCCTTTTGCCCCAAAATATGGGGAATTTCAGCATTTTACCTCAAAATAAGAATTTCAGCCTTTTTGCCCCAAAATAAGGAAAATTTCTGCAATTTTGCCCCAAAATAAGGGGAATTTCTTCCTTTTTGCCCCAAAATAAAGGATATTTCAGCCTTTTTACCTGAAAATAAGTGAAATTTCTGCAATTTTGCCCCAAATAAGGGAAATTTCTGCAATTTTGCCTCAAAATAAGGTAAATTCCTGCAATTTTGCCCCAAAATAAGTGGAATTTCTGAGTTTTGTCCCAAAATAAGGAGAATTTCTGTCTTTTTGCCCCAACATATAGGGAATTTCTGCCTTTTTGCCCAACAATTAGGGAATTTCTTCATTTTTGCTTCAAAATAAGGGGAATTTCTGCCTTTTTGCCTCTAAAGAAGTGGAATTTCTGTATTTTCCTTCCAAAACAAAGGGAATTTCTGTGTTTTTTGCCCCAAAATAAGGAAAATTTCTGACTTATTACCCTGAAATAAGTGAAATGTTTGCAATTTTGCCCCAAAATAAGGGAAATTTCTGCCTTTTTCCCCCCAAATAAGGGGAATTTCAGCCTTTTTACCTCAAAATAAGGGGAATTTCTGCATTTTTGCCACAAAATATTAGGAATTTCTGCCTTTTTGCCCCAAAATAAGAAAAATTTCTGCCATTTTTACCTGAAATAAGTGAAATTTCTGCAATTGTGCCCCAAAATAAGTAAAATTTCTGCAATTTTGCCCCAAAATAAGGGAAATTTCTGGAATTTTGCCCCAAAATAAGTGGAATTTCTGAGTTTTGCCCCAAAATAAGGAGAATTTCTGTCTATTTGCCCCAACATATAGGGAATTTCTGCCTTTTTGTCCCACAATTAGGGGATTTTCTTCAATTCTGCTCCAAAATAGGGGGAATTTCTGCTTTTTTGCCCGAAAATAAGGGGAATGTATACCTTTGGCCACAAAAAAAGAGAAATTTCGTCATTTTTGCCCCAAAATAAGAGGAATTTCTGCCTTCTTCCCTCAAAATAAGTGAAATTTCTGCCTTTTTACCTAAAAATGAACGGAATTTCTTTCTTTTTGCCCCAAAATAAAAGGAATTTTTGAATTTTGCCCTGAAATAAGTGAAATTTCTGCAATTTTTCCCCAAAATAAGGGAAATTTCTGCCTTTTTGCCACAAAATGAAGGGAATTTCTGTATTTTTGCCCCAAAATAAGGGGAATTTCAGCATTTTAACTCATAATAAGGCAAATCTCTGCCTTTTTGCCCCAAAATATGGGGATTTTCTTCATTTTTGCCCCAAAATAAAGAAAATTTCTGCAATTTTGTACCAAAATAAAAGAAATTTCTGCCTTTTTGCCCCAAAATAAGAGAAATTTCTGCACTTTTTCCCTGAAATAAGTGAAATTTCTGCAATTTTGCCCCAAAATAAGGGAAATTTCTGCAATTTTGCCCAAAAATAAAGAAAATTTCTGCAATTTTGTACCAAAATAAAAGAAATTTCTGCCTTTTTGCCCCAAAATAAGAGAAATTTCTGCACTTTTGCCCCAAAATAATAGGAATTTCTGCCTTTTTGCCGAAAATAAGGGGAATTTCAGCATTTTACCTTCAAATAAGGGGAATTTCTGCCTTTTTGCCACAAAATAAGGGGAATTTCTGCCCTATTGCCCTTAAATAAGGAAAATTTCTGCTTTTCTGCCCCAATTAACGGGAATTTCTGCCTTTTTGCCACAAAGTAAAGGGAATTTCTGCCTTTTTGCCCCAAAATAACGGGAATTTCAGCCTTTTTACCTCAAAATAAGGGGAATTTCTGCCTTTTCCCCCAAAATATGGGTAATTTTTGCCTTTTTGTTCCAAAATAAGGAAAATTTCTACAATTTTGTATCAAAAGAAAAGAAATTTCTGTTTTTGCCCGAAAATAAAAGGAATTTCTGACTTTTTGCCCTGAAATAAATGAAATTCCTGCAATTATGCCCGAAAAAAAGGGAAATTTGTGCCTTTTTGCCCCCAAATGAGGGGAATTTCTGCCTTTTTGCCCCAAAATATGGGGAATTTCAGGATTTTACCTCAAAATAAGGGGAATTTCAGCCTTTTTGCACCAAAATATGAAGAATTTCTGCCTTTTTGCCACAAAATAAGAAAAATTTCTGCAAGTCTGTAACAATATAAAAGAAATTTCTAAAATTTTGCCCCAAAATAAAGGAAATTTCTGATTTTTGCCCCAAAATAAAAAGAATTTCTCTATTTTTGCCACAAAATAAAGGGAAATTCTGCCTTTTAGCCCCAAAATTAGGGGAGTTTCTGCAATTTTGCTCCAAAATACAAGAAATTTCTGCCTTTTTACCCGAAATTAAGTGGATTTTCTGCCTTTTTGCCCCCAAATAAGGGAAATTTCTGCAATTTTATCCCAAAATAAGGGAAATTTCTGCCTTTTTGCCCCAAAATAAGGGGAATTTCTGCCGTTTTGCCCTGAAATATGTGAAATTTCTGCAGTTTTACCCCAAAATAAGGTGAATTTCTGCATTTTTGCCCCAAAATAATGGGAATTTCTGCCTTTTTGCCCCAAAATAAGAAAAATTTTTGCTTTTTTTCTCTGAAATAAGTGAAATTTCTGCAATTTTGCCCTAAAATAAGGGAAATTTCTGCAATTTTTCCCCATAATAAGGGAAATTTCTGCAATTTTGCCCCAAAATAAGGGGAATTTCTGTTTTTGTCCCCAAATAAGGGAAATTTCTGCAATTTTGCCCTAAAATAAGGGGATTTTCTGCATTTTTTGCCAAAAATAAGGGGAATTTCTGACATTTTGCCGCAAAATAAGTGAAATTTCTGCAGTTTTACCCCAAAATAAGGAAAATTTCTGCCTTTTTGCCCAAAAATTAGGGGAATTTCTGCAATTTTGCTCCAAAATACAAAGAATTTCTGCCTTTTTGCCCGAAAATAAAGGGAATGTATACCTTTTTGCCATAAAAAAGCAAATTTCTTCATTTTTGCCCCAAAATAAGGGGATTTTCCACCTTTTTGACTCAAAATAAGTGCAATTTCTGCCTTTTCCCCAAAATAAACGAAATTTCTGCCTTTTTGCCCCAAAATAAGGGGAATTTCAGCCTTATTACCTCACAATAAGGGGAATTTCTGCCTTTTTGCTCCAAAATATGGGGAATTTCTGACTTTTTGCCCCAAAATAAGAAAAATTTCTGCAATTTTGTACCAAAATAAAAAAAAATTTCTGCCTTTTTGCCCCCCCAAAAAAATTTCTGCCTTTTTTTTCTCAAATACCTGAAATTTCTGCAATTTTGCCCCAAAATAAGGGAAAATTCTGCAATTTTGCCCCAATGTAAAGGAAATTTCTGCAATTTTGCCCCAAAATAAGGGGAATTTCTGACTGTTTGCTCCCGACAAAGGAGATTTTCTGTCTTTTTGCCCCAAAATAAGGAGAATTTCTGCCTTTTTGCCCGAAAATTAAGAGAATTTCTGCAATTTTGCTTCAAAATACAGGGAATTTCTGCCTTTTAGCCCCAAAATAAAGGGAATTTCCGCATTTTACCTCAAATTGAGAATAATTTCTGCCTTTTGCCTCAAAATAAGGGGAATTTTCTGCCTTTTTGTTTCAAAATAAGATAAATTTCTTCAATTTTGTACCATAATAAAAGAAATTTCTGCTCTTTGCCCCAAAATAAAAGGAATTTCTGACTTTTTGCCCTGAAATAAATGAAATTTCTGCAATTTTGCCCGAAAATAAGAGAAATTTGTGCCTCTTTGCCCCAAAATAAGAAGAAGTTTTGCCTTTTGCCCCAAAATATGGGGAATTTCAGCATTTTACCTCAAAATAAGAATTTCAGCCTTTTTGCCCCAAAATAAGGAAAATTTCTGCAATTTTGCCCCAAAATAAGGGGAATTTCTTCCTTTTTGCCCCAAAATAAAGGATATTTCAGCCTTTTTACCTGAAAATAAGTGAAATTTCTGCAATTTTGCCCCAAATAAGGAAAATTTCTGCAATTTTGCCTCAAAATAAGGTAAATTCCTGCAATTTTGCCCCAAAATAAGTGGAATTTCTGAGTTTTGTCCCAAAATAAGGAGAATTTCTGTCTTTTTGCCCCAACATATAGGGAATTTCTGCCTTTTTGCCCAACAATTAGGGGAATTTCTTCATTTTTGCTTCAAAATAAGGGGAATTTCTGCCTTTTTGCCTCTAAAGAAGTGGAATTTCTGTATTTTCCTTCCAAAACAAAGGGAATTTCTGTGATTTTTGCCCCAAAATAAGGAAAATTTCTGACTTAATACCCTGAAATAAGTGAAATGTTTGCAATTTTGCCCCAAAATAAGGGAAATTTCTGCCTTTTTGCCCCCAAATAAGGGGAATTTCAGCCTTTTTACCTCAAAATAAGGGGAATTTCTGCATTTTTGCCACAAAATATTAGGAATTTCTGCCTTTTTGCCCCAAAATAAGAAAAATTTCTGCCATTTTTACCTGAAATAAGTGAAATTTCTGCAATTGTGCCCCAAAATAAGTAAAATTTCTGCAATTTTGCCCCAAAATAAGGGAAATTTCTGGAATTTTGCCCCAAAATAAGTGGAATTTCTGAGTTTTGCCCCAAAATAAGGAGAATTTCTGTCTTTTTGCCCCGTCATATAGGGAATTTCTGCCTTTTTGCCCCACAATTAGGGGATTTTCTGCAATTGTGCTCCAAAAAACGGGATATTTCTGCTTTTTTGCCCGAAAATAAGGGGAATATATACCTTTTGCCACAAAAAAGGGAAATTTCTTCATTTTTGCCCCCAAAGAAGAGGAATTTCTGCCTTCTTACCTCAAAATAAGTGAAATTTCTGCCTTTTTACCCAAAAATAAACGGAATTTCTGACTTTTAGCCCCAAAATAAAAGGAATTTTTGAATTTTGCCCTGAAATAAGTGAAATTTCTGCAATTTTGCCCCAAAATAAGGGAAATTTCTGCAGTATTGGCCCCAAATAATGGGAATTTCAGCCTTTTTACCTCAAAATAAGGGGAATTTCTGCATTTTTGCCACAAAATATTAGGAATTTCTGCCTTTTTGCCCCAAAATAAGAAAAATTTCTGCCTTTTTTTTATCTGAAATAAGTGAAATTTCTGCAATTTTGCCCCAAAATAAGTAAAATTTCTGCAAATTTGCCCCAAAATAAGGGAAATTTCTGGAATTTTGCCCCAAAATAAGTGGAATTTCTGAGTTTTGCCCCCAAAGAAGGAGAATTTCTGTCTTTTTGCCCCAACATATAGGGAATTTCTGCCTTTTTGCCCCACAATTAGGGGATTTTCTTCAATTCTGCTCCAAAAAACGGGATATTTCTGCTTTTTTGCCCGAAAATAAGGAGAATATATACCTTTTGCCACAAAAAAAGAGAAATTTCTTCATTTTTGCACCAAAATAAGAAAAATTTCTGCCTTTTTACCTCACAATAAGTAAAATTTCTGCCTTTTTACCCAAAAATAAACAAAATTTCTGTCTTTTTGCCCAAAAATAAAAGGAATTTTTGAATTTTGCCCTGAAATAAGTGAAATTTCTGCAATTTTGCCCCAAAATAAGGGAAATTTCTGCCTTTTTGCCACAAAATAAAGGGAATTTCTGTATTTTTGCCCCAAAATAAGGGGAATTTCAGCATTTTACCTCATAATAAGGCAAATCTCTGCCTTTTTGCCCCAAAATATGAGGAATTTCTTCATTTTTGCCCCAAAATAAAAAAAATTTCTGCAATTTTGTACCAAAATAAAAGAAATTTCTGCCTTTTTGCCCCAAAATAAGAGAAATTTCTGCACTTTTTCCCTGAAATAAGTGAAATTTCTGCAATTTTGCCCCAAAATAAGGGAAATTTCTGCAATTTTGCCCCAAAATAAAGAAAATTTCTGCAATTTTGTACCAAAATAAAAGAAATTTCTGCCTTTTTGCCCCAAAATAAGAGAAATTTCTGCACTTTTTCCCTGAAATAAGTGAAATTTCTGCAATTTTGCCCCAAAATAAGAGAAATTTCTGCAATTTTGCCCCAAAATAAAGAAAATTTCTGCAATTTTACCCCAAAATAAGGGGAATTTCTGACTTTTTGCCCTGAAATAAGGAGAATTTCTGTCTTTTTGTTCCAAAATAATGTGAATTTCTGCATTTTCCTTCAAAATTAGGGAAATATGTGCAATTTTGCTTCAAAATACGGGGAAATCTGCCTTATTGCACAAAAATAAAGGGAATTTCTCCATTTTTGCACCAATATAAGGGGAATTTCTGAAATTTAGCTTTAAAATACAAGGAATTTCTGCGTTATTGTCCGAAATAAAGTGGAATCTCTGCCTTTTTGCCCTGTAATATTTGAAATTTCTGCAATTTTACCCCAAAATAAGGGGAATTTCTGTGTTTGGCCCCAAAATTAAGGGAATTTCTGCTTTTTGCCCCAAAATAAGGCAAATATCTGACTTTTTGCCCAGAAATAATTGAAATTTCTGCAATTTTGCCCCAAAATAATAGGAATTTCTGCCTTTTTGCCGAAAATAAGGGGAATTTCAGCATTTTACCTTCAAATAAGGGGAATTTCTGCCTTTTTGCCACAAAATAAGGGGAATTTCTGCCCTATTACCCTTAAATAAGGAAAATTTCTGCTTCTCTGCCCCTATTAACGGGAATTTCTGCCCTTTTGCCACAAAGTAAAGGGAATTTCTGCCTTTATGCCCCAAAATAATGGGAATTTCAGCCTTTTTACCTCAAAATAAAAGGAATTTCTGCCTTTTTCCCCAAAATATGGGTAATTTTTGCCTTTTTGTTCCAAAATAAGGAAAATTTCTACAATTTTGTATCAAAAGAAAAGAAATTTCTGTTTTTGCCCGAAAATAAAAGGAATTTCTGACTTTTTGCCCTGAAATAAATGAAATTCCTGCAATTATGCCCGAAAATAAGGGAAATTTGTGCCTTTTTGCCCCCAAATGAGGGGAATTTCTGCCTTTTTGCCACAAAATAAGAAAAATTTCTGCAAGTCTGTAACAATATAAAAGAAATTTCTAAAATTTTGCCCCAAAATAAAGGAAATTTCTGATTTTTGCCCCAAAATAAAAAGAATTTCTCTATTTTTGCCCCAAAATAAAGGGAAATTCTGCCTTTTAGCCCCATAATTAGGGGAGTTTCTGCAATTTTGCTCCAAAATACGAGAAATTTCTGCCTTTTTACCCGAAATTAAGTGGATTTTCTGCCTTTTTGCCTCCAAATAAGGGAAATTTCTGCAATTTTATCCCAAAATAAGGGAAATTTCTGCCTTTTTGCCCCAAAATAAGGGGAATTTCTGCCGTTTTGCCCTGAAATATGTGAAATTTCTGCAATTTTACCCCAAAATAAGGTGAATTTATGCCTTTTTGCCCCAAAATAATGGGAATTTCTGCCTTTTTGCCCCAAAATAAGAAAAATTTTTGCTTTTTTTCTCTGAAATAAGTGAAATTTCTGCAATTTTGCCCTAAAATAAGGGAAATTTCTGCAATTTTTCCCCATAATAAGGGAAATTTCTGCAATTTTGCCCCAAAATAAGGGGAATTTCTGTTTTTGTCCCCAAATAAGGGAAATTTCTGCAATTTTGCCCTAAAATAAGGGGATTTTCTGCATTTTTTGCCAAAAATAAGGGGAATTTCTGACATTTTGCCGCAAAATAAGTGAAATTTCTGCAGTTTTACCCCAAAATAAGGAAAATTTCTGCCTTTTTGCCCAAAAATTAGGGGAATTTCTGCAATTTTGCTCCAAAATACAAAGAATTTCTGCCTTTTTGCCCGAAAATAAAGGGAATGTATACCTTTTTGCCATAAAAAAGCAAATTTCTTCATTTTTGCCCCAAAATAAGGGGATTTTCCACCTTTTTGACTCAAAATAAGTGCAATTTCTGCCTTTTCCCCAAAATAAACGAAATTTCTGCCTTTTTGCCCCAAAATAAGGGGAATTTCAGCCTTATTACCTCAAAATAAGGGGAATTTCTGCATTTTTGCCCCAAAATATGGGGAATTTCTGACTTTTTGCCCCAAAATAAAAAAAAATTTCTGCAATTTTGTACCAAAATAAAAAAAAATTTCTGCCTTTTTGCCCCCCCCAAAAAATTTCTGCCTTTTTTTTCTCAAATACCTGAAATTTCTGCAATTTTGCCCCAAAATAAGGGAAATTTCTGCAATTTTGCCCCAATGTAAAGGAAATTTCTGCAATTTTGCCCCAAAATAAGGGGAATTTCTGACTGTTTGCTCCCGAAAAAGGAGATTTTCTGTCTTTTTGCCCCAAAATAAGGAGAATTTCTGCCTTTCTGCCCGAAAATTAAGAGAATTTCTGCAATTTTGCTTCAAAATACAGGGAATTTCTGCCTTTTAGCCCCAAAATAAAGGGAATTTCTGCATTTTACCTCAAATTGAGAATAATTTCTGCCTTTTGCCTCAAAATAAGGGGAATTTTCTGCCTTTTTGTTTCAAAATAAGATAAATTTCTTCAATTTTGTACCATAATAAAAGAAATTTCTGCTCTTTGCTCCAAAATAAAAGGAATTTCTGACTTTTTGACCTGAAATAAATGAAATTTCTGCAATTTTGCCCGAAAATAAGAGAAATTTGTGCCTCTTTGCCCCAAAATAAGAAGAAGTTTTGCCTTTTGCCCCAAAATATGGGGAATTTCAGAATTTTACCTCAAAATAAGAATTTCAGCCTTTTTGCCCCAAAATAAGGAAAATTTCTGCAATTTTGCCCCAAAATAAGGGGAATTTCTTCCTTTTTGCCCCAAAATAAAGGATATTTCAGCCTTTTTACCTGAAAATAAGTGAAATTTCTGCAATTTTGCCCCAAATAAGGGAAATTTCTGCAATTTTGCCTCAAAATAAGGTAAATTCCTGCAATTTTGCCCCAAAATAAGTGGAATTTCTGAGTTTTGTCCCAAAATAAGGAGAATTTCTGTCTTTTTGCCCCAACATATAGGGAATTTCTGCCTTTTTGCCCAACAATTAGGGGAATTTCTTCATTTTTGCTTCAAAATAAGGGGAATTTCTGCCTTTTTGCCTCTAAAGAAGTGGAATTTCTGTATTTTCCTTCCAAAACAAAGGGAATTTCTGTGTTTTTTGCCCCAAAAAAAGGAAAATTTCTGACTTATTACCCTGAAATAAGTGAAATGTTTGCAATTTTGCACCAAAATAAGGGAAATTTCTGCCTTTTTGCCCCCAAATAAGGGGAATTTCAGCCTTTTTACCTCAAAATAAGGGGAATTTCTGCATTTTTGCCACAAAATATTAGGAATTTCTGCCTTTTTGCCCCAAAATAAGAAAAATTTCTGCCATTTTTACCTGAAATAAGTGAAATTTCTGCAATTGTGCCCCAAAATAAGTAAAATTTCTGCAATTTTGCCCCAAAATAAGGGAAATTTCTGGAATTTTGCCCCAAAATAAGTGGAATTTCTGAGTTTTGCCCCAAAATAAGGAGAATTTCTGTCTTTTTGCCCCAACATATAGGGAATTTCTGCCTTTTTGCCCCACAATTAGGGGATTTTCTTCAATTCTGCTCCAAAATAGGGGGAATTTCTGCTTTTTTGCCCGAAAATAAGGGGAATGTATAACTTTTGCCACAAAAAAGAGAAATTTCTTCATTTTTGCCCCAAAATAAGAGGAATTTCTGCCTTCTTCCCTCAAAATAAGTGAAATTTCTGCCTTTTTACCTAAAAATGAATGGAATTTCTTTCTTTTTGCCCCAAAATAAAAGGAATTTTTGAATTTTGCCCTGAAATAAGTGAAATTTCTGCAATTTTAACCCAAAATAAGGGAAATTTCTGCCTTTTTGCCACAAAATGAAGGGAATTTCTGTATTTTTGCCCCCAAATAAGGGGAATTTCAGCATTTTAACTCATAATAAGGCAAATCTCTGCCTTTTTGCCCCAAAATATGGGGATTTTCTTCATTTTTGCCCCAAAATAAAGAAAATTTCTGCAATTTTGTACCAAAATAAAAGAAATTTCTGCCTTTTTGCCCCAAAATAAGAGAAATTTCTGCACTTTTTTCCTGAAATAAGTGAAATTTCTGCAATTTTGCCCCAAAATAAGGGAAATTTCTGCAATTTTGCCCCAAAATAAAGAAAATTTCTGCAATTTTGTACCAAAATAAAAGAAATTTCTGCCTTTTTGCCCCAAAATAAGAGAAATTTCTGCACTTTTGCCCCAAAATAATAGGAATTTCTGCCTTTTTGCCGAAAATAAGGGGAATTTCAGCATTTTACCTTCAAATAAGGGGAATTTCTGCCTTTTTGCCACAAAATAAGGGGAATTTCTGCCCTATTGCCCTTAAATAAGGAAAATTTCGCTTTTCTGCCCCAATTAACGGGAATTTCTGCCTTTTTGCCACAAAGTAAAGGGAATTTCTGCCTTTTTGCCCCAAAATAACAAGAATTTCAGCCTTTTTACCTCAAAATAAGGGGAATTTCTGCCTTTTCCCCCAAAATATGGGTAATTTTTGCCTTTTTGTTCCAAAATAAGGAAAATTTCTACAATTTTGTATGAAAATAAAAGAAATTTCTGTTTTTGCCCGAAAATAAAAGGAATTTCTGACTTTTTGCCCTGAAATAAATGAAATTCCTGCAATTATGCCCGAAAATAAGGGAAATTTGTGCCTTTTTGCCCCCAAATGAGGGGAATTTCTGCCTTTTTGCCCCAAAATATGGGGAATTTCAGGATTTTACCTCAAAATAAGGGGAATTTCAGCCTTTTTGCACCAAAATATGGGGAATTTCTGCATTTGCCACAAAATAAGAAAAATTTCTGCAAGTCTGTAACAATATAAAAGAAATTTCTAAAATTTTGCCCCAAAATAAAGGAAATTTCTGATTTTTGCCCCAAAATAAAAAGAATTTCTCTATTTTTGCCCCAAAATAAAGGGAAATTCTGCCTTTTAGCCCCAAAATTAGGGGAGTTTCTGCAATTTTGCTCCAAAATACGAGAAATTTCTGCCTTTTTCCCCGAAATTAAGTGGATTTTCTGCCTTTTTGCCTCCAAATAAGGGAAATTTCTGCAATTTTATCCCAAAATAAGGGAAATTTCTGCCTTTTTGCCCCAAAATAAGGGGAATTTCCTCCGTTTTGCCCTGAAATATGTGAAATTTCTGCAATTTTACCCCAAAATAAGGTGAATTTCTGCCTTTTTGCCACAAAATAATGGGAATTTCTGCCTTTTTGCCCCAAAATAAGAAAAATTTTTGCCCTTTTTCTCTGAAATAAGTGAAATTTCTGCAATTTTGCCCTTAAATAAGGGAAATTTCTGCAATTTTTCCCCATAATAAGGGAAATTTCTGCAATTTTGCCCCAAAATAAGGGGAATTTCTGTTTTTGTCCCCAAATAAGGGAAATTTCTGCAATTTTGCCCTAAAATAAGGGGATTTTCTGCATTTTTTGCCAAAAATAAGGGGAATTTCTGACATTTTGCCGCAAAATAAGTGAAATTTCTGCAGTTTTACCCCAAAATAAGGAAAATTTCTGCCTTTTTGCCCAAAAATTAGGGGAATTTCTGCAAGTTTGCTCCAAAATACAAAGAATTTCTGCCTTTTTGCCCGAAAATAAAGGGAATGCATACCTTTTTGCCATAAAAAAGCAAATTTCTTCATTTTTGCCCCAAAATAAGGGGATTTTCCACCTTTTTGACTCAAAATAAGTGCAATTTCTGCCTTTTCCCCAAAATAAACGAAATTTCTGCCGTTTTGCCCCAAAATAAGGGGAATTTCAGCCTTATTACCTCAAAATAAGGGGAATTTCTGCATTTTTGCCCCAAAATATGGGGAATTTCTGACTTTTTGCCCCAAAATAAGAAAAATTTCTGCAATTTTGTACCAAAATAAAAAAAATTTCTGCCTTTTTGCCCCCCCAAAAAAATTTCTGCCTTTTTTTTCTCAAATACCTGAAATTTCTGCAATTTTGCCCCAAAATAAGGGAAATTTCTGCAATTTTGCCCCAATGTAAAGGAAATTTCTGCAATTTTGCCCCAAAATAAGGGGAATTTCTGACTGTTTGCTCCCGAAAAAGGAGATTTTCTGTCTTTTTGCCCCATAATAAGGAGAATTTCTGCCTTTTTGCCCGAAAATTAAGAGAATTTCTGCAATTTTGCTTCAAAATACAGGGAATTTCTGCCTTTTAGCCCCAAAATAAAGGGAATTTCTGCATTTTACCTCAAATTGAGAATAATTTCTGCCTTTTGCCTCAAAATAAGGGGAATTTTCTGCCTTTTTGTTTCAAAATAAGATAAATTTCTTCAATTTTGTACCATAATAAAAGAAATTTCTGCTCTTTGCCCCAAAATAAAAGGAATTTCTGACTTTTTGCCCTGAAATAAATGAAATTTCTGCAATTTTGCCCGAAAATAAGGGAAATTTGTGCCTCTTTGCCCCAAAATAAGAAGTTTTGCCTTTTGCCCCAAAATATGGGGAATTTCAGCATTTTACCTCAAAATAAGAATTTCATCCTTTTTGCCCCAAAATAAGGAAAATTTCTGCAATTTTGCCCCAAAATAAGGGGAATTTCTTCCTTTTTGCCCCAAAATAAAGGATATTTCAGCCTTTTTACCTGAAAATAAGTGAAATTTCTGCAATTTTGCCCCAAATAAGGGAAATTTCTGCAATTTTGCCTCAAAATAAGGTAAATTCCTGCAATTTTGCCCCAAAATAAGTGGAATTTCTGAGTTTTGTCCCAAAATAAGGAGAATTTCTGTCTTTTTGCCCCAACATATAGGGAATTTCTGCCTTTTTGCCCAACAATTAGGGGAATTTCTTCATTTTTGCTTCAAAATAAGGGGAATTTCTGCCTTTTTGCCTCTAAAGAAGTGGAATTTCTGTATTTTCCTTCCAAAACAAAGGGAATTTCTGTGTTTTTTGCCCCAAAATAAGGAAAATTTCTGACTTATTACCCTGAAATAAGTTAAATATTTGCAATTTTGCCCCAAAATAAGGGAAATTTCTGCCTTTTTGCCCCAAAATAAGGGGAATTTCAGCCTTTTTACCTCAAAATAAGGGGAATTTCTGCATTTTTGCCACAAAATATTAGGAATTTCTGCCTTTTTGCCCCAAAATAAGAAAAATTTCTGCCATTTTTACCTGAAATAAGTGAAATTTCTGCAATTGTGCCCCAAAATAAGTAAAATTTCTGCAATTTTGCCCCAAAATAAAGGAAATTTCTGGAATTTTGCCCCAAAATAAGTGGAATTTCTGAGTTTTGCCCCAAAATAAGGAGAATTTCTGTCTTTTTGCCCCAACATATAGGGAATTTCTGCCTTTTTGCCCCACAATTAGGGGATTTTCTTCAATTCTGCTCCAAAATAGGGGGAATTTCTGCTTTTTTGCCCGAAAATAAGGGGAATGTATACCTTTGGCCACAAAAAAAGAGAAATTTCGTCATTTTTGCCCCAAAATAAGAGGAATTTCTGCCTTCTTCCCTCAAAATAAGTGAAATTTCTGCCTTTTTACCTAAAAATGAACGGAATTTCTTTCTTTTTGCCCCAAAATAAAAGGAATTTTTGAATTTTGCCCTGAAATAAGTGAAATTTCTGCAATTTTGCCCCAAAATAAGGGAAATTTCTGCCTTTTTGCCACAAAATGAAGGGAATTTCTGTATTTTTGCCCCAAAATAAGGGGAATTTCAGCATTTTACCTCATAATAAGGCAAATCTCTGCCTTTTTGCCCAAAAATATGGGGAATTTCTTCATTTTTGCTTCAAAATAAAGAAAATTTCTGCAATTTTGTACCAAAATTAAAGAAATTTCTGCCTTTTTGCCCCAAAATAAGAGAAATTTCTGCACTTTTTCCCTGAAATAAGTGAAATTTCTGCAATTTTGCCCCAAAATAAGGGAAATTTCTGCAATTTTGCCCCAAAATAAAGAAAATTTCTGCAATTTTGTACCAAAATAAAAGAAATTTCTGCCTTTTTGCCCCAAAATAAGAGAAATTTCTGCACTTTTTTTCTGAAATAAGTGAAATTTCTGCAATTTTGCCCCAAAATAAGAGAAATTTCTGCAATTTTGCCCCAAAATAAAGAAAATTTCTGCAATTTTACCCCAAAATAAGGGGAATTTCTGACTTTTTGCCCTGAAATAAGGAGAATTTCTGTCTTTTTGTTCCAAAATAATGTGAATTTCTGCATTTTCCTTCAAAATTAGGGAAATATGTGCAATTTTGCTTCAAAATACGGGGAAATCTGCCTTATTGCACAAAAATAAAGGGAATTTCTCCATTTTTGCACCAATATAAGGGGAATTTCTGAAATTTAGCTTTAAAATACGGGGAATTTCTGCGTTATTGTCCGAAATAAAGTGGAATTTCTGCCTTTTTGCCCTGAAATATTTGAAATTTCTGCAATTTTACCCCAAAATAAGGGGAATTTCTGTTTTTGGCCCCAAAATTAAGGGAATTTCTGCTTTTTGCCCCAAAATAAGGCAAATATCTGACTTTTTGCCCAGAAATAATTGAAATTTCTGCAATTTTGCCCCAAAATAATAGGATTTTCTGCCTTTTTGCCGAAAATAAGGGGAATTTCAGCATTTTACCTTCAAATAAGGGGAATTTCTGCCTTTTTGCCACAAAATAAGGGGAATTTCTGCCCTATTGCCCTTAAATAAGGAAAATTTCTGCTTTTCTGCCCCAATTAACGGGAATTTCTGCCTTTTTGCCACAAAGTAAAGGGAATTTCTGCCTTTTTGCCCCAAAATAACGGGAATTTCAGCCTTTTTACCTCAAAATAAGGGGAATTTCTGCCTTTTTCCCCAAAATATGGGTAATTTTTGCCTTTTTGTTCCAAAATAAGAGAAATTTCTGCAATTTTGCCCCAAAATAAAGAAAATTTCTGCAATTTTACCCCAAAATAAGGGGAATTTCTGACTTTTTGCCCTGAAATAAGGAGAATTTCTGTCTTTTTGTTCCAAAATAATGTGAATTTCTGCATTTTCCTTCAAAATTAGGGAAATATGTGCAATTTTGCTTCAAAATACGGGGAAATCTGCCTTATTGCACAAAAATAAAGGGAATTTCTCCATTTTTGCACCAATATAAGGGGAATTTCTGAAATTTAGCTTTAAAATACGGGGAATTTCTGCGTTATTGTCCGAAATAAAGTGGAATTTCTGCCTTTTTGCCCTGAAATATTTGAAATTTCTGCAATTTTACCCCAAAATAAGGGGAATTTCTGTTTTTGGCCCCAAAATTAAGGGAATTTCTGCTTTTTGCCCCAAAATAAGGCAAATATCTGACTTTTTGCCCAGAAATAATTGAAATTTCTGCAATTTTGCCCCAAAATAATAGGATTTTCTGCCTTTTTGCCGAAAATAAGGGGAATTTCAGCATTTTACCTTCAAATAAGGGGAATTTCTGCCTTTTTGCCACAAAATAAGGGGAATTTCTGCCCTATTGCCCTTAAATAAGGAAAATTTCTGCTTTTCTGCCCCAATTAACGGGAATTTCTGCCTTTTTGCCACAAAGTAAAGGGAATTTCTGCCTTTTTGCCCCAAAATAACGGGAATTTCAGCCTTTTTACCTCAAAATAAGGGGAATTTCTGCCTTTTTCCCCAAAATATGGGTAATTTTTGCCTTTTTGTTCCAAAATAAGGAAAATTTCTACAATTTTGTATAAAAATAAAGGAAATTTCTGTTTTTGCCCGAAAATAAAAGGAATTTCTGACTTTTTGCCCTGAAATAAATGAAATTCCTGCAATTATGCCCGAAAATAAGGGAAATTTGTGCCTTTTTGCCCCCAAATGAGGGGAATTTCTGCCTTTTTGCCCCAAAATATGGGGAATTTCAGGATTTTACCTCAAAATAAGGGGAATTTCAGCCTTTTTGCACCAAAATATAGGGAATTTCTGCCTTTTTGCCACAAAATAAGAAAAATTTCTGCAAGTCTGTAACAATATAAATAAAATTTCTAAAATTTTGCCCCAAAATAAAGGAAATTTCTGATTTTTGCCCCAAAATAAAAAGAATTTCTCTATTTTTGCCCCAAAATAAAGGGAATTTCTGCCTTTTTGCCCCAAAATTAGGGGAGTTTCTGCAATTTTGCTCCAAAATACGAGAAATTTCTGCCTTTTTACCCGAAATTAAGTGGATTTTCTGCCTTTTTGCCCCCAAATAAGAAAAAATTTCTGCAATTTTATTCCAAAATAAGGGAAATTTCTGCCTTTTTGCCCCAAAATAAGAAGAATTTCTGCCGTTTTGCTCCGAAATATGTGAAATTTCTGCAATTTT
This sequence comes from Micromys minutus, assembly GCF_963924665.1. NCBI lineage: Eukaryota > Metazoa > Chordata > Mammalia > Rodentia > Muridae > Micromys > Micromys minutus. Next base: position 685,249 of record NW_027667455.1, read on the forward strand.
ACCCCAAAATAAGGTGAATTTCTGCCTTTTTGCCCCAAAATAATGGGAATTTCTGCCTTTTTGCCCCAAAATAAGAAAAATTTTTGCTTTTTTTTCTCTGAAATAAGTGAAATTTCTGCAATTTTGCCCTAAAATAAAGGAAATTTCTGCAATTTTTTCCCATAATAAGGGAAATTTCTGCAATTTTGCCCCAAAATAAGGGGAATTTCTGTTTTTGCCCCCAAATAAGGGAAATTTCTGCAATTTTGCCCTAAAATAAGGGGATTTTCTGAATTTTTTGCCAAAAATAGAAGGAATTTCTGACATTTTGCCGCAAAATAAGTGAAATTTCTGCAGTTTTACCCCAAAATAAGGAAAATTTCTGCCTTTTTGCGCAAAAATTAGAGAATTTCTGCAATTTTGCTCCAAAATACAAAGAATTTCTGCCTTTTTGCCCGAAAATAAAGGGAATGTATACCTTTTTGCCATAAAAAAGCAAATTTCTTCATTTTTGCCCCAAAATAAGGGGAATTTCCACCTTTTTGACTCAAAATAAGTGCAATTTCTGCCTTTTCCCCAAAATAAACGAAATTTCTGATTTTTGCCCCAAAATAAGGGGAATTTCAGCCTTATTACCTCAAAATAAGGGGAATTTCTGCCTTTTTGCCCCAAAATATGGGGAATTTCTGACTTTTTGCCACAAAATAAGAAAAATTTCTGCAATTTTGTAACAAAATAAAAAAAATTTCTGCCTTATTGCCCCCCCCAAAAAATATTTCTGCCTTTTTTCCCTGAAATACGTGAAATTTCTGCAATTTTGCCACAAAATAAGGGAAATTTCTGCAATTTTGCCCCAATGTAAAGGAAATTTCTGCAATTTTGCCCCAAAATAAGGGGAATTTCTGACTGTTTGCTCCCGAAAAAGGAGATTTTCTGTCTTTTTGCCCCAAAATAAGGAGAATTTCTGCCTTTTTGCCCGAAAATTATGAGTATTTCTGCAATTTTGCTTCAAAATACAGGGAATTTCTGTCTTTTAGCCCCGAAATAAAGGGAATTTCTGCATTTTACCTCAAATTGAGAATAATTTCTGACTTTTGCCTCAAAATAAGGGGAATTTTCTGCCTTTTTGTTTCAAAATAAGAAAAATTTCTTCAATTTTGTACCATAATAAAAGAAATTTCTGCTCTTTGCCCCAAAATAAAAAGAATTTCTCTATTTTTGCCCCAAAATAAAGGGAAATTCTGCCTTTTAGCCCCAAAATTAGGGGAGTTTCTGCAATTTTGCTCCAAAATACGAGAAATTTCTGCCTTTTTCCCCGAAATTAAGTGGATTTTCTGCCTTTTTGCCTCCAAATAAGGGAAATTTCTGCAATTTTATCCCAAAATAAGGGAAATTTCTGCCTTTTTGCCCCAAAATAAGGGGAATTTCCTCCGTTTTGCCCTGAAATATGTGAAATTTCTGCAATTTTACCCCAAAATAAGGTGAATTTCTGCCTTTTTGCCACAAAATAATGGGAATTTCTGCCTTTTTGCCCCAAAATAAGAAAAATTTTTGCCCTTTTTCTCTGAAATAAGTGAAATTTCTGCAATTTTGCCCTTAAATAAGGGAAATTTCTGCAATTTTTCCCCATAATAAGGGAAATTTCTGCAATTTTGCCCCAAAATAAGGGGAATTTCTGTTTTTGTCCCCAAATAAGGGAAATTTCTGCAATTTTGCCCTAAAATAAGGGGATTTTCTGCATTTTTTGCCAAAAATAAGGGGAATTTCTGACATTTTGCCGCAAAATAAGTGAAATTTCTGCAGTTTTACCCCAAAATAAGGAAAATTTCTGCCTTTTTGCCCAAAAATTAGGGGAATTTCTGCAAGTTTGCTCCAAAATACAAAGAATTTCTGCCTTTTTGCCCGAAAATAAAGGGAATGCATACCTTTTTGCCATAAAAAAGCAAATTTCTTCATTTTTGCCCCAAAATAAGGGGATTTTCCACCTTTTTGACTCAAAATAAGTGCAATTTCTGCCTTTTCCCCAAAATAAACGAAATTTCTGCCGTTTTGCCCCAAAATAAGGGGAATTTCAGCCTTATTACCTCAAAATAAGGGGAATTTCTGCATTTTTGCCCCAAAATATGGGGAATTTCTGACTTTTTGCCCCAAAATAAGAAAAATTTCTGCAATTTTGTACCAAAATAAAAAAAATTTCTGCCTTTTTGCCCCCCCAAAAAAATTTCTGCCTTTTTTTTCTCAAATACCTGAAATTTCTGCAATTTTGCCCCAAAATAAGGGAAATTTCTGCAATTTTGCCCCAATGTAAAGGAAATTTCTGCAATTTTGCCCCAAAATAAGGGGAATTTCTGACTGTTTGCTCCCGAAAAAGGAGATTTTCTGTCTTTTTGCCCCATAATAAGGAGAATTTCTGCCTTTTTGCCCGAAAATTAAGAGAATTTCTGCAATTTTGCTTCAAAATACAGGGAATTTCTGCCTTTTAGCCCCAAAATAAAGGGAATTTCTGCATTTTACCTCAAATTGAGAATAATTTCTGCCTTTTGCCCCAAAATAAGGGGAATTTTCTGCCTTTTTGTTTCAAAATAAGATAAATTTCTTCAATTTTGTACCATAATAAAAGAAATTTCTGCTCTTTGCCCCAAAATAAAAGGAATTTCTGACTTTTTGCCCTGAAATAAATGAAATTTCTGCAATTTTGCCCGAAAATAAGGGAAATTTGTGCCTCTTTGCCCCAAAATAAGAAGAAGTTTTGCCTTTTGCCCCAAAATATGGGGAATTTCAGCATTTTACCTCAAAATAAGAATTTCATCCTTTTTGCCCCAAAATAAGGAAAATTTCTGCAATTTTGCCCCAAAATAAGGGGAATTTCTTCCTTTTTGCCCCAAAATAAAGGATATTTCAGCCTTTTTACCTGAAAATAAGTGAAATTTCTGCAATTTTGCCCCAAATAAGGGAAATTTCTGCAATTTTGCCTCAAAATAAGGTAAATTCCTGCAATTTTGCCCCAAAATAAGTGGAATTTCTGAGTTTTGTCCCAAAATAAGGAGAATTTCTGTCTTTTTGCCCCAACATATAGGGAATTTCTGCCTTTTTGCCCAACAATTAGGGGAATTTCTTCATTTTTGCTTCAAAATAAGGGGAATTTCTGCCTTTTTGCCTCTAAAGAAGTGGAATTTCTGTATTTTCCTTCCAAAACAAAGGGAATTTCTGTGTTTTTTGCCCCAAAATAAGGAAAATTTCTGACTTATTACCCTGAAATAAGTTAAATATTTGCAATTTTGCCCCAAAATAAGGGAAATTTCTGCCTTTTTGCCCCAAAATAAGGGGAATTTCAGCCTTTTTACCTCAAAATAAGGGGAATTTCTGCATTTTTGCCACAAAATATTAGGAATTTCTGCCTTTTTGCCCCAAAATAAGAAAAATTTCTGCCATTTTTACCTGAAATAAGTGAAATTTCTGCAATTGTGCCCCAAAATAAGTAAAATTTCTGCAATTTTGCCCCAAAATAAAGGAAATTTCTGGAATTTTGCCCCAAAATAAGTGGAATTTCTGAGTTTTGCCCCAAAATAAGGAGAATTTCTGTCTTTTTGCCCCAACATATAGGGAATTTCTGCCTTTTTGCCCCACAATTAGGGGATTTTCTTCAATTCTGCTCCAAAATAGGGGGAATTTCTGCTTTTTTGCCCGAAAATAAGGGGAATGTATACCTTTTGCCACAAAAAAGAGAAATTTCGTCATTTTTGCCCCAAAATAAGAGGAATTTCTGCCTTCTTCCCTCAAAATAAGTGAAATTTCTGCCTTTTTACCTAAAAATGAACGGAATTTCTTTCTTTTTGCCCCAAAATAAAAGGAATTTTTGAATTTTGCCCTGAAATAAGTGAAATTTCTGCAATTTTGCCCCAAAATAAGGGAAATTTCTGCCTTTTTGCCACAAAATGAAGGGAATTTCTGTATTTTTGCCCCAAAATAAGGGGAATTTCAGCATTTTACCTCATAATAAGGCAAATCTCTGCCTTTTTGCCCCAAAATATGGGGAATTTCTTCATTTTTGCTTCAAAATAAAGAAAATTTCTGCAATTTTGTACCAAAATTAAAGAAATTTCTGCCTTTTTGCCCCAAAATAAGAGAAATTTCTGCACTTTTTCCCTGAAATAAGTGAAATTTCTGCAATTTTGCCCCAAAATAAGGGAAATTTCTGCAATTTTGCCCCAAAATAAAGAAAATTTCTGCAATTTTGTACCAAAATAAAAGAAATTTCTGCCTTTTTGCCCCAAAATAAGAGAAATTTCTGCACTTTTTTTCTGAAATAAGTGAAATTTCTGCAATTTTGCCCCAAAATAAGAGAAATTTCTGCAATTTTGCCCCAAAATAAAGAAAATTTCTGCAATTTTACCCCAAAATAAGGGGAATTTCTGACTTTTTGCCCTGAAATAAGGAGAATTTCTGTCTTTTTGTTCCAAAATAATGTGAATTTCTGCATTTTCCTTCAAAATTAGGGAAATATGTGCAATTTTGCTTCAAAATACGGGGAAATCTGCCTTATTGCACAAAAATAAAGGGAATTTCTCCATTTTTGCACCAATATAAGGGGAATTTCTGAAATTTAGCTTTAAAATACGGGGAATTTCTGCGTTATTGTCCGAAATAAAGTGGAATTTCTGCCTTTTTGCCCTGAAATATTTGAAATTTCTGCAATTTTACCCCAAAATAAGGGGAATTTCTGTTTTTGGCCCCAAAATTAAGGGAATTTCTGCTTTTTGCCCCAAAATAAGGCAAATATCTGACTTTTTGCCCAGAAATAATTGAAATTTCTGCAATTTTGCCCCAAAATAATAGGATTTTCTGCCTTTTTGCCGAAAATAAGGGGAATTTCAGCATTTTACCTTCAAATAAGGGGAATTTCTGCCTTTTTGCCACAAAATAAGGGGAATTTCTGCCCTATTGCCCTTAAATAAGGAAAATTTCTGCTTTTCTGCCCCAATTAACGGGAATTTCTGCCTTTTTGCCACAAAGTAAAGGGAATTTCTGCCTTTTTGCCCCAAAATAACGGGAATTTCAGCCTTTTTACCTCAAAATAAGGGGAATTTCTGCCTTTTTCCCCAAAATATGGGTAATTTTTGCCTTTTTGTTCCAAAATAAGGAAAATTTCTACAATTTTGTATAAAAATAAAGGAAATTTCTGTTTTTGCCCGAAAATAAAAGGAATTTCTGACTTTTTGCCCTGAAATAAATGAAATTCCTGCAATTATGCCCGAAAATAAGGGAAATTTGTGCCTTTTTGCCCCCAAATGAGGGGAATTTCTGCCTTTTTGCCCCAAAATATGGGGAATTTCAGGATTTTACCTCAAAATAAGGGGAATTTCAGCCTTTTTGCACCAAAATATAGGGAATTTCTGCCTTTTTGCCACAAAATAAGAAAAATTTCTGCAAGTCTGTAACAATATAAATAAAATTTCTAAAATTTTGCCCCAAAATAAAGGAAATTTCTGATTTTTGCCCCAAAATAAAAAGAATTTCTCTATTTTTGCCCCAAAATAAAGGGAATTTCTGCCTTTTTGCCCCAAAATTAGGGGAGTTTCTGCAATTTTGCTCCAAAATACGAGAAATTTCTGCCTTTTTACCCGAAATTAAGTGGATTTTCTGCCTTTTTGCCCCCAAATAAGAAAAAATTTCTGCAATTTTATTCCAAAATAAGGGAAATTTCTGCCTTTTTGCCCCAAAATAAGAAGAATTTCTGCCGTTTTGCTCCGAAATATGTGAAATTTCTGCAATTTTACCCCAAAATAAGGTGAATTTCTGCCTTTTTGCCCCAAAATAATGGGAATTTCTGCCTTTTTGCCCCAAAATAAGAAAAATTTTTGCTTTTTTTTCTCTGAAATAAGTGAAATTTCTGCAATTTTGCCCTAAAATAAAGGAAATTTCTGCAATTTTTTCCCATAATAAGGGAAATTTCTGCAATTTTGCCCCAAAATAAGGGGAATTTCTGTTTTTGCCCCCAAATAAGGGAAATTTCTGCAATTTTGCCCTAAAATAAGGGGATTTTCTGAATTTTTTGCCAAAAATAGAAGGAATTTCTGACATTTTGCCGCAAAATAAGTGAAATTTCTGCAGTTTTACCCCAAAATAAGGAAAATTTCTGCCTTTTTGCGCAAAAATTAGGGGAATTTCTGCAATTTTGCTCCAAAATACAAAGAATTTCTGCCTTTTTGCCCGAAAATAAAGGGAATGTATACCTTTTTGCCATAAAAAAGCAAATTTCTTCATTTTTGCCCCAAAATAAGGGGAATTTCCACCTTTTTGACTCAAAATAAGTGCAATTTCTGCCTTTTCCCCAAAATAAACGAAATTTCTGATTTTTGCCCCAAAATAAGGGGAATTTCAGCCTTATTACCTCAAAATAAGGGGAATTTCTGCCTTTTTGCCCCAAAATATGGGGAATTTCTGACTTTTTGCCACAAAATAAGAAAAATTTCTGCAATTTTGTACCAAAATAAAAAAAATTTCTGCCTTTTTGCCCCCCCCAAAAAATATTTCTGCCTTTTTTCCCTGAAATACGTGAAATTTCTGCAATTTTGCCACAAAATAAGGGAAATTTCTGCAATTTTGCCCCAATGTAAAGGAAATTTCTGCAATTTTGCCCCAAAATAAGGGGAATTTCTGACTGTTTGCTCCCGAAAAAGGAGATTTTCTGTCTTTTTGCCCCAAAATAAGGAGAATTTCTGCCTTTTTGCCCGAAAATTATGAGTATTTCTGCAATTTTGCTTCAAAATACAGGGAATTTCTGTCTTTTAGCCCCGAAATAAAGGGAATTTCTGCATTTTACCTCAAATTGAGAATAATTTCTGACTTTTGCCTCAAAATAAGGGGAATTTTCTGCCTTTTTGTTTCAAAATAAGAAAAATTTCTTCAATTTTGTACCATAATAAAAGAAATTTCTGCTCTTTGCCCCAAAATAAAAAAAATTTCTGACTTTTTGCCCTGAAATAAATGAAATTTCTGCAATTTTGCCCGAAAATAAGGGAAATTTGTGCCTCTTTGCCCCAAAATAAGAAGAAGTTTTGCCTTTTGCCCCAAAATATGGGGAATTTCAGCATTTTACCTCAAAATAAGAATTTCAGCCCTTTTGCCCCAAAATAAGGAAAATTTCTGCAATTTTGCCCAAAAATAAGGGGAATTTCTTCTTTTTTGCCCCAAAATAAAGGATATTTCAGCCTTTTTACCTGAAAATAAGTGAAATTTCTGCAATTTTGCCCCAAATAAGGTAAATTCCTGCAATTTTGCCCCAAAATAAGTGGAATTTCTGAGTTTTGTCCCAAAATAAGGAGAATTTCTGTCTTTTTGCCCCAACATATAGGGAATTTCTGCCTTTTTGCCCAACAATTAGGGGAATTTCTTCATTTTTGCTTCAAAATAAGGGGAATTTCTGCCTTTTTGTCTCTAAAGAAGTGGAATTTCTGTATTTTCCTTCCAAAACAAAGGAAATTTCTGTCTTTTTTGCCCCAAAATAAGGAAAATTTCTGACTTATTACCCTGAAATAAGTGAAATGTTTGCAATTTTGCCCCAAAATAAGGGAAATTTCTGCCTTTTTGCCCCCAAATAAGGGGAATTTCAGCCTTTTTACCTCAAAATAAGGGGAATTTCTGCATTTTTGCCACAAAATATTAGTAATTTCTGCCTTTTTGCCCCAAAATAAGAAAAATTTCTGCCATTTTTACCTGAAATAAGTAAAATTTCTGCAATTTTGCCCCAAAATAAGTAAAATTTCTGCAATTTTGCCCGAAAATAAGGGAAATTTCTGGAATTTTGCCCCAAAATAAGTGGAATTTCTGAGTTTTGCCCCAAAATAAGGAGAATTTCTGTCTTTTTGCCCCACAATTAGGGGATTTTCTTCAATTCTGCTCCAAAATACGGGGAATTTCTGCTTTTTTTGCCCGAAAATAAGGGGAATGTATACCTTTTGCCACAAAAAAGAGAAATTTCTTCATTTTTGCCCCAAAATAAGAGGAATTTCTGCCTTCTTACCACAAAATAAGTGAAATTTCTGTCTTTTTACCTAAAAATGAACGGAATTTCTGTCTTTTTGCCCCAAAATAAAAGAAATTTTTGAATTTTGCCCTGAAATGAGTGAAATTTCTGCAATTTTGCCCCAAAATAAGGGAAATTTCTGCCTTTTTGCCACAAAATAAAGGGAATTTCTGTATTTTTGCCCCAAAATAAGGGGAATTTCAGCATTTTACCTCATAATAAGGCAAATCTCTGCCTTTTTGCCCCAAAATATGGGGAATTTCTTCATTTTTGCCCCAAAATAAAGAAAATTTCTGCAATTTTGTACCAAAATAAAAGAAATTTCTGCCTTTTTGCCCCAAAATAAGAGAAATTTCTGCACTTTTTCCCTGAAATAAGTGAAATTTCTGCAATTTTGCCCCAAAATAAGAGAAATTTCTGCAATTTTGCCCCAAAATAAGTAAAATTTCTGCAATTTTGCCCGAAAATAAGGGAAATTTCTGGAATTTTGCCCCAAAATAAGTGGAATTTCTGAGTTTTGCCCCAAAATAAGGAGAATTTCTGTCTTTTTGCCCCACAATTAGGGGATTTTCTTCAATTCTGCTCCAAAATACGGGGAATTTCTGCTTTTTTTGCCCGAAAATAAGGGGAATGTATACCTTTTGCCACAAAAAAGAGAAATTTCTTCATTTTTGCCCCAAAATAAGAGGAATTTCTGCCTTCTTACCACAAAATAAGTGAAATTTCTGTCTTTTTACCTAAAAATGAACGGAATTTCTGTCTTTTTGCCCCAAAATAAAAGAAATTTTTGAATTTTGCCCTGAAATGAGTGAAATTTCTGCAATTTTGCCCCAAAATAAGGGAAATTTCTGCCTTTTTGCCACAAAATAAAGTGAATTTCTGTATTTTTGCCCCAAAATAACGGGAATTTCAGCATTTTACCTCATAATAAGGCAAATCTCTGCCTTTTTGCCCCAAAATATGGGGAATTTCTTCATTTTTGCCCCAAAATAAAGAAAATTTCTGCAATTTTGTACCAAAATAAAAGAAATTTCTGCCTTTTTGCCCCAAAATAAGAGAAATTTCTGCACTTTTTCCCTGAAATAAGTGAAATTTCTGCAATTTTGCCCCAAAATAAGAGAAATTTCTGCAATTTTGCCCCAAAATAAAGAAAATTTCTGCAATTTTGTACCAAAATAAAAGAAATTTCTGCCTTTTTGCCCCAAAATAAGAGAAATTTCTGCACTTTTTCCCTGAAATAAGTGAAATTTCTGCAATTTTGCCCCAAAATAAGAGAAATTTCTGCAATTTTGTCCCAAAATAAAGAAAATTTCTGCAATTTTACCCCAAAAGAAGGGGAATTTCTGACTTTTTGCCCTGAAATAAGGAGAATTTCTGTCTTTTTGTTCCAAAATAATGTGAATTTCTGCATTTTCCTTCAAAATTAGGGAAATATGTGCAATTTTGCTTCAAAATACGGGGAAATCTGCCTTATTGCACAAAAATAAAGGGAATTTCTCCATTTTTGCACCAATATAAGGGGAATTTCTGAAATTTAGCTTTAAAATACGGGGAATTTCTGCGTTATTGTCCGAAATAAAGTGGAATTTCTGCCTTTTTGCCCTGAAATATTTGAAATTTCTGCAATTTTACCCCAAAATAAGGGGAATTTCTGTTTTTGGCCCCAAAATTAAGGGAATTTCTGCTTTTTGCCCCAAAATAAGGCAAATATCTGACTTTTTGCCCAGAAATAATTGAAATTTCTGCAATTTTGCCCCAAAATAATAGGAATTTCTGCCTTTTTGCCGAATATAAGGGGAATTTCAGCATTTTACCTTCAAATAAGGGGAATTTCTGCCTTTTTGCCACAAAATAATGGGAATTTCTGCCCTATTGCCCTTAAATAAGGAAAATTTCTGCTTTTCTGCCCCAATTAACGGGAATTTCTGCCTTTTTGCCACAAAGTAAAGGAAATTTCTGCCTTTTTGCCCCAAAATAACGGGAATTTCAGCCTTTTCACCTCAAAATAAGGGGAATTTCTGCCTTTTTCCCCAAAATATGGGTAATTTTTGCCATTTTGTTCCAAAATAAGGAAAATTTCTACAATTTTGTATCAAAATAAAAGAAATTTCTGTTTTTGCCCGAAAATAAAAGGAATTTCTGACTTTTTGCCCTGAAATAAATGAAATTCCTGCAATTATGCCCGAAAATAAGGGAAATTTGTGCCTTTTTGCCCCCAAATGAGGGGAATTTCTGCCTTTTTGCCCCAAAATATGGGGAATTTCAGGATTTTACCTCAAAATAAGGGGAATTTCAGCCTTTTTGCACCAAAATATGGGGAATTTCTGCCTTTTTGCCACAAAATAAGATAAATTTCTGCAAGTCTGTAACAATATAAAAGAAATTTCTAAAATTTTGCCCCAAAATAAAGGAAATTTCTGATTTTTGCCCCAAAATAAAAAGAATTTCTCTATTTTTGCCCCAAAATAAAGGGAAATTCTGCCTTTTTGCCCCAAAATTAGGGAGTTTCTGCAATTTTGCTCCAAAATACGAGAAATTTCTGCCTTTTTACCCGAAATTAAGTGGATTTTCTGCCTTTTTGCCCCCCAAAAAGGGAAATTTCTGCAATTTTATCCCAAAATAAGGGAAATTTCTGCCTTTTTGCCCCAAAATAAGGGGAATTTCTGCCGTTTTGCCCTGAAATATGTGAAATTTCTGCAATTTTACCCCAAAATAAGGTGAATTTCTGCCTTTTTGCCCCAAAATAATGGGAATTTCTGCCTTTTTGCCCCAAAATTAGAAAAATTTTTGTTTTTTTCTCTGAAATAAGTGAAATTTCTGCAATTTTGCCCTAAAATAAGGGAAATTTCTGCAATTTTTCCCCATAATAAGGGAAATTTCTGCAATTTTGCTCCAAAATAAGGGGAATTTCTGTTTTTGCCCCCAAATAAGGGAAATTTCTGCAATTTTGCCCTAAAATAAGGGGATTTTCTGCATTTTTTGCCAAAAATAAGGGGAATTTCTGACATTTTGCCGCAAAATAAGTGAAATTTCTGCAGTTTTACCCCAAAATAAGGAAAATTTCTGCCTTTTTGCCCAAAAATTAGGGGAATTTCTGCAATTTTGCTCCAAAATACAAAGAATTTCTGCCTTTTTGCCCGAAAATAAAGGGAATGTATACCTTTTTGCCATAAAAAAGCAAATTACTTCATTTTTGCTACAAAATAAGGGGATTTTCCACCTTTTTGACTCAAAATAAGTGCAATTTCTGCCTTTTCCCAAAATAAACGAAATTTTTGTATTTTTGCCCCAAAATAAGGGGAATTTCATCCTTATTACCTCAAAATAAAGGGAATTTGTGCCTTTTTGCCCCAAAATATGGGGAATTTCTGCCTTTTTGCCCCAAAATAATGGGAATTTCTGCCTTTTTGCCCCAAAATAAGAAAAATTTTTGCTTTTTTTCTCTGAAATAAGTGAAATTTCTGCAATTTTTTTCCAAAATAAGGGAAATTTCTGCAATTTTTCCCCATAATAAGGGAAATTTCTGCAATTTTGCCCCAAAATAAGGGGAATTTCTGTTTTTGCCACCAAATAAGGGAAATTTCTGCAATTTTGCCCTAAAATAAGGGGATTTTCTGCATTTTTTGCCAAAAATAAGGGGAATTTCTGACATTTTGCCGCCAAATAAGTGAAATTTCTGCAGTTTTACCCCAAAATAAGGAAAATTTCTGCCTTTTTGCCCATAAATTAGGGAAATTTCTGCAATTTTGTTCCAAAATACAAAGAATTTCTGCCTTTTTGCCCGAAAATAAAGGGAATGTATACCTTTTTGCCATAAAAAAGCAAATTTCTTCATTTTTGCCCCAAAATAAGGGGAATTTCCACCTTTTTGACTCAAAATAAGTGCAATTTCTGCCTTTTCCCCAAAATAAACGAAATTTCTGATTTTTGCCCCAAAATAAGGGGAATTTCAGCCTTATTACCTCAAAATAAGGGGAATTTCTGCCTTTTTGCCCCAAAATATGGGGAATTTCTGACTTTTTGCCACAAAATAAGAAAAATTTCTGCAATTTTGTACCAAAATAAAAAAAATTTCTGCCTTTTTGCCCCCCCCAAAAAATATTTCTGCCTTTTTTCCCTAAAATACGTGAAATTTCTGCAATTTTGCCACAAAATAAGGGAAATTTCTGCAATTTTGCCCCAATGTAAAGGAAATTTCTGCAATTTTGCCCCAAAATAAGGGGAATTTCTGACTGTTTGCTCCCGAAAAAGGAGATTTTCTGTCTTTTTGCCCCAAAATAAGGAGAATTTCTGCCTTTTTGCCCGAAAATTATGAGTATTTCTGCAATTTTGCTTCAAAATACAGGGAATTTCTGTCTTTTAGCCCCGAAATAAAGGGAATTTCTGCATTTTACCTCAAATTGAGAATAATTTCTGACTTTTGCCTCAAAATAAGGGGAATTTTCTGCCTTTTTGTTTCAAAATAAGAAAAATTTCTTCAATTTTGTACCATAATAAAAGAAATTTCTGCTCTTTGCCCCAAAATAAAAAAAATTTCTGACTTTTTGCCCTGAAATAAATGAAATTTCTGCAATTTTGCCCGAAAATAAGGGAAATTTGTGCCTCTTTGCCCCAAAATAAGAAGAAGTTTTGCCTTTTGCCCCAAAATATGGGGAATTTCAGCATTTTACCTCAAAATAAGAATTTCAGCACTTTTGCCCCAAAATAAGGAAAATTTCTGCAATTTTGCCCCAAAATAAGGGGAATTTCTTCTTTTTTGCCCCAAAATAAAGGATATTTCAGCCTTTTTACCTGAAAATAAGTGAAATTTCTGCAATTTTGCCCCAAATAAGGTAAATTCCTGCAATTTTGCCCCAAAATAAGTGGAATTTCTGAGTTTTGTCCCAAAATAAGGAGAATTTCTGTCTTTTTGCCCCAACATATAGGGAATTTCTGCCTTTTTGCCCAACAATTAGGGGAATTTCTTCATTTTTGCTTCAAAATAAGGGGAATTTCTGCCTTTTTGTCTCTAAAGAAGTGGAATTTCTGTATTTTCCTTCCAAAACAAAGGAAATTTCTGTCTTTTTTGCCCCAAAATAAGGAAAATTTCTGACTTATTACCCTGAAATAAGTGAAATGTTTGCAATTTTGCCCCAAAATAAGGGAAATTTCTGCCTTTTTGCCCCCAAATAAGGGGAATTTCAGCCTTTTTATCTCAAAATAAAAGGAATTTCTGCATTTTTGCCACAAAATATTAGGAATTTCTGCATTTTTGCCCCAAAATAAGAAAAATTTCTGCCATTTTTACCTGAAATAAGTAAAATTTCTGCAATTTTGCCCCAAAATAAGTAAAATTTCTGCAATTTTGCCCGAAAATAAGAAAAATTTCTGGAATTTTGCCCCAAAATAAGTGGAATTTCTGAGTTTTGCCCCAAAATAAGGAGAATTTCTGTCTTTTTGCCCCACAATTAGGGGATTTTCCTCAATTCTGCTCCAAAATACGGGGAATTTCTGCTTTTTTTGCCCGAAAATAAGGGGAATGTATACCTTTTGCCACAAAAAAGAGAAATTTCTTCATTTTTGCCCCAAAATAAGAGGAATTTCTGCCTTCTTACCACAAAATAAGTGAAATTTCTGTCTTTTTACCTAAAAATGAACGGAATTTCTGTCTTTTTGCCCCAAAATAAAAGAAATTTTTGAATTTTGCCCTGAAATGAGTGAAATTTCTGCAATTTTGCCCCAAAATAAGGGAAATTTCTGCCTTTTTGCCACAAAATAAAGGGAATTTCTGTATTTTTGCCCCAAAATAAGGGGAATTTCAGCATTTTACCTCATAATAAGGCAAATCTCTGCCTTTTTGCCCCAAAATATGGGGAATTTCTTCATTTTTGCCCCAAAATAAAGAAAATTTCTGCAATTTTGTACCAAAATAAAAGAAATTTCTGCCTTTTTGCCCCAAAATAAGAGAAATTTCTGCACTTTTTCCCTGAAATAAGTGAAATTTCTGCAATTTTGCCCCAAAATAAGAGAAATTTCTGCAATTTTGCCCCAAAATAAAGAAAATTTCTGCAATTTTGTACCAAAATAAAAGAAATTTCTGCCTTTTTGCCCCAAAATAAGAGAAATTTCTGCACTTTTTCCCTGAAATAAGTGAAATTTCTGCAATTTTGCCCCAAAATAAGAGAAATTTCTGCAATTTTGTCCCAAAATAAAGAAAATTTCTGCAATTTTACCCCAAAAGAAGGGGAATTTCTGACTTTTTGCCCTGAAATAAGGAGAATTTCTGTCTTTTTGTTCCAAAATAATGTGAATTTCTGCATTTTCCTTCAAAATTAGGGAAATATGTGCAATTTTGCTTCAAAATACGGGGAAATCTGCCTTATTGCACAAAAATAAAGGGAATTTCTCCATTTTTGCACCAATATAAGGGGAATTTCTGAAATTTAGCTTTAAAATACGGGGAATTTCTGCGTTATTGTCCGAAATAAAGTGGAATTTCTGCCTTTTTGCCCTGAAATATTTGAAATTTCTGCAATTTTACCCCAAAATAAGGGGAATTTCTGTTTTTGGCCCCAAAATTAAGGGAATTTCTGCTTTTTGCCCCAAAATAAGGCAAATATCTGACTTTTTGCCCAGAAATAATTGAAATTTCTGCAATTTTGCCCCAAAATAATAGGAATTTCTGCCTTTTTGCCGAATATAAGGGGAATTTCAGCATTTTACCTTCAAATAAGGGGAATTTCTGCCTTTTTGCCACAAAATAATGGGAATTTCTGCCCTATTGCCCTTAAATAAGGAAAATTTCTGCTTTTCTGCCCCAATTAACGGGAATTTCTGCCTTTTTGCCACAAAGTAAAGGAAATTTCTGCCTTTTTGCCCCAAAATAACGGGAATTTCAGCCTTTTCACCTCAAAATAAGGGGAATTTCTGCCTTTTTCCCCAAAATATGGGTAATTTTTGCCATTTTGTTCCAAAATAAGGAAAATTTCTACAATTTTGTATCAAAATAAAAGAAATTTCTGTTTTTGCCCGAAAATAAAAGGAATTTCTGACTTTTTGCCCTGAAATAAATGAAATTCCTGCAATTATGCCCGAAAATAAGGGAAATTTGTGCCTTTTTGCCCCCAAATGAGGGGAATTTCTGCCTTTTTGCCCCAAAATATGGGGAATTTCAGGATTTTACCTCAAAATAAGGGGAATTTCAGCCTTTTTGCACCAAAATATGGGGAATTTCTGCCTTTTTGCCACAAAATAAGATAAATTTCTGCAAGTCTGTAACAATATAAAAGAAATTTCTAAAATTTTGCCCCAAAATAAAGGAAATTTCTGATTTTTGCCCCAAAATAAAAAGAATTTCTCTATTTTTGCCCCAAAATAAAGGGAAATTCTGCCTTTTTGCCCCAAAATTAGGGAGTTTCTGCAATTTTGCTCCAAAATACGAGAAATTTCTGCCTTTTTACCCGAAATTAAGTGGATTTTCTGCCTTTTTGCCCCCCAAAAAGGGAAATTTCTGCAATTTTATCCCAAAATAAGGGAAATTTCTGCCTTTTTGCCCCAAAATAAGGGGAATTTCTGCCGTTTTGCCCTGAAATATGTGAAATTTCTGCAATTTTACCCCAAAATAAGGTGAATTTCTGCCTTTTTGCCCCAAAATAATGGGAATTTCTGCCTTTTTGCCCCAAAATAAGAAAAATTTTTGTTTTTTTCTCTGAAATAAGTGAAATTTCTGCAATTTTGCCCTAAAATAAGGGAAATTTCTGCAATTTTTCCCCATAATAAGGGAAATTTCTGCAATTTTGCTCCAAAATAAGGGGAATTTCTGTTTTTGCCCCCAAATAAGGGAAATTTCTGCAATTTTGCCCTAAAATAAGGGGATTTTCTGCATTTTTTGCCAAAAATAAGGGGAATTTCTGACATTTTGCCGCAAAATAAGTGAAATTTCTGCAGTTTTACCCCAAAATAAGAAAAATTTCTGCCTTTTTGCCCAAAAATTAGGGGAATTTCTGCAATTTTGCTCCAAAATACAAAGAATTTCTGCCTTTTTGCCCGAAAATAAAGGGAATGTATACCTTTTTGCCATAAAAAAGCAAATTACTTCATTTTTGCTACAAAATAAGGGGATTTTCCACCTTTTTGACTCAAAATAAGTGCAATTTCTGCCTTTTCCCAAAATAAATGAAATTTTTGTATTTTTGCCCCAAAATAAGGGGAATTTCATCCTAATTACCTCAAAATAAAGGGAATTTGTGCCTTTTTGCCCCAAAATATGGGGAATTTCTGCCTTTTTGCCCCAAAATAATGGGAATTTCTGCCTTTTTGCCCCAAAATAAGAAAAATTTTTGCTTTTTTTCTCTGAAATAAGTGAAATTTCTGCAATTTTTTTCCAAAATAAGGGAAATTTCTGCAATTTTTCCCCATAATAAGGGAAATTTCTGCAATTTTGCCCCAAAATAAGGGGAATTTCTGTTTTTGCCACCAAATAAGGGAAATTTCTGCAATTTTGCCCTAAAATAAGGGGATTTTCTGCATTTTTTGCCAAAAATAAGGGGAATTTCTGACATTTTGCCGCCAAATAAGTGAAATTTCTGCAGTTTTACCCCAAAATAAGGAAAATTTCTGCCTTTTTGCCCATAAATTAGGGAAATTTCTGCAATTTTGTTCCAAAATACAAAGAATTTCTGCCTTTTTGCCCGAAAATAAAGGGAATGTATACCTTTTTGCCATAAAAAAGCAAATTTCTTCATTTTTGCCCCAAAATAAGGAGATCTTCCACCTTTTTGACTCAAAATAAGTGCAATTTCTGCCTTTTCCCCAATATAAACGAAATTTCTGTATTTTTGCCCCAAAATAAGGGGAATTTCAGCCTTATTACCTCAAAATAAGAAGAATTTCTGCATTTTTGCCCCAAAATATGGGGAATTTCTGACTTTTTGCCCCAAAATAAGAAAAATTTCTGCAATTTTGTACCAAAATAAAAAAAATTTCTGCCTTTTTGCCCCCCCCAAAAAAAATTTCTGCCTTTTTTCCCTGAAATACGTGAAATTTCTGCAATTTTGCCCCAAAATAAGGGAAATTTCTGCAATTTTGCCCCAATGTAAAGGAAATTTCTGCAATTTTGCCCCAAAATAAGGGGAATTTCTGACTGTTTGCTCCCGAAAAAGGAGATTTTCTGTCTTTTTGCCCCAAAATAAGGAGAATTTCTGCCTTTTTGCCCGAAAATTATGAGAATTTCTGCAATTTTGCTTCAAAATACAGGGAATTTCTGCCTTTTAGCCCCAAAATAAAGGGAATTTCTGCATTTTACCTCAAATTGAGAATAATTTCTGCCTTTTGCCTCAAAATAAGGGGAATTTTCTGCCTTTTTGTTTCAAAATAAGAAAAATTTCTTCAATTTTGTACCATAATAAAAGAAATTTCTGCTCTTTGCCCCAAAATAAAAAAAATTTCTGACTTTTTGCCCTGAAATAAATGAAATTTCTGCAATTTTGCCCGAAAATAAGGGAAATTTGTGCCTCTTTGCCCCAAAATAAGAAGAAGTTTAGCCTTTTGCCCCAAAATATGGGGAATTTCAGAATTTTACCTCAAAATAAGAATTTCAGCCCTTTTGCCCCAAAATAAGGAAAATTTCTGCAATTTTGCCCCAAAATAAGGAGAATTTCTTCTTTTTTGATGCAAAATAAAGGATATTTCAGCCTTTTTACCTGAAAATAAGTGAAATTTCTGCAATTTTGCCCCAAATAAGGCAAATTTCTGCAATTTTGCCTCAAAATAAGGTAAATTCCTGCAATTTTGCCCCAAAATAAGTGGAATTTCTGAGTTTTGTCCCAAAATAAAGAGAATTTCTGTCTTTTTCCCCCAACATATAGGGAATTTCTGCCTTTTGGCCCAACAATTAGGGGAATTTCTTCATTTTTGCTTCAAAATACAGGGAATTTCTGCCTTTTTGTCTCTAAAGAAGTGGAATTTCTGTATTTTCCTTTTAAAACAAAGGGAATTTCTGTCTTTTTTGCCCCAAAATAAGGAAAATTTCTGACTTATTACCCTGAAATAAGTGAAATGTTTGCACTTTTGCCCCAAAATTAGGGAAATTTCTGCCTTTTTGCCCCCAAATAAGGGGAATTTCAGCCTTTTTACCTCAAAATAAGTGGAATTTCTGCATTTTTGCCACAAAATATTTGGAATTTCTGCCTTTTTGCCCCAAAATAAGAAAAATTTCTGCCATTTTTACCTGAAATAAGTGAAATTTCTGCAATTTTGCCCCAAAATAAGTAAAATTTCTGCAATTTTGCCCCAAAATAAGGGAAATTTCTGGAATTTTGCCCCAAAATAAGTGGAATTTCTGAGTTTTGCCCCAAAATAAGGAGAATTTCTGTCTTTTTGCCCCAACATATAGGGAATTTCTGCCTTTTTGCCCCACAATTAGGGGAATTTCTGCCTTTTTGCCCCCAAATAAGGGGAATTTCAGCCTTTTTACCTCAAAAAGAGGGGAATTTCTGCCTTTTTCCCCAAAATATGGGTAATTTTTGCTTTTTGTTCCAAAATAAGGAAAATTTCTACAATTTTGTATCAAAATAAAAGAAATTTCTGCCTTTTTGCCCCAAAATAAATGGAATTTCTGACTTTTTGCCCTGAAATAAATGAAATTCCTGCAATTATGCCTGAAAATAAGGGAAATTTGTGCCTTTTTGCCCCCAAATGAGAGGAATTTCTGCCTTTTTCCCCCAAAATATGGGGAATTTCAGCCTTTTTGCACCAAAGTATGGGGAATTTTTGCTTTTTTGCCACAAAATAAGAAAAATTTCTGCAAGTCTGTAACAATATAAAAGAAATTTCTAAAATTTAGCCCCAAAATAAGGGAAATTTCTGATTTTTGCCACAAAATAAAAAGAATTACTCTATTTTTGCTCCACAATAAAGGGAAATTCTGCCTTTTTGCCCCAAAATTAGGGGAGTTTCTGCAATTTTGCTCCAAAATACGAGAAATTTCTGCCTTTTTACCCGAAATTAAGTGGATTTTCTGCCTTTTTGCCCCCAAATAAGGGAAATTTCTGCAATTTTATCCCAAAATAAGGGGAATTTCTGATTTTTGCTCCAAAATAAGGGGAATTTCTGCCGTTTTGCCGTGAAATATGTGAAATTTCTGCAATTTTACCCCAAAATAAGGTGAATTTCTGCCTTTTTGCCCCAAAATAATGGGAATTTCTGCCTTTTTGCCCCAAAATAAGAAAATTTTTTGCTTTTTCTCTGAAATAAGTGAAATTTCTGCAATTTTGCCCTAAAATAAGGGAAATTTCTACAATTTTTCCCCATAATAAGGGAAATTTCTGCAATTTTGCCCCAAAATAAAGGGAATTTCTGTTTTTGCCCCCAAATAATGGAGATTTCTGCAATTTTGCCCTAAAATAAGGGGATTTTCTGCCTTTTTTGCCGAAAATAAGGAAAATTTCTGACATTTTGCCGCAAAATAAGTGTAATTTCTGCAGTTTTACCCCGAAATAAGGGGAATTTCTGCCTTTTTACCCAAAAATTAAGGGAATTTCTGCAATTTTGCTCCAAAATACGGGTAATTTCTGCCTTTTTGCCCGAAAATAAAGGGAATGTATACCTTTTTGCCATAAAAAAGCAAATTTCTTCATTTTTGCCCCAAAATAAGGGGATTTTCCACCTTTTTGACTCAAAATAAGTGCAATTTCTGCCTTTTCCCCAAAATAAACGAAATTTCTGTCTTTTTGCCCCAAAATAAGGGGAATTTCAGCCTTTTTACCTCAAAATAAGGGGAATTTCTGCCTTTTTGCCCCAAAATATTGGGAATTTCTGACTTTTTGCCCCAAAATAAGAAAAATTTCTGCAATTTTGTACCAAAATAAAAAAAATTTCTGCCTTTTTGCCCCCAAAATAAGGGGAATTTCAGCCTTTTTACCTCAAAATAAGGGGAATTTCTGCATTTTTGCCACAAAATATTAGGAATTTCTGCCTTTTTGCCCCAAAATATGGGGAATTTCAGGATTTTACCTCAAAATAAGGGGAATTTCAGCCTTTTTGCACCAAAATATGGGGAATTTCTGCCTTTTTGCCACAAAATAAGAAAAATTTCTGCAAGTCTGTAACAATATAAAAGAAATTTCTAAAATTTTGCCCCAAAATAAAGGAAATTTCTGATTTTTGCCCCAAAATAAAAAGAATTTCTCTATTTTTGCCCCAAAATAAAGGGAAATTCTGCCTTTTTGCCCCAAAATTAGGGAGTTTCTGCAATTTTGCTCCAAAATACGAGAAATTTCTGCCTTTTTACCCGAAATTAAGTGGATTTTCTGCCTTTTTGCCCCCAAATAAGGGAAATTTCTGCAATTTTATCCCAAAATAAGGGAAATTTCTGCCTTTTTGCCCCAAAATAAGGGGAATTTCTGCTGTTTTGCCCTGAAATATGTAAAATTTCTGCAATTTTACCCCAAAATAAGGTGAATTTCTGCCTTTTTGCCCCAAAATAATGGAAATTTCTGCCTTTTTGCCCCAAAATAAGAAAAATTTTTGCTTTTTTTCTCTGAAATAAGTGAAATTTCTGCAATTTTGCCCAAAAATAAGTGAAATTTCTGCAATTTTTCCCCATAATAAGGGAAATTTCTGCAATTTTGCCCGAAAATAAGGGGAATTTCTGTTTTTGCCCCCAAATAAGGGAAATTTCTGCAATTTTGCCCTAAAATAAGGGGATTTTCTGCCTTTTTTGCCAAAAATAAGGGGAATTTCTGACATTTTGCCGCAAAATAAGTGAAATTTCTGCAGTTTTACCCCAAAATAAAAAAAATTTCTGCCTTTTTGCCCAAAAATTAGGGGAATTTCTGCAATTTTGCTCCAAAATACAAAGAATTTCTGCCTTTTTGCCCGAAAATAAAGGGAATGTATACCTTTTTGCCATAAAAAAGCAAATTTCTTCATTTTTGCCCCAAAATAAGGGGATTTTCCACCTTTTTGACTCAAAATAAGTGCAATTTCTGCCTTTTCCCCAAAATAAACAAATTTTCTGTATTTTTGCCCCCAAATAAGGGGAATTTCAGCCTTATTACCTCAAAATAAGGGGAATTTCTGCCTTTTTGCCCCAAAATATGGGGAATTTCTGACTTTTTGCCCCAAAATAAGAAAAATTTCTGCAATTTTGAACCAAAATAAAAAAAATTTCTGCCTTTTTGCCCCTCCAAAAAAAATTTCTGCCTTTTTTCCCTGAAATACGTGAAATTTCTGCAATTTTGCCCCAAAATAAGGGAAATTTCTGCAATTTTGCCCCAAAATAAGGGGAATTTCTGACTGTTTGCTCCCGAAAAAAGAGATTTTCTGTCTTTTTGCCTCAAAATAAGGAGAATTTCTGCCTTTTTGCCCGAAAATTATGAGAATTTCTGCAATTTTGCTTCAAAATACAGGGAATTTCTGCCTTTTAGCCCCAAAATACAGAAAATTTCTGCATTTTACCTCAAATTGAGAATAATTTCTGCCTTTTGCCTCAAAATAAGGGGAATTTTCTGCCTTTTTGTTTCAAAATAAGAAAAATTTCTTCAATTTTGTACCATAATAAAAGAAATTTCTGCTCTTTGCCCCAAAATAAAAGGAATTTCTGACTTTTTGCCCTGAAATAAATGAAATTTCTACAATTTTGCCCGAAAATAAGGGAAATTTGTGCCTCTTTGCCCTAAAATAAGAAGAAGTTTTGCCTTTTGCCCCAAAATATGGGGAATTTCAGCATTTTACCTCAAAATAAGAATTTCAGCCCTTTTGCCCCAAAATAAGAAAAATTTCTGCAATTTTGCCCCAAAATAAGGGGAATTTCTTCCTTTTTGCCCCAAAATAAAGGATATTTCAGCATTTTTACCTGAAAATAAGTGAAAGTTCTGCAATTTTGCCCCAAATAAAGGAAATTTCTGCAATTTTGCCTCAAAATAATGTAAATTCCTGCAATTTTGCCCCAAAATAAGTGGAATTTCTGAGTTTTGTCCCAAAATAAGGAGAATTTCTGTCTTTTTGCCCCAACATATAGGGAATTTCTGCCTTTTGGCCCAACAATTAGGGGAATTTCTTCATTTTTGCTTCAAAATAAGGGGAATTTCTGCCATTTTGCCTCTAAAGATGTGGAATTTCTGTATTTTCCTTCCAAAACAAAGGGAATTTCTGAGTTTTTTGCCCCAAAATAAAGAAAATTTCTGACTTATTACCCTGAAATAAGTGAAATGTTTGCAATTTTACCCCAAAATAAGGGAAATTTCTGCCTTTTTGCCCCCAAATAAGGGGAATTTCAGCCTTTTTACCTCAAAATAAGGAGAATTTCTGCATTTTTGCCACAAAATATTAGAAATTTCTGCCTTTTTGCCCCAAAATAAGAAAAATTTCTGCCATTTTTACCTGAAATAAGTGAAATTTCTGCAATTTTGCCCCAAAATAAGTAAAATTTCTGCAATTTTGCTTCAAAATAAGGGAAATTTCTGGAATTTTGCCCCAAAATAAGTGGAATTTCTGAGTTTTGCCCCAAAATAAGCAGAATTTCTGTCTTTTTGCCCCAACATATAGGGAATTTCTGCCTTTTTGCCACAAAATAAGAAAAATTTCTGTAAGTCTGTAACAATATAAAAGAAATTTTTAAAATTTAGCCCCAAAATAAGGGAAATTTCTGATTTTTGCCACAAAATAAAAAGAATTACTCTATTTTTGCTCCACAATAAAGGGAAATTCTGCCTTTTTGCCCCAAAATTAGGGGAGTTTCTGCAATTTTGCTCCAAAATACGAGAAATTTCTGCCTTTTTACCCGAAATTAAGTGGATTTTCTGCCTTTTTGCCCCCAAATAAGGGAAATTTCTGCAATTTTATCCCAAAATAAGGGGAATTTCTGCATTTTGCTCCAAAATAAGGGGAATTTCTGCCGTTTTGCCGTGAAATATGTGAAATTTCTGCAATTTTACCCCAAAATAAGGTGAATTTCTGCCTTTTTGCCCCAAAATAATGGGAATTTCTGCCTTTTTGCCCCAAAATAAGAAAATTTTTTGCTTTTTCTCTGAAATAAGTGAAATTTCTGCAATTTTGCCCTAAAATAAGGGAAATTTCTGCAATTTTTCCCCATAATAAGGGAAATTTCTGCAATTTTGCCCCAAAATAAAGGGAATTTCTGTTTTTGCCCCCAAATAATGGAGATTTCTGCAATTTTGCCCTAAAATAAGGGGATTTTCTGCCTTTTTTGCCGAAAATAAGGAAAATTTCTGACATTTTGCCGCAAAATAAGTGTAATTTCTGCAGTTTTACCCCGAAATAAGGGGAATTTCTGCCTTTTTACCCAAAAATTAAGGGAATTTCTGCAATTTTGCTCCAAAATACGGGTAATTTCTGCCTTTTTGCCCGAAAATAAAGGGAATGTATACCTTTTTGCCATAAAAAAGCAAATTTCTTCATTTTTGCCCCAAAATAAGGGGATTTTCCACCTTTTTGACTCAAAATAAGTGCAATTTCTGCCTTTTCCCCAAAATAAACGAAATTTCTGTCTTTTTGCCCCAAAATAAGGGGAATTTCAGCCTTTTTACCTCAAAATAAGGGGAATTTCTGCCTTTTTGCCCCAAAATATTGGGAATTTCTGACTTTTTGCCCCAAAATAAGAAAAATTTCTGCAATTTTGTACCAAAATAAAAAAAATTTCTGCCTTTTTGCCCCCAAAATAAGGGGAATTTCAGCCTTTTTACCTCAAAATAAGGGGAATTTCTGCATTTTTGCCACAAAATATTAGGAATTTCTGCCTTTTTGCCCCAAAATATGGGGAATTTCAGGATTTTACCTCAAAATAAGGGGAATTTCAGCCTTTTTGCACCAAAATATGAAGAATTTCTGCCTTTTTGCCACAAAATAAGAAAAATTTCTGCAAGTCTGTAACAATATAAAAGAAATTTCTAAAATTTTGCCCCAAAATAAAGGAAATTTCTGATTTTTGCCCCAAAATAAAAAGAATTTCTCTATTTTTGCCCCAAAATAAAGGGAAATTCTGCCTTTTTGCCCCAAAATTAGGGAGTTTCTGCAATTTTGCTCCAAAATACGAGAAATTTCTGCCTTTTTACCCGAAATTAAGTGGATTTTCTGCCTTTTTGCCCCCAAATAAGGGAAATTTCTGCAATTTTATCCCAAAATAAGGGAAATTTCTGCCTTTTTGCCCCAAAATAAGGGGAATTTCTGCTGTTTTGCCCTGAAATATGTAAAATTTCTGCAATTTTACCCCAAAATAAGGTGAATTTCTGCCTTTTTGCCCCAAAATAATGGAAATTTCTGCCTTTTTGCCCCAAAATAAGAAAAATTTTTGCTTTTTTTCTCTGAAATAAGTGAAATTTCTGCAATTTTGCCCAAAAATAAGTGAAATTTCTGCAATTTTTCCCCATAATAAGGGAAATTTCTGCAATTTTGCCCGAAAATAAGGGGAATTTCTGTTTTTGCCCCCAAATAAGGGAAATTTCTGCAATTTTGCCCTAAAATAAGGGGATTTTCTGCCTTTTTTGCCAAAAATAAGGGGAATTTCTGACATTTTGCCGCAAAATAAGTGAAATTTCTGCAGTTTTACCCCAAAATAAAAAAAATTTCTGCCTTTTTGCCCAAAAATTAGGGGAATTTCTGCAATTTTGCTCCAAAATACAAAGAATTTCTGCCTTTTTGCCCGAAAATAAAGGGAATGTATACCTTTTTGCCATAAAAAAGCAAATTTCTTCATTTTTGCCCCAAAATAAGGGGATTTTCCACCTTTTTGACTCAAAATAAGTGCAATTTCTGCCTTTTCCCCAAAATAAACAAATTTTCTGTATTTTTGCCCCCAAATAAGGGGAATTTCAGCCTTATTACCTCAAAATAAGGGGAATTTCTGCCTTTTTGCCCCAAAACATGGGGAATTTCTGACTTTTTGCCCCAAAATAAGAAAAATTTCTGCAATTTTGAACCAAAATAAAAAAAATTTCTGCCTTTTTGCCCCTCCAAAAAAAATTTCTGCCTTTTTTCCCTGAAATACGTGAAATTTCTGCAATTTTGCCCCAAAATAAGGGAAATTTCTGCAATTTTGCCCCAAAATAAGGGGAATTTCTGACTGTTTGCTCCCGAAAAAAGAGATTTTCTGTCTTTTTGCCTCAAAATAAGGAGAATTTCTGCCTTTTTGCCCGAAAATTATGAGAATTTCTGCAATTTTGCTTCAAAATACAGGGAATTTCTGCCTTTTAGCCCCAAAATAAAGGGAATTTCTGCATTTTACCTCAAATTGAGAATAATTTCTGCCTTTTGCCTCAAAATAAGGGGAATTTTCTGCCTTTTTGTTTCAAAATAAGAAAAATTTCTTCAATTTTGTACCATAATAAAAGAAATTTCTGCTCTTTGCCCCAAAATAAAAGGAATTTCTGACTTTTTGCCCTGAAATAAATGAAATTTCTGCAATTTTGCCCGAAAATAAGGGAAATTTGTGCCTCCTTGCCCTAAAATAAGAAGAAGTTTTGCCTTTTGCCCCAAAATATGGGGAATTTCAGCATTTTACCTCAAAATAAGAATTTCAGCCCTTTTGCCCCAAAATAAGAAAAATTTCTGCAATTTTGCCCCAAAATAAGGGGAATTTCTTCCTTTTTGCCCCAAAATAAAGGATATTTCAGCATTTTTACCTGAAAATAAGTGAAATTTCTGCAATTTTGCCCCAAATAAAGGAAATTTCTGCAATTTTGCCTCAAAATAAGGTAAATTCCTGCAATTTTGCCCCAAAATAAGTGGAATTTCTGAGTTTTGTCCCAAAATAAGGAGAATTTCTGTCTTTTTGCCCCAACATATAGGGAATTTCTGCCTTTTGGCCCAACAATTAGGGGAATTTCTTCATTTTTGCTTCAAAATAAGGGGAATTTCTGCCATTTTGCCTCTAAAGAAGTGGAATTTCTGTATTTTCCTTCCAAAACAAAGGGAATTTCTGAGTTTTTTGCCCCAAAATAAAGAAAATTTCTGACTTATTACCCTGAAATAAGTGAAATGTTTGCAATTTTACCCCAAAATAAGGGAAATTTCTGCCTTTTTGCCCCCAAATAAGGGGAATTTCAGCCTTTTTACCTCAAAATAAGGAGAATTTCTGCATTTTGCCACAAAATATTAGAAATTTCTGCCTTTTTGCCCCAAAATAAGAAAAATTTCTGCCATTTTTACCTGAAATAAGTGAAATTTCTGCAATTTTGCCCCAAAATAAGTAAAATTTCTGCAATTTTGCTTCAAAATAAGGGAAATTTCTGGAATTTTGCCCCAAAATAAGTGGAATTTCTGAGTTTTGCCCCAAAATAAGCAGAATTTCTGTCTTTTTGCCCCAACATATAGGGAATTTCTGCCTTTTTGCCACAAAATAAGAAAAATTTCTGTAAGTCTGTAACAATATAAAAGAAATTTCTAAAATTTAGCCCCAAAATAAGGGAAATTTCTGATTTTTGCCACAAAATAAAAAGAATTACTCTATTTTTGCTCCACAATAAAGGGAAATTCTGCCTTTTTGCCCCAAAATTAGGGGAGTTTCTGCAATTTTGCTCCAAAATACGAGAAATTTCTGCCTTTTTACCCGAAATTAAGTGGATTTTCTGCCTTTTTGCCCCCAAATAAGGGAAATTTCTGCAATTTTATCCCAAAATAAGGGGAATTTCTGCATTTTGCTCCAAAATAAGGGGAATTTCTGCCGTTTTGCCGTGAAATATGTGAAATTTCTGCAATTTTACCCCAAAATAAGGTGAATTTTTGCCTTTTTGCCCCAAAATAATGGGAATTTCTGCCTTTTGCCCCAAAATAAGAAAATTTTTTGCTTTTTCTCTGAAATAAGTGAAATTTCTGCAATTTTGCCCTAAAATAAGGGAAATTTCTGCAATTTTTCCCCATAATAAGGGAAATTTCTGCAATTTTGCTCCAAAATAAAGGGAATTTCTGTTTTTGCCCCCAAATAATGGAGATTTCTGCAATTTTGCCCTAAAATAAGGGGATTTTCTGCCTTTTTTGCCGAAAATAAGGAAAATTTCTGACATTTTGCCGCAAAATAAGTGTAATTTCTGCAGTTTTACCCCGAAATAAGGGGAATTTCTGCCTTTTTACCCAAAAATTAAGGGAATTTCTGCAATTTTGCTCCAAAATACAAAGAATTTCTGCCTTTTTGCCCGAAAATAGAGGGAATGTATACCTTTTTGCCATAAAAAAGCAAATTTCTTCATTTTTGCCCCAAAATAAGGGGATTTTCCACCTTTTTGACTCAAAATAAGTGCAATTTCTGCCTTTTCCCCAAAATAAACAAATTTTCTGTATTTTTGCCCCCAAATAAGGGGAATTTCAGCCTTATTACCTCAAAATAAGGGGAATTTCTGCCTTTTTGCCCCAAAATATGGGGAATTTCTGACTTTTTGCCCCAAAATAAGAAAAATTTCTGCAATTTTGAACCAAAATAAAAAAAATTTCTGCCTTTTTGCCCCTCCAAAAAAAATTTCTGCCTTTTTCCCCTGAAATACGTGAAATTTCTGCAATTTTGCCCCAAAATAAGGGAAATTTCTGCAATTTTGCCCCAAAATAAGGGGAATTTCTGACTGTTTGCTCCCGAAAAAAGAGATTTTCTGTCTTTTAGCCTCAAAATAAGGAGAATTTCTGCCTTTTTGCCCGAAAATTATGAGAATTTCTGCAATTTTGCTTCAAAATACAGGGAATTTCTGCCTTTTAGCCCCAAAATAAAGGGAATTTCTGCATTTTACCTCAAATTGAGAATAATTTCTGCCTTTTGCCTCAAAATAAGGGGAATTTTCTGCCTTTTTGTTTCAAAATAAGAAAAATTTCTTCAATTTTGTACCATAATAAAAGAAATTTCTGCTCTTTGCCCCAAAATAAAAGGAATTTCTGACTTTTTGCCCTGAAATAAATGAAATTTCTGCAATTTTGCCCGAAAATAAGGGAAATTTGTGCCTCTTTGCCCTAAAATAAGAAGAAGTTTTGCCTTTTGCCCCAAAATATGGGGAATTTCAGCATTTTACCTCAAAATAAGAATTTCAGCCCTTTTGCCCCAAAATAAGAAAAATTTCTGCAATTTTGCCCCAAAATAAGGGGAATTTCTTCCTTTTTGCCCCAAAATAAAGGATATTTCAGCATTTTTACCTGAAAATAAGTGAAATTTCTGCAATTTTGCCCCAAATAAAGGAAATTTCTGCAATTTTGCCTCAAAATAAGGAAAATTCCTGCAATTTTGCCCCAAAATAAGTGGAATTTCTGAGTTTTGTCCCAAAATAAGGAGAATTTCTGTCTTTTTGCCCCAACATATAGGGAATTTCTGCCTTTTGGCCCAACAATTAGGGGAATTTCTTCATTTTTGCTTCAAAATAAGGGGAATTTCTGCCATTTTGCCTCTAAAGAAGTGGAATTTCTGTATTTTCCTTCCAAAACAAAGGGAATTTCTGAGTTTTTTGCCCCAAAATAAAGAAAATTTCTGACTTATTACCCTGAAATAAGTGAAATGTTTGCAATTTTACCCCAAAATAAGGGAAATTTCTGCCTTTTTGCCCCCAAATAAGGGGAATTTCAGCCTTTTTACCTCAAAATAAGGAGAATTTCTGCATTTTTGCCACAAAATATTAGAAATTTCTGCCTTTTTGCCCCAAAATAAGAAAAATTTCTGCCATTTTTACCTGAAATAAGTGAAATTTCTGCAATTTTGCCCCAAAATAAGTAAAATTTCTGCAATTTTGCTTCAAAATAAGGGAAATTTCTGGAATTTTGCCCCAAAATAAGTGGAATTTCTGAGTTTTGCCCCAAAATAAGCAGAATTTCTGTCTTTTTGCCCCAACATATAGGGAATTTCTGCCTTTTTGCCCCACAATTAGGGGATTTTCTTCAATTCTGCTCTAAAATAGGGGGAATTTCTGCTTTTTTGCCCGAAAATAAGGGGAATGTATACCTTTTGCCACAAAAAAGAGAAATTTCTTCATTTTTGCCCCAAAATAAGAGGAATTTCTGCCTTCTTACCTCAAAATAAGTGAAATTTCTGCCTTTTTACCAAAAAATAAACGGAATTTCTGTCTTTTTGCCCCAAAATAAAAGGAATTTTTGAATTTTGCCCTGAAATAAGTGAAATTTCTGCAATTTGCCCCAAAATAAGGGAAATTTCTGCCTTTTTGCCACAAAATAAAGGGAATTTCTGTCTTTTTGCCTCAAAATAAGGGGAATTTCAGCATTTTACCTCATAATAAGGGGAATCTCTGCTTTTTTGCCCCAAAATATGGGGAATTTCTGCATTTTCCCCAAAATAAAGAAAATTTCTGCAATTTTGTACCAAAATAAAAGAAATTTCTGCCTTTTTTCCCCAAAATAAGAGAAATTTCTGTGCTTTTTCCCTGAAATAAGTGAAATTTCTGCAATTTTGCCCCAAAATAAGGGAAATTTCTGCAATTTTGCCCCAAAATAAAGGAAATTTCTGCAATTTTGCCCCAAAATAAGGGGAATTTATTACTTTTTGCCCTGAAATAAGGAGAATTTCTGTCTTTTTGTTCCAAAATAATGTGAATTTCTGCATTTTCCCTCAAAATTAGGGGATAATGTGCAATTTTGCTTCAAAATACGGGGAAATCTGCCTTATTGCACAAAAATAGAGGGAATTTTTGCATTTTTGTACCAATATAAGGGGAATTTCTGAAATTTAGCTTTAAAATACGGGGAATTTCTGCGTTATTGTCCGAAATAAAGTGGAATTTCTGCCTTTTTGCCCTGAAATATTTGAAATTTCTGCAATTTTACCCCAAAATAAGGGGAATTTCTGTTTTTGGCCCCAAAATTAGGGAATTTCTGTTTTTCGCCCCAAAATAAGGCTAATTTCTGACTTTTTGCCCTGAAATAATTGAAATTTCTGCAATTTTGCCCCAAAATAATAGGAATTTCTGCCTTTTTGCCGAAAATAAGGGGAAATTCAGCATTTTACCTCCAAATAAGGGGAATTTCTGCCTTTTTGCCACAAAATATGGGGAATTTCTGCCCTATTGACTTTAAATAATGAAAATTTCTGCTTTTCTGCCCCAATTAACGGGAATTTCTGCCTTTTTGCCACAAAGTAAAGGGAATTTCTGCCTTTTTTCCTCAAAATTACAGGAATTTCAGCCTTTTTACCTCAAAATAAGGGGAATTTCTGCCTTTTTGCCCAAAATATGGGTAATTTTTGCTTTTTGTTCCAAAATAAGGAAAATTTCTACAATTTTGTATCAAAATAAAAGAAATTTCTGCCTTTTTTCCCCAAAATAAATGGAATTTCTGACTTTTTGCCCTGAAATAAATAAAATTCCTGCAATTATGCCCGAAAATAAGGGAAATTTGTGCCTTTTTGCCCCCAAATGAGGGGAATTTCTGCCTTTTTTCCCCAAAATATGGGGAATTTCAGCCTTTTTGCACCAAAGAATGGGGAATTTCTGCCTTTTTTCCCCAAAATATGGGGAATTTCAGCCTTTTTGCACCAAAGTATGGGGAATTTCTGCTTTTTGCCACAAAATAAGAAAAATTTCTGTAAGTCTGTAACAATATAAAAGAAATTTCTAAAATTTTGCCCCAAAATAAGGGAAATTTCTGATTTTTGCCCCAAAATAAAAAGAATTTCTCTATTTTTGCCCCACAATAAAGGGAAATTCTGCCTTTTTGCCCCAAAATTAGGGGAGTTTCTGCAATTTTGCTCCAAAATACGAGAAATTTCTGCCTTTTTACCCGAAATTAAGTGGATTTTCTGCCTTTTTGCCCCCAAATAAGGGAAATTTCTGCAATTTTATCCCAAAATAAGGGGAATTTCAGCATTTTGCCCCAAAATAAAGGGAATTTCTGCCGTTTTGCCCTGAAATATGTGAAATTTCTGCAATTTTACCCCAAAATAACGTGAATTTCTGCCTTTTTGCCCCAAAATAATGGGAATTTCTGCCTTTTTGCCCCAAAATAAGAAAATTTTTTGCTTTTTTTCTCAGAAATAAGTGAAATTTCTGCAATTTTGCCCTAAAATAAGGGAAATTTCTGCAATTTTTCCCCATAATAAGGAAAATTTCTGCAATTTTGCCCCAAAATAAAGGGAATTTCTGTTTTTGCCCCCAAATAAGGGAGATTTCTGCAATTTTGCCCTAAAATAAGGGGATTTTCTGCCTTTTTTGCCGAAAATAAGGGGAATTTCTGACATTTTGCCGCAAAATAAGTGAAATTTCTGCAGTTTTACCCCAAAATAAGGGGAATTTCTGCCTTTTTACCCAAAAATTAGAAGAATTTCTGCAATTTTGCTCCAAAATACGTGTAATTTCTGCCTTTTTGCCCAAAAATAAAGGGAATGTATACCTTTTTGCCATAAAAAAGCAAATTTCTTCATTTTTGCCCCAAAATAAGGGGATTTTCTACTTTTTTGACTCAAAATAAGTGCAATTTCTGCCTTTTCCCAAAATAAACGAAATTTCTCTCTTTTTGCCTCAAAATAAGGGGAATTTCAGCCTTTTTACCTCAAAATAATGGGAATTTCTGCCTTTTTGCCCCAAAATATGGGGAATTTCTGACTTTTTGCCCCAAAATAAGAAAAATTTCTGCAATTTTGTACCAAAATAAAAAAATTTCTGCCTTCTTGCCCCCAAATAAGGGGAATTTTGGCCTTTTTACCTCAAAATAAGGGGAATTTCTGCATTTTTGCCACAAAATATTAGGAATTTCTGCCTTTTTGCCCCAAAATATGGGGAATTTCAGAATTTTACCTCAAAATAAGGGGAATTTCAGCATTTTGCACCAAAATATGGGGAATTTCTGCCTTTTTGCCACAAAATAAGAAAAATTTCTGCAAGTCTGTAACAATATAAAAGAAATTTCTAAAATTTTGCCCCAAAATAAAGGAAATTTCTGATTTTTGCCCCAAAATAAAAAGAATTTCTCTATTTTTGCCCCAAAATAAAGGGAAATTCTGCCTTTTTGCCCCCAAATTAGGGGAGTTTCTGCAATTTTGCTCCAAAATACGAGAAATTTCTGCCTTTTTACCCGAAATTAAGTGGATTTTCTGCCTTTTTGCCCCCAAATAAGGGAAATTTCTGCAATTTTATCCCAAAATAAGGGACATTTCTGCCTTTTTGCCCCAAAATAAGGGGAATTTCTGCCGTTTTGCCCTGAAATATGTGAAATTTCTGCAATTTTACCCCAAAATAAGGTGAATTTCTGCCTTTTTGCCCCAAAATAATGGGAATTTCTGCCTTTTTGCCCCAAAATAAGAAAAATTTTTGTTTTTTTCTCTGAAATAAGTGAAATTTCTGCAATTTTGCCCTAAAATAAGGGAAATTTCTGCAATTTTTCCCCATAATAAGGGAAATTTCTGCAATTTTGCCCCAAAATAAGGGGAATTTCTGTTTTTGCCCCCAAATAAAAGAAATTTCTGCAATTTTGCCCTAAAATAAGGGGATTTTCTGCATTTTTTGCAAAAAATAAGGGGAATTTCTGACATTTTGCCGCAAAATAAGTGAAATTTCTGCAGTTTTACCCCAAAATAAAAAAAATTTCTGCCTTTTTGCCCAAAAATTAGGGGAATTTCTGCAATTTTGCTCCAAAATACAAAGAATTTCTGCCTTTTTGCCCGAAAATAAAGGGAATGTATACCTTTTTGCCATAAAAAAGCAAATTTCTTCATTTTTGCCCCAAAATAAGGGAATTTTCCACCTTTTTGACTCAAAATGAGTGCAATTTCTGCCTTTTCCCCAAAATAAACGAAATTTCTGCCTTTTTGCCCCAAAATAAGGGGAATTTCAGCCTTATTACCTCAAAATAAGGGGAATTTCTGCCTTTTTGCCCCAAAATATGGGGAATTTCTGACTTTTTGCCCCAAAATAAGAAAAATTTCTGCAATTTTGTACCAAAATAAAAAAAATTTCTGCTTTTTTGCCCCCCAAAAAAAATTTCTGCCTTTTTCCCCTGAAATACGTGAAATTTCTGCAATTTTGCCCCAAAATAAGGGAAATTTCTGCAATTTTGCCCCAAAATAAGGGGAATTTCTGACTGTTTGCTCCCGAAAAAGGAGATTTTCTGTCTTTTTGCCCCAAAATAAGGAGAATTTCTGCCATTTTGCCCGAAAATTATGAGAATTTCTGCAATTTTGCTTCAAAATACAGGGAATTTCTGCCTTTTAGCCCCAAAATAAAGGGAATTTCTGCATTTTATCTCAAATTGAGAATAATTTCTGCCTTTTGCCTCAAAATAAGGGGAATTTTCTGCCTTTTTGTTTCAAAATAAGAAAAATTTCTTCAATTTTGTACCATAATAAAAGAAATTTCTGCTCTTTGCCCCAAAATAAAAGGAATTTCTGACTTTTTGCCCTGAAATAAATGAAATTTCTGCAATTTTGCCCGAAAATAAGGGAAATTTGTGCCTCTTTGCCCCAAAATAAGAAGAAGTTTTGCCTTTTGCCCCAAAATATGAGGAATTTCAGCATTTTACCTCAAAATAAGAATTTCAGCCCTTTTGCCCCAAAATAAGTAAAATTTCTGCAATTTTGCCCCAAAATAAGGGGAATTTCTTCCTTTTTGCCCCAAAATAAAGGATATTTCAGCCTTTTTACCTGAAAATAAGTGAAATTTCTGCAATTTTGCCCCAAATAAGGGAAATTTCTGCAATTTTGCCTCAAAATAAGGTAAATTCCTGCAATTTTGCCCCAAAATAAGTGGAATTTCTGAGTTTTGTCCCAAAATAAGGAGAATTTCTGTCTTTTTGCCCCAACATATAGGGAATTTCTGCCTTTTGGCCCAACAATTAGGGGAATTTCTTCATTTTTGCTTCAAAATAAGGGGAATTTCTGCCTTTTTGTCTCTAAAGAAGTGGAATTTCTGTATTTTCCTTCCAAAACAAAGGGAATTTCTGTCTTTTTTGCCCCAAAATAAGGAAAATTTCTGACTTATTACCCTGAAATAAGTGAAATGTTTGCAATTTTACCCCAAAATAAGGGAAATTTCTGCCTTTTTGCCCCCAAATAAAGGAAATTTCAGCCTTTTTACCTCAAAATCAGGAGAATTTCTGCATTTTTGCCACAAAATATTAGGAATTTCTGCCTTTTTGCCCCAAAATAAGAAAAATTTCTGCCATTTTTACCTGAAATAAGTGAAATTTCTGCAATTTTGCCCCAAAATAAGTAAAATTTCTGCAATTTTGCTTCAAAATAAGGGAAATTTCTGGAATTTTGCCCCAAAATAAGTGGAATTTCTGAGTTTTGCCCCAAAATAAGGAGAATTTCTGTCTTTTTGCCACAACATATAGGGAATTTCTGCCTTTTTCCCCCACAATTAGGGGATTTTCTTCAATTCTGCTCCAAAATAGGGGGAATTTCTGCTTTTTTGCCCGAAAATAAGGGGAATGTATACCTTTTGCCACAAAAAAGAGAAATTTCTTCATTTTTGCCCCAAAATAAGAGGAATTTCTGCCTTCTTACCTCAAAATAAGTGAAATTTCTGCCTTTTTACCCAAAATAAACGGAATTTCTGTCTTTTTTCCCCAAAATAAAAGGAATTTTTGAATTTTGCCCTTAAATAAGTGAAATTTCTGCAATTTTGCCCCAAAATAAGGGATATTTCTGCCTTTTTGCCACAAAATAAAGGGAATTTCTGTCTTTTTGCCTCAAAATAAGGGGAATTTCAGCATTTTACCTCATAATAAGGGGAATCTCTTCTTTTTTGCCCCAAAATATGGGGAATTTCTGCATTTTCCCCAAAATAAAGAAAATT
This sequence comes from Micromys minutus, assembly GCF_963924665.1. Lineage (NCBI taxonomy): Eukaryota > Metazoa > Chordata > Mammalia > Rodentia > Muridae > Micromys > Micromys minutus. The sequence goes on from NW_027667455.1 coordinate 719,953, forward strand.
TCTGCAATTTTGTACCAAAATAAAAGAAATTTCTGCCTTTTTTCCCCAAAATAAGAGAAATTTCTGTGCTTTTTCCCTGAAATAAGTGAAATTTCTGCAATTTTGCCCCAAAATAAGGGAAATTTCTGCAATTTTGCCCCAAAATAAAGGAAATTTCTGCAATTTTACTCCAAAATAAGGGGAATTTATGACTTTTTGCCCTGAAATAAGGAGAATTTCTGTCTTTTTGTTCCAAAATAATGTGAATTTCTGCATTTTCCCTCAAAATTAGGAGATAATGTTCAATTTTGCTTCAAAATAAGGGGAAATGTGCCTTATTGCACAAAAATAGAGGGAATTTCTGCATTTTTGCACCAATATAAGGGGAATTTCTGAAATTTAGCTTTAAAATGCAGGGAATTTCTGCGTTATTGTCCGAAATAAAGTGGAATTTCAACCTTTTTCCCTGAAATATTTGAAATTTCTGCAATTTTAGCCCAAAATAAGGGGAATTTCTGTTTTTGGCCCCAAAATTAGGGAATTTCTGTTTTTCGCCCCAAAATAAGGCAAATTTCTGACTTTTTGCCCTGAAATAATTGAAATTTCTGCAATTTTGCCCCAAAATAATAGGAATTTCTGCCTTTTCGCCGAAAATAAGGGGAAATTCAGCATTTTACCTCCAAATAAGGGGAATTTCTGCCTTTTTGCCACAAAATATGGGGAATTTCTGCCCTATTGCCCTTAAATAAGTAAAATTTCTGCTTTTCTGCCCCAATTAACGGGAATTTCTGCCTTTTTGCCACAAAGTAAAGGGAATTTCTGCCTTTTTTCCCCAAAATAATGGGAATTTCAGCCTTTTTACCTCAAAATAAGGGGAATTTCTGCCTTTTTCCCCAAAATATGGGTAATTTTTGCTTTTTGTTCCAAAATAAAAAAAATTTCTACAATTTTGTATCAAAATAAAAGAAATTTCTGCCTTTTTTCCCCAAAATAAATGGAATTTCTGACTTTTTGCCCTGAAATAAATGAAATTCCTGCAATTATGCCCGAAAATAAGGGAAATTTGTGCCTTTTTGCCCCCAAATGAGAGGAATTTCTTCCTTTTTTCCCCAAAATATGGGGAATTTCAGCCTTTTTGCACCAAAGTATGGGGAATTTCTGCCTTTTTGCCACAAAATAAGAAAAATTTCTGCAAGTCTGTAACAATATAAAAGAAATTTCTAAAATTTTGCCCCAAAATAAGGGAAATTTCTGATTTTTGCCCCAAAATAAAAAGAATTTCTCTATTTTTGCCCCACAATAAAGGGAAATTCTGCCTTTTTGCCCCAAAATTAGGGGAGTTTCTGCAATTTTGCTCCAAAATACGAGAAATTTCTGCCTTTTTACCCGAAATTAAGTGGATTTTCTGCCTTTTTGCCCCCAAATAAGGGAAATTTCTGCAATTTTATCCCAAAATAAGGTGAATTCTGCCTTTTTGCCCCAAAATAATGGGAATTTCTGCCTTTTTGCCCCAAAATAAGAAAATTTTTTGCTTTTTTTCTCTGAAAAAAGTGAAATTTCTGCAATTTTGCCCTAAAATAAGGGAAATTTCTGCAATTTTTCCCCATAATAAGGGAAATTTCTGCAATTTTGCCCCAAAATAAAGGGAATTTCTGATTTTGCCCCCAAATAAGGGAGATTTCTGCAATTTTGCCCTAAAATAAGGGGATTTTCTTCTTTTTTTGCCGAAAATAAGGGGAATTTCTGACATTTTGCCGCAAAATAAGTGAAATTTCTGCAGTTTTACCCCAAAATAAGGGGAATTTCTGCTTTTTTACCCAAAAATTAGGGGAATTTCTGCAATTTTGCTCCAAAATACGGGTAATTTCTGCCTTTTTGCCCGAAAATAAAGGGAATGTATACCTTTTTGCTATAAAAAAAGCAAATTTCTTCATTTTTGCCCCAAAATAAGGGGATTTTCCACCTTTTTGACTCAAAATAAGTGCAATTTCTGCCTTTTCCCCAAAATAAACGAAATTTCTGTCTTTTTGCCCCAAAATAAGGGGAATTTCAGCCTTTTTACCTCAAAATAAAGGGAATTTCTGCCTTTTTGCCCCAAAATATTGGGAATTTCTGACTTTTTGCCCCAAAATAAGAAAAATTTCTGCAATTTTGTACCAAAATAAAAAAAATTTCTGCTTTTTTGCCCCCCAAAAAAAATTTCTGCCTTTTTCCCCTGAAATACGTGAAATTTCTGCAATTTTGCCCCAAAATAAGGGAAATTTCTGCAATTTTGCCCCAAAATAAGGGGAATTTCTGACTGTTTGCTCCCGAAAAAGGAGATTTTCTGTCTTTTTGCCCCAAAATAAGGAGAATTTCTGCCATTTTGCCCGAAAATTATGAGAATTTCTGCAATTTTGCTTCAAAATACAGGGAATTTCTGCCTTTTAGCCCCAAAATAAAGGGAATTTCTGCATTTTATCTCAAATTGAGAATAATTTCTGCCTTTTGCCTCAAAATAAGGGGAATTTTCTGCCTTTTTGTTTCAAAATAAGAAAAATTTCTTCAATTTTGTACCATAATAAAAGAAATTTCTGCTCTTTGCCCCAAAATAAAAGGAATTTCTGACTTTTTGCCCTGAAATAAATGAAATTTCTGCAATTTTGCCCGAAAATAAGGGAAATTTGTGCCTCTTTGCCCCAAAATAAGAAGAAGTTTTGCCTTTTGCCCCAAAATATGAGGAATTTCAGCATTTTACCTCAAAATAAGAATTTCAGCCCTTTTGCCCCAAAATAAGTAAAATTTCTGCAATTTTGCCCCAAAATAAGGGGAATTTCTTCCTTTTTGCCCCAAAATAAAGGATATTTCAGCCTTTTTACCTGAAAATAAGTGAAATTTCTGCAATTTTGCCCCAAATAAGGGAAATTTCTGCAATTTTGCCTCAAAATAAGGTAAATTCCTGCAATTTTGCCCCAAAATAAGTGGAATTTCTGAGTTTTGTCCCAAAATAAGGAGAATTTCTGTCTTTTTGCCCCAACATATAGGGAATTTCTGCCTTTTGGCCCAACAATTAGGGGAATTTCTTCATTTTTGCTTCAAAATAAGGGGAATTTCTGCCTTTTTGTCTCTAAAGAAGTGGAATTTCTGTATTTTCCTTCCAAAACAAAGGGAATTTCTGTCTTTTTTGCCCCAAAATAAGGAAAATTTCTGACTTATTACCCTGAAATAAGTGAAATGTTTGCAATTTTACCCCAAAATAAGGGAAATTTCTGCCTTTTTGCCCCCAAATAAAGGAAATTTCAGCCTTTTTACCTCAAAATCAGGAGAATTTCTGCATTTTTGCCACAAAATATTAGGAATTTCTGCCTTTTTGCCCCAAAATAAGAAAAATTTCTGCCATTTTTACCTGAAATAAGTGAAATTTCTGCAATTTTGCCCCAAAATAAGTAAAATTTCTGCAATTTTGCTTCAAAATAAGGGAAATTTCTGGAATTTTGCCCCAAAATAAGTGGAATTTCTGAGTTTTGCCCCAAAATAAGGAGAATTTCTGTCTTTTTGCCACAACATATAGGGAATTTCTGCCTTTTTCCCCCACAATTAGGGGATTTTCTTCAATTCTGCTCCAAAATAGGGGGAATTTCTGCTTTTTTGCCCGAAAATAAGGGGAATGTATACCTTTTGCCACAAAAAAGAGAAATTTCTTCATTTTTGCCCCAAAATAAGAGGAATTTCTGCCTTCTTACCTCAAAATAAGTGAAATTTCTGCCTTTTTACCCAAAATAAACGGAATTTCTGTCTTTTTTCCCCAAAATAAAAGGAATTTTTGAATTTTGCCCTTAAATAAGTGAAATTTCTGCAATTTTGCCCCAAAATAAGGGATATTTCTGCCTTTTTGCCACAAAATAAAGGGAATTTCTGTCTTTTTGCCTCAAAATAAGGGGAATTTCAGCATTTTACCTCATAATAAGGGGAATCTCTTCTTTTTTGCCCCAAAATATGGGGAATTTCTGCATTTTCCCCAAAATAAAGAAAATTTCTGCAATTTTGTACCAAAATAAAAGAAATTTCTGCCTTTTTTCCCCAAAATAAGAGAAATTTCTGTGCTTTTTCCCTGAAATAAGTGAAATTTCTGCAATTTTGCCCCAAAATAAGGGAAATTTCTGCAATTTTGCCCCAAAATAAAGGAAATTTCTGCAATTTTACTCCAAAATAAGGGGAATTTATGACTTTTTGCCCTGAAATAAGGAGAATTTCTGTCTTTTTGTTCCAAAATAATGTGAATTTCTGCATTTTCCCTCAAAATTAGGAGATAATGTTCAATTTTGCTTCAAAATAAGGGGAAATGTGCCTTATTGCACAAAAATAGAGGGAATTTCTGCATTTTTGCACCAATATAAGGGGAATTTCTGAAATTTAGCTTTAAAATGCAGGGAATTTCTGCGTTATTGTCCGAAATAAAGTGGAATTTCAACCTTTTTCCCTGAAATATTTGAAATTTCTGCAATTTTAGCCCAAAATAAGGGGAATTTCTGTTTTTGGCCCCAAAATTAGGGAATTTCTGTTTTTCGCCCCAAAATAAGGCAAATTTCTGACTTTTTGCCCTGAAATAATTGAAATTTCTGCAATTTTGCCCCAAAATAATAGGAATTTCTGCCTTTTCGCCGAAAATAAGGGGAAATTCAGCATTTTACCTCCAAATAAGGGGAATTTCTGCCTTTTTGCCACAAAATATGGGGAATTTCTGCCCTATTGCCCTTAAATAAGTAAAATTTCTGCTTTTCTGCCCCAATTAACGGGAATTTCTGCCTTTTTGCCACAAAGTAAAGGGAATTTCTGCCTTTTTTCCCCAAAATAATGGGAATTTCAGCCTTTTTACCTCAAAATAAGGGGAATTTCTGCCTTTTTCCCCAAAATATGGGTAATTTTTGCTTTTTGTTCCAAAATAAAAAAAATTTCTACAATTTTGTATCAAAATAAAAGAAATTTCTGCCTTTTTTCCCCAAAATAAATGGAATTTCTGACTTTTTGCCCTGAAATAAATGAAATTCCTGCAATTATGCCCGAAAATAAGGGAAATTTGTGCCTTTTTGCCCCCAAATGAGAGGAATTTCTTCCTTTTTTCCCCAAAATATGGGGAATTTCAGCCTTTTTGCACCAAAGTATGGGGAATTTCTGCCTTTTTGCCACAAAATAAGAAAAATTTCTGCAAGTCTGTAACAATATAAAAGAAATTTCTAAAATTTTGCCCCAAAATAAGGGAAATTTCTGATTTTTGCCCCAAAATAAAAAGAATTTCTCTATTTTTGCCCCACAATAAAGGGAAATTCTGCCTTTTTGCCCCAAAATTAGGGGAGTTTCTGCAATTTTGCTCCAAAATACGAGAAATTTCTGCCTTTTTACCCGAAATTAAGTGGATTTTCTGCCTTTTTGCCCCCAAATAAGGGAAATTTCTGCAATTTTATCCCAAAATAAGGTGAATTCTGCCTTTTTGCCCCAAAATAATGGGAATTTCTGCCTTTTTGCCCCAAAATAAGAAAATTTTTTGCTTTTTTTCTCTGAAAAAAGTGAAATTTCTGCAATTTTGCCCTAAAATAAGGGAAATTTCTGCAATTTTTCCCCATAATAAGGGAAATTTCTGCAATTTTGCCCCAAAATAAAGGGAATTTCTGATTTTGCCCCCAAATAAGGGAGATTTCTGCAATTTTGCCCTAAAATAAGGGGATTTTCTTCTTTTTTTGCCGAAAATAAGGGGAATTTCTGACATTTTGCCGCAAAATAAGTGAAATTTCTGCAGTTTTACCCCAAAATAAGGGGAATTTCTGCTTTTTTACCCAAAAATTAGGGGAATTTCTGCAATTTTGCTCCAAAATACGGGTAATTTCTGCCTTTTTGCCCGAAAATAAAGGGAATGTATACCTTTTTGCTATAAAAAAAGCAAATTTCTTCATTTTTGCCCCAAAATAAGGGGATTTTCCACCTTTTTGACTCAAAATAAGTGCAATTTCTGCCTTTTCCCCAAAATAAACGAAATTTCTGTCTTTTTGCCCCAAAATAAGGGGAATTTCAGCCTTTTTACCTCAAAATAAAGGGAATTTCTGCCTTTTTGCCCCAAAATATTGGGAATTTCTGACTTTTTGCCCCAAAATAAGAAAAATTTCTGCAATTTTTTACCAAAATAAAAAAAAATTTCTGCCTTTTTGCCCCCAAATAAGGGGAATTTTGGCCTTTTTACCTCAAAATAAGGGGAATTTCTGCATTTTTGCCACAAAATATTAGGAATTTCTGCCTTTTTGCCCCAAAATATGGGGAATTTCAGGATTTTACCTCAAAATAAGGGGAATTTCAGTTTTTTTGCACCAAAATATGGGGAATTTCTGCCTTTTTGCCACAAAATAAGAAAAATTTCTGCAAGTCTGTAACAATATAAAAGAAATTTCTAAAATTTTGTTCCAAAATAAAGGAAATTTCTGATTTTTGCCCCAAAATAAAAAAAATTTCTCTATTTTTGCCCCACAATAAAGGGAAATTCTGCCTTTTTGCCCCAAAATTAGAGGAGTTTCTGCAATTTTGCTCCAAAATACGAGAAATTTCTGCCTTTTTACCCGAAATTAAGTGGATTTTCTGCCTTTTTGCCCCCAAATAAGGGAAATTTCTGCAATTTTATTCCAAAATAAGGGAAATTTCTGCCTTTTTGCCCAAAATAAGGGGAATTTCTGCCGTTTTGCCCTGAAATATGTGAAATTTCTGCAATTTTACCCCAAAATAAGGTGAATTTCTGCCTTTTTGCCCCAAAATAATGGGAATTTCTGCCTTTTTACCCCAAAATAAGAAAAATTTTTTGCTTTTTTTCTCAGAAATAAGTGAAATTTCTGCAATTTTGCCCTAAAATAAGGGAAATTTCTGCAATTTTTCCCCATAATAAGGGAAATTTCTGCAATTTTGCCCCAAAATAAGGGGAATTTCTGTTTTTGCCCCCAAATAAGGGAAATTTCTGCAATTTTGCCCTAAAATAAGGGGATTTTCTGCATTTTTTGCCAAAAATAAGGGGAATTTCTGACATTTTGCCGCAAAATAAGTGAAATTTCTGCAGTTTTACCCCAAAATAAAAAAAATTTCTGCCTTTTTGCCCAAAAATTAGGGGAATTTCTGCAATTTTGCTCCAAAATACAAAGAATTTCTGCCTTTTTGCCCGAAAATAAAGGGAATGTATACCTTTTTGCCATAAAAAAGCAAATTTCTTCATTTTTGCCCCAAAATAAGGGAATTTTCCACCTTTTTGACTCAAAATAAGTGCAATTTCTGCCTTTTCCCCAAAATAAACGAAATTTCTGCCTTTTTGCCCCAAAATAAGGGGAATTTCAGCCTTATTACCTCAAAATAAGGGGAATTTCTGCCTTTTTGCCCCAAAATATGGGGAATTTCTGACTTTTTGCCCCAAAATAAGAAAAATTTCTGCAATTTTGTACCAAAATAAAAAAAATTTCTCCTTTTTTGCCCCCCAAAAAAATTTCTGCCTTTTTCCCCTGAAATACGTGAAATTTCTGCAATTTTGCCCTAAAATAAGGGAAATTTCTGCAATTTTGCCCCAAAATAAGGGGAATTTCTGACTGTTTGCTCCCGAAAAAGGAGATTTTCTGTCTTTTTGCCCCAAAGTAAGGAGAATTTCTGCCTTTTTGCCCGAAAATTATGAGAATTTCTGCAATTTTGCTTCAAAATACAGGGAATTTCTGCCTTTTAGCCCCAAAATAAAGGGAATTTCTGCATTTTACCTCAAATTGAGAATAATTTCTGCCTTTTGCCTCAAAATAAGGGGAATTTTCTGCCTTTTTGTTTCAAAATAAGATAAATTTCTTCAATTTTGTACCATAATAAAAGAAATTTCTGCTCTTTGCCCCAAAATAAAAGGAATTTCTGACTTTTTGCCCTGAAATAAATGAAATTTCTGCAATTTTGCCCGAAAATAAGGGAAATTTGTGCCTCTTTGCCCCAAAATAAGAAGAAGTTTTGCCTTTTGCCCCAAAATATGAGGAATTTCAGCATTTTACCTCAAAATAAGAATTTCAGCCCTTTTGCCCCAAAATAAGTAAAATTTCTGCAATTTTGCCCCAAAATAAGGGGAATTTCTTCCTTTTTGCCCCAAAATAAAGGATATTTCAGCCTTTTTACCTGAAAATAAGTGAAATTTCTGCAATTTTGCCCCAAATAAGGGAAATTTCTGCAATTTTGCCTCAAAATAAGGTAAATTCCTGCAATTTTGCCCCAAAATAAGTGGAATTTCTGAGTTTTGTCCCAAAATAAGGAGAATTTCTGTCTTTTTTCCCCAACATATAGGGAATTTCTGCCTTTTGGCCCAACAATTAGGGGAATTTCTTCATTTTTGCTTCAAAATAAGGGGAATTTCTGCCTTTTTGCCTCTGAAGAAGTGGAATTTCTGTATTTTCCTTCCAAAACAAAGGGAATTTCTGTCTTTTTTGCCCCAAAATAAGGAAAATTTCTGATTTATTACCCTGAAATAAGTGAAATGTTTGCAATTTTACCCCAAAATAAGGGAAATTTCTGCCTTTTTGCCCCCAAATAAGGGAAATTTCAGACTTTTTACCTCAAAATAAGAGGAATTTCTGCATTTTTGCCACAAAATATTAGGAATTTCTGCCTTTTTGCCCCAAAATAAGAAAAATTTCTGCCATTTTTACCTGAAATAAGTGAAATTTCTGCAATTTTGCCCCAAAATAAGTAAAATTTCTGCAATTTTGCTTCAAAATAAGGGAAATTTCTGGAATTTTGCCCCAAAATAAGTGGAATTTCTGAGTTTTGCCCCAAAATAAGGAGAATTTCTGTCTTTTTGCCCCAACATATAGGGAATTTCTGCCTTTTTGCCCCACAATTAGGGGATTTTCGTCAATTCTGCACCAAAATAGGGGGGATTTCTGCTTTTTTGCCCGAAAATAAGGGGAATGTATACCTTTTGCCACAAAAAAGAGAAATTTCTTCATTTTTGCCCCCAAATAAGAGGAATTTCTGCCTTCTTACCTCAAAATATGTGAAATTTCTGCCTTTTTACCCAAAATAAACGGAATTTCTGTCTTTTTGCCCCAAAATGAAAGGAATTTTTGAATTTTGCCCTGAAATAAGTGAAATTTCAGCAATTTTGCCCCAAAATAAGGGAAATTTCTGCCTTTTTGCCACAAAATAAAGGGAATTTCTGTCTTTTTGCCTCAAAATAAGGGGAATTTCAGCATTTTACCTCATAATAAGGGGAATCTCTGCTTTTTTGCCCCAAAATATGGGGAATTTCTGCATTTTCCCCAAAATAAAGAAAATTTCTGCAATTTTGTACCAAAATAAAAGAAATTTCTGCCTTTTTTCCCCAAAATAAGAGAAATTTCTGTGCTTTTTCCCTGAAATAAGTGAAATTTCTGCAATTTTGCCCCAAAATAAGGGAAATTTCTGCAATTTTGCCCCAAAATAAAGGAAATTTCTGCAATTTTGCCCCAAAATAAGGGGAATTTATGAATTTTGCCCTGAAATAAGGAGAATTTCTGTCTTTTTGTTCCAAAATAATGTGAATTTCTGCATTTTCCCTCAAAATTAGGGGATAATGTGCAATTTTGCTTCAAAATATGGGGAAATCTGCCTTATTGCACAAAAATAGAGGGAATTTCTGCATTTTTGCACCAATATAAGGGGAATTTCTGAAATTTAGCTTTAAAATACGGGGAATTTCTGCGTTATTGTCCGAAATAAAGTGGAATTTCTGCCTTTTTGCCCTGAAATATTTGAAATTTCTGCAATTTTACCCCAAAATAAGGGGAATTTCTGTTTTTGGCCCCAAAATTAGGGAATTTCTGTTTTTCGCCCCAAAATAAGGCAAATTTCTGACTTTTTGCCCTGAAATAATTGAAATTTCTGCAATTTTGCCCTAAAATAATAGGAATTTCTGCCTTTTTGCCGAAAATAAGGGGAAATTCAGCATTTTACCTCCAAATAAGGGGAATTTCTGCCTTTTTGCCACAAAATATGGGGAATTTCTGCCTTTTTTCCCCAAAATTACAGGAATTTCAGGCTTTTTACCTCAAAATAAGGGGAATTTCTGCCTTTATCCCCAAAATATGGGTAATTTTTGCTTTTTGTTCCAAAATAAGGAAAATTTCTACAATTTTGTATCAAAATAAAAGAGATTTCTGCCTTTTTTCCCCAAAATAAATGGAATTTCTGACTTTTTGCCCTGAAATAAATGAAATTCCTGCAATTATGCCCGAAAATAAGGGAAATTTGTGCCTTTTTGCCCCCAAATGAGAGGAATTTCTGCCTTTTTTCCCCAAAATAAGGGGAATTTCAGCCTTTTTGCACCAAAGTATGGGGAATTTCTGCCTTTTTGCCACAAAATAAGAAAAATTTCTGCAAGTCTGTAACAATATAAAAGAAATTTCTAAAATTTTGCCCCAAAATAAGGGAAATTTCTGATTTTTGCCCCAAAATAAAAAGAATTTCTCTATTTTTGCCCCACAATAAAGGGAAATTCTGCCTTTTTGCCCCAAAATTAGGGGAGTTTCTGCAATTTTGCCCCAAAATACGAGAAATTTCTGCCTTTTTACCCGAAATTAAGTGGATTTTCTGCCTTTTTGCCCCCAAATAAGGGAAATTTCTGCAATTTTATCCCAAAATAAGGGGAATTTCTGCATTTTGCCCCAAAATAAGGGGAATTTCTGCCGTTTTGCCCTGAAATATGTGAAATTTCTGCAATTTTACCCCAAAATAAGGTGAATTTCTGCCTTTTTGCCCCAAAATAATGGGAATTTCTGCCTTTTTGCCCCAAAATAAGAAAATTTTTTGCTTTTTTTCTCTGAAATAAGTGAAATTTCTGCAATTTTGCCCTAAAATAAGGGAAATTTCTGCAATTTTTCCCCATAATAAGGGAAATTTCTGCAATTTTGCCCCAAAATAAAGGGAATTTCTGATTTTGCCCCCAAATAAGGGAGATTTCTGCAATTTTGCCCTAAAATAAGGGGATTTTCTGCCTTTTTTGCCGAAAATAAGGGGAATTTCTGACATTTTGCCGCAAAATAAGTGAAATTTCTGCAGTTTTACCCCAAAATAAGGGGAATTTCTGCTTTTTTACCCAAAAATTAGGGGAATTTCCGCAATTTTGCTCCAAAATACGGGTAATTTCTGCCTTTTTGCCCGAAAATAAAGGGAATGTATAATTTTTTGCTATAAAAAAAGCAAATTTCTTCATTTTTGCCCCAAAATAAGGGGATTTTCCACCTTTTTGACTCAAAATAAGTGCAATTTCTGCCTTTTCCCCAAAATAAACGAAATTTCTGTCTTTTTGCCCCAAAATAATGGGAATTTCAGCCTTTTTACCTCAAAATAAGGGGAATTTCTGCCTTTTTGCCCCAAAATATTGGGAATTTCTGACTTTTTGCCCCAAAATAAGAAAAATTTCTGCAATTTTGTACCAAAATAAAAAAAATTTCTGCCTTTTTGCCCCCAAATAAGGGGAATTTTGGCCTTTTTACCTCAAAATAAGGGGAATTTCTGCATTTTTGCCACAAAATATTAGGAATTTCTGCCTTTTTGCCCCAAAATATGGGGAATTTCAGGATTTTACCTCAAAATAAGGGGAATTTCAGCCTTTTTGCACCAAAATATGGGGAATTTCTGCCTTTTTGCCACAAAATAAGAAAAATTTCTGCAAGTCTGTAACAATATAAAAGAAATTTCTAAAATTTTGTTCCAAAATAAAGGAAATTTCTGATTTTTGCCCCAAAATAAAAAAAATTTCTCTATTTTTGCCCCACAATAAAGGGAAATTCTGCCTTTTTGCCCCAAAATTAGGGGAGTTTCTGCAATTTTGCTCCAAAATACAAGAAATTTCTGCCTTTTTACCCGAAATTAAGTGGATTTTCTGCCTTTTTGCCACCAAATAAGGGAAATTTCTGCAATTTTATTCCAAAATAAGGGAAATTTCTGCCTTTTTGCCCAAAATAAGGGGAATTTCTGCCGTTTTGCCCTGAAATATGTGAAATTTCTGCAATTTTACCCCAAAATAAGGTGAATTTCTGCCTTTTTGCCCCAAAATAATGGGAATTTCTGCCTTTTTGCCCCAAAATAAGAAAAATTTTTTGCTTTTTTTCTCTGAAATAAGTGAAATTTCTGCAATTTTGCCCTAAAATAAGGGAAATTTCTGCAATTTTTCCCCAAAATAAGGGGAATTTCTGTTTTTGCCCCCAAATAAGGGAAATTTCTGCAATTTTGCCCTAAAATAAGGGGATTTTCTGCATTTTTTGCCAAAAATAAGGGGAATTTCTGACATTTTGCTGCAAAATAAGTGAAATTTCTGCAGTTTTACCCCAAAATAAAAAAAATTTCTGCCTTTTTGCCGAAAAATTAGGGGAATTTCTGCAATTTTGCTCCAAAATACAAAGAATTTCTTCCTTTTTGCCCGAAAATAAAGGGAATGTATACCTTTTTGCCATAAAAAAGCAAATTTCTTCATTTTTGCCCCAAAATAAGGGAATTTTCCACCTTTTTGACTCAAAATAAGTACAATTTCTGCCTTTTCCCCAAAATAAACGAAATTTCTGTATTTTTGCCCCAAAATAAGGGGAATTTCAGCCTTATTACCTCAAAATAAGGGGAATTTCTGCCTTTTTGCCCCAAAATATGGGGAATTTCTGACTTTTTGCCCCAAAATAAGAAAAATTTCTGCAATTTTGTACCAAAAAAAAAAAATTTCTGCCTTTTTGCCTTCCAAAAAATATTTCTGCCTTTTTCCCCTGAAATACGTGAAATTTCTGCAATTTTGCCCCAAAACAAGGGAAATTTCTGCAATTTTGCCCCAAAATAAGGGGAATTTCTGACTGTTTGCTCCCGAAAAAGGAGATTTTCTGTCTTTTTGCCCCAAAATAAGGAGAATTTCTGCCTTTTTGCCCGAAAATTATGAGAATTTCTGCAATTTTGCTTCAAAATACAGGGAATTTCTGCATTTTAGCCCCAAAATAAAGGGAATTTCTGCATTTTACCTCAAATTGAGAATAATTTCTGCCTTTTGCCTCAAAATAAGGGGAATTTTCTGCCTTTTTGTTTCAAAATAAGAAAAATTTCTTCAATTTTGTACCATAATAAAAAAAATTTCTGCTCTTTGCCCCAAAATAAAAGGAATTTCTGACTTTTTGCCCTGAAATAAATGAAATTTCTGCAATTTTGCCCGAAAATAAGGGAAATTTGTGCCTCTTTGCCCCAAAATAAGAAGAAGTTTTGCCTTTTGCCCCAAAATATGGGGAATTTCAGCATTTTACCTCAAAATAAGAATTTCAGCCTTTTTGCCCCAAAATAAGGAAAATTTCTGCAATTTTGCCCCAAAATAAGGGGAATTTCTTCCTTTTTGCCCCAAAATAAAGGATATTTCAGCCTTTTTACCTGAAAATAAGTGAAATTTCTGCAATTTTGCCCCAAATAAGGGAAATTTCTGCAATTTTGCCTCACAATAAGGTAAATTCCTGCAATTTTGCCTCAAAATAAGTGGAATTTCTGAGTTTTGTCCCAAAATAAAGAGAATTTCTGTCTTTTTGCCCCAACATATAGGGAATTTCTGCCTTTTGGCCCAACAATTAGGGGAATTTCTTCATTTTTGCTTCAAAATAAGGGGAATTTCTGCCTTTCTGCCTTAAAATAAGGGGAATTTCTGTCTTTTTGCCCTGAAATATGTGAAATTTCTGCAATTTTACCCCAAAATAAGGTGAATTTCTGCCTTTTTGCCCCAAAATAATGGAAATTTCTGCCTTTTTGCCCCAAAATAAGAAAAATTTTGCTTTTTTTCTCTGAAATAAGTGAAATTTCTGCAATTTTGCCCTAAAATAAGGGAAATTTCTGCAATTTTTCCCCATAATAAGGGAAATTTCTGCAATTTTGCCCCAAAATTAGGGGAATTTCTGTTTTTTGCCCCCAAATAAGAAAAATTTCTGCAATTTTGCCCTAAAATAAGAAGAATTTCTGCCTTTTTGCCCTAAAATAAGAAGAATTTCTACCTTTTTGCCCAAAAATAAAGAAAATTACTGTATTTTTTACCCTAAAATTAGGTGAATTTCTGCAATTTATTCTCCAAAATACGGGAATTTTCTGCCTTTTTTGCCGAAAATAAGGGGAATTTCTGACATTTTGCCGCGAAATAAGTGAAATTTCTGCAATTTTGCCCCAAAATAAGGGAAATTTCTGCAATTTTTCCCTAAAATAAGGGGATTATCTGCTTTTTTTGCCGAAAATAAGGGGAATTTCTGACATTTTGCCGCAAAAAAGTGAAATTTCTGCAATTTTGCCCCAAAATAAGGGAAATTTCTGCAATTTTGCCCCAATGTAAAGGAAATTTCTGCAATTTTGCCCCAAAATAAGGAAAATTTCTGACTGTTTGCTCCCGAAAAAGGAGATTTTCTGTCTTTTTGCCCCAAAATAAGGAGAATTTTTGCCTTTTGCCCGAAAATTATGAGAATTTCTGCAATTTTGCTTCAAAATATGGGGAATTTCTGCCTTTTAGCTCCAAAATAAAGGGAATTTCTGCATTTTACCACAAAATAAGAATAGTTTCTGCCTTTTGCCTCAAAATAAGGGGAATTTTCTGCCTTTTTGTTTCAAAATAAGAAAAATTTCTTCAATTTTGTACCATAATAAAAGAAATTTCTGCTCTTTGCCCCAAAATAAAAGGAATTTCTGAATTTTTGCCCTGAAATAAATGAAATTTCTGCAATTTTGCCCGAAAATAAGGGAAATTTGTGCCTTTTTGCCCCAAAATAAGAAGAATTTTTGCCTTTTGCCCCAAAATATGGGGAATTTCAGCATTTTACCTCAAAATAAGAATTTCAGCCTTTTTGCCCCAAAACAAGAAAAATTTCTGCAATTTTGCCCCAAAATAAGGGGAATTTCTTCCTTTTTGCCCCAAAATAAAGGATATTTCAGTCTTTTTACCTGAAAATAAGTGAAATTTCTGCAATTTTGCCCCAAATAAGGGAAATTTCTGCAATTTTGCCCCAAAATAAGGTAAATTCCTGCAATTTTGCCCCAAAATAAGTGGAATTTTTGAGTTTTGCCCCAAAATAAGGAGAATTTCTGTCTTTTTGCCCCAACATATAGGGAATTTCTGCCTTTTTGCCCCACAATTAGGGGAATTTCTGTCTTTTTTGCCCCAAAATAAGGAAAATTTCTGACTTATTACCCTGAAATAAGTGAAATGTCTGCAATTTTGCCCCAAAATAAGAAAAATTTCTGCCTTTTTGCACCCAAATAAGGGGAATTTCAGCTTTTTTACCTCAAAATAAGGGGAATTTCTGCATTTTTGCCACAAAATATTAGGAATTTCTGCCTTTTTGCCCCAAAATAAGAAAAGTTTCTGCCATTTTTACCTGAAATAAGTGAAATTTCTGCAATTTTGCCCCAAAATAAGTGAAATTTTTGCAATTTTGCCCCAAAATAAGGGAAATTTCTGGAATTTTGCCCCAAAATAAGTGGAAATTCTGAGTTTTGTCCCAAAATAAGGAGAATTTTTGTCTTTTTGCCCCAACATATAGGGAATTTCTGCCTTTATGCCCCACAATTTGGGGATTTTCTGCAATTGTGCTCCAAAATACAGGGAATTTCTGCCTTTTTGCCCGAAAATAAGGGGAATGTATACCTTTTGCCACAAAAAAGGGAAATTTCTTCATTTTTGCCGCAAAATAAGAGGAATTTCTGCCTTTTTGTCCCACAATTAGGGGAATTTCTGTCTTTTTTGCCCCAAAATAAGGAAAATTTCTGACTTATTACCCTGAAATAAGTGAAATGTCTGCAATTTTGCCCCAAAATAAGAAAAATTTCTGCCTTTTTGCACCCAAATAAGGGGAATTTCAGCCTTTTTACCTCAAAATAAGGGGAATTTCTGCATTTTTGCCACAAAATATTAGGAATTTCTGCCTTTTTGCCCCAAAATAAGAAAAATTTCTGCCATTTTTACCTGAAATAAGTGAAATTTCTGCAATTTTGCCCCAAAATAAGTGAAATTTTTGCAATTTTGCCCCAAAATAAGGGAAATTTCTGGAATTTTGCCCCAAAATAAGTGGAAATTCTGAGTTTTGTCCCAAAATAAGGAGAATTTTTGTCTTTTTGCCCCAACATATAGGGAATTTCTGCCTTTATGCCCCACAATTTGGGGATTTTCTGCAATTGTGCTCCAAAATACAGGGAATTTCTGCCTTTTTGCCCGAAAATAAGGGGAATGTATACCTTTTGCCACAAAAAAGGGAAATTTCTTCATTTTTGCCGCAAAATAAGAGGAATTTCTGCCTTTTTGTCCCACAATTAGGGGAATTTCTGTCTTTTTTGCCCCAAAATAAGGAAAATTTCTGACTTATTACCCTGAAATAAGTGAAATGTCTGCAATTTTGCCCCAAAATAAGAAAAATTTCTGCCTTTTTGCACCCAAATAAGGGGAATTTTAGCCTTTTTACCTCAAAATAAGGGGAATTTCTGCATTTTTGCCACAAAATATTAGGAATTTCTGCCTTTTTGCCCCAAAATAAGAAAAATTTCTGCCATTTTTACCTGAAATAAGTGAAATTTCTGCAATTTTGCCCCAAAATAAGTGAAATTTCTGCAATTTTGCCCCAAAATAAGGCAAATTTCTGGAATTTTGCCCCAAAATAAGTGGAAATTCTGAGTTTTGTCCCAAAATAAGGAGAATTTTTGTCTTTTTGCCCCAACATATAGGGAATTTCTGCCTTTTTGCCCCACAATTTGGGGATTTTCTGCAATTGTGCTCCAAAATACGGGGAATTTCTGCCTATTTGCCCGAAAATAAGGGGAATGTATACCTTTTGCCACAAAAAAGGGAAATTTCTTCATTTTTGCCGCAAAATAAGAGGAATTTCTGCCTTCTTACCTCAAAATAACTGAAATTTCTGCCTTTTTACCCAAAAATAAACGGAATTTCTCTCTTTATGTTTCAAAATAAAAGGAATTTTTGAATTTTGCTCTGAAATAGGTGAAATTTCTGCAATTTTGCCCCAAAATAAGG
This sequence comes from Micromys minutus, assembly GCF_963924665.1. Classification (NCBI taxonomy): domain Eukaryota; kingdom Metazoa; phylum Chordata; class Mammalia; order Rodentia; family Muridae; genus Micromys; species Micromys minutus. The sequence continues at coordinate 736,952 of NW_027667455.1, forward strand.
GAAATTTCTGCCTTTTTGCCACAAAATAAAGGGAATTTCTGTCTTTTTGCCTCAAAATAAGGGGAATTTCAGCATTTTACCTCATAATAAGGGTTTCTCTGCCTTTTTGCCCAAAAATATGGGGAATTTCTGCATTTTCCCCAAAATAAAGAATATTTCTGCAATTTTGTACCAAAATAAAAGAAATTTCTGCCTTTTTCCCCAAAATAAGAGAAATTTCTGTGCTTTTTCTCTGAAATAAGTGAAATTTCTGCAATTTTGCCCCAAAATAAGGGAAATTTCTGACTTCTTGTACTGAAATAAGGAGAATTTCTGTCTTTTTGTTCCAAAATAATGTGAATTTCTGCATTTTCCCTCAAAATTAGGGGAATATGTGCAATTTTGCTTCAAAATACGGGGAAATCTGCCTTATTGCACAAAAATAAAAGGCATTTCTGCATTTTTGCACCAATATAAGGGGAATTTCTGAAATTTAGCTTTAAAATACGGGGAATTTCTGCGTTATTGTCTGAAATAAAGTGGAATTTCTGCCTTTTTGCCCTGAAATATTTGAAATTTCTGCAATTTTACCCCAAAATAAGTGGAATTTCTGTTTTTGGCCCCAAAATTAGGGGAATTTCTGCTTTTTGCCCCAAAATAAGGCAAATTTCTGACTTTTTGCCCTGAAATAATTAAAATTTCTGCAATTTTGCCCCAAAATAATAGGAATTTCTGCCTTTTTGCCGAAAATAAGAGGAATTTCAGCATTTTACCTCTAAATAAGGGGAATTTCTGCCTTTTTGCCACAAAATATAGGGAAATTCTCCCCTATTACCCTTAAATAAGGAAAATTTCTGCTTTTCTGCCCCAATTAACAGGAATTTCTGCCTTTTTGCCACAAAGTAAAGAGAATTTCTGCCTTTTTGCCCCAAAATAACGGGAATTTCAGCCTTTTTACCACAAAATAAGAAGAATTTCTGCCTTTTTCCCCAAAATATGGGTAATTTTTGCCTTTTTCTTCCAAAATAAGGAAAATTTCTACAATTTTGTATCAAAATAAAAGAAATTTCTGCTTTTTGCCCCAAAATAAAAGGAATTTCTGACTTTTTGCCCTGAAATAAATGAAATTCCTGCAATTATGCCCGAAAATAAGGGAAATTTGTGCCTTTTTGCCCCCAAATGAGGGGAATTTCTGCCTTTTTGCCCCAAAATATGGGGAATTTCAGGATTTTACCTCATCATAAGGGGAATTTCAGCATTTTTGCACCAAAATATGGGGAATTTCTGACTCTTTGCCCCAAAATAATAAAAATTTCTGCAATTTTGTACCAAAATAAAAAAAAATTTCTGCCTTTTTTCCCCGCAAAAAAAATTTCCGCCTTTTTTCCCTGAAATAAGTGAAATTTCTGCAATTTTGCCCCAAAATAAGGGGAATTTCTGACTGTTTGCTCCCGAAAAAGGAGATTTTCTGTCTTTTTGCCCCAAAATAGGGAGAATTTCTGCCTTTTTGCCCGAAAATTATGAGAATTTCTGCAATTTTGCTTCAAAATACAGGGAATTTCTGCCTTTTAGCCCCAAAATAAAAAGAATTTCTGCATTTTACCTCAAAATAAGAATAATTTCTGCCTTTTGCCTCAAAATAAGGGGAATTTTCTGCCTTTTTGTTTCATAATAAGAAAAATTTCTTCAATTTTGTACCATAATAAAAGAAATTTCTGCTCTTTGCCCCAAAATAAAAGGAATTTCTGACTTTTTGCCCTAAAATAAATGAAATTTCTGCAATTTTGCCCGAAAATAAGGGAAATTTGTGCCTCTTTGCCCCAAAATAAGAAGTTTTGCCTTTTGCCCCAAAATATGGGGAATTTCAGCATTTTACCTCAAAATAAGAATTTCAGCCTTTTTGCCCCAAAATAAGTGAAATTTCTGCAAATTTGCCCCAAAATAAGGGAAATTTCTGTAATTTTGCCCCAAAATAAGTGGAATTTCTGAGTTTTGCCCAAAAAAAGGAGAATTTCTGTCTTTTTGCCCCAACATATAGGGAATTTCTGCCTTTTTGCCCCACAATTAGGGGATTTTCTGCAATTGTGCTCCAAAATACGGGGAATTTCTGCTTTTTTGCCCGAAAATAAGGGGAATGTATACCTTTTGCCACAAAAAAGGGAAATTTCTTCATTTTGCCGCAAAATAAGAGGAATTTCTGCCTTCTTACCTCAAAATAAGTGAAATTTCTGCCTTTTTACCCAAAAGTAAACGGAATTTCTGTCTTTTTTCCCCAAAATAAAAGCAATTTTTGAATTTTGCCCTGAAATAAGTGAAATTTCTGCAATTTTGCCCCAAAATAAGGGAAATTTCTGGAATTTTGCCCCAAAATAAATGGAATTTCAGAGTTTTGCCCGAAAATAAGGAGAATTTCTGTCTTTTTGCCCCAACATATAGGGAATTTCTGCCTTTTTGCCCCACAATTAGGGGAATTTCTGCAATTTTGCTCCAAAATACGGGGAATTTCTGCCTTTTTGCCTTCAAATAAAGGGAAATTTAGCCTTCTTATCTCAAAATAAGGGGAATTTCTACATTTTTGCCACAAAATATTTGGAATTTCTGCCTTTTTGCCCCAAAATAAGGAAAATTTCTGCCTTTTTTCCCTGAAATAAGTGAAATTTCTGCAATTTTGCCCCAAAATAAGTGAAATTTCTGCCTTTTTGCCCCCAAATAAGGGGAATTTCAGCCTTTTTACCTCAAACTAAGGGGAATTTCTGCTTTTTTGCCCCAAAATATGGGAAATTTCAGCCTTTTTGCCACAAAATAAGAAAAATTTCTGCAATTCTGTACCAAAATAAAAGAAATTTCTAAAATTTTGCCCCAAAATAAGGGAAATTTCTGATTTTTGCCCCGAAATAAGGAGAATTTCTGTATTTTTGCCCCAAAATAAAGGGAATTTCTGCCTTTTTGCCCCAAAATTAGGGGAGTTTCTGCAATTTTGCTTCAAAATACAGGGAATTTCTTCCTCTTTTCCCGAAAATAAGGGGAACTTCTGCCGATTATCCCCAAATAAAGGGATTTTTTGCATTTTTGTCTCAATATTAGGGGAATTTATGCAATTTTGCTCCAAAATACAGGGAATTTCTGCCTTTTTGCCCGAAATTAAGGGGATTTTCTGCCTTTTTGCCCCCAAATAAGGGAAATTTCTGCAATTTTAACCCAAAATATGAAGAATTTCTGCCTTTTTCCCCCAAATAAGGGGAATTTCTGCCTTTTTGCCCTGAAATATGTGAAATGTCTGAAATTTTACCCCAAAAGAAGGTGAATTTCTGTCTTTGTGCCCCAAAATAATGGAAATTTCTGCATTTTGCCCTAAAATAAAAAAAAATTTTTTATTTTTTTCTCTGAAATAAATGAAATTTCTGCAATTTTGCCTTACAATAAAAGAAATTTCTGCAATTTTTCCCCATAATAAAGGAAATTTCTGCAATTTTTTCTAAAATAAGGGGAATTTCTGTTTTTTGCCACAAAATAAGGGGAATTTCTGCCTTTTTGCCTTAAAATAAAGAAAATTACTGCATGTTTTACCCCAAAATTAGGTGAATTTCTGCAATTTTGCTCCATAATACGGGAATTTTCTTTTTTTTCCCCGAAAATGAAGTGAATTTCTGCCATTTTGCCACGAAATAAGTGAAATTTCTGCAGTTTTACCCCAAAATAAGAAGAAGTTCTGCGTTTTTGCCCCAAAATTAGAGGAATTTCTGCAATTTTGCTCCAAAATACAGGGAATTTCTGCCTTTTTGCCCGAAAATAAAAAGAATGTATACCTTTTTGCAATAAAAAAAGGAAATTTCTTCATTTTTACTCCAAAATAAGGGGATTTTCCGCCTTTTTGACTCAAAATAAGTGCAATTTCTGACTTTTCCCCAAAAATAAACGGAATTTCTGTGTTTTTGCCCTAAAATAAGGGGAATTTCTGACTTTTTGCCCTGAAATAAGTTAAATTTCTAAAATTTTTCCCCAAAATAAGGGAAATGTCTGCTTTTTGCCCCAAAATAAGGGGAATGTCAGCCTTTTTACCTCAAAATAAGGGGAATTTCTGCATATTTGCCCCAAATAATGGAAAATTTCTGCCTTTTTTCCCTTAAAATAATAAAAATTTCTGCAATTTTTTACCAAAATAAAAAAAAATTTCTGCCTTTTTGCCCCAAAATAAGAAAATTTCTGCTTTTTTTTCTGAAATAAGTAAAATTTCTGCAATTTTGCCTCAAAATAAGTGAAATTTCTGCAATTTTTTTCCAAAAGAAGGGAAATTTCTGGAATTTTGCCCCAAAATAAGTGGAATTTCTGAGTTTTGCCCCAAAATAAGATGAATTTCTGTCTTTTTGCTCCAACATATAGGGAATTTATGCCTTTTTGCCCCACAATTAGGGGAATTTCTGCAATTTTGCTCCAAAATACGGGGAATTTCTGCCTTTTTGCCCGAAAATAATAAGAGTGCATATCTTTTTGCCATAAAAAAATGAAATTTCTTAATTTTTGCTCCAAAATAAGGGGAATTTCTGCTTTTTTGCCTCTAAATAAGTGGAATTTCTGTCTTTTTCCCCCAAACAAAGAAAATTTTTGTCTTTTTTTCCCCCCAAATAAAAAAAATTTCTGAATTATTATTCTGAAATAAGTGAAATTTCTGCAATTTTGCACCAAAATACGGGAAATTTCTGCCTTTTTGCCTCCAAATAAGGGGAATTTCAGCCTTTTTACCTCAAAACAAGGGGAATTTCTTCATTTTTACCCCAAAATAATTGGATTTTCTGCCTTTTTGACTCAAAATAAGTGAAATTTCTGTAATTTTTGCCCAAAATAAGGGAAATGTCTGCTTTTTGCCCCAAAATAAGGGGAATTTCTGAATTTATGCCCCAAAATAAGGGGAATTTCAGCATTTTTACCTCAAAATAAGGGGAATTTCTGCATTTTTGCCCCAAAATATGGGAAATTTCTGCCTTTTTGCCAAAAATAAAAAAAATTTCTGCAATTTTGTACCAAAATAAAAGAAATTTCTTCCTTTTTGCCCCAAATTAAGAAAATTTCTGCTTTTTTTCTGAAATAAGTGAAATTTCTGCAATTTTGCGCCAAAATAAGTGAAATTTCTGAGTTTTGCTCTAAAATAAGGAGAATTTCTGTCTTTTTGCCCCAACATATGGAGAATTTCTGCCTTTTTGCCCCACAATTAGGGGAATTTCTGCAATTTTGCTCCAAAATACGGGGAATTTCTGCCTTTTTGCCCAAAAATAAGAAGAATGCATACCTTTTTGCCATAAAAAAGGGAAATTTCTTCATTTTTGCTCCAAAATAAGGGGAATTTCTGCTTTTTTGCCTCTAAAAGAGTGGAATTTCTGTCTTTTTCCCCCAAAACAAAGGGAATTTCTTTTTTTTGCCCCAAAATAAGAAAAATTTCTGACTTATTACTCTGAAATAAGTGAAATTACTGCAATTTTGTCCCAAAATAAGAGAAATTTCTGCCTTTTTGCTCCCAAATAAGGGGAATTTCAGCTTTTTTACCTTAAAATAAGAAGAATTTCTGCAATTTTTCCCCAAAATAAGGGAAATTTCTGCCTTTTTGCCCCCAAATAAGGGGAATTTCAGCCTTTTTACCTCAAAACAAGGGGAATTTCTTCATTTTTACCCCAAAATAAGTGGATTTTCTGCCTTTTTGCCTCTAAATAAGTGGAATTTCTGTCTTTTTCCCCCAAAACAAAGGGAATTTCTGTCCTTTTTGCCCCAAAATAAGGAAAATTTCTGACTTATTACCCTGAAATAAGTGAAATTTATGAAATTTTGCCCCAAAATAAGGGAAATTTCTCCCTTTTTGCCCCCAAATAAGGGGAATTTCAGCCTTTTTACCTCAAAATAAAAGGAATTTCTGCATTTTTGCCCCAACATATGGGAAATTTATGCCTTTTTGCCCTAAATTAAGAAAATTTCTGCAATTTTGTATTAAAATAAAAGAAATTTTTGCCTTTTTGTCCCAAAATAAGAAAATTTCTCTTTTTTTTCCTGAAATATGTGAAATTTCTGCAATTTTGCCCCAAAATAAGTGAAATTTCTGTCTTTTTGCCCCAAAATAAGGGGAATATCAGCCTTTTTACCTCAAAATAAAAGGAATTTCTGCATTTTTGTTCCAAAATATGGGAAATTTCTGCCTTTTTGCCACAAAATAAGAAAAATTTTTTCAATTCTGTACAAAATAAAAGAAATTTCTAAAATTTTGCCCCAAAATTAAAGAAATTTCTGATTTTTGCCCCGAAATAATTAGAATTTCTATATTTTTGCCCCAAAATAAAGGGAATTTCTGCTTTTTTGCCTGAAAATAAAAAAAATTTCTGAAATTTTGTACCAATATATAAGAAATTTCTGCCTTTTTGCACCAAAATAAGAAAATTCTGCTTTTTTTTTCTGAAATAAGTAAAATTTCTGCAATTTTGCCCCAAAATAAGTGAAATTTCTGCAATTTTGCCCCAAATAAGGGAAATTTCTGGAATTTTGCCCCAAAATAAGTGGAATTTCTGAGTTTTGCCTCAAAATAAGGAGAATTTCTGTATTTTTGCCCTAACATACAGGGAATTTCGGACTTTTTGCCCCACAATTAGGGGAATTTCTGCAATTTTGCTCCAAAATACGGGGAATTTCTGCTTTTTAGCCTGAAAATAAGGGGAATGCATACCTTTTGCCACAAAAAAAAGAAATTTTTTCATTTTTACGCCAAAATAAAAGGAATTTCTGATTTTTTGCCTCAAAAAAGTGGAATTTCTGTCTTTTTCCTCCAAAACAAAAAGAATTTCTCTCTTTTTTACCCCAAAATAAAGAAAATTTCTGACTTATTATTCTGAAATAAGTGAAATTTCTGCAATTTTGCCCGAAAATAAGGGAAATTTCTGCCTTTTTACCCCCAAATAAGGGGAATTTCAGCCTTTTTACCTCAAAATAAGGGGAATTTCTGCATTTTTGCCCCAAAATATGGGAGATTTCTGCCTTTTTGCCCCAAAATAAGAAAAATTTCTGCAATTTTGTATCAAAATAAAAGAAATTTCCGCCTTTTTGCACCAAAATAAGAAAATATCTGCTTTTTTTCTGAAATAATGAAATTTCTGCAATTTTGCCCCAAAATAAGGGAAATTTCTAGAATTTTGCCCCAAAATAAGTGGGATTTCTGAGTTTTGCACCAAATAAGGAGAATTTCTGTCTTTTTGCCACAACATATAGAGAATTTCTGCCTTTTTGCCCCACAATTAGGGGAATATCTGCACTTTTGCTCCAAAATACGGGGAATTTCTGCCTTTTTGCCCGAAAATAAGAAGAATGCATACCTTTTTGCCATAAAAAGGGAAATTTCTTCATTTTTGCTCCAAAATAAGGGGAATTTCTGCTTTTTTGCCTCTAAAAAAGTGGAATTTCTGTCTTTTTCCCCCAAAACAAAGGGAATTTCTTTTTTTTTGCCCCAAAATAAGAAAAATTTCTGACTTATTACTCTGAAATAAGTGAAATTACTGCAATTTTGTCCCAAAATAAGGGAAATTTCTGCCTTTTTGCCCCCATATAAGGGGAATTTCAGCTTTTTTACCTTAAAATAAGAGGAATTTCTGCAATTTTTCCCCAAAATAAGGGAAATTTCTGCTTTTTGCCCCCAAATAAGGGAAATTTCAGCCTTTTTACCTCAAAACAAGGGGAATTTCTTCATTTTTACCCCAAAATAAGTGGATTTTCTGCCTTTTTGACTCAAAATAAGTGAAATTACTGCAATTTTGTCCCAAAATAAGGGAAATTTCTGCCTTTTTGCCCCCAAATTAGGGGAATTTCAGCTTTTTTACCTCAAAATAAGGGGAATTTCTGCAATTTTGCCCCAAAATAAGGGAAATTTCTGCTTTTTTGCCCCCAAATAAGGGGAATTTCAGCCTTTTTACCTCAAAACAAGAGGAATTTCTTCATTTTTACCCCAAAATAAGTGGATATTCTGCCTTTTTGACTCAAAATAAGTGAAATTTCTGCAATTTTTGCCCAAAATAAGGGAAATGTCTGCTCTTTGCCCTAAATAAGGGGATTTCTGACTTTATGCCCCAAAATAAAAGGAATTTCAGCATTTTTACCTCAAAATAAGGGGAATTTCTGCATTTTTGCCCCAAAATATGGGAAATTTCTGCCTTTTTGCCCAAAATAAGAAAAATTTCTGCAATTTTGTACCAAAATAAAAGAAATTTCTGTCTTTTTTCCCCTGAAATAAGTGAAATTTCTGCAATTTTGCCCCAAAATAACTGAAATTTCTGCAATCTTGTTCCAAAATAAGGGAAATTTCTGGAATTTTGCACCAAAATATGTGGAATTTCTGAGTTTTTTCCCAAAACAAGGAGAATTTCTGTCTTTTTGCCCCACCATATAAAGAATTTCTGCATTTTTGCCCCACAATTAGGGGAATTTCTGCAATTTTGCTCCAAAATACAGGGAATTTCTGCCTTTTTGCCCGAAAATAAGAAGAATGCATATCTTTTTGCCATAAAAAAGGGAAATTTCTTCATTTTTGCTCCAAAAGAAGGGGGTATTTCTGCTTTTTTGCCTCTAAATAAGTGGAATTTCTGTCTTTTCCCCCCAAAACAAAGGGAATTTCTGTCTTTTTTGCCCCAACATAAGGGAAATTTCTGACTTATTACCCTGAAATAAGTGAAATTTCTGCAATTTTCCCCCAAAATAAGGGAAATTTCTCCCTTTTTGCCCCCAAATAAGAGGAATTTCAGCCTTTTTACCTCAAAATAAGGGGAATTTCTGCATTTTTGCCCCAAAATGTGGGAGATTTCTGCCTTTTTGCCCCAAAATAAGAAAAATTTCTGCAATTTTGTATCAAAATAAAAGAAATGTCCGCCTTTTTGCACCAAAATAAGAAAATACCTGCTTTTTTTCTGAAATAAGTGAAATTTCTGCAATTTTGCCCCAAAATAAGGGAAATTTCTGGAATTTTGCCCCAAAATAAGTGGAATTTCTGAGTTTTGCCCCAAGATAAGAAGAATTTCTGTCTTTTTGCCCCAACATATAGAGAATTTCTGCCTTTTTGCCCCACAATTAGGGGAATTTCTGCAATTTTGCTCCAAAATACGGGGAATTTCTGCCTTTTTGCCCGAAAATAAGAAGAATGCATACCTTTTTGCCATAAAAAAGGGAAATTTCTTCATTTTTGCTCCAAAATAAGGAGAATTTCTGCTTTTTTGCCTCTAAAAAAGTGGAATTTCTGTCTTTTTCCCCCAAAACAAAGGGAATTTCTTTTTTTTTTGCCCCAAAATAAGAAAAATTTCTGACTTATTACTCTGAAATAAGTGAAATTACTGCAATTTTGTCCCAAAATAAGGGAAATTTCTGCCTTTTTGCCCCCAAATTAGGGGAATTTCAGCTTTTTTACCTCAAAATAAGGGGAATTTCTGCAATTTTGCCCCAAAATAAGGGAAATTTCTGCATTTTTGCCCCCAAATAAGGGGAATTTCAGCCTTTTAAACTCAAAACAAGAGGAATTTCTTCATTTTTACCCCAAAATAAGTGGATATTCTGCCTTTTTGACTCAAGATAAGTGAAATTTCTGCAATTTTTGCCCAAAATAAGGGAAATGTCTGCTCTTTGCCCTAAATAAGGGGAATTTCTGACTTTATGCCCCAAAATAAAAGGAATTACAGCATTTTTACCTCAAAATAAGGGGAATTTCTGCATTTTTGCCCCAAAATATGAGAAATTTCTGCCTTTTTGCCCAAAATAAGAAAAATTTCTGCAATTTTGTACCAAAATAAAAGAAATTTCTGTCTTTTTTCCCCTGAAATAAGTGAAATTTCTGCAATTTTGCCCCAAAATAACTGAAATTTCTGCAATCTTGTTCCAAAATAAGAAAAATTTCTGGAATTTTGCCCCAAAATAAGTGGAATTTCTGAGTTTTTTACCAAAATAAGCAGAATTTCTGTCTTTTTGCCCCACCATATAAGGAATTTCTGCATTTTTGCCCCACAATTAGGGGAATTTCTGCAATTTTGCTCCAAAATACGGAGAATTTCTGCCTTTTTGCCCGAAAATAAGAAGAATGCATAACTTTTTGCCATAAAAAAGGGAAATTTCTTCATTTTTGCTCCAAAATAAGGGGAATTTCTGCTTTTTTGCCTCTAAAAAAGTGGAATTTCTGTCTTTTTCCCCCAAACAAAGGGAATTTCATTTTTTATGCCCCAAAATAAGAAAAATTTCTGACTTATTACTCAGAAATAAGTGGAATTACGGCAATTTTGTCCCAAAATAAGGGAAATTTCTGCCTTTTTGCCCCCAAATAAGGGGAATTTCAGCTTTTTTACCTTAAAATAAGGGGAATTTCTGCAATTTTTCCCCAAAATAAGGGAAATTTCTGCCTTTTTGCCCCCAAATAAGGGAAATTTCAGCCTTTTTACCTCAAAACAAGGGGAATTTCTTCATTTTTACCCCAAAATAAGTGGATTTTCTGCCTTTTTGACTCAAAATAAGTGAAATTACTGCAATTTTGTCCCAAAATAAGGGAAATTTCTGCCTTTTTGCCCCCAAATTAGGGGAATTTCAGCTTTTTTACCTCAAAATAAGGGGAATTTCTGCAATTTTGCCCCAAAATAAGGGAAATTTCTGCCTTTTTGCCCCCAAATAAGGGGAATTTCAGCCTTTTTACCTCAAAACAAGAGGAATTTCTTCATTTTTACCCCAAAATAAGTGGATATTCTGCCTTTTTGACTCAAAATAAGTGAAATTTCTGCAATTTTTGCCCAAAATAAGGGAAATGTCTGCTCTTTGCCCTAAATAAGGGGAATTTCTGACTTTATGCCCCAAAATAAAGGAATTTCAGCATTTTTACCTCAAAATAAGGGGAATTTCTGCATTTTTGCCCCAAAATATGGGAAATTTCTGCCTTTTTGCCCAAAATAAGAAAAATTTCTGCAATTTTGTACCAAAATAAAAGAAATTTCTGTCTTTTTTCCCCTGAAATAAGTGAAATTTCTGCAATTTTGCCCCAAAATAACTGAAATTTCTGCAATCTTGTTCCAAAATAAGGGAAATTTCTGGAATTTTGCCCCCAAATAAGTGGAATTTCTGAGTTTTTTACCAAAATAAGGAGAAATTCTGTCTTTTTGCCCCACCATATAAGGAATTTCTGCATTTTTGCCCCACAATTAGGGGAATTTCTGCAATTTTGCTCCAAAATACAGGGAATTTCTGCCTTTTTGCCCGAAAATAAGAAGAATGCATATCTTTTTGCCATAAAAAAGGGAAATTTCTTCATTTTTGCTCCAAAAGAAGGGGGTATTTCTGCTTTTTTGCCTCTAAATAAGTGGAATTTCTGTCTTTTCCCCCCAAAACAAAGGGAATTTCTGTCTTTTTTGCCCCAAAATAAGGGAAATTTCTGGCTTATTACCCTGAAATAAGTGAAATTTCTGAAATTTTCCCCCAAAATAAGGGAAATTTCTCCCTTTTTGCCCCCAAATAAGGGGAATTTCAGTCTTTTTACCTCAAAATAAAAGGAATTTCTGCATTTTTGCCCCAACATATGGGAAATTTATGCCTTTTTGCCCCAAAATAAGAAAATTTCTGCAATTTTGTACCAAAATAAAAGAAATTTTTGCCCTTTTGCCCCAAAATAAGAAAATTTTTCTTTTTTTTCTGAAATATGTGAAATTTCTGCAATTTTGCCCCAAAATAAGTGAAATTTCTGTCTTTTTGCCCCAAAATACGGGGAATATCAGCCTTTTTACCTCAAAATAAGGGGAATTTTTGCATTTTTGTTCCAAAATATGGGAAATTTCTGCCTTTTTGCCACAAAATAAGAAAAATTTTTTCAATTCTGTACAAAATAAAAAAAATTCTAAAATTTTGCCCCAAAATTAAAGAAATTTCTGATTTTTGCCCCGAAATAATTAGAATTTCTATATTTTTGCCCCAAAATAAAGGGAATTTCTGCCTTTTTGCCCCAAAATAAGAAAAATTTCTGAAATTTTGTACCAAAATAAAAGAAATTTCTGCCTTTTTGCACCAAAATAAGAAAATTTCTGCTTTTTTTTCAGAAATAAGTAAAATTTCTGCAATTTTGCCCCAAAATAAGTGAAATTTCTGCAATTTTGCCCCAAAATAAGGGAAATTTCTGGAATTTTGCCCCAAAATAAGTGGAATTTCTGAGTTTTGCCCCAAAATAAGGAGAATTTCTGTCTTTTTGCCCTAACATACAAGGAATTTCTGACTTTTTGCCCCACAATTAGAAGAATTTCTGCAATTTTGCTCCAAAATACGGGGAATTTCTGCTTTTTAGCCTGAAAATAAGGGGAATGCATACCTTTTGCCACAAAAAAAAGAAATTTCTTCATTTTTCCGCCAAAATAAAATAAATTTCTGCTTTTTTGCCTCAAAAAAGTGGAATTTCTGTCTTTTTCCCCCAAAACAAAGGGAATTTCTCTTATTTTTGCCCCAAAATAAGGAAAATTTCTGACTTACTATTCTGAAATAAGTGAAATTTCTGCAATTTTGCCCCAAAATAAGGGAAATTTCTGCCTTTTTGCCCCCAAATAAAGGGAATTTCAGCCTTTTTACCTCAAAATAAGGTGAATTTCTGCATTTTTGCCCCAATATATGGGAGATTTCTCCCTTTTTGCCCCAAAATAATAAAAATTTCTGCAATTTTGTATCAAAATAAAAGAAATTTCCGCCTTTTTGCACCAAAATAAGAAAATATCTGCTTTTTTTCTGAAATAAGTGAAATTTCTGCAATTTTGCCCCAAAATAAGGGAAATTTCTGGAATTTTGCCCCAAAATAAGTGGAATTTCTGAGTTTTGCCCCAAAATAAGGAGAATTTCTGTCTTTTTGCCCCAACATATAGAGAATTTCTGCCTTTTTGCCCCACAATTAGGGGAATTTCATCAATTTTGCTCCAAAATACGGAGAATTTCTGCCTTTTTGCCCGAAAATAAGAAGAATGCATAACTTTTTGCCATAAAAAAGGGAAATTTCTTCATTTTTGCTCCAAAATAAGGGGAATTTCTGCTTTTTTGCCTCTAAAAAAGTGGAATTTCTGTCTTTTTCCCCCAAAACAAAGGGAATTTCATTTTTTTTGCCCCAAAATAAGAAAAATTTCTGACTTATTACTCAGAAATAAGTGGAATTACGGCAATTTTGTCCCAAAATAAGGGAAATTTCTGCCTTTTTGCCCCCAAATAAGGGGAATTTCAGCTTTTTTACCTTAAAATAAGGGGAATTTCTGCAATTTTTCCCCAAAATAAGGGAAATTTCTGCCTTTTTGCCCCCAAATAAGGGAAATTTCAGCCTTTTTACCTCAAAACAAGGGGAATTTCTTCATTTTTACCCCAAAATAAGTGGATTTTCTGCCTTTTTGACTCAAAATAAGTGAAATTACTGCAATTTTGTCCCAAAATAAGGGAAATTTCTGCCTTTTTGCCCCCAAATTAGGGGAATTTCAGCTTTTTTACCTCAAAATAAGGGGAATTTCTGCAATTTTGCCCCAAAATAAGGGAAATTTCTGCCTTTTTGCCCCCAAATAAGGGGAATTTCAGCCTTTTTACCTCAAAACAAGAGGAATTTCTTCATTTTTACCCCAAAATAAGTGGATATTCTGCCTTTTTGACTCAAAATAAGTGAAATTTCTGCAATTTTTGCCCAAAATAAGGGAAATGTCTGCTCTTTGCCCTAAATAAGGGGAATTTCTGACTTTATGCCCCAAAATAAAAGGAATTTCAGCATTTTTACCTCAAAATAAGGGGAATTTCTGCATTTTTGCCCCAAAATATGGGAAATTTCTGCCTTTTTGCCCAAAATAAGAAAAATTTTTGCAATTTTGTACCAAAATAAAAGAAATTTCTGTCTTTTTTCCCCTGAAATAAGTGAAATTTCTGCAATTTTGCCCCAAAATAACTGAAATTTCTGCAATCTTGTTCCAAAATAAGGGAAATTTCTGGAATTTTGCCCCAAAATAAGTGGAATTTCTGAGTTTTTTACCAAAATAAGGAGAAATTCTGTCTTTTTGCCCCACCATATAAGGAATTTCTGCATTTTTGCCCCACAATTAGGGGAATTTCTGCAATTTTGCTCCAAAATACAGGGAATTTCTGCCTTTTTGCCCGAAAATAAGAAGAATGCATATCTTTTTGCCATAAAAAAGGGAAATTTCTTCATTTTTGCTCCAAAAGAAGGGGGTATTTCTGCTTTTTTGCCTCTAAATAAGTGGAATTTCTGTCTTTTCCCCCCAAAACAAAGGGAATTTCTGTCTTTTTTGCCCCAAAATAAGGGAAATTTCTGGCTTATTACCCTGAAATAAGTGAAATTTCTGAAATTTTCCCCCAAAATAAGGGAAATTTCTCCCTTTTTGCCCCCAAATAAGGGGAATTTCAGTCTTTTTACCTCAAAATAAAAGGAATTTCTGCATTTTTGCCCCAACATATGGGAAATTTATGCCTTTTTGCCCCAAAATAAGAAAATTTCTGCAATTTTGTACCAAAATAAAAGAAATTTTTGCCCTTTTGCCCCAAAATAAGAAAATTTTTCTTTTTTTTCTGAAATATGTGAAATTTCTGCAATTTTGCCCCAAAATAAGTGAAATTTCTGTCTTTTTGCCCCAAAATACGGGGAATATCAGCCTTTTTACCTCAAAATAAGGGGAATTTTTGCATTTTTGTTCCAAAATATGGGAAATTTCTGCCTTTTTGCCACAAAATAAGAAAAATTTTTTCAATTCTGTACAAAATAAAAAAAATTCTAAAATTTTGCCCCAAAATTAAAGAAATTTCTGATTTTTGCCCCGAAATAATTAGAATTTCTATATTTTTGCCCCAAAATAAAGGGAATTTCTGCCTTTTTGCCCCAAAATAAGAAAAATTTCTGAAATTTTGTACCAAAATAAAAGAAATTTCTGCCTTTTTGCACCAAAATAAGAAAATTTCTGCTTTTTTTTCAGAAATAAGTAAAATTTCTGCAATTTTGCCCCAAAATAAGTGAAATTTCTGCAATTTTGCCCCAAAATAAGGGAAATTTCTGGAATTTTGCCCCAAAATAAGTGGAATTTCTGAGTTTTGCCCCAAAATAAGGAGAATTTCTGTATTTTTGCCCTAACATACAAGGAATTTCTGACTTTTTGCCCCACAATTAGGGGAATTTCTGCAATTTTGCTCCAAAATACGGGGAATTTCTGCTTTTTAGCCTGAAAATAAGGGGAATGCATACCTTTTGCCACAAAAAAAAGAAATTTCTTCATTTTTCCGCCAAAATAAAATAAATTTCTGCTTTTTTGCCTCAAAAAAGTGGAATTTCTGTCTTTTTCCCCCAAAACAAAGGGAATTTCTCTTATTTTTGCCCCAAAATAAAAAAAATTTCTGACTTATTATTCTGAAATAAGTGAAATTTCTGCAATTTTGCCCCAAAATAAGGGAAATTTCTGCCTTTTTGCCCCCAAATAAGGGGAATTTCAGCCTTTTTACCTCAAAATAAGGTGAATTTCTGCATTTTTGCCCCAATATATGGGAGATTTCTGCCTTTTTGGCCCAAAATAAGAAAAATTTCTGCAATTTTGTATTAAAATAAAAGAAATTTCCACCTTTTTGCACCAAAATAAGAAAATATCTGCTTTTTTTCTGAAATAAGTGAAATTTCTGCAATTTTGCCCCAAAATAAGGGAAATTTCTGGAATTTTGCCCCAAAATAAGTGGAATTTCTGAGTTTTGCCCCAAAATAAGGAGAATTTCTGTCTTTTTGCCCCAACATATAGAGAATTTCTGCCTTTTTGCCCCACAATTAGGGGAATTTCATCAATTTTGCTCCAAAATACGGAGAATTTCTGCCTTTTTGCCCGAAAATAAGAAGAATGCATAACTTTTTGCCATAAAAAAGGGAAATTTCTTCATTTTTGCTCCAAAATAAGGGGAATTTCTGCTTTTTTGCCTCTAAAAAAGTGGAATTTCTGTCTTTTTCCCCCAAAACAAAGGGAATTTCTTTTTTTTTGCCCCAAAATAAGAAAAATTTCTGACTTATTACTCTGAAATAAGTGGAATTACGGCAATTTTGTCCCAAAATAAGGGAAATTTCTGCCTTTTTGCCCCCAAATAAGGGGAATTTCAGCTTTTTTACCTTAAAATAAGGGGAATTTCTGCAATTTTTCCCCAAAATAAGGGAAATTTCTGCTTTTTTGCCCCCAAATAAGGGAAATTTCAGCCTTTTTACCTCAAAACAAGAGGAATTTCTTCATTTTTACCCCAAAATAAGTGGATATTCTGCCTTTTTGACTCAAAATAAGTGAAATTTCTGCAATTTTTGCCCAAAATAAGGGAAATGTCTGCTCTTTGCCCTAAATAAGGGGAATTTCTGACTTTATGCCCCAAAATAAAGGAATTTCAGCATTTTTACCTCAAAATAAAGGGAATTTCTGCATTTTTGCCCCAAAATATGGGAAATTTCTGCCTTTTTGCCCAAAATAAGAAAAATTTCTGCAATTTTGTACCAAAATAAAAGAAATTTCTGTCTTTTTTCCCCTGAAATAAGTGAAATTTCTGCAATTTTGCCCCAAAATAACTGAAATTTCTGCAATCTTGTTCCAAAATAAGGGAAATTTCTGGAATTTTGCCCCCAAATAAGTGGAATTTCTGAGTTTTTTACCAAAATAAGGAGAAATTCTGTCTTTTTGCCCCACCATATAAGGAATTTCTGCATTTTTGCCCCACAATTAGGGGAATTTCTGCAATTTTGCTCCAAAATACAGGGAATTTCTGCCTTTTTGCCCGAAAATAAGAAGAATGCATATCTTTTTGCCATAAAAAAGGGAAATTTCTTCATTTTTGCTCCAAAAGAAGGGGGTATTTCTGCTTTTTTGCCTCTAAATAAGTGGAATTTCTGTCTTTTCCCCCCAAAACAAAGGGAATTTCTGTCTTTTTTGCCCCAAAATAAGGGAAATTTCTGGCTTATTACCCTGAAATAAGTGAAATTTCTGAAATTTTCCCCCAAAATAAGGGAAATTTCTCCCTTTTTGCCCCCAAATAAGGGGAATTTCAGTCTTTTTACCTCAAAATAAAAGGAATTTCTGCATTTTTGCCCCAACATATGGGAAATTTATGCCTTTTTGCCCCAAAATAAGAAAATTTCTGCAATTTTGTACCAAAATAAAAGAAATTTTTGCCCTTTTGCCCCAAAATAAGAAAATTTTTCTTTTTTTTCTGAAATATGTGAAATTTCTGCAATTTTGCCCCAAAATAAGTGAAATTTCTGTCTTTTTGCCCCAAAATACGGGGAATATCAGCCTTTTTACCTCAAAATAAGGGGAATTTTTGCATTTTTGTTCCAAAATATGGGAAATTTCTGCCTTTTTGCCACAAAATAAGAAAAATTTTTTCAATTCTGTACAAAATAAAAAAAATTCTAAAATTTTGCCCCAAAATTAAAGAAATTTCTGATTTTTGCCCCAAAATAATTAGAATTTCTATATTTTTGCCCCAAAATAAAGGGAATTTCTGCCTTTTTGCCCCAAAATAAGAAAAATTTCTGAAATTTTGTACCAAAATAAAAGAAATTTCTGCCTTTTTGCACCAAAATAAGAAAATTTCTGCTTTTTTTTCAGAAATAAGTAAAATTTCTGCAACTTTGCCCCAAAATAAGTGAAATTTCTGCAATTTTGCCCCAAAATAAGGGAAATTTCTGGAATTTTGCCCCAAAATAAGTGGAATTTCTGAGTTTTGCCCCAAAATAAGGAGAATTTCTGTCTTTTTGCCCTAACATACAAGGAATTTCTGACTTTTTGCCCCACAATTAGAAGAATTTCTGCAATTTTGCTCCAAAATACGGGGAATTTCTGCTTTTTAGCCTGAAAATAAGGGGAATGCATACCTTTTGCCACAAAAAAAAGAAATTTCTTCATTTTTCCGCCAAAATAAAATAAATTTCTGATTTTTTGCCTCAAAAAAGTGGAATTTCTGTCTTTTTCCCCCAAAACAAAGGGAATTTCTCTTATTTTTGCCCCAAAATAAGGAAAATTTCTGACTTACTATTCTGAAATAAGTGAAATTTCTGCAATTTTGCCCCAAAATAAGGGAAATTTCTGCCTTTTTGCACCCAAATAAAGGGAGTTTCAGCCTTTTTACCTCAAAATAAGGTGAATTTCTGCATTTTTGCCCCAATATATGGGAGATTTCTGCCTTTTTGCCACAAAATAATAAAAATTTTTTCAATTCTGTACCAAAATAAAAGAAATTTCTAAAATTTTGCCCCAAAATAAGGGAAATTTCTGATTTTTGCCCCGAAATAAGAAGAATATCTGTATTTTTGCCCCAAAATAAAGGGAATTTCTGCCTTTTTGCCCCAAAATTAGGGGAGTTTCTGCAATTTTGCTTCAAAATACAGGGAATTTCTGCCTCTATTCCCGAAAATAAGAAGAACTTCTGCCGATTTGCCCCAAATAAAGGGAATTTCTGCATTTTTGCCCCAATATTAGAAGAATTTCTGCAATTTTGCTCCAAAATACGAGGAATTTCTGCATTTTGCCCGAAATTAAGGGGATTTTCTGCCTTTTTGCCCCAAAACAACTGACATTTCTGCAATTTTATCCCAATATAAGGGGAATTTCTGCCTTTTTGCCCCCAAATAAGAAGAATTTTTGCCTTTTTGCCCTTAAATATGTGAAATGTCTGCAATTTTACCCAGAAATAAGGTGAAATCTGCCTTTTTGCCCCAAAATAATGAGAATTTCTGCATTTTGCCCTAAAATAAGAAAAATTTTTGCTTTTTTCCCTGAAATAAGTGAAATTTCTGCAATTTTGCCTCAAAATAAGGGAAATTTCTGCCCTTTTGCTCCCAAATAAGGGGAATTTCAGCCTTTTTACCTCAAAATAAGAGGAATTTCTGCATTTTTACCCCAAAATATGGGAGATTTCTGCCTTTTTGCCCCAAAATAAGAAAAATTTCTGCAATTTTGTACCAAAATAAAAGAAATTTCTGCCTTTTTGCACCAAAATAAGAAAATTCTGCTTTTTTTCTGAAATAAGTGAAATTTCTGCAATTTTTTCCGAAAATAAGTGAAATTTCTGCAATTTTGCCCCAAAATAAGGGAAATTTCTGGAATTTTGCCCCAAAATAAGTGGAATTTCTGAGTTTTGCCCCAAAATAAGGAGAATTTCTGTCTTTTTGCCCCAACATATAGGGATTTTCTGCCTTTTTGCCCCACTATTAGGGGAATTTCTGAAATTTTGCTCCAAAATACGGGGAATTTCTGCCTTTTTGCCCGAAAATAGGAAGAATGCATAACTTTTTGCCATAAAAAAGGGAAATTTCTTCATTTTTGTTCCAAATAAGGAGAATTTCTGCTTTTTTGCCTCTAAATAAGTGAAATTTCTGTCTTTTTCCCCCCAAAAAAAGGGAATTTCTGTCTTTTTGGCCCCAAAATAAGGAAAATTTTTGACTTATTACCCTGAAATAAGTGAAATTTCTGCAATTTTGCCCCAAAATAAGGGAAATTTCTGCCTTTTTGCCCCAAATAATGGAAATTTCAGCTTTTTTACCTCAAAATAAGGGGAATTTTGGCATTTTTGCCACAAAATATTAGGAATTTCTGCTTTTTTGCCCCAAAATAAGAAAAATTTCTGCCTTTTTTCCCTGAAATAAGTGAAATTTCTGCAATTTTGCCCCAAAATAAGTGAAATTTCTGCAATTTTGCCCCAAAATAAGGAAAATTTCTAGAATTTTACCCCAAAATAAGTGGAATTTCTGAGTTTTGCCCCAAAATAAGGAGAATTTCTGTCTTTTTGCCCCATACATATAGGGAATTTCTGTATTTTTGCTCCAAAATTAGAGGAATTTATGCAATTTTGCTCCAAAATACGGGGAATTTCTGCTTTTTTGCCCGAAAATAAAAAGAATGCATACCTTTTTGCCATAAAAAAGGGAAATTTCTTCATTTTTGCTCCAAAATAAGCGGAATTTCTGCTTTTTTGCCTCTAAATAAGTGGAATTTCTGTCTTTTTCCCCCAAAACAAAGGGAATTTTCGTCCTTTTGGCCCTAAATTAAAGATAATTTCTGCCTTTTTTCCCTGAAATAAGTGAAATTTCTGCAATTTTGCCTCAAAATAAGGGAAATTTCTGCCCTTTTGCCCCCAAATAAGGGGAATTTCAGCCTTTTTACCTCAAAATAAGAGGAATTTCTGCATTTTTGCCCCAAAATATGGGAGATATCTGCCTATTTGCCCCAAAATGAGAAAAATTTCTGCAATTTTGTACCAAAATATAAGAAATTTTTGCCTTTTTGCACCAAAATAAGAAAATTCTGCTTTTTTTCTGAAATAAGTGAAATTTCTGCAATTTTGCCCGAAAATAAGTGAAATTTCTGCAATTTTGCCCCAAAATAAGGGAAATTTCTTGAATTTTGCCCCAAAATAAGTGGAATTTCTTAGTTTTGCCCCAAAATAAGGAGAATTTCTGTCTTTTTGCCCCAACATATAGGCAATTTCTGCCTTTTTGCCCCACAATTAGGGGAATTTCTGCTTTTTTGCCTCTAAAAAAGTGGAATTTCTGTCTTTTTCCACCAGAACAAAGAGAATTTCTGTCTTTTTTGCCACAAAATAAGGAAAATTTCTGACTTATTACCTTGAAATTAGTGAAATTTCTGCAATTTTGCCCCAAAATAAGTGAAATTTCTGCAATTTTGCCCCAAAATAAGGGAAATTTCTGGAATTTTGCCCCAAAATAAGTGGAATTTCTGAGTTTTTCCCCAAAATAAGAAGAATTTCTGTCTTTTTGCCCTAACATACAGGGAATTTCTGACTTTTTGCCCCACAATTAGGGGAATTTCTGCAATTTTGCTTTAAAATACGGGGAATTTCTGCTTTTTAGGCTGAAAATAAGGGGAATGTATACCTTTTGCCATAAAAAAAAAGAAATTTCTTCATTTTTACTCCAAAATAAAAGGAATTTTTGCTTTTTTGCCTCTAAAAAAGTGGAATTTCTGTCTTTTTCCCTCAAAACAAAGGGAAATTCTGTTATTTTTGCCCCAAAATAAGGAAAATTTCTGACTTATTACTCTGAAATAAATGAAATTTCTGCAATTTTGCCCCAAAATAAGAGAAATTTCTGCCTTTTTGTCCCCAAATAAGGGGAATCTCAGCTTTTTTACCTCAAAATAAGGGGAATTTCTGCATTTTTGCCCCAAAATATAGGAGATTTCTGCCTTTTTGCACCAAAATAAAAAAATTTCTGCAATTTTGTATTAAAATAAAAGAAATTTCTGACTTTTTGCACCAAAATAAGAAAATTTCTGCTTTTTTTTCTGAAATAAATGAAATTTCTGCAATTTTTCCCCAAATAACTGAAATTTCAGCAATTTTGCCCCAAAATAAGGGAAATTTCTGGAATTTTGCCCCAAAATAAGTGGAATTTCTGAGTTTTGCCCCAAAATTAGAAGAATTTCTGTCTTTTTGCCCCAACATATAGGGAATTTCTGCCTTTTTGCCCCACAATTAGGGGAATTTCTGCAATTTTGCTCCAAAATACAGGGAATTTCTGCCTTTTTGCCCGAAAATAAGAATGCATACCTTTTTGCCAAAAAAAAAATGGAAATTTCTTCATTTTTGCTCCAAAATAAGGGGAATTTCTGCTTTTTTGCCTCTAAATAAGTGGAATTTCTGTTTTTTTCCCCCAAAACAAAGGGGATTTCTGTTCTTTTGGCCAGAAAATAAGGAAAATTTCTGACTTATTACCCTGAAATAAGTTAAATTTCTGCAATTTTGCATCAAAAAAGGGAAATTTCTGCCTTTTTGCCCCCAAATAAAGAGAATTTCAGCCTTTTTACCTCAAAATAAGAGGAATTTCTGCATTTTTGCCACAAAATATTAGGAATTTCTGGATTTTTGCTTCAAAATAAGAAAAATTTCTGCCTTTTTTCCCTGAAATGAGTGAAATTTCTAAATTTTGCCCCAAAATAAGTGGAATTTCTGCAATTTTGCCCCAAAATAAGGGAAATTTCTGTTTTTTGCCCCCCAATAAGCGGAATTTCTGCCTTTTTACCTCAAAATAAGTGGAATTTCTGCATTCTTGCCACAATATGTGGAATTTCTGCATTTTTGCCCCAAAATAAGGAAAATTTCTGTCTTTTTACCATGAAATAAGTGAAATTTCTGCACCTTTGCCCCAAAATAAGTGAAATTTCTGCAATTTTGCCCCAAAATAAGGGAAATTTCTTGAATTTTGCCCCAAAATAAGTGGAATTTCTGAGTTTTGCCCCAAAATAAGGAGAATTTCTGTCTTTTTGCACCAACATATAGGGAATTTCTGCCTTTTTGCCCCACAATTAGGGGAATTTCTGCAATTTTGCTCCAAAATACGGGGAATTTCTGCCTTTTTGCCCGAAAATAAGAAGAATGCAAACTTTTTTGCCATAAAAAAGGGAAATTTCTTCATTTTTGCTCCAAAATAAGGGGAATTTCTGCTTTTTTGCCTCTAAATAAGTGAAATTTCTGTCTTTTTCCCCCAAACAAAGGGAATTTCTGTCCTTTGGGTCCCAAAATAAGGAAAATTTCTGACTTATTACCCTGAAATAAGTGAAATTTCTGCAATTTTGCCCCAAAATAAGTGAAATTTCTGCAATTTTGCCCCAAAATAACGGAAATTTCTGGAATTTTGCCCCAAAATATGTGGAATTTCTGACTTTTGCCCCAAAATAAGGAGAATTTCTGTCTTTTTGCCCTAACATAACGGGAATTTCTGCCTTTTTTCCCTAAAATTAGGGGAATTTCTGCAATTTTACTCCAAAATACGGGGAATTTCTGCCTTTTTGCCCGAAAATAAGAAGAATGCATACTTTTTTGCCATAAAAAAGGGAAATTTCTTCAGTTTTGCTCCAAAATAAGGGGAATTTCTGCTTTTTTGCCTCTAAATATGTGGAATTTTATTATCCCCAAAAACAAAGGGAATTTCTGACTTTTTTGCCCCAAAATAAGGAAAATTTCTGACTTATTACCCTGAAATAACTGAAATTTCTGCAATTTTGCTCGAAAATAAGGGAAATTTCTGCCTTTTTCCTGCCAAATAAGGGGAATTTAAGCCTTGTTACCTCAAAATAAGAGGAATTTCTGCATTTTTGCGCCAAAATATGGGAGATTTCTGCCTTTTTGTTCCAAAAAAAAATAATTTATGCAATTTTGTACCAAAATAAAAGAAACTTCTGCCTTTTTGCACCAAAATAAGAAAATTTCTGCTTTTTTTTCTGAAATAAGTGAAATTAATGCAATTTTGCTCCAAAATAAGTGAAATTTCTGCAATTTTGCCCCAAAATAAGGGAAATTTCTTCAGTTTTGCTCCAAAATAAGGGGAATTTCTGCTTTTTTGCCTCTAAATAAGTGGAATTTCTGTTTTTATCCCCCCAAACAAAGGGAATTTCTGTCTTTTTTGCCCCAAAATAAGGAAAATTTCTGACTTATTACTCTGAAATAAGTGAAATTTCTGCAATTTTGCCTCAAAATAAGGGAAATTTCTGCCTTTTTGCCCCCAAATAAGGGGAATTTCTGCCTTTTTACCTCAAAATAAGGGGAATTTCTGCATTTTTCCAACAAAATATTTGGAATTTCTGCATTTTTCCCCCAAAATAAGGAAAATTTCTGCCTTTTTACCATGAAATAAGTGAAATTTCTGCAACTTTGCCCCAAAATAAGTGAAATTTCTGCAACTTTGACCCAAAATAAGGGAAATTTCTGGAATTTTGCCCCAAAATAAGTGGAATTTCTGAGTTTTGCCCGAAAATAAGAAGAATTTCTGTCTTTTTGCCCTAACATATAGGGAATTTCTGCCTTTTTGCCCCACAATTAGGGGAATTTCTGCAATTTTGCTCCAAAATACGGGTAATTTCTGCTTTTTAGCCCAAAAATAAGTGGAATGTATACCTTTTGCCACAAAAAAGGGAAATTTCTTCATTTTTACTCCAAAATAAAAGGAATTTCTGCTTTTTTGCCTCTAAAAAAGTGGAATTTCTGTCTTTTTCCCCCAAAACAAAGGGAATTTCTGTCTTTTTTGCCCCAAAATAACGAAAATTTCTGACTTATGAAACTGAAATAAGTGAAATTTCTGCAATTTTCCTCAAAATAAGGTAAATTTCTGCCTTTTTGCCCCCAAATAAGGGAAATTTCAGCCTTTTTACCTCAAAATAAGAGGAATTTCTGCATTTGTGCCCCAAAATATGAGAGATTTCTGCCTTTTTGCCCCAAAATAAGAAAAATTTCTGCAATTTTGTACCAAAATAAAAGATATTTCTGCCTTTTTGCTACAAAATAGAAAAATTTCTGAATTTTTTTTGAAATAAGTTAAATTTCTGCAATTTTGCCCCAAAATAAGTGAAATTTCTGCAATTTTGCCACAAAATAAGGGAAATTTCTGGAATTTTGCCCCAAAATAAGTGGAATTTCTGAGTTTTGCCCCAAAATAAGGGAAATTTCTGTTTTTTGCCCCCCAATAAGCGGAATTTCTGCCTTTTTACCTCAAAATAAGTGGAATTTCTGCATTCTTGCCACAATATGTGGAATTTCTGCATTTTTGCCCCAAAATAAGAAAAATTTCTGTCTTTTTACCATGAAATAAGTGAAATTTCTGCACCTTTGCCCCAAAATAAGTGAAATTTCTGCAATTTTGCCCCAAAATAAGGGAAATTTCTTGAATTTTGCCCCAAAATAAGTGGAATTTCTGAGTTTTGCCCCAAAATAAGGAGAATTTCTGTCTTTTTGCACCAACATATAGGGAATTTCTGCCTTTTTGCCCCACAATTAGGGGAATTTCTGCAATTTTGCTCCAAAATACGGGGAATTTCTGCCTTTTTGCCCGAAAATAAGAAGAATGCAAACTTTTTTGCCATAAAAAAGGGAAATTTCTTCATTTTTGCTCCAAAATAAGGGGAATTTCTGCTTTTTTGCCTCTAAATAAGTGAAATTTCTGTCTTTTTCCCCCAAACAAAGGGAATTTCTGTCCTTTGGGTCCCAAAATAAGGAAAATTTCTGACTTATTACCCTGAAATAAGTGAAATTTCTGCAATTTTGCCCCAAAATAAGTGAAATTTCTGCAATTATGCCCCAAAATAACGGAAATTTCTGGAATTTTGCCCCAAAATATGTGGAATTTCTGAGTTTTGCCCCAAAATAAGGAGAATTTCTGTATTTTTGCACTAACATAAAGGAAATTTCTGCCTTTTTGCCCCACAATTAGGGGAATTTCTGCAATTTGGCTCCAAAATACGGGAAGTTTCTTCTTTTTATCCTGAAAATAAGGGGAATGTATACCTTTTGCCACAAAAAAAAGAAATTTCTTCATTTTTCCTCCAAAATAAAATGAATTTCTGCTTTTTTGCCGCTAAAAAAGTGGAATTTCTTTTTTTTTCCCCCAAAACAAAGGGAATTTCTGTCTCTTTTGCCCCAAAATAAGGAAAATTTCTGACTTATTACCCTGAAATAAGTGAAATTTCTGCAATTCTGCCTCAAAATAAGGGAAATTTCTGCCTTTTTGCCCCCAAATAAGGGAAATTTCTACCTTTTTACCTCAAAAATAAGCGGAATTTCTGCATTTTTGCCCCAAAATATGGGAGATTTCTGCCTTTTTGCCCCAAAATAAGAAAAATTTCTGCAATTTTGTACCAAAATAGAAATTTCTGCCTTTTTGCACCAAAATAAGTGAACTTTCTGCAATTTTGCCCCAAAATAAGGGAAATTTCTGTTTTTTGCCCCTAAATAAGGGAAATTTCTGCCTTTTTACCTCAATATAAGGGGAATTTCTGCATTTTTGCCACAAAATATTTAGAATTTCTGCATTTTTGCCCCCAAAATAAGGATAATTTCTGCCTTTTTACCATGAAATAAGTGAAATTTCTGCAATTTTGCCACAAAATAAGTGAAATTTCTGCAATTTTGCCCCAAAATAAGGGAAATTTCTGGAATTTTGCCCCCAAAATAAGTGGAATTTCTGAGTTTTGCCCCAAAATAAGGAGAATTTCTGTCTTTTTGCCCCAACATATAGGGAATTTCTGCCTTTTTGCCCCACAATTAGGGAAATTTCTGCAATTTTGCTCCAAAATACGGGTAATTTCTGCTTTTTAGCCCAAAAATAAGTGGAATGTATACCTTTTGCCACAAAAAAGGGAAATTTGTTCATTTTTACTCCAAAGTAAAAGGAATTTCTGCTTTTTTGCCTCTAAAAAAGTGGAATTTCTGTCTTTTTCCCCCAAAACAAAGGGAATTTCTCTCTTTTTTGCCCCAAAATAACGAAAATTTCTGACTTATTACACTGAAATAAGTGAAATTTCTGCAATTTTGCCTCAAAATAAGAGAAATTACTGCCCTTTTGCCCCCAAATAAGGGAAATTTCAGCCTTTTACCTCAAAATAAGAGGAATTTCTGCATTTTTGCCCCAAAATATGGGGATTTCTGCCTTTTTGCTTCAAAATAAGAAAAATTTCTGCAATTTTGTACCAAAATAAAAGAAATTTCTGCCTTTTTGCACCAAAATAGGAAAATTTCTGAATTTTTTTCAGAAATAAGTTAAATTTCTGCAATTTTGCCCCAAAATAAGTGAAATTTCTGCAATTTTGCCCCAAAATAAGGGAAATTTCTGGAATTTTGCCCCAAAATAAGTGGAATTTCTGAGTTTTGCCCCAAAATAAGGAGAATTTCTGTCTTTTTGCCCCAACATATAGAGAATTTCTCACTTTTTGCCCCACAATTAGGGGAATTTCTGCAATTTTGCTTGAAAATACGGGGAATTTCTGCCTTTTTGCCCGAAAATAAGAAAAATGCATACCTTTTTGCCATAAAAAAGGGAAATTTCTTCAGTTTTGCTCCAAAATAAGGGGAATTTCTGCTTTTTTGCCTCTAAATAAGTGGAATTTCTGCCTTTATCCCTCAAAACAAAAGAAATTTCTGTCTTTATTGCCCCAAAATAAGGAAAATTTCTGACTTATTACCCTGAAATAAGTGAAATTTCTGCAATTTTGCCCCAAAATAGGGAAATTTCTGCCTTTTTGCCCCCACATAAGGGGAATTTCAGCCTTTTTACCTCAAAATAAGAGGAATTTCTGCATTTTTGCCCCAAAATATGGGAGATTTCTGCCTTTTTGCCCCAAATAAGAAAAATTTCTGCAATTTTGTACCAAAATAAAAAAAATTTCTGCCTTTTTGCACCAAAATAAGAAAATTTCTGCTTTTTTTTCTGAAATAAGTGAAATGTCTGCAATTTTGCCCCAAAATAAGTGAAATTTCTGCAATTTTGCCCGAAAATAAGGGAAATTTCTGGAATTTTGCCCGAAAATAAGTGGAATTTCTGAGTTTTGCCCCAAAATAAGCAGAATTTCTGTCTTTTTGCCCCAACATATAGGGAATTTCTGCCTTTTTGTTCCACAATTAAGGGAATTTCTGCAATTTTCTCCAAAATATGGGGAATTTCTGCCTTTTTGCCCGAAAATAAGAAGAATGCATACCTTTTTGCCATAAAAAAAGGAAATTTCTTCATTTTTGCTCCAAAATAAGGGGAATTTCTGCTTTTTTGCCTCTAAATAAGTGAAATTTCTGTCTTTTTCCCCCAAAACAAAGGGAATTTCTGTCCTTTTGGCGCCAAAATAAGGAAAATTTCTGACTTATTACCTTGAAATAAGTGAAATTTCTGCAATTTGCCCCAAAATAAGTGAAATTTCTGCAATTTTGCCCCAAAATAACGGAAATTTCTGGAATTTTGCCCCAAAATATGTGGAATTTCTGAGTTTTGCCCCAAAATAAGGAGAATTTCTGTCTTTTTGCCCTAACATAAAGGAAATTTCTTCCTTTTTGCCCCACAATTAGGGGAATTTCTGCAATTTTGCTCCAAAATACGGGGAATTTCTTCTTTTTAGCCTGAAAATAAGGGGAATGTATACCTTTTGCCACAAAAAAAAAAGAAATTTCTTCATTTTTACTCCAAAATAAAATGAATTTCTGCTTTTTTACCGCTAAAAAAGTGGAATTTCTGTTTTTTTCCCCCAAAACAAAGGGAATTTCTGTCTTTTTTGCCCCAAAATAACGAAAATTTCTGACTTATTACACTGAAATAAGTGAAATTCCTGCAATTTTGCATCAAAATAATGGAAATTTCTGCATTTTGCCCCCAAATAAGGGAAATTTCTACCTTTTTACCTCAAAATAAGCAGAATTTCTGCATTTTTGCCCAAAAGTATGGGAGATTTCTGCCCTTTTGCCCCAAAATAAAAAAAATTTCTGCAATTTTGTACCAAAATAGAAATTTCTGCCTTTTTGAACCAAAATAGGAAAATTTCTGAATTTTTGTCTGAAATTAGTGAAATTTCTGCAATTTTGCCCCAAAATAAGTGAACTTTCTGCAGTTTTGCCCCAAAATAAGGGAAATTTCTGTTTTTTGCCCCCAAATAAGGGGAATTTCTGCCTTTTTACCTCAATATAAGGGGAATTTCTGCATTTTTGCTACAAAATATTTGGAATTTCTGCATTTTTGCCCCAAAATAAGGATAATTTCTGCCTTTTTACTATGAAATAAGTGAAATTTCTGCAATTTTGCCCCAAATAAGTGAAATTTCTGCAATTTTGCCCCAAAATAAGGGAAATTTCTGGAATTTTGCCCCAAAATAAGTGGAATTTCTGAGTTTTGCCCCAAAATAAGGAGAATTTCTGTCTTTTTGCCTTAACATATAGAGAATTTCTGCCTTTTTGCCCCACAATTAGGGGAATTTCTGCAATCTTGCTCCAAAATACGGGTAATTTCTGCTTTTTAGCCCAAAAATAAGTGGAATGTATACCTTTGGCCACAAAAAAGGGAAATTTCTTCATTTTTACTCCAAAATAATAGGAATTTCTGCTTTTTTGCCTCTAAAAAAGTGAAATTTCTGTCTTTTTCCCCCAAAACAAAGGGAATTTCTGTCTTTTTTGCCCCAAAATAACGAAAATTTCTGACTTATTACAATGAAATAAGTGAAATTTCTGCAATTTTGCCCCAAAATATGTGAAATTTCTGCAATTTTGCCCAAAAATAAGGGAAATTTCTGGAATTTTGTCGCAAAATAAGTGGAATTTCTGAGTTTTGCCCCAAAATAAGGAGAATTTCTGTCTTTTTCCCCAACATATAGGGAATTTCTGCCTTTTGCCCCACAATTAGGGGAATTTCTGCAATTTTGCTCCAAAATACGGGTAATTTCTGCTTTTTAGCCCAAAAATAAGTGGAATGTATACATTTTGCCACAAAAAAAGGAAATTTCTTCATTTTTACTCCAAAATAAAAGGAATTTCTGCTTTTTTGCCTCTAAAAAAGTGGAATTTCTGTCTTTTTCCCCCAAAACAAAGGGAATTTCTGTGTTTTTTGCAACAAAAGAAGGAAAATTTCTGACTTATTACCCTGAAATAAGTGAAATTTCTGCAATTTTGCCTCAAAATAAGGGAAATTTCTGCCTTTTTGCCCCCAAATAAGGGGAATTTCAGCCTTTTTACCTCAAAATAAGAGAAATTTCTGCATTTTTGCCACAAAATATGGGAGATTTCTGCCTTTTTGCCCCAAAATAAGAAAAATTTCTGCAATTTTGTACCAAAATAAAAGAAATTTCTGCCTTTTTGCACCAAAATAAATAAATTCTGCTTTTTTTTCTGAAATAAGTGAAATTTCTGCAATTTTGCCCCAAAATAAGTGAAATTTCTGCAATTTTGCCCTAAAATAAGGGAAATTTCTGGAATTTTGCACCAAAATAAGTGGAATTTCTGAGTTTTGCCCCAAAATAAGGAGAATTTCTGTCTTTTTGCCCCAACATATAGGGAATTTCTGCCTTTTTGTTCCACAATTAAGGGAATTTCTGCAATTTTCTCTGAAGTACGGGGAATTTCTGCCTTTTTGCCCGAAAATAAGAAGAATGCATACCTTTTTGCCATAAAAAAAGGAAATTTCTTCATTTTTGCTCCAAAATAAGGGCAATTTCTGCTTTTTTGCCTCTAAATAAGTGAAATTTCTGTCTTTTTTCCCCAAAACAAAGGGAATTTCTGTCCTTTTGGCGCCAAAATAAGGAAAATTTCTGACTTATTACCTTGAAATAAGTGAAATTTCTGCAATTTTGCCCCAAAATAAGTGAAATTTCTGCAATTTTGCCTTAAAATAACGGAAATTTCTGGAATTTTGCCCCAAAATAAGTGGAATTTCTGAGTTTTGCCCCAAAATAAGGAGAATTTCTGTCTTTTTGCCCTAACATAAAGGAAATTTCTGCCTTTTTGCCCCACAATTAGGGGAATTTCTGCAATTTTGCTCCAAAATACGGGGAATTTCTTCTTTTTAGCCTGAAAATAAGGGGAATGTATACCTTTTGCCACAAAAAAAAAAAAAGAAATTTCTTCATTTTTACTCCAAAATAAAATGAATTTCTGCTTTTTTACCGCTAAAAAAGTGGAATTTCTGTTTTTTTCCCCCAAAACAAAGGGAATTTCTGTCTTTTTTGCCCCAAAATAACGAAAATTTCTGACTTATTACACTGAAATAAGTGAAATTCCTGCAATTTTGCATCAAAATAATGGAAATTTCTGCATTTTGCCCCCAAATAAGGGAAATTTCTACCTTTTTACCTCAAAATAAGCAGAATTTCTGCATTTTTGCCCAAAAGTATGGGAGATTTCTGCCCTTTTGCCCCAAAATAAAAAAAATTTCTGCAATTTTGTACCAAAATAGAAATTTCTGCCTTTTTGAACCAAAATAGGAAAATTTCTGAATTTTTGTCTGAAATTAGTGAAATTTCTGCAATTTTGCCCCAAAATAAGTGAACTTTCTGCAATTTTGCCCCAAAATAAGGGAAATTTCTGTTTTTTGCCCCCAAATAAGGGGAATTTCTGCCTTTTTACCTCAATATAAGGGGAATTTCTGCATTTTTGCTACAAAATATTTGGAATTTCTGCATTTTTGCCCCAAAATAAGGATAATTTCTGCCTTTTTACTATGAAATAAGTGAAATTTCTGCAATTTTGCCCCAAATAAGTGAAATTTCTGCAATTTTGCCCCAAAATAAGGGAAATTTCTGGAATTTTGCCCCAAAATAAGTGGAATTTCTGAGTTTTGCCCCAAAATAAGGAGAATTTCTGTCTTTTTGCCTTAACATATAGAGAATTTCTGCCTTTTTGCCCCACAATTAGGGGAATTTCTGCAATCTTGCTCCAAAATACGGGTAATTTCTGCTTTTTAGCCCAAAAATAAGTGGAATGTATACCTTTGGCCACAAAAAAGGGAAATTTCTTCATTTTTACTCCAAAATAATAGGAATTTCTGCTTTTTTGCCTCTAAAAAAGTGAAATTTCTGTCTTTTTCCCCCAAAACAAAGGGAATTTCTGTCTTTTTTGCCCCAAAATAACGAAAATTTCTGACTTATTACAATGAAATAAGTGAAATTTCTGCAATTTTGCCCCAAAATAAGTGAAATTTCTGCAATTTTGCCCAAAAATAAGGGAAATTTCTGGAATTTTGTCGCAAAATAAGTGGAATTTCTGAGTTTTGCCCCAAAATAAGGAGAATTTCTGTCTTTTTCCCCAACATATAGGGAATTTCTGCCTTTTGCCCCACAATTAGGGGAATTTCTGCAATTTTGCTCCAAAATACGGGTAATTTCTGCTTTTTAGCCCAAAAATAAGTGGAATGTATACATTTTGCCACAAAAAAAGGAAATTTCTTCATTTTTACTCCAAAATAAAAGGAATTTCTGCTTTTTTGCCTCTAAAAAAGTGGAATTTCTGTCTTTTTCCCCCAAAACAAAGGGAATTTCTGTGTTTTTTGCAACAAAAGAAGGAAAATTTCTGACTTATTACCCTGAAATAAGTGAAATTTCTGCAATTTTGCCTCAAAATAAGGGAAATTTCTGCCTTTTTGCCCCCAAATAAGGGGAATTTCAGCCTTTTTACCTCAAAATAAGAGAAATTTCTGCATTTTTGCCACAAAATATGGGAGATTTCTGCCTTTTTGCCCCAAAATAAGAAAAATTTCTGCAATTTTGTACCAAAATAAAAGAAATTTCTGCCTTTTTGCACCAAAATAAATAAATTCTGCTTTTTTTTCTGAAATAAGTGAAATTTCTGCAATTTTGCCCCAAAATAAGTGAAATTTCTGCAATTTTGCCCTAAAATAAGGGAAATTTCTGGAATTTTGCACCAAAATAAGTGGAATTTCTGAGTTTTGCCCCAAAATAAGGAGAATTTCTGTCTTTTTGCCCCAACATATAGGGAATTTCTGCCTTTTTGTTCCACAATTAAGGGAATTTCTGCAATTTTCTCTGAAGTACGGGGAATTTCTGCCTTTTTGCCCGAAAATAAGAAGAATGCATACCTTTTTGCCATAAAAAAAGGAAATTTCTTCATTTTTGCTCCAAAATAAGGGCAATTTCTGCTTTTTTTGCCTCTAAATAAGTGAAATTTCTGTCTTTTTTCCCCAAAACAAAGGGAATTTCTGTCCTTTTGGCGCCAAAATAAGGAAAATTTCTGACTTATTACCTTGAAATAAGTGAAATTTCTGCAATTTTGCCCCAAAATAAGTGAAATTTCTGCAATTTTGCCCCAAAATAACGGAAATTTCTGGAATTTTGCCCCAAAATAAGTGGAATTTCTGAGTTTTGCCCCAAAATAAGGAGAATTTCTGTCTTTTTGCCCTAACATAAAGGAAATTTCTGCCTTTTTGCCCCACAATTAGGGGAATTTCTGCAATTTTGCTCCAAAATACGGGGAATTTCTTCTTTTTAGCCTGAAAATAAGGGGAATGTATACCTTTTGCCACAAAAAAAAAAAAAAGAAATTTCTTCATTTTTACTCCAAAATAAAATGAATTTCTGCTTTTTTACCGCTAAAAAAGTGGAATTTCTGTTTTTTTCCCCCAAAACAAAGGGAATTTCTGTCTTTTTTGCCCCAAAATAACGAAAATTTCTGACTTATTACACTGAAATAAGTGAAATTCCTGCAATTTTGCATCAAAATAATGGAAATTTCTGCATTTTGCCCCCAAATAAGGGAAATTTCTACCTTTTTACCTCAAAATAAGCAGAATTTCTGCATTTTTGCCCAAAAGTATGGGAGATTTCTGCCCTTTTGCCCCAAAATAAAAAAAATTTCTGCAATTTTGTACCAAAATAGAAATTTCTGCCTTTTTGAACCAAAATAGGAAAATTTCTGAATTTTTGTCTGAAATTAGTGAAATTTCTGCAATTTTGCCCCAAAATAAGTGAACTTTCTGCAATTTTGCCCCAAAATAAGGGAAATTTCTGTTTTTTGCCCCCAAATAAGGGGAATTTCTGCCTTTTTACCTCAATATAAGGGGAATTTCTGCATTTTTGCTACAAAATATTTGGAATTTCTGCATTTTTGCCCCAAAATAAGGATAATTTCTGCCTTTTTACTATGAAATAAGTGAAATTTCTGCAATTTTGCCCCAAATAAGTGAAATTTCTGCAATTTTGCCCCAAAATAAGGGAAATTTCTGGAATTTTGCCCCAAAATAAGTGGAATTTCTGAGTTTTGCCCCAAAATAAGGAGAATTTCTGTCTTTTTGCCTAACCATATAGAGAATTTCTGCCTTTTTGCCCCACAATTAGGGGAATTTCTGCAATCTTGCTCCAAAATACGGGTAATTTCTGCTTTTTAGCCCAAAAATAAGTGGAATGTATACCTTTGGCCACAAAAAAGGGAAATTTCTTCATTTTTACTCCAAAATAATAGGAATTTCTGCTTTTTTGCCTCTAAAAAAGTGGAATTTCTGTCTTTTTCCCCCAAAACAAAGGGAATTTCTGTCTTTTTTGCCCCAAAATAACGAAAATTTCTGACTTATTACAATGAAATAAGTGAAATTTCTGCAATTTTGCCCCAAAATAAGTGAAATTTCTGCAATTTTGCTCCAAAATAAGGGAAATTTCTGGAATTTTGTCACAAAATAAGTGGAATTTCTGAGTTTTGCCCCAAAATAAGGAGAATTTCTGTCTTTTTCCCCAACATATAGGGAATTTCTGCCTTTTGCCCCACAATTAGGGGAATTTCTGCAATTTTGCTCCAAAATACGGGTAATTTCTGCTTTTTAGCCAAAAAATAAGTGGAATGTATACATTTTGCCACAAAAAAGGGAAATTTCTTCATTTTTACTCCAAAATAAAAGAAATTTCTGCTTTTTTGCCTCTAAAAAAGTGGAATTTCTGTCTTTTTCCCCCAAAACAAAGGGAATTTCTGTGTTTTTTGCCCCAAAATAAGGAAAATTTCTGACTTATTACCCTAAAATAAGTGAAATTTCTGCAATTTTGCCTCAAAATAAGGGAAATTTCTGCCTTTTGGCCCCCAAATAAGGGGAATTTCAGCCTTTTTACCTCAAAATAAGAGAAATTTCTGCATTTTTGCCACAAAATATGGGAGATTTCTGCCTTTTTGCCCCAAAATAAGAAAAATTTCTGCAATTTTGTACCAAAATAAAAGAAATTTCTGCCTTTTTGCACCAAAATAAATAAATTCTGCTTTTTTTCTGAAATAAGTGAAATTTCTGCAATTTTGCCCCAAAATAAGTGAAATTTCTGCAATTTTGCCCTAAAATAAGGGAAATTTCTGGAATTTTGCACCAAAATAAGTGGAATTTCTGAGTTTTGCCCCAAAATAAGGAGAATTTCTGTCTTTTTGCCCCAACATATAGGGAATTTCTGCCTTTTTGCCCCACAATTAGGGGAATTTCTGCAATTTTGCTCCAAAATACGGGGAATTTCTGCCTTTTTGCCCGAAAATAAGAAGAATGCATACCTTTTTACCATAAAAAAAGGGAAATTTCTTTATTTTTGCTCCAAAATAAGGGGAATTTCTGCAATTTTGATACAAAATACGGGGAATTTCTGCTTTTTAGCCCGAAAATAAGCGGAATGTATACCTTTTGCCACAAAAAAAGATAAATTTCTTCATTTTTGCTCCAATAAAGAAGAATTTCTGCTTTTTTGCCTCTAAATAAGTGGAATTTCTGTCTTTTTCCCCCAAAACAAAGGGAATTTCTGTTTTTTGCCCCAAAGTAAGAAAAATTTCTGACTTATTACCCTGAAATAAGTGAAATTTCTGCAATTTTGCCTCAAAATAAGGGAAATTTCTGTTTTTGCCCCCAAATAAGGGAAATTTCAGCCTTTTTACCTCAAAATAAGAGGAATTTATGCATTTTTGCCCCAAAATATAGGGGATTTCTGCTTTTTGCCCCCAAATAAGAAAAATTTCTGCAATTTTGTACCAAAATAAAAGAAATATCTGCCTTTTTGCACCAAAATAAGAAAATTTCTGCTTTTTTTCTGAAATAATTGAAATTTCTGCAATTTTGCCAAAATAAGTGAAATTTCTGCAATTTTGCCCCAAAATAAGTGAAATTTCTGGAATTTTTGTCCCAAAATAAGTGGAATTTCTGAGTTTTGCCCCAAAATAAAAAGAATTTCTGTCTTTTTGCCCCAACATATAGCAAATTTCTGCCTCTTTGTCCCACAATTAGGGGAATTTCTGCAATTTTGCTCCAAAATACGGGGAATTTCTGCTTTTTAGCCTGAAAATAAGAAGAATGCATACCTTTTGCCACAAAAAAAGGAAATTTCTTCATTTTTGCTCCAAAATAAGGGGAATTTCTGCTTTTTTGCTTCTAAATAAGTGGAATTTCTGACTTTTTCCCCCAAAACAAAAGGAATTTCTGTCTTTTTTGCCCCAAATAAGGAAAATTTCTGACTTATTACCCTGAAATAAGTGAAATTTCTGCAATTTTGTCCCAGAATAAGGGAAATTTCTGCTTTTTGCCCCCAAATAAGGGGAATTTCTGCCTTTTTACCTCAAAATAAGGGGAATTTTTGCAATTTTACCACAAAATATTTGGAATCTCTGCATTTTTGCCCCAAAATGAGGAAAATTTCTGCCTTTTTACTATGAAATAAGTGAAATTTCTGCAATTTTGCCCCAAATAAGTGAAATTTCTGCAATTTTGCCCCAAAATAAGGGAAATTTCTGGAATTTTGCCCCAAAATAAGTGGAATTTCTGAGTTTTGCCCCAAAATAAGGAGAATTTCTGTCTTTTTGCCTTAACATATAGAGAATTTCTGCCTTTTTGCCCCACAATTAGGGGAATTTCTGCAATCTTGCTCCAAAATACGGGTAATTTCTGCTTTTTAGCCCAAAAATAAGTGGAATGTATACCTTTGGCCACAAAAAAGGGAAATTTCTTCATTTTTACTCCAAAATAATAGGAATTTCTGCTTTTTTGCCTCTAAAAAAGTGAAATTTCTGTCTTTTTCCCCCAAAACAAAGGGAATTTCTGTCTTTTTTGCCCCAAAATAACGAAAATTTCTGACTTATTACAATGAAATAAGTGAAATTTCTGCAATTTTGCCCCAAAATATGTGAAATTTCTGCAATTTTGCCCAAAAATAAGGGAAATTTCTGGAATTTTGTCGCAAAATAAGTGGAATTTCTGAGTTTTGCCCCAAAATAAGGAGAATTTCTGTCTTTTTCCCCAACATATAGGGAATTTCTGCCTTTTGCCCCACAATTAGGGGAATTTCTGCAATTTTGCTCCAAAATACGGGTAATTTCTGCTTTTTAGCCCAAAAATAAGTGGAATGTATACATTTTGCCACAAAAAAAGGAAATTTCTTCATTTTTACTCCAAAATAAAAGGAATTTCTGCTTTTTTGCCTCTAAAAAAGGTGAATTTCTGTCTTTTTCCCCCAAAACAAAGGGAATTTCTGTGTTTTTTGCAACAAAAGAAGGAAAATTTCTGACTTATTACCCTGAAATAAGTGAAATTTCTGCAATTTTGCCTCAAAATAAGGGAAATTTCTGCCTTTTTGCCCCCAAATAAGGGGAATTTCAGCCTTTTTACCTCAAAATAAGAGAAATTTCTGCATTTTTGCCACAAAATATGGGAGATTTCTGCCTTTTTGCCCCAAAATAAGAAAAATTTCTGCAATTTTGTACCAAAATAGAAATTTCTGCCTTTTTGAACCAAAATAGGAAAATTTCTGAATTTTTGTCTGAAATTAGTGAAATTTCTGCAATTTTGCCCCAAAATAAGTGAACTTTCTGCAATTTTGCCCCAAAATAAGGGAAATTTCTGTTTTTTGCCCCCAAATAAGGGGAATTTCTGCCTTTTTACCTCAATATAAGGGGAATTTCTGCATTTTTGCTACAAAATATTTGGAATTTCTGCATTTTTGCCCCAAAATAAGGATAATTTCTGCCTTTTAATATGAAATAAGTGAAATTTCTGCAATTTTGCCCCAAATAAGTGAAATTTCTGCAATTTTGCCCCAAAATAAGGGAAATTTCTGGAATATTGCCCCAAAATAAGTGGAATTTCTGAGTTTTGCCCCAAAATAAGGAGAATTTCTGTCTTTTTGCCTTAACATATAGAGAATTTCTGCCTTTTTGCCCCACAATTAGGGGAATTTCTGCAATCTTGCTCCAAAATACGGGTAATTTCTGCTTTTTAGCCCAAAAATAAGTGGAATGTATACCTTTGGCCACAAAAAAGGGAAATTTCTTCATTTTTACTCCAAAATAATAGGAATTTCTGCTTTTTTGCCTCTAAAAAAGTGAAATTTCTGTCTTTTTCCCCCAAAACAAAGGGAATTTCTGTCTTTTTTGCCCCAAAATAACGAAAATTTCTGACTTATTACAATGAAATAAGTGAAATTTCTGCAATTTTGCCCCAAAATATGTGAAATTTCTGCAATTTTGCCCAAAAATAAGGGAAATTTCTGGAATTTTGTCGCAAAATAAGTGGAATTTCTGAGTTTTGCCCCAAAATAAGGAGAATTTCTGTCTTTTTCCCCAACATATAGGGAATTTCTGCCTTTTGCCCCACAATTAGGGGAATTTCTGCAATTTTGCTCCAAAATACGGGTAATTTCTGCTTTTTAGCCCAAAAATAAGTGGAATGTATACATTTTGCCACAAAAAAAGGAAATTTCTTCATTTTTACTCCAAAATAAAAGGAATTTCTGCTTTTTTGCCTCTAAAAAAGTGGAATTTCTGTCTTTTTCCCCCAAAACAAAGGGAATTTCTGTGTTTTTTGCAACAAAAGAAGGAAAATTTCTGACTTATTACCCTGAAATAAGTGAAATTTCTGCAATTTTGCCTCAAAATAAGGGAAATTTCTGCCTTTTTGCCCCCAAATAAGGGGAATTTCAGCCTTTTTACCTCAAAATAAGAGAAATTTCTGCATTTTTGCCACAAAATATGGGAGATTTCTGCCTTTTTGCCCCAAAATAAGAAAAATTTCTGCAATTTTGTACCAAAATAAAAGAAATTTCTGCCTTTTTGCACCAAAATAAATAAATTCTGCTTTTTTTTCTGAAATAAGTGAAATTTCTGCAATTTTGCCCCAAAATAAGTGAAATTTCTGCAATTTTGCCCTAAAATAAGGGAAATTTCTGGAATTTTGCACCAAAATAAGTGGAATTTCTGAGTTTTGCCCCAAAATAAGGAGAATTTCTGTCTTTTTGCCCCAACATATAGGGAATTTCTGCCTTTTTGTTCCACAATTAAGGGAATTTCTGCAATTTTCTCTGAAGTACGGGGAATTTCTGCCTTTTTGCCCGAAAATAAGAAGAATGCATACCTTTTTGCCATAAAAAAAGGAAATTTCTTCATTTTTGCTCCAAAATAAGGGCAATTTCTGCTTTTTTGCCTCTAAATAAGTGAAATTTCTGTCTTTTTTCCCCAAAACAAAGGGAATTTCTGTCCTTTTGGCGCCAAAATAAGGAAAATTTCTGACTTATTACCTTGAAATAAGTGAAATTTCTGCAATTTTGCCCCAAAATAAGTGAAATTTCTGCAATTTTGCCCCAAAATAACGGAAATTTCTGGAATTTTGCCCCAAAATAAGTGGAATTTCTGAGTTTTGCCCCAAAATAAGGAGAATTTCTGTCTTTTTGCCCTAACATAAAGGAAATTTCTGCCTTTTTGCCCCACAATTAGGGGAATTTCTGCAATTTTGCTCCAAAATACGGGGAATTTCTTCTTTTTAGCCTGAAAATAAGGGGAATGTATACCTTTTGCCACAAAAAAAAAAAAAGAAATTTCTTCATTTTTACTCCAAAATAAAATGAATTTCTGCTTTTTTACCGCTAAAAAAGTGGAATTTCTGTTTTTTTCCCCCAAAACAAAGGGAATTTCTGTCTTTTTTGCCCCAAAATAACGAAAATTTCTGACTTATTACACTGAAATAAGTGAAATTCCTGCAATTTTGCATCAAAATAATGGAAATTTCTGCATTTTGCCCCCAAATAAGGGAAATTTCTACCTTTTTACCTCAAAATAAGCAGAATTTCTGCATTTTTGCCCAAAAGTATGGGAGATTTCTGCCCTTTTGCCCCAAAATAAAAAAAATTTCTGCAATTTTGTACCAAAATAGAAATTTCTGCCTTTTTGAACCAAAATAGGAAAATTTCTGAATTTTTGTCTGAAATTAGTGAAATTTCTGCAATTTTGCCCCAAAATAAGTGAACTTTCTGCAATTTTGCCCCAAAATAAGGGAAATTTCTGTTTTTTGCCCCCAAATAAGGGGAATTTCTGCCTTTTTACCTCAATATAAGGGGAATTTCTGCATTTTTGCTACAAAATATTTGGAATTTCTGCATTTTTGC
Organism: Micromys minutus; assembly: GCF_963924665.1. Taxonomy (NCBI): domain Eukaryota; kingdom Metazoa; phylum Chordata; class Mammalia; order Rodentia; family Muridae; genus Micromys; species Micromys minutus. Next base: position 776,572 of record NW_027667455.1, read on the forward strand.
CCCAAAATAAGGATAATTTCTGCCTTTTTACTATGAAATAAGTGAAATTTCTGCAATTTTGCCCCAAATAAGTGAAATTTCTGCAATTTTGCCCCAAAATAAGGGAAATTTCTGGAATTTTGCCCCAAAATAAGTGGAATTTCTGAGTTTTGCCCCAAAATAAGGAGAATTTCTGTCTTTTTGCCTTAACATATAGAGAATTTCTGCCTTTTTGCCCCACAATTAGGGGAATTTCTGCAATCTTGCTCCAAAATACGGGTAATTTCTGCTTTTTAGCCCAAAAATAAGTGGAATGTATACCTTTGGCCACAAAAAAGGGAAATTTCTTCATTTTTACTCCAAAATAATTGGAATTTCTGCTTTTTTGCCTCTAAAAAAGTGGAATTTCTGTCTTTTTCCCCCAAAACAAAGGGAATTTCTGTCTTTTTTGCCCCAAAATAACGAAAATTTCTGACTTATTACAATGAAATAAGTGAAATTTCTGCAATTTTGCCCCAAAATAAGTGAAATTTCTGCAATTTTGCCCCAAAATAAGGGAAATTTCTGGAATTTTGTCGCAAAATAAGTGGAATTTCTGAGTTTTGCCCCAAAATAAGGAGAATTTCTGTCTTTTTCCCCAACATATAGGGAATTTCTGCCTTTTGCCCCACAATTAGGGGAATTTCTGCAATTTTGCTCCAAAATACGGGTAATTTCTGCTTTTTAGCCAAAAAATAAGTGGAATGTATACATTTTGCCACAAAAAAGGGAAATTTCTTCATTTTTACTCCAAAATAAAAGGAATTTCTGCTTTTTTGCCTCTAAAAAAGTGGAATTTCTGTCTTTTTCCCCCAAAACAAAGGGAATTTCTGTGTTTTTTGCCCCAAAATAAGGAAAATTTCTGACTTATTACCCTAAAATAAGTGAAATTTCTGCAATTTTGCCTCAAAATAAGGGAAATTTCTGCCTTTTGGCCCCCAAATAAGGGGAATTTCAGCCTTTTTACCTCAAAATAAGAGAAATTTCTGCATTTTTGCCACAAAATATGGGAGATTTCTGCCTTTTTGCCCCAAAATAAGAAAAATTTCTGCAATTTTGTACCAAAATAAAAGAAATTTCTGCCTTTTTGCACCAAAATAAATAAATTCTGCTTTTTTTCTGAAATAAGTGAAATTTCTGCAATTTTGCCCCAAAATAAGTGAAATTTCTGCAATTTTGCCCTAAAATAAGGGAAATTTCTGGAATTTTGCACCAAAATAAGTGGAATTTCTGAGTTTTGCCCCAAAATAAGGAGAATTTCTGTCTTTTTGCCCCAACATATAGGGAATTTCTGCCTTTTTGCCCCACAATTAGGGGAATTTCTGCAATTTTGCTCCAAAATACGGGGAATTTCTGCCTTTTTGCCCGAAAATAAGAAGAATGCATACCTTTTTACCATAAAAAAAGGGAAATTTCTTTATTTTTGCTCCAAAATAAGGGGAATTTCTGCAATTTTGATACAAAATACGGGGAATTTCTGCTTTTTAGCCCGAAAATAAGCGGAATGTATACCTTTTGCCACAAAAAAAGATAAATTTCTTCATTTTTGCTCCAATAAAGAAGAATTTCTGCTTTTTTGCCTCTAAATAAGTGGAATTTCTGTCTTTTTCCCCCAAAACAAAGGGAATTTCTGTTTTTTGCCCCAAAGTAAGAAAAATTTCTGACTTATTACCCTGAAATAAGTGAAATTTCTGCAATTTTGCCTCAAAATAAGGGAAATTTCTGTCTTTTTGCCCCCAAATAAGGGAAATTTCAGCCTTTTTACCTCAAAATAAGAGGAATTTATGCATTTTTGCCCCAAAATATAGGGGATTTCTGCTTTTTGCCCCCAAATAAGAAAAATTTCTGCAATTTTGTACCAAAATAAAAGAAATATCTGCCTTTTTGCACCAAAATAAGAAAATTTCTGCTTTTTTTCTGAAATAATTGAAATTTCTGCAATTTTGCCAAAATAAGTGAAATTTCTGCAATTTTGCCCCAAAATAAGTGAAATTTCTGGAATTTTTGTCCCAAAATAAGTGGAATTTCTGAGTTTTGCCCCAAAATAAAAAGAATTTCTGTCTTTTTGCCCCAACATATAGCAAATTTCTGCCTCTTTGTCCCACAATTAGGGGAATTTCTGCAATTTTGCTCCAAAATACGGGGAATTTCTGCTTTTTAGCCTGAAAATAAGAAGAATGCATACCTTTTGCCACAAAAAAAGGAAATTTCTTCATTTTTGCTCCAAAATAAGGGGAATTTCTGCTTTTTTGCTTCTAAATAAGTGGAATTTCTGACTTTTTCCCCCAAAACAAAAGGAATTTCTGTCTTTTTTGCCCCAAATAAGGAAAATTTCTGACTTATTACCCTGAAATAAGTGAAATTTCTGCAATTTTGTCCCAGAATAAGGGAAATTTCTGCTTTTTGCCCCCAAATAAGGGGAATTTCTGCCTTTTTACCTCAAAATAAGGGGAATTTTTGCAATTTTACCACAAAATATTTGGAATCTCTGCATTTTTGCCCCAAAATGAGGAAAATTTCTGCCTTTTTACCATGAAATAAGTGAAATTTCTGCAATTTTGCTCCAAAATAAGGGAAATTTCTGCAATTTTGCCCCAATGTAAAGGAAATTTCTGCAATTTTGCCACCAAATAAGGGAAATTTCTGGAATTTTGCCCCAAAATAAGTGGAATTTCTGAGTTTTGCCCCAAAATAAGGAGAATTTCTGTCTGTTTGCCCTAACATATAGGGAATTTCTGCATTTTGCCCCACAATTAGGGGAATTTCTGCAATTTTGCTCCAAAATACGGGTAATTTCAGCTTTTTAGCCCAAAAATAAGTGGAATGTATACATTTTGCCACAAAAAAGGGAAATTTCTTCATTTTTACTCCAAAATAAAAGGAATTTCTGCTTTTTTGCCTCTAAAAAAGTGGAATTTCTGTCTTTTTCCCCCAAAACAAAGGGAATTTCTGTGTTTTTTGCCCCAAAATAAGGAAAATTTCTGACTTATTACCCTGAAATAAGTGAAATTTATGCAATTTTGCCTCAAAATAAGTGAAATTTCTGCAATTTTGGCCCAAAATAAGGGAAATTTTTGGAATTTTGCCCAAAGTAAGTGGAATTTCTGAGTTTTGCCCCAAAATAAGGAGATTTTCTGTTTTTTTGCTCTAACTTACAGGGAATTTCTGCCTTTTTGCCCCACAATTAGCGGAATTTTTGCAATTTTGCTCCAAAATACGGGTAATTTCTGCTTTTTAGCCTGAAAATAAGGGGAATGTATACCATTTGCCACAAAAAAGAAATTTCTTCATTTTTACTCCAAAATAAAAGGAATTTCTGCTTTTTTGCCCCAAAATAAGAAAAATTTCTGACTGACTACTCTGAAATAAGTGAAATTTCTGCAATTTTGCCCCAAACTAAGAAAAATTTCTGCCTTTTTGCCTCCAAATAAGGGGAATTTCAGCCTTTTTACCTCAAAATAAGAGGAATTTCTGCATTTTTGCCCCAAAATTTGGGAGATTTCTGCCTTTTTGCCCCAAAATAAGAAAAATTTCTGCAATTTTGTACCAAAATAAAAGAAATTTCTGCCTTTTTGCACCAAAATAAGAAAATTTCTGCTTTTTTTTCTGAAATAAGTGAAATTTCTGCAATTTTGCCCCAAAATAACAGAAATTTCTGCAATTTTCCTCCCAAATAAAGGAAATTTCTGAAATTTTGCCTTAAAATAAGTGGAATTTCTGAGTTTTGCCCCAAAATAAGAAGAATTTCTGTCTTTTTGCCCCAACTTATAGGGAATTTCTGCCTTTTCGCCCCACAATTAGGGGAATTCCTGCAATTTTGCTCCAAAATACGGGGAATTTCTGCCTTTTTGCCCGAAAATAAGAAGAATGCATACCTTTTTGCCATAAAAAAGGGAAAGTTCTTCATTTTTGCTCCAAAATAAGGGGAATTTCAGCTTTTTTGCCTTTAAATAAGTGGAGTTTCTGTCTTTTTCCCCCAAAACAAAGGGAATTTCTGTTTTTTTGCTCCAAAATAAGGAAAATTTCTGACTTATTACCCTGAAATAAGTGAAATTTCTGCAATTTTGCCCCAAAATAAGTAAAATTTCTGCAATTTTGCCCCAAAATAAGGGAAATTTCTGGAATTTTGCCCCAAAATAAGTGGAATTTCTGAGTTTTGCCCCAAAATTTGAAGAATTTCTGTCTTTTTCCCCAACATATAGGCAATTTCTTCCTTTTTGCCCCACAATTAGGGAAATTTCTGCAATTTTGCTCCAAAATACGGGGAATTTCTGATTTTAGCCTGAAAATAAGGGGAATGTATACTTTTTGCCACAAAAAAAAGAAATTTCTTCATTTTTACTCCAAAATAAAATGAATTTTTGCTTTTTTGCCGCTAAAAAAGTGGAATTTCTGCCTTTTTCCCTCAAAACAAAAAGAATTTCTGTCTTTTTTGACCCAAAATAAAGAAAATTTCTGACTTATTACACTTAAATAAGTGAAATTTCTGCAATTTTGCCACAAAATAAGGGAAATTTCTGCCTTTTTGCCCCCAAATAATGGGAATTTCAGCCTTTTTACCTCAAAATAAGAGAAATTTCTTCATTTTTGCCCCAAAATATGGGAGATTTCTGCCTTTTTGCCCCAAAATAAGAAAAATTTCTGCAATTTTGTACCAAAATAAAAGAAATTTCCGCCTTTTTGCACCAAAATAAGAAAATTTCTTCTTTTTTTTCTGAAATAAGTGAAATTTCTGCAATTTTGCCCCAAAATAAGTGAAATTTCTGCAATTTTGCCCCAAAATAAGGGAAATTTCTGGAATTTTGCCCCAATATCAGTGGAATTTCTGAGTTTTGACCCAAAATAAGGAGAATTTGTTTCTTTTTGCCCCAACATATAGGAAATTTCTGCCTTTTTGCCCCACAATTAGGGGAATTTCTGCAATTTTGCTCCCAAATACTGGGAATTTCTGTTTTTTGCCCGAAAATAAGAAGAATGCATAACTTTTTGCCATAAAAAAAGGAAATTTCTTCATTTTTGCTCCAAAATAAGAAGAATTTCTGCTTTTTTGCCTCTAAATAAGTGGAATTTCTATCTTTTTCACCCCAAAACAAAGGAAATTTCTGTCTTTTTGGCCCCAAAATAAGGAAAATTTCTGACTTATTACCCTGAAATAAGTGAAATTTCTGCAATTTTGCCCCCAAAAAATGAACTTTCTGCAATTTTGCCCCAAAATAAGGGAAATTTCTGTTTTTTGCCCCCAAATAAGGGGAATTTCTGCCTTTTTACCTCAATATAAGGGGAATTTCTGCATTTTTGCTACAAAATATTTGGAATTTCTTCATTTTTGCCCCAAAATAAGGATAATTTCTGCCTTTTTACTATGAAATAAGTGAAATTTCTGCAATTTTGCCCCAAATAAGTGAAATTTCTGCAATTTTGCCCCCAAATAAGGGAAATTTCTGGAATTTTGCCCCAAAATAAGTGGAATTTCTGAGTTTTGCCCCAAAATAAGGAGAATTTCTGTCTTTTTGCCTTAACATATAGAGAATTTCTGCCTTTTTGCCCCACAATTAGGGGAATTTCTGCAATCTTGCTCCAAAATACGGGTAATTTCTGCTTTTTAGCCCAAAAATAAGTGGAATGTATACCTTTGGCCCCAAAAAAGGGAAATTTCTTCATTTTTACTCCAAAATAATAGGAATTTCTGCTTTTTTGCCTCTAAAAAAGTGGAATTTCTGTCTTTTTCCCCCAAAACAAAGGGAATTTCTGTGTTTTTTGCCCCAAAATAAGGAAAATTTCTGACTTATTACCCTGAAATAAGTGAAATTTCTGCAATTTTGCCTCAAAATAAGGGAAATTTCTGCCTTTTTGCCCCCAAATAAGGGGAATTTCAGCCTTTTTACCTCAAAATAAGAGAAATTTCTGCATTTTTGCCACAAAATATGGGAGATTTCTGCCTTTTTGCCCCAAAATAAGAAAAATTTCTGCAATTTTGTACCAAAATAAAAGAAATTTCTGCCTTTTTGCACCAAAATAAATAAATTCTGCTTTTTTTTCTGAAATAAGTTAAATTTCTGCAATTTTGCCCCAAAATAAGTGAAATTTCTGCAATTTTGCTCTAAAATAAGGGAAATTTCTGGAATTTTGCACCAAAATAAGTGGAATTTCTGAGTTTTGCCCCAAAAGAAGGAGAATTTCTGTCTTTTTGCCCCAACATATAGGGAATTTCCCCCTTCTTGCCCCACAATTAGGGGAATTTCTGCAATTTTGCTCCAAAATACGTGGAATTTCTGCCTTTTTGCCCGAAAATAAGAAGAATGCATACCTTTTTGCCATAAAAAATAGAAATTTCTTCAGTTTTGCTACAAAATAAGGGGAATTTCTGCTTTTTTGCCTCTAAATAAGTGGAATTTCTGTCTTTTTCCCCCAAAACAAAGGGAATTTCTGTCTTTTTTACCCCAAAATAAGGAAAATTTCTGACTTATTACCCTGAAATAAGTGAAATTTCTGCAATTTTGCCCCAAAATAAGGGAAATTTCTGCCTTTTTGCCCCCAAATAAGGGGAATTTCAGCCTTTTTACCTCAAAATAAGAGAAATTTCTGCATTTTTGCCACAAAATATGGGAGATTTCTGCCTTTTTGCCCCAAAATAAGAAAAATTTCTGCAATTTTGTACCAAAATAAATGAAATTTCTGCCTTTTTGCACCAAAATAAATAAATTCTGCTTTTTTTTCTGAAATAAGTGAAATTTCTGCAATTTTGCCCCAAAATAAGTGAAATTTCTGCAATTTTGCCCTAAAATAAGGGAAATTTCTGGAATTTTTCCCCAAAATAAGTGGAATTTCTGAGTTTTGCCCCAAAATAAGAAGAATTTCTGTCTTTTTGCCCCAACATATAGGGAATTTCTGCCTTTTTGCCCCATAATTAGGGGAATTTCTGCAATTTTGCTCCAAAATACGGGGAATTTCTGCCTTTTTGCCCGAAAATAAGAAGAATGCATACCTTTTTGCCATAAAAAAGGGAAATTTCTTTATTTTTGCTCCAAAATAAGGGGAATTTCTGCAATTTTGATACAAAATACGGGGAATTTCTGCTTTTTAGCCCGAAAATAAGCAGAATGTATACCTTTTGCCACAAAAAAAGATAAATTTCTTCATTTTGCTCCAATAATGAAGAATTTCTGCTTTTTTGCCTCTAAATAAGTGGAATTTCTGTCTTTTTCCCACAAAACAAAGGGAATTTCTGTTTTTTGCCCCAAAGTAAGAAAAATTTCTGCCTTATTACCCTGAAATAAGTGAAATTTCTGCAATTTTGCCTCAAAATAAGGGAAATTTCTGTCTTTTTCCCCCCATATAAAAGAAATTTCAGCCTTTTTACCTCAAAATAAGAGGAATTTATGCATTTTTGCCCCAAAATATAGGGGATTTCTGCTTTTTGCCCCCAAATAAGAAAAATTTCTGCAATTTTGTACCAAAATAAAAGAAATTTCTGCCTTTTTGCACCAAAATAAGAAAATTTCTGCTTTTTTTCTGAAATAATTGAAATTTCTGCAATTTTGCCAAAATAAGTGAAATTTCTGCAATTTTGCCCCAAAATAAGTGAAATTTCTGGAATTTTGTCCCAAAATAAGTGGAATTTCTGAGTTTTGCCCCAAAATAAAAAGAATTTCTGTCTTTTTGCCCCAACATATAGCAAATTTCTGCCTCTTTGTCCCACAATTAGGGGAATTTCTGCAATTTTGCTCCAAAATACGGGGAATTTCTGCTTTTTAGCCTGAAAATAAGAAGAATGCATACCTTTTGCCACAAAAAAAGGAAATTTCTTCATTTTTGCTCCAAAATAAGGGGAATTTCTGCTTTTTTGCTTCTAAATAAGTGGAATTTCTGACTTTTTCCCCCAAAACAAAAGGAATTTCTGTCTTTTTTGCCCCAAATAAGGAAAATTTCTGACTTATTACCCTGAAATAAGTGAAATTTCTGCAATTTTGTCCCAGAATAAGGGCAATTTCTGCTTTTTGCCCCCAAATAAGGGGAATTTCTGCCTTTTTACCTCAAAATAAGGGGAATTTTTGCAATTTTACCACAAAATATTTGGAATCTCTGCATTTTTGCTCCAAAATGAGGAAAATTTCTGCCTTTTTACCATGAAATAAGTGAAATTTCTGCAATTTTGCCCCAAAATAAGTGAAATTTCGGCAATTTTGCCACAAAATAAGGGAAATTTCTGGAATTTTGCCTCAAAATAAGTGGAATTTCTGAGTTTTGCCCCAAAATAAGGAGAATTTCTGTCTGTTTGCCCTAACATATAGGGAATTTCTGCATTTTGCCCCACAATTAGGGGAATTTCTGCAATTTTGCTCCAAAATACTGGTAATTTCAGCTTTTTAGCCCAAAAATAAGTGGAATGTATACATTTTGCCACAAAAAAGGGAAATTTCTTCATTTTTACTCCAAAATAAAAGGAATTTCTGCTTTTTTGCCTCTAAAAAAGTGGAATTTCTGTCTTTTTCCCCCAAAACAAAGGGAATTTCTGTGTTTTTTGCCCCAAAATAAGGAAAATTTCTGACTTATTACCCTGAAATAAGTGAAATTTATGCAATTTTGCCTCAAAATAAGTGAAATTTCTGCAATTTTGGCCCAAAATAAGGGAAATTTTTGGAATTTTGCCCCAAAGTAAGTGGAATTTCTGAGTTTTGCCCCAAAATAAGGAGATTTTCTGTTTTTTTGCTCTAAGTTACAGGGAATTTCTTCCTTTTTGCCCCACAATTAGCGGAATTTTTGCAATTTTGCTCCAAAATACGGGTAATTTCTGCTTTTTAGCCTGAAAATAAGGGGAATGTATACCATTTGCCACAAAAAAGAAATTTCTTCATTTTTACTCCAAAATAAAAGGAATTTCTGCTTTTTTGCCCCAAAATAAGAAAAATTTCTGACTGACTACTCTGAAATAAGTTAAATTTCTGCAATTTTGCCACAAAATAAGAAAAATTTCTGCCTTTTTGCCTCCAAATAAGGGGAATTTCAGCCTTTTTACCTCAAAATAAGAGGAATTTCTGCATTTTTGCCCCAAAATATGGGAGATTTCTGACTTTTTGCCCCAAAATAAGAAAAATTTCTGCAATTTTGTACCAAAATAAAAGAAATTTCTGCAATTTTGCTCCCAAATAAAGGAAATTTCTGGAATTTGCCTTAAAATAAGTGGAGTTTCTGAGTTTTGCCCCCAAAAAAGGAGAATTTCTGTCTTTTTGCCCCAACATATAGGGAATTTCTGCCTTTTCGCCCCACAATTAGGGGAATTTCTGCAATTTTGCTCCAAAATACGGGGAATTTCTGCCTTTTTGCCCGAAAATAAGAAGAATGCATACCTTTTTGCCATAAAAGAGGGAAAGTTCTTCATTTTTGCTCCAAAATAAGGGGAATTTCAGCTTTTTTGCCTCTAAATAAGTGGAATTTCTGTCTTTTTCCCCCAAAACAAAGGGAATTTCTGTTTTTTTGCTCCAAAATAAGGAAAATTTCTGACTTATTACGCTGAAATAAGTAAAATTTCTGCAATTTTGCCCCAAAATAAGTGAAATTTCTGCAATTTTGCCCCAAAATAAGTGAAATTTCTGCAATTTTGCCCCAAAATAAGGGAAATTTCTGGAATTTTGCCCCAAAATAAGTGGAATTTCTGAGTTTTGCCCCAAAATAAGAAGAATTTCTGTCTTTTTGCCCCAACATATAGGGAATTTCTGCCTTTTTGCCCCACAATTAGGGGAATTTCTGCAATTTTGCTCCAAAATACGGGGAATTTCTGCTTTTTAGCCTGAAAATAAGGGGAATGTATACTTTTTGCCACAAAAAAAAGAAATTTCTTCATTTTTACTCCAAAATAAAATGAATTTTTGCTTTTTTGCCGCTAAAAAATTGGAATTTCTGCCTTTTTCCCTCAAAACAAAAAGAATTTCTGTCTTTTTTGCCCTAAAATAAAGAAAATTTCTGACTTATTACACTGAAATAAGTGAAATTTCTGCAATTTTGCCTCAAAATAAGGGAAATTTCTGCCTTTTTGCCCCCAAATAATGGGAATTTCAGCCTTTTTACCTCAAAATAAGAGAAATTTATTCATTTTTGCCCCAAAATAAGGGAGATTTCTGCCTTTTTGCCCCAAAATAAGAAAAATTTCTGCAATTTTGTACCAAAATAAAAGAAATTTCCGCCTTTTTGCACCAAAATAAGAAAATTTCTGCTTTTTTTTCTGAAATAAGTGAAATTTCTGCAATTTTGCCCCAAAATAAGTGAAATTTCTGCAATTTTGCCCCAAAATAAGGGAAATTTCTGGAATTTTGCCCCAATATCAGTGGAATTTCTGAGTTTTGACCCAAAATAAGGAGAATTTGTTTCTTTTTGCCCCAACATATAGGGAATTTCTGCCTTTTTGCCCCACAATTAGGGGAATTTCTGCAATTTTGCTCAAAAATACTGGGAATTTCTGCCTTTTTGCCCGAAAATAAGAAGAATGCATACCTTTTTGCCATAAAAAATGGAAATTTCTTCATTTTTGCTTCAAAATAAGAGGAATTTCTGCTTTTTTGCCTCTAAATAAGTGGAATTTCTATCTTTTTCACCCCAAAACAAAGGAAATTTCTGTCTTTTTGGCCCCAAAATAAGGAAAATTTCTGACTTATTACCCTGAAATAAGTGAAATTTCTGCAATTTTGCCCCAAAATAAGTGAAATTTCTGCAATTTTGCCCCAAAATAAGGGAAATTTCTGGAATTTTGCCCCAAAATAAGTGGAATTTCTGAGTTTAGCCCCAAAATAAAAAGGATTTCTGTCTTTTTGCCCTAACATATCGGAAATTTCTGCCTTTTTGCCCCACAATTAGGGGAATTTCTGCAATTTTGCTCCAAAATACGGGGAATTTCTGCTTTTTGGCCTGAAAATAAGGGGAATGTATATCTTTTGCCACAAAAAAAAAAAAGAAATTTCTTCATTTTTACTCCAAAATAAAATGAATTTCTGCTTTTTTGCCGCTAAAAAAGTTGAATTTCTGTCTTTTTCCCCCAAAACAAAGCGAATTTCTGTCTTTTTTGCCCCAAAATAAGGAAAATTTCTGACTTATTACACTGAAATAAGTGAAATTTCTGCAATTTTGCCTCAAAATAAGGGAAATTTCTGCCTATTTCCCCCAAATAAGGGATATTTCTATCTTTTTACCTCAAAATAAGAGGAATTTCTGCATTTTTTCCCCAAAATATGGGAGATTTGTGCCTTTTTGCCCCAAAAAAAGAAAAATTTCTGCAATTTTGTACCAAAATAGAAATTTCTGCCTTTTTGCACCAAAATAGGAAAATTTCTGAATTTTTTTCTGAAATAAGTGAAATTTCTGCAATTTTGCCCCAAAATAAGTGAAATTTCTGCAATTTTGCCCCAAAATAAGGGAAATTTCTGTTTTTTACCCCCAAATAAGGGGAATTTCTGCCTTTTTACCTTAAAATAAGGGGAATTTCTGCATTTTTGCCACAAAATATTTGGAATTTCTGCAATTTTGCCCCAAAATAAGTGAAATTACTGCATTTTTGCCCCAAAACAAGTGAAATTTCTGCAATTTTTCCCCAAAATAAGGGAAATTTCTGGAATTTTGCCCAAATATCAGTGGAATTTCTGAGTTTTGACCCAAAATAAGGAGAATTTGTTTCTTTTTGCCCCAACATATAGGGAATTTCTGCCTTTTGCCCCACAATTAGGGGAATTTCTTCAATTTTGCTCCAAAATACTGGGAATTTCTGCCTTTTTGCCCGAAAATAAGAAGAATGCATACCTTTTTGCCATAAAAAAAGGAAATTTCTTCATTTTTGCTTCAAAATAAGAGGAATTTCTGCTTTTTTGCCTCTAAAAAAGTGGAATTTCTATCTTTTTCACCCCAAAACAAAGGAAATTTCTGTCTTTTTGGCCCCAAAATAAGGAAAATTTCTGACTTATTACCCTGAAATAAGTGAAATTTCTGCAATTTTGCCCCAAAATAAGTGAAATTTCTGCAATTTTGCCCCAAAATAAGGGAAATTTCAGGAATTTTGCCCCAAAATAAGTGGAATTTCTGAGTTTAGCCCCAAAATAAAAAGAATTTCTGTCTTTTTGCCCTAACATATCGGAAATTTCTGCCTTTTTGCCCCACAATTAGGGGAATTTCTGCAATTTTGCTCCAAAATACGGGGAATTTCTGCTTTTTAGCCTGAAAATAAGGGGAATGTATATCTTTTGCCACAAAAAAAAAGAAATTTCTTCATTTTTACTCCAAAATAAAATGAATTTCTGCTTTTTTGCCGCTAAAAAAGTGGAATTTCTGTCTTTTTCCCCCAAAACAAAGGGAATTTCTGTCTTTTTTGCCCTAAAATAAGGAAAATTTCTGACTTATTACACTGAAATATGTGAAATTTCTGCAATTTTGCCTCAAAATAAGGGAAATTTCTGCCTTTTTCCCCCAAATAAGGGAAATTTCTATCTTTTTACCTCAAAATAAGAGGAATTTCTGCATTTTTTCCCCAAAATATGGGAGATTTGTGCCTTTTTGCCCCAAAAAAAGAAAAATTTCTGCAATTTTGTACCAAAATAGAAATTTCTGCCTTTTTGCACCAAAATAGGAAAATTCTGAATTTTTTTCTGAAATAAGTGAAATTTCTGCAATTTTGCCCCAAAATAAGTGAAATTTCTGCAATTTTGTCCCAAAATAAGGGAAATTTCTGTTTTTTACCCCCAAATAAGGGGATTTTCTGCATTTTTACCATAAAATAAGGGGAATTTCTGCATTTTTGCCACAAAATATTTGGAATTTCTGCAATTTTGCCCCAAAATAAGTAAAATTACTGCAATTTTGCCCCAAAATAAGTGAAATTTCTGCAATTTTGCCCCAAAATAAGGGAAATTTCTAGGATTTTGCCGCAAAATAAGTGGAATTTCTGAGTTTTGCCCCAAAATAAAAAGAATTTCTGTCTTTTTGCCCTAACATATAGAGAATTTCTGCCTCTTTGCCCCACAATTAGGGGATTTTCTGCAATTTTGCTCCAAAATACGGGTAATTTCTGCTTTTTAGCCCAAAAATAAGTGGAATGTATAATTTTTGCCACAAAAAAGAAATTTCTTCATTTTTACTTCAAAATAAAAGGAATTTCTGTTTTTTTGCCTCTAAAAAAGTGGAATTTCTGTCTTTTTCCCCCAAAACAAAGGGAATTTCTGTCTTTTTTGCCCCAAAATAACGAAAATTTCTGACTTATTACCCTGAAATAAGTGAAATTTCTGCAATTTTCCTCAAAATAAGGGAAATTTCTGCCTTTTTGCCCCCAAATAAAGGAAATTTCAGCCTTTTTACCTCAAAATAAGAGGAATATCTTCATTTTTGCCCCAAAATATGGGAGATTTCTGCCTTTTTGCCCCAAAATAAGAAAAATTTCTGCAATTTTGTACCAAAATAAAAGATAATTCTGCCTTTTTGCACCAAAATAGGAAAATTTCTGAATTTTTTTCTGAAATATGTTAAATTTCTGCAATTTTGCACCAAAATAAGTGAAATTTCTGCAATTTTGCCCCAAAATAAGGGAAATTTCTGGAATTTTGACCAAAAAAGTGTGGAATTTCTGAGTTTTTGCCCCAAAATAAGTGAAATTTCTTTTTTTGCCCCCAAATAAGGGGAATTTCTGCCTTTTTACCTCAAAATAAAGGGAATTTCTTCATTTTTGCCTCAAAATATTTGGAATTTCTGCATTTTTGCATCAAAATAAGGATAATTTCTGCCTTTTTACCATGAAATAAGTGAAATTTCTGCAATTTTGCCCCAAAATAAGTGAAATTTCTGCAATTTTGCCCCAAAATAAGAGAAATTTCTGGAATTTTGCCCCAAAATAAATGGAATTTCTGAGTTTTGCCCCAAAAATAAAGAGAATTTCTGTCTTTTTGCCCTAACATATAGGGAATTTCTGCCATTTTGCCTTACAATTAGGGGAATTTCTGCAATTTTGCTCTAAAATACGGGTAATTTCTGCTTTTTAGCCCAAAAATAAGTGGAATGTATACCTTTTGCCACAAAAAAGGGAAATTTCTTCATTTTTACTCCAAATAAAAGGAATTTCTCCTTTTTTGCCTCTAAAAAAGTGAAATATCTGTATTTTTCTCCCAAAAAAAAGGGAATTTCTGTTTTTTTGCCCCAAAATAGAGAAAATTTCTGACTTATTACCCTGAAATAAGTGAAATTTCTGAAATTTTGCCTCAAAATAAGGGAAATTTCTGCCTTTTTGCCCCCAAATAAGGGGAATTTCAGCCTTTTACCTCAAAATAAGAGGAATTTCTGCATTTTTCCCCTAAATATGGGAGATTTCTGACTTTTTGCCCCAGAATAAGAAAAATTTCTGCAATTTTGTACCAAAATAAAAGAAATTTCTGCCTTTTTGCACCAAAATAGAAAAATTTCTGAATTTTTTTCTGAAATAAGTTAAATTTCTGCAATTTTGCCCCAAAATAAGTGAAATTTCTGCAATTTTGCCCTAAAATAAGGGAAATTTCAGGAATTTTGCACCAAAATAAGTGGAATTTCTGAGTTTTGCCCCAAAATAAGGAGAATTTCTGTCTTTTTGCCCCAACATATAGGGAATTTCTGCCTTTTTGCCCCACAATTAGGGGAATTTCTGCAATTTTGCTCCAAAATACGGGGAATTTCTGCCTTTTTGCCCGAAAATAAGAAGAATGCATACCCTTTTGCCATAAAAAATAGAAATTTCTTCAGTTTTGCTCCAAAATAATGGGAATTTCTGCTTTTTTGCCTCTAAATAAGTGGTATTTCTGTTATTATCCCCCAAAACATGGGAAATTTCTGTCTTTTTTGCCCCAAAATAAAAAAAATTTCTGACTTATTAGCCTGAAATAAGTGAAATTTCTGCAATTTTGCCCCAAAATAAGGGAAATTTCTGCCTTTTTGCCCCCAAATAAGGGGAATTTCAGGCTTTTTACCTCAAAATAAGAGAAATTTCTGCATTTTTGCCCCAAAATATGGGAGATTTCTGACTTTTTGCCCCAAAATAAGAAAAATTTCTGCAATTTTGTACCAAAATAAAAGAAATTTCCGCCTTTTTGCACCAAAATAAGAAAATTCCTGCTTTTTTTTCTGAAATAAGTGAAATTTCTGCAATTTTGCCCCAAAATAAGTGAAATTTCTGCAATTTTGCCCCAAAATACGGGAAATTTCTGGAATTTTGCCCCAATATCAGTGGAATTTCTGAGTTTTGACCCAAAATAAATAGAATTTGTTTCTTTTTGCCCCAACATATAGGGAATTTCTGCCTTTTTGCCACACAATTAGGGGAATTTCTGCAATTTTGCTCCAAAATAAGAGGAATTTCTGCTTTTTTGCCTCTAAATAAGTGGAATTTCTGTCTTTTTCCCCCAAAACAAAGGGAATTTCTGTCTTTTTGGCCCCAAAATAAGGAAAATTTCTGACTTATTACCCTGAAATAAGTGAAATTTCTGCAATTTTGCCCCAAAATAAGGGAAATTTCTGCCTTTTTGCCCCCAAATAAGGGAAATTTCAGCCTTATTACCTCAAAATAAGAGGAATTTCTGCATTTTTGCCTCAAAATATGGGGGATTTCTGCCTTTTTGCCCCAAAATAAGAAAAATTTCTGCAATTTTGTACCAAAATAAAAGAAATTTCTGCCTTTTTGCAACAAAATAGAAAAATTTCTGAATTTTTTTCTGAAATAAGTTAAATTTCTGCAATTTTGCCCCAAAATAAATGAAATTTCTGCAATTTTGCCCTAAAATAAGAAAAATTTCTGGAATTTTGCACCAAAATAAGTGGAATTTCTGAGTTTTGCCCCAAAATAAGGAGAATTTCTGTCTTTTTGCCCCAACATATAGGGAATTTCCCCCTTCTTGCCCCACAATTAGGGAAATTTCTGCAATTTTGCTCCAAAATACGGGGAATTTCTGCCTTTTTGCCCGAAAATAAGAAGAATGCATACCTTTTTGCCATAAAAAATAGAAATTTCTTCAGTTTTGCTACAAAATAAGGGGAATTTCTGCTTTTTTGCCTCTAAATAAGTGGAATTTCTGTCTTTTTTCCCCCAAAACAAAGGGAATTTCTGTCTTTTTTGCCCCAAAATAAGGAAAATTTCTGACTTATTACCCTGAAATAAGTGAAATTTCTGCAATTTTGCCTCAAAATAAGGGAAATTTCTGCCTTTTTGCCACCAAATAAGGGGAATTTCAGCCTTTTTACCTCAAAATAAGAGAAATTTCTGCATTTTTGCCCCAAAATATGGGAGATTTCTGCCTTTTTGCCCCAAAATAAGAAAAATTTCTGCAATTTTGTACCAAAATAAAAGAAATTTCCACCTTTTTGCACCAAAATAAGAAAATTTCTGCTTTTTTTCTAAAATAAGTGAAATTTCTTCAATTTTGCCCAAAAATAAGTGAAATTTCTGCAATTTTGCCCCAAAATAAGGGAAATTTCTGGAATTTTGCCCCAATATCAGTAGAATTTCTGAGTTTTGACCCAAAATAAGGAGAATTTGTTTTTTTTTGCCCCAACATATAGGGAATTTCTCCCTTCTTGTCTCACAATTAGGGGAATTTCTGCAATTTTGCTCCAAAATACGGGTAATTCCTGCTTTTTAGCCCAAAAATAAGTGGAATGTATACCTTTTGCCACAAAAAAGGGAAATTTCTTCATTTTTACTCCAAAATAAAAGGAATTTCTGCTTTTTTTGCCTCTAAAAAAGTGGAATTTCTGTTTTTTTCCCCCAAAACAAAGGAAATTTCTGTCTCTTTTGCCCCAAAATAACGAAAATTTCTGACTTATTATCCTGAAATAAGTGAAATTTCTGCAATTTTGCCTCAAAATAAGGGAAATTTCTTCCATTTTGCCCCCAAATAAGGGAAATTTCCGCCTTTTTACCTCAAAATATGAGGAATTTCTGCATTTTTGCCCCAAAATATGAAGATTTCTGCCTTTTTGCCCCAAAATAAGAAAAATTTCTGCAATTTGTACCAAAATAAAAGAAATTTCTGCCTTTTTGCACCAAAATATATAAATTCTGCTTATTTTTCTGAAATAAGTGAAATTTCTGCAATTTTGCCCCAAAAGAATTAAAATTTCTGCAATTTTGCCCCAAAATAAGGGAAATTTCTGGAATTTTGCCCCCAAAATAAGTGGAATTTCTGAGTTTTACCCCAAAATAAGGAGAATTTCTGTCTTTTTGCCCCAACATATAGGGAATTTCTGTTTTTTTGCCCCACAATTAGAGGAATTTCTGCAATTTTGCTTCAAAATACGGGGAATTTCTGCCTTTTTGCCCGAAAATAAGAAGAATGCATACCTTTTTGCCATAAAAAAGGGAAATTTCTTCATTTTTGCTCCAAAATAAGGGGAATTTCTGCTTTTTTGCCTCTAAATAAGTGGAATTTCTGTCTTTTTCCCCCAAAACAAAGGGAATTTCTGTCCTTTTGGCCCCAAAATAAGGATAATTTCTGACTTATTACCCTGAAATAAGTGAAATTTCTGCAATTTTGCCCCAAAATAAGGGAAATTTCTGCCTTTTTGCCCCCAACTAAGGGAAATTTCAGCTTTTTTACTCAAAATAAGGGGAATTTCGGCATTTTTGCCACAAAATATTAGGAAATTTTTTCCTTTTTGCCCCAAAATAAGAAAAATTTCTGCCTTTTTTCCCTGAAATAAGTGAAATTTCTGCAATTTTACCCCAAAATAAGTGAAATTTCTGCAATTTTGCTTTAAAATAAGAAAAATTTCTAGAATTTTGCCCCAAAATAAGTGGAATTTCTGAGTTTTGCCCCAAAATAAGGAGAATTTCTTTCTTTTTGCCCCAACATATAGGGAATTTCTGCCTTTTTGACCTAAAATTAGGGGAATTTTTGCAATTTTGCTCGAAAATACGGGGAATTTCTGCCTTTTTGCCCGAAAATAAGAAGAATGCATACCTTTTTGCCATAAAAAAAAGAAATTTCTACATTTTTACTCCAAAATAAAAGTTATTTCTGCTTTTTTGCCTCTAAAAAAGTGGAATTTCTGTCTTTTCCCCCCAAAACAAGGGAATTTCTGTTTTTTTTGCCCCAAAATAACGAAAATTTCTGACTTATTACTCTGAAATAAGTGAAATTTCTGCAATTTTGCCCCAAAATAAGAGAAATTCTTCTTTTTTGCCCCCAAATAAGGGGAATTTCAGCCTTTTTACCTCAAAATAAGAAAAATTTCTGCATTTTTGCCCCAAAATATGAGAAATTTATGCCTTTTTGCCTAAAAATTAGGGGAGTTTCTGCAATTTTGCTTCAAAATACAGGGAATTTCTGCCTCTTTTTCCGAAAATAAGGGGAACTTCTGCCGATTTGCCCCAAATAATAGGAATTTCTGCATTTTTGCCCCAATATTAGGGGAATTTCTGCAATTTTGCTCCAAAATACGGGAAATTTCTGCTTTTTTGCCAAAAATTAAGGGGATTTTCTGCCTTTTTGCCGCCAAACAAGGGACATTTCTGCAATTTTATCCCAAAATAAGGAGAATTTCTGCCTTTTTGCCCCCAAATAAGGGGAATTTCTACCTTTTTGCCCTGAAATATGTGAAATGTCTGCAATTTAACCACAAAATAAGGTGAATTTCTGCCTTTTGCCCCAAAATAATGGGAATTTCTGCAATTTGCCCTAAAATAAGAAAAGTTTTTGATTTTTTTCTCTGAAATAAGTGAAATTTCTGCAATTTTGCCTCAAAATAAGGGAAATTTCTGCCCTTTTGCCCCCAAATAAGGGGAATTTCAGCCTTTTTACCTCAAAATAAGAGGAATTTCTGCATTTTTACCCCAAAATATGGGAGATTTCTGCCTTTTTGCCCCAAAATAAGAAAAATTTCTGCAATTTTGTAACAAAATAAAATAAATTTCTGCCTTTTTGCACCAAAATAAGAAAATTCTGCTTTTTTTCTGAAATAAGTGAAATTTATGTAATTTTGCCTGAAAATAAGTGAAATTTCTGCAATTTTGCCCCCAAATAAGGGAAATTTCTGGAATTTTGCCCCAAAATAAGTGGAATTTCTGAGTTTTGCCCCAAAATAAGGAGAATTTCTGTCTTTTTGCCCCAACATATAGGGAATTTCTGCCTTTTTGCCCCACAATTAGGGGAATATCTGCAAGTTTGCTCCAAAATACGGGGAATTTCTGCCTTTTTGCCCGAAAATAAAGGGAATGTATACCTTTTGCCACAAAAAAAAGAAATTTCTTCATTTTTACTCCAAAATAAAAGGAATTTCTGCTTTTTTGCCTCTAAAAAAGTGGAATTACTGTCTTTTTCCCCCAGAACATAGGGAATTTCTGTCTTTTTTGCCCCAAAATAAGGAAAATTTCTGACTTCTTACCCTGAAAAAAGTGAAATTTCTGCAATTTTGCCCCAAAATAAGTGAAATTTCTGCAATTTTGCCCCTAAATAAGGGAAATTTCTGCAATTTTGCCCCAAAATAAGTGGAATTTCTGAGTTTTTCACCAAAATAAGGAGAATTTCTTTATTTTGCCCCAACATATAGGGAATTTCTGCCTTTTTGCCCCACAATTAGGGGAATTTCTGCAATTTTGCTCTAAAATAGGGGGAATTTCTGCCTTTTTGCCCGAAAATAAGAAGAATGCATACCTTTTTGCCATAAAAAAGGGAAATTTCTTCATTTTTGCTCCAAAATAAGGGGAATTTCTGCATTTTTGCCTCTAAATAAGTGGAATTTCTGTCTTTTTCCCTGAAAACAAAGGGAATTTCTGTCTTTTTTGCCCCAAAGTAGGAAAAATTTCTGACTTAGTACCCTGAAATAAGTGAAATTTCTGCAATTTTGCCCCAAAATATGGGAAATTTCTGCCTTTTTGCCCCCAAATAAGGGGAATTTAAGCCTTTTTACCTCAAAATAAGGGGAATTTCTGCATTTTTGCCTCAAAATATGGGAAATTTCTGCGTTTTGCCCCAAAATAAGAAAATTTCTGCTTTTTTTCCCTGAAATAAGTGAAATTTCTGCAATTTTGCCCCAAAATAAGTGAAATTTCTGCAATTTTGCCCCAAAATAAGGGGAATTTTGGGAATTTTGCCCCAAAATAAAGGGAATTTCTGAATTTTGCCCCCAAATGAGGAGAATTTCTGTCGTTTTGCCCTAACATATAGGGAATTTCTGCCTTTTTGCCCCACAATTAGGGGAATTTCTGCAATTTTGCTCCAAAATATGGGGAATTTCTGCTTTTTTGCCTCTAAATAAGTGGAATTTCTGTCTTTTTCCCCCAAAACAAAGGGAATTTCTGCCTTTTTGCCCGAAAATAAGAAGAATGCATACCTTTTTGCCATAAAAAAGGGAAATTTCTTCATTTTTGCTCCAAAATAAGGGGAATTTCTGCATTTTTGCCTCTAAATAAGTGGAATTTCTGTCTTTTTCCCTGAAAACAAAGGGAATTTCTGTCTTTTTTGCCCCAAAGTAAGAAAAACTTCTGACTTATTACCCTGAAATAAGTGAAATTTCTGCAATTTTTCCCCAAAATAAGGAAAATTTCTGCCTTTTTGCAACCAAATAAGGGGAATTTTAGCCTATTTACCTCAAAATAAGGAAATTTTCTGCAATTTTGCCCCAAAATATGAGAAATTTCTGCTTTTTTGCTTCAAAATAAGAATAATTTCTGCAATTTTGTACCAAAATAAATTTTTGCCTTTTTGCCCCAAAATAAGAAAATTTCTGCTTTTTTTTGAAATAAGTGAAATTTCTGTAATTTTGCCCCAAAATAAGTGAAATTTCTGAGTTTTGCTTTAAAATAAGGAGAATTTCTGTCTTTTTGCCCCAACATATAGGGAATTTCTGACTTTTTGCCCCACAATTAGGGGAATTTCTGCAATTTTGCTCTAAAATAGGGGGAATTTCTGCCTTTTTGCCCGAAAATAAGAAGAATGCATACCTTTTTGCCATAAAAAAGGGAAATTTCTTCATTTTTGCTCCAAAATAAGGGGAATTTCTGCATTTTTGCCTTTAAATAAGTGGAATTTCTGTCTTTTTCCCTGAAAACAAAGGGAATTTCTGTCTTTTTTGCCCCAAAGTAAGAAAAATTTCTGACTTAGTACCCTGAAATAAGTGAAATTTCTGCAATTTTGCCCCAAAATATGTGAAATTTCTGCCTTTTTGCCCCCAAATAATGAGAATTTCAGCCTTTTTAACTCAAAATAAGGGGAATTTCTGCATTTTTGCCTCAAAATATGGGAAATTTCTGCCTTTTTGCCCCAAAATAAGAAAATTTTTGCTTTTTTTTCCCTGAAATAAGTAAAATTTCTGCAATTTTGCTCCGAAATAAGTGAAATTTCTGCAATTTTGGCCAAAAATAAGGGAAATTTCTGAAATTTTGTTCCAAAATAAGTGGAATTTCTGCGTTTTGCCCCAAAATAAGGAGAATTTCTGTCTTTTTGCCCTACAATAAGGGAATTTCTGCAATTTTACTTCAAAATACGGGAAATTTCTGCCTTTTTGCCTGAAAATAAGAAGAATGCATACCTTTTTGCTATAAAAAGGGAAATTTCTGCAATTTTGCTCCAAAATAAGGGGAATTTCTGCTTTTTTGCCTCTAAAAAAATGGAATTTCTGTCTTTTTCCCCCCATACAAATGGAATTTCTGTATTTTTTGCCCCAAAATAAGGAAAATTTCTGAATTATTACCCTGAAATAAGTGAAATTTCTGCAATTTTGCCCCAGTATAAGAGAAATTTCTACATTTTTGCCCCCAAATAAGGGGAATTTCAGCCTTTTTACCTCAAAATAAGGGAAATTTCTGCATTTTTGCCACAAAATATTAGGAATTTCTGCCTTTTTGCCCCCAAAAATGGAATATTTCGGCCTTTTTTCCCTGAAAAAAGTGAAATTTCTGCAATTTTGCCCCAAAATAATTGAAATTTCTGCAATTTTGCCCCAAAATAAGGGAAATTTTGGGAATTTTGCACCAAAAGAAATGGAATTTCTGAATTTTGCCCCAAAATAAGGAGAATTTCTGTCGTTTTGCCCTAACATATAGGGAATTTCTGCCTTTTTGCCCCAAAATTAGGGGAATTTCTGCAATTTTGCTCCAAAAAACGGGGAATTTCTGCCTTTTTGCCCGAAAACAAGAAGAATGCATACCTTTTTGCCATAAAAAAGGGAAATTTCTCCATTTTTGCTCCAAAATAAGGGGAATTTCTGCATTTTTGCCTCTTAATAAGTGGAATTTCTGTATTTTTCCCCCAAAACAAAGGGAATTTCTGTCTTTTTTGCCCCAAAATAAGGAAAATTTCTGACTTATTACCCTGATATAAGTGAAATTTCTGCAATTTTGCCCCAAAATAAGGGAAATTTCTGCCTTTTTGCAACCAAATAAGGGGAATTTTAACCTTTTTACCTCAAAATAAGGGGATTTTCTGCATTTTTGCCCCAAAATATGAGAAATTTCTGCGTTTTTGCCCCAAAATAAGAAAATTTTCTGCAATTTTGTACCAAAATAAAAGAAATTTCTGCCTTTTTGCCCCAAAATAAGAAAATTTCTGCTTTTTTTCCTGAAATAAGTGAAATTTCTGCAATTTTGCACCAAAATAAATGAAATTTCTGAGTTTTGCTCTAAAATAAGGAGAATTTCTGTCTTTTCCCCCAACATATAGGGAATTTCTGCCTTTTTGCCCCACAATAAGGGGAATTTCTGCAATTTTGCTCTAAAATATGGGGAATTTCTGCCTTTTTGCCCGAAAATAAGAAGAATGCATACCTTTTGCCATAAAAAAGGGAAATTTCTTCATTTTGCTCCAAAATAAGGGGAATTTCTGCATTTTTGCCTCTAAATAAGTGGAATTTCTGTCTTTTTCCACCAAAACAAAGGGAATTTCTGTCTTTTTTGCCCCAAAGTAAGGAAAATTTCTGACTTATTAGCCTGAAATAAGTGAAATTTCTGCATTTTTGCCTCAAAATATGGGAAATTTCTGCCTTTTTGCCCAAAATAAGAAAAATTTCTGCAATTTTGTACCAAAATAAAAGAAATTTCTGTCTTTTTCCCCTGAAATAAGTGAAATTTCTGCAATTTTGCCCCTAAATAAGTGAAATTTCTGCAATTTTGCCCCAAAATAAGGGAAATTTTTGGAATTTTGCCCCAAAATAAGTGGAATTTCTGAGTTTTGCCCCAAAATATGGAGAATTTCTATCTTTTTGCCCCAACATATAGGGAATTTCTGTTTTTTTTGCCCCACAATTAGGGGAATTTCTGCAATTTTGCTCTAAAATAGGGGGAATTTCTGCCTTTTTGCCCGAAAATAAGAAGAATGCATACCTTTTTGCCATAAAAAAGGGAAATTTCTTCATTTTTGCTCCAAAATAAGTGGAATTTCTGCATTTTTGCCTCTAAATAAGTGGAATTTCTGTCTTTTTCCCTGAAAACAAAGGGAATTTCTGTCTTTTTTGCCCCAAAGGAAGAAAAATTTCTGACTTAGTACCCTGAAATAAGTGAAATTTCTGCAATTTTGCCCCAAAATATGGGAAATTTCTGCCTTTTTGCCCCCAAATAAGGGGAATTTCAGACTTTTTAACTCAAAATAAGGGGAATTTCTGCATTTCTGCCTCAAAATATGGGAAATTTCTGCCTTTTTGCCCCAAAATAAGAAAATTTCTGCTTTTTTTCCCTGAAATAAGTGAAATTTCTGCAATTTTGCCCCAAAATAAGTGAAATTTCTGCAATTTTGGCCAAAAATAAGTTAAATTTCTGAAATTTTGTTCCAAAATAAGTGGAATTTCCGAGTTTTGCCCCAAAATAAGGAGAATTTCTGTCTTTTTGCCCCACAATTAAGGGAATTTCTGCAATTTTACTCCAAAATACGGGGAATTTCTGCCTTTTTGCCTGAAAATAAGAAGAATGCATACCTTTTGGCTATAAAAAGGGAAATTTCTGCAATTTTGCTCCAAAATAAGGGGAATTTCTGCTTTTTTGCCTCTAAATAAATGGAATTTCTTTCTTTTTCCCCCCATACAAATGGAATTTCTGTATTTTTTGCCCCAAAATAAGGAAAATTTCTGAATTATTACCCTGAAATAAGTGAAATTTCTGCAATTTTGCCCCAGTATTAGAGAAATTTCTGCATTTTTGCCCCCAAATAAGGGGAATTTCAGCCTTTTTACCTCAAAATAAGAGGAATTTCTGCATTTTTGCCGCAAAATATTAGGAATTTCTGCCTTTTTGCCCCCAAAAATGGAAAATTTCGGCCTTTTTTCCCTGAAAAAAGTGAAATTTCTGCAATTTTGCCCCAAAATAATTGAAATTTCTGCAATTTTGCCCCAAAATGAGGGGAATTTTGGGAATTTTGCCCCAAAATAAATGGAATTTCTGAATTTTGCCCCCAAATGAGGAGAATTTCTGTCGTTTTGCCCTAACATATAGGGAATTTCTGCCTTTTTGCCCCACAATTAGGGGAATTTCTGCAATTTTGCTCCAAAATATGGGGAATTTCTGCTTTTTTGCCTCTAAATAAGTGGAATTTCTGTCTTTTTCCCCCAAAACAAGGAATTTCTGTTTTTTTGCCCCAAAATAAGGAAAATTTCTGACTTATTACCTTGAAATAAGTGAAATTTCTGCAATTTTGCCCCAAAATAAGAAAAACTTCTGACATTTTGCCCCAAAATAAGGGGAATTTCAGCCTTTTTACATCAAAATAAGTGAAATTTCTGCAATTTTGCCCCAAAATAAGGGAAATTTATTTCTTTTTGCCCCAAAATAAGAAAAATTTCTGTAATTTTGTACCAAAATAAAAGAAATTTCTGCCTTTTTGCCCCAAAATAAAAAATTTCTGACTTATTACCCTAAAATAAGTGAAATTTCTGGAATTTTGCCACAAAATCAGGGCAATTTCTGCCTTTTTGCTCCCAAATAAAGAGAATTTCAGCCTTTTTACCTAAAAATAAGGGGAATTTCTGAATTTTTGCCCCAAAATATAGGAAATTTCTGCCTTCTTGCCCCAAAATAAGAAAAATTTCTGCAATTTTGTACAAAAATAAAAGAAATTTCTCCTTTTTTGCCCCAAAACAAGAAAATTTCTGCTTTTTTCTTCTGAAATAAGTGAAATTTCTCCAATTTTGCCTTAAAATAAGTGATATTTCTGCAATTTTGCCCCAAAATAAGGGAAATTTATGGAATTTTGCCCCAAAATATGTGGAATACCTTAGTTTTGCCCCAAAATAAGGAGAATTTCTGTCTTTTTGCCCCAACATATAGGGAATTTCTGTCTTTTTGCCCGAAAATAAGAAGAATGCATACCTTTTTGCCATGAAAAAGGGAAATTTCTTCATTTTTGCTCCAAAATAAGGGGAATTTCTGCTTTTTTTGCCTCTAAATAAGTGGAATTTCTGTCTTTTTCCCCCAAAACAAAGGGAATTTCTGTCTTTTTTGCCCCAAAATAAAGAAAATTTCTGTAATTTTGCACCAAAATAAAAGAAATTTCTGCCTTTTTGCCCCCGAATAAGAAAATTTTTCCTTTTTTTCTGAAATAAGTGAAATTTCTGCAATTTTGCCCCAAAATAAGAGAAATTTCTGCCTTTTTGCCCCCAAATAAGGGAAATTTCAGCCTTTTTACCTCAAAATAAAGAAAATTTCTACATTTTTGCCCCAAAATATGGGAAATTTATGCCTTTTTGCCCCAAAATAAGAAAAATTTCTGCAATTTTGCACCAAAATAAAAGAAATTTCTGCCTTTTTGCCACAGAATAAGAAAAATTTCTCCAATTCTGTACCAAAATAAAAGAAATTTCTAAAATTTTGCTCCAAAATAAGGGAAATTTTTGATTTTTGCCCAGATATAAGGAGAATTTCTGTATTTTTGCCCCAAAATAAAGGGAATTTCTGCCTTTTTGCCCCAAAATTAGGGGAGTTTCTGCAATTTTTCTTCAAAATAATGGGAATTTCTGCCTCTTTTCCTGAAAATAAGGGGAACTTCTGCCAATTTGCCCCAAATAAAGGGAATTTCTGCATTTTTGCCCCAATATTAGGAGAATTTCTGCAATTTTGCTCCAAAATACAGGGAATTTCTGCCTTTTTGCCCGAAATTAAGGGGATTTTCTGCCTTTTTGCCCACAAACAAGGGTAATTTCTGCAATTTTATCCCAAAATAAGGGGAATTTCTGCCTTTTTGCCCCCAAATAAGGGCAATTTCTGCCTTTATGCCCTGAAATATGTGACATGTCTTCAATTTTACCCCAAAATAAGGTGAATTTCTGCCTTTTTGCCCCAAAATAATGGGAATTTCTGCATTTTGCCAAAAATAAGAAAGATTTTTGTTTTTTTCTCTGAAATAAGTGAAATTTCTGCAATTTTGCCTTAAAATAAAAGAAATATCTTCAATTTTTTCCCATAATAAAAAAATTTTCTGCAATTTTGCCCCAAAATAAAGGGAATTTCTGTTTTTTGTCCCCAAATAAAGGAAATTTCTGCAATTTTGCCATAAAATAAGGGGAATTTCTGCCTTTTGCCCCAAAATAAGAAAATTTCTCATTTTTATTCTGAAATAAGTGAAATTTCTGCAATTTTGCTCCAAAATACGGGGAATTTCTGCCTTTTTGTCCGAAAATAAAAAGAATGCATACCTTTTTGCCATAAAAAAGGGAAATCTCTTAATTTTTACTCCAAAATAAGTGGAATTTCTGCTTTTTTGCCTCTAAATAAGTGGAATTTCTGTCTTTTTATCCCAAAACAAAGGGAATTTCTGTCTTTTTTGCCCCAAAATAAGGAAAATTTCTGACTTATTACCCTGAAGTAAGTGAAATTTCTGCAATTTTGCCCCAAAATAAGGGAAATTTATGCCTTTTTGCCCCCAAATAAGGGGAATTTCAGCCTTTTTACCTCAAAATAAGAGGAATTTCTGAATTTTTGCCAGAAAATATTAGGAATTTCTGCCTTTTTGCCCCAAAAGAAGGAAAATTTCTGCCTTTTTTTCCATGAAAAAAGTGAAATTTCTGCAATTTCGCCCCAAAATAAGTGAAATTTCTGCAATTTTGCCCCAAAATAAGGGAAATTTCTGGAATTTTGCCCCAAAATAAGTGGAATTTCTGAGTTTTGCCCCAAAATAAGGAGAATTTCTGTCTTTTTGCCCTAACATATAGGGAATTTCTGCCTTTTTTCCACACAATTAGGGGAATTTCTGCAATTTTGCTCCAAAATACGGAGAATTTCTGCTTTTTAGCCCGAAAATTAGAGGAATGTATACCTTTTTCCACAAAAAAAGGAAAATTTCTTCATTTTTGCTCCAAAATAATAAGAATTTCTGCTTTTTAGCCTCTAAATAAGTGGAATATCAGTCTTTTTCCTTTAAAACAAAGAGAATTTCTGTTTTTTGCCCCAAAATAAGGAAAATTTCTGACTTATTATTCTGAAATAAGTGAAATTTCTGCAATTTTGCCTCAAAATAAGGGAAATTTCTGCCTTTTTGCCCCCAAATAAGGGGAATTTCAGCGTTTTTACCTAAAAATAACGGAAATTTCTGCTTTTTTGCCCCAAAATATGGGAGATTTCTGCCTTTTTGCCCCAAAATAAGAAACATTTCTGCAATTTTGTACCAAAATAAAAGAAATTTCTGCCTTTTTGCCCCAAAATAAGAAAATTTCTGCTTTTGTTCTCTGAAATAAGTGAAATTTCTGCAATTTTGCCTCAAAATAAGGGATTTTTCTGCCTTTTTGCCTCAAAATAAGGGGAATTTCAGCCTTTTTACCTAAAAATAAGAGGAATTTCTGCATTTTTGCCCCAAAATATGGGAGATTTCTGCCTTTTTGCCCTAAAATAAGAAAAATTTCTGCAATTTTGTACCAAAATATTAGAAATTTCTGCCTTTTTGCACCAAAATAAGAAAATTTCTGCTTTTTATCTGACATAAGTGAAATTTTTGCAATTTTGCCCCAAAATAAGTGAAATTTCTGCAATTTTGCCTCAAAATAAGGGAAATTTCTGGAATTTTGCGCCAAAATAAGTGGAATTTCTGAGTTTTGCCCCAAAATAATGAGAATTTCTGTCTTTTTGCCCCAACATATAGGGAATTTCTGCCTTTTTGCCCCACAATTAGGGGAATTTCTGCAATTTTGCTCCAAAATATGGGGAATTTCTGCCTTTTTGCCCGAAAATAAGAAGAATGCATAACTTTTTGCCAGAAAAAAGGGAAATTTCTTCATTTTTGCTCCAAAATAAAAGAAATTTCTGCTTTTTTGCCTCTAAATAAGTGGAATTTCTGTCTTTTTCCCCCAAAACAAAGGGAATTTTTGTCCTTTTGGCCCCAAAGTAAGGAAAATTTCTGACTTATTACCCTGAAATAAGTGAAATTTCTGCAATTTTGCCCCAAAATAAGGGAAATTTCTGCCTTTTTGCCCCGAAATAAGGGGAATTTCAGCCTTTTTACCTCAAAATAAGGGGAATTTCTGCATTTTTGTTCCAAAATATGGGAAATTTCTTCCTTTTTGCCACAAAATAAGAAAAATTTCTGCAATTCTGTACCAAAATGAAAGAAATTTCTAAAATTTTGCCCCAAAATAAGGGATATTTTTGATTTTTGCCCCAAAATAAGGGGAATTTCTGCCTTTTTGCCCCAAAATAAAGAAAATTACTGCATGTTTTACCCCAAAATTAGGTAAATTTCTGCAATTTTGCTCTAAAATACGGGGATTTTCTGCCTTTTTCTCCGAAAATAAAGGGAATTTCTGCCATTTTGCCGCGAAATAAGTGAAATATCTGCAGTTTTACCCCAAAATAAAGGGACGTTCTGCGTTTTTGCCCCAAAATTAGGGGAATTTCTGCAATTTTGCTCCAAATTACGGGGAATTTCTGCCTTTTTTCCCCATAATTAGGGGAATTTCTGCAATTTTGCTCGAAAATAAAAAGAATGTATACCTTTTTGCCATAAAAAAGGTTAATTTCTTCATTTTTTACCCCAAAATAAGGGGATTTTCCGCCTTTTTGACTCAAAATAAGTGCAATTTCTGACTTTTCCACAAAAATAAACGGAATTTCTGTCTTTTTCTTTTAAAATAAGGGGAATTTCTAACTTTTTGCCCCAAAATAAGGGGAATTTCAGCCTTTTTACCTCAAAATAAGGGGAATTTCAGCATTTTTGTCGAAAAATATGGGAAATTTCTGCATTTCTGCCCAAATTAAGAAAAATTTCTGCAATTTTGTACCAAAATAAATGAAATTTCTGCCTTTTTGCCCCAAAATAAGAAAATTTGTGCTTTTTTTCTTTGAAATAAGTGAAATTTCTGCAATTTTGCTCCAAAATAAGGGAAATTTCTGAAATTTTGCCCCAAAATATGTGGAATTTCTGAGTTTTGCCCCAAAATAAGGAGAATTTCTTTCTTTTTGCCCCAACACATAGGGGATTTCTGCCTTTTTGCCCCACAATTAGGGGAATTTCTGCAATCTTGCTCCAAAATACAAAGAATTTCTGCCTTTTTGCCCGAAAATAAGAAGAATGCATACCTTTTTGCCATAAGAAATAGAAATTTCTTCATTTTTGCTTCAAAATAAGGGGAATTTCTGCATTTTTGCCTCTAAATAAGTGGAATTTCTGTATTTTTCCCTGAAAACAAAGGGAATTTCTGTCTTTTTTGCCCCAAAGTAAGAAAAATTTCTGACTTAGTACCCTGAAATAAGTGAAATTTCTGCAATTTTGCCCCAAAATATGGGAAATTTCTGCCTTTTTGCCCCCAAATAAGGGGAATTTCAGCCTTTTTACCTCAAAATAATTGGAATTTCTGCATTTTTGCCTCAAAATATGGGAAATTTCTGCCTTTTTGCCCCAAAATAAGAAAATTTCTGCTTTTTTTCTCTGAAATAAGTGAAATTTCTGCAATTTTGCCCCAAAATAAGTGAAATTTCTGCAATTTTGTCCAAAAATAAGGGAAATTTCTGAAATTTTGTTCCAAAATAAGTGTAATTTCTGAGTTTTGCCCCAAAATAAGGAGAATTTCTGTCTTTTTGCCCCAACATATAGGGATTTTCTGCAATTTTACTCCAAAATACGGGGAATTTCTGCCTTTTTGCCTGAAAATTAGAAGAATGCATACCTTTTGGCTATAAAAAGGGAAATTTCTGCAATTTTGCTCCAAAATAAGGGGAATTTCTGCTTTTTTGCCTCTAAATAAATGGAATTTCTGCATTTTTGCCTCAAAATATTAGGAATTTCTGCCTTTTTGCCCCTAAAAACGGAAAATTTCGGCCTTTTTTACCTGAAAAAAGTGAAATTTCTGCAATTTTGCCCCAAAATAATTGAAATTTCTGCAATTTTGCCCCAAAATAAGGGGAATTTTGGGAATTTTGCCCCAAAATAAATGGAATTTCTGAATTTTGCCCCCAAATGAGGAGAATTTCTGTCGTTTTGCCCTAACATATAGGGAATTTCTGCCTTTTTGCCCCACAATTAGGGGAATTTCTGCAATTTTGCTCCAAAATATGGGGAATTTCTGCTTTTTTGCCTCTAAATAAGTGGAATTTCTGTCTTTTTCCCCCAAAACAAGGAATTTCTGTTTTTTTGCCCCAAAATAAGGAAAATTTCTGACTTATTACCTTGAAATAAGTGAAATTTCTGCATTTTTGCCCCAAAATAAGGAAAACTTCTGCCATTTTGCCCCCAAATAAGGGGAATTTCAGCCTTTTTACATCAAAATAAGTGAAATTTCTGCAATTTTGCCCCAATATAAGGGAAATTTCTTCTTTTTTGCCCCAAAATAAGAAAAATTTCTGTAATTTTGTACCAAAATAAAAGAAATTTCTGCTTTTTGCCCCAAAATAAAAAATTTCTGACTTATTACCCTAAAATAAGTGAAATTTCTGGAATTTTGCCACAAAATCAGGGCAATTTCTGCCTTTTTGCTCCCAAATAAAGAGAATTTCAGCCTTTTTACCTAAAAATAAGGGGAATTTCTGAATTTTTGCCACAAAATATAGGAAATTTCTGCCTTCTTGCCCCAAAATAAGAAAAATTTCTGCAATTTTGTACAAAAATAAAAGAAATTTCTCCATTTTTGCCCCAAAACAAGAAAATTTCTGCTTTTTTCTTCTGAAATAAGTGAAATTTCTCCAATTTTGCCTTAAAATAAGTGATATTTCTGCAATTTTGCCCCAAAATAAGGGAAATTTATGGAATTTTGTCCCAAAATATGTGGAATATCTGAGTTTTGCCCCAAAATAAGGAGAATTTCTGTCTTTTTGCCCCAACATATAGGGAATTTCTGCCTTTTTGCCCGAAAATAAGAAGAATGCATACCTTTTTGCCATGAAAAAGGGAAATTTCTTCATTTTTGCTCCAAAATAAGGGGAATTTCTGCTTTTTTGCCTCTAAATAAGTGGAATTTCTGTCTTTTTCCCCCAAAACAAAGGGAATTTCTGTCTTTTTTGCCCCAAAATAAAGAAAATTTCTGTAATTTTGCACCAAAATAAAAGAAATTTCTGCCTTTTTGCCCCCAAATAAGAAAATTTTTCCTTTTTTTCTGAAATAAGTGAAATTTCTGCAATTATGCCCCAAAATAAGAGAAATTTCTGCCTTTTTGCCCCCAAATAAGGGAAATTTCAGCCTTTTTACCTCAAAATAAAGAAAATTTCTACATTTTTGCCCCAAAATATGGGAAATTTATGCCTTTTTGCCCCAAAATAAGAAAAATTTCTGCAATTTTGCACCAAAATAAAAGAAATTTCTGCCTTTTTGCCACAGAATAAGAAAAATTTCTCCAATTCTGTACCAAAATAAAAGAAATTTCTAAAATTTTGCTCCAAAATAAGGGAAATTTCTGATTTTTGCCCAGATATAAGGAGAATTTCTGTATTTTTGCCCCAAAATAAAGGGAATTTCTGCCTTTTTGCCCCAAAATTAGGGGAGTTTCTGCAATTTTGCTTCAAAATAATGGGAATTTCTGCCTCTTTTCCTGAAAATAAGGGGAACTTCTGCCAATTTGCCCCAAATAAAGGGAATTTCTGCATTTTTGCCCCAATATTAGGAGAATTTCTGCAATTTTGCTCCAAAATACAGGGAATTTCTGCCTTTTTGCCCGAAGTTAAGGGGATTTTCTGCCTTTTTGCCCCCAAACAAGGGTAATTTCTGCAATTTTATCCCAAAATAAGGGGAATTTCTGCCTTTTTGCCCCCAAATAAGGGCAATTTCTGCCTTTATGCCCTGAAATATGTGACATGTCTTCAATTTTACCCCAAAATAAGGTGAATTTCTGCCTTTTTGCCCCAAAATAATGGGAATTTCTGCATTTTGCCAAAAATAAGAAAGATTTTTGTTTTTTTCTCTGAAATAAGTGAAATTTCTGCAATTTTGCCTTAAAATAAAAGAAATATCTTCAATTTTTTCCCATAATAAAAAAATTTTCTGCAATTTTGCCCCAAAATAAAGGGAATTTCTGTTTTTTGTCCCCAAATAAAGGCAATTTCTGCAATTTTGCCATAAAATAAGGGGAATTTCTGCCTTTTGCCCCAAAATAAGAAAATTTCTCATTTTTATTCTGAAATAAGTGAAATTTCTGCAATTTTGCTCCAAAATACGGGGAATTTCTGCCTTTTTGTCCGAAAATAAAAAGAATGCATACCTTTTTGCCATAAAAAAGGGAAATCTCTTAATTTTTACTCCAAAATAAGTGGAATTTCTGCTTTTTTGCCTCTAAATAAGTGGAATTTCTGTCTTTTTATCCCAAAACAAAGGGAATTTCTGTCTTTTTTGCCCCAAAATAAGGAAAATTTCTGACTTATTACCCTGAAATAAGTGAAATTTCTGCAATTTTGCCCCAAAATAAGGGAAATTTATGCCTTTTTGCCCCCAAATAAGGGGAATTTCAGCCTTTTTACCTCAAAATAAGAGGAATTTCTGAATTTTTGCCACAAAATATTAGGAATTTCTGCCTTTTTGCCCCAAAATAAGGAAAATTTCTGCCTTTATTTCCATGAAAAAAGTGAAATTTCTGCAATTTCGCCCCAAAATAAGTGAAATTTCTGCAATTTTGCCCCAAAATAAGGGAAATTTCTGGAATTTTGCCCCAAAATAAGTGGAATTTCTGAGTTTTGCCCCAAAATAAGGAGAATTTCTGTCTTTTTGCCCCAACATATAGGGAATTTCTGCCTTTTTGCCCCACAATTAGGAGAATTTCTGCAATTTTGCTCCAAAATACGGGGAATTTCTGCTTTTTAGCCCGAAAATTAGAGGAATGTATACCTTTTTCCACAAAAAAAGGAAAATTTCTTCATTTTTGCTCCAAAATAATAAGAATTTCTGCTTTTTAGCCTCTAAATAAGTGGAATATCAGTCTTTTTCCTTTAAAACAAAGAGAATTTCTGTTTTTTGCCCCAAAATAAGGAAAATTTCTGACTTATTATTCTGAAATAAGTGAAATTTCTGCAATTTTGCCTCAAAATAAGGGAAATTTCTGCCTTTTTGCCCCCAAATAAGGGGAATTTCAGCGTTTTTACCTCAAAATAAGGGAAATTTCTGCTTTTTTGCCCCAAAATATGGGAGATTTCTGCCTTTTTGCCCCAAAATAAGAAACATTTCTGCAATTTTGTACCAAAATAAAAGAAATTTCTGCCTTTTTGCCCCAAAATAAGAAAATTTCTGCTTTTGTTCTCTGAAATAAGTGAAATTTCTGCAATTTTGCCTCAAAATAAGGGAAATTTCTGCCTTTTTGCCCCCAAATAAGGGGAATTTCAGCCTTTTTACCTAAAAATAAGAGGAATTTCTGCATTTTTGCCCCAAAATATGGAAGATTTCTGCCTTTTTGCCCTAAAATAAGAAAAATTTCTGCAATTTTGTACCAAAATATTAGAAATTTCTGCCTTTTTGCACCAAAATAAGAAAATTTCTGCTTTTTTTTCTGACATAAGTGAAATTTCTGCAATTTTGCCCCAAAATAAGGGAAATTTCTGCAATTTTGCCCCAAAATAAAGAAAATTTCTGCAATTTTGTACCAAAATAAAAGAAATTTCTGCCTTTTTGCCCCAAAATAAGAAAATTTCTGCTTTTGTTCTCTGAAATAAGTGAAATTTCTGCAATTTTGCCTCAAAATAAGGGAAATTTCTGCCTTTTTGCCCCCAAATAAGGGGAATTTCAGCCTTTTTACCTAAAAATAAGAGGAATTTCTGCATTTTTGCCCCAAAATATGGAAGATTTCTGCCTTTTTGCCCTAAAATAAGAAAAATTTCTGCAATTTTGTACCAAAATATTAGAAATTTCTGCCTTTTTGCACCAAAATAAGAAAATTTCTGCTTTTTTTTCTGACATAAGTGAAATTTTTGCAATTTTGCCCCAAAATAAGTGAAATTTCTGCAATTTTGCCTCAAAATAAGGGAAATTTCTGGAATTTTGCGCCAAAATAAGTGGAATTTCTGAGTTTTGCCCCAAAATAATGAGAATTTCTGTCTTTTTGCCCCAACATATAGGGAATTTCTGCCTTTTTGCCCCACAATTAGGGGAATTTCTGCAATTTTGCTCCAAAATACGGGGAATTTCTGCCTTTTTGCCCGAAAATAAGAAGAATGCATAACTTTTTGCCATAAAAAAGGGAAATTTCTTCATTTTTGCTCCAAAATAAGAGATATTTCTGCTTTTTTGCTTCTAAATAAGTGGAATTTCTGTCTTTTTCCCCCAAAACAAAGGGAATTTTTGTCCTTTTGGCCCCAAAGTAAGGAAAATTTCTGACTTATTACCCTGAAATAAGTGAAATTTCTGCAATTTTGCCCCAAAATAAGGGAAATTTCTGCCTTTTTGCCCCGAAATAAGGGGAATTTCAGCCTTTTTACCTCAAAATAAGGGGAATTTCTGCATTTTTGTTCCAAAATATGGGAAATTTCTTCCTTTTTGCCACAAAATAAGAAAAATTTCTGCAATTCTGTACCAAAATAAAAGAAATTTCTAAAATTTTGCCCCAAAATAAGGGATATTTTTGATTTTTGCCCCAAAATAAGGGGAATTTCTGCCTTTTTGCCCCAAAATAAAGAAAATTACTGCATGTTTTACCCCAAAATTAGGTAAATTTCTGCAATTTTGCTCTAAAATACGGGGATTTTCTGCCTTTTTCTCCGAAAATAAAGGGAATTTCTGCCATTTTGCCGCGAAATAAGTGAAATTTCTGCAGTTTTACCCCAAAATAAAGGGACGTTCTGCGTTTTTGCCCCAAAATTAGGCGAATTTCTGCAATTTTGCTCCAAATTACGGGGAATTTCTGCCTTTTTTTCCCCATAATTAGGGGAATTTCTGCAATTTTGCTCGAAAATAAAAAGAATGTATACCTTTTTGCCATAAAAAAGGTTAATTTCTTCATTTTTTACCCCAAAATAAGGGGATTTTCCGCCTTTTTGACTCAAAATAAGTGCAATTTCTGACTTTTCCACAAAAATAAACAGAATTTCTGTCTTTTTCTTTTAAAATAAGGGGAATTTCTAACTTTTTGCCCCAAAATAAGGGGAATTTCAGCCTTTTTACCTCAAAATAAGAGGAATTTCTGCATTTTTGTCGAAAAATATGGGAAATTTCTGCATTTTTGCCCAAATTAAGAAAAATTTCTGCAATTTTGTACCAAAATAAATGAAATTTCTGCCTTTTTGCCCCAAAATAAGAAAATTTGTGCTTTTTTTTCTTTGAAATAAGTGAAATTTCTGCAATTTTGCTCCAAAATAAGGGAAATTTCTGAAATTTTGCCCCAAAATAAGTGGAATTTCTGAGTTTTGCCCCAAAATAAGGAGAATTTCTTTCTTTTTGCCCCAATATATAGGGGATTTCTGCCTTTTTGCCCCACAATTAGGGGAATTTCTGCAATCTTGCTCCAAAATACAAAGAATTTCTGCCTTTTTGCCCGAAAATAAGAAGAATGCATACCTTTTTGCCATAAGAAATAGAAATTTCTTCATTTTTGCTTCAAAATAAGGGGAATATCTGCTTTTTTGCCTCTAAATAAGTGGAATTTCTGCCATTGTGCCCCAAAACAAAGGGAATTTCTGTCTTTTTTGCCTCAAAATAAGGAAAATTTCTGACTTATTTCCCTGAAATAAGTGAAATTTCTGCAATTTTGCCCCAAAATAAGAGAAATTTCTGCCTTTTTGCCCCCAAATAAGGGGAATTTCAGCCTTTTTACCTCAAAATAAGAAGAATTTCTGCATTTTTGCCCCAAAATATGGGAAATTTCTGCATTTTTGCCACAAAATAAGAAAAATTTCTGCAATTCTGTACCAAAATAAAAGAAATTTCTAAAATTTTGCTCCAAAATTAGGGAAATTTCTGATTTTTGCCCCGATATAAGGAGAATTTCTGTATTTTTGCCCCAAAATAAAGGGAATTTCTGCCTTTTTGCCCCAAAATTAGGGGAGTTTCTGCAATTTTGCTTCAAAATACAGGGAATTTCTGCCTCTTTTCCCAAAAATAAGAAGAACTTCTGCCGATTTGCCCCAAATAAAGGGAATTTCTGCATTTTTGCCCCAATATTAGGGGAATTTCTGCAATTTTGCTCCAAAATACGGGGAATTTCTGCCTTTTTGCTCGAAATTAAGGGGATTTTTTCCTTTTTGCCCCCAAACAAGGGAAATTTCTGCAATTTTATCCCAAAATAAGGGGAATTTCTGCCTTTTTGCCCCCAAATAAGGGGAATTTCTGCCTATTTGCCCTGAAATATGTGACATGTCTTCAATTTTACCCAAAAATAAGGTGAATTTCTGCCTTTTTGTCCCAAAATAATGGGAATTTCTGCATTTTGCCCTAAAATAAGAAAAATTTTTGCTTTTTTTCTCTGAAATAAGTGAAATTTCTGCAATTTTGCCTTAAAATAAAAGAAATATCTGCAATTTTTCCCCATAATAAAGGAATTTTCTGCAATTTTGCCCCAAAATAAAGGGAATTTCTGTTTTTTGTCCCCAAATATGGAAAATTTCTGCAATTTTGCCCTAAAATAAGGGGAATTTCTACCTTTTGCCCCAAAATAAGAAAATTTCTCTTTTTTTTTCTGAAATAAGTAAAATTTCTGCAATTTTGCTCCAAAATACTGGGAATTTCTGCCTTTTTGCCCGAAAATAAAAAGATTGCATACCTTTTTGCCATAAAAAAGGGAAATTTCTTAATTTTTGCTTCAAAATAATGGGAATTTCTGCTTTTTTGCCTCTATATAAGTGGAATTTCTGTCTTTTTCCCCCAAAACAAAGGGAATTTCTGTCTTTTTTGCCCCAAAATAAAGAAAATTTCTGACTTGTTACCCTGAAATAAGTAAAATTTCTGCAATTTAGCCCCAAAATAAGGAAAATTTCTGCCTTTTTGCCCCCAAATAAGGGGAATTTCAGCCTTTTTACCTCAAAATAAGGGGAATTTTTGCATTTTTGCCCAAAAATATGGAAAATTTATGAATTTTTGCCCCAAAATAAGAAAAATTTCTGCAATTTTGTACCAAAATAAAAGAAATTTCTGCATTTTGCCCCAAAATAAGAAAATTTCTCCTTTATTTTCTGAAATAAGTGAAATTTCTGCAATTTTGCCCCAAAATAAATGAAATTTCTTCCTTTTTTCCCCAAAATAAGGGGAATTTCAGCCTTTTTACCTCAAAATAAGGGCAATTTCTGCATTTCTGTTCCAAAATATGGGAATTTTCTGCCTTTTTGTCACCAAAGAAGAAAAATTTCTGCAATTCTGTACCAAAATAAAAGAAATTTCTAAAATTTTGCCCCAAAATAAAGGAAATTTTTGATTTTTGTCCCGAAATAAGGAGAATTTCTGTATTTTTGCCCCAAAATAAAGGGAATTTCTGCCTTTTTGCCCCAATATTAGGGGAATTTCTGCAATTTTTCTCCAAAATACGGGGAATTTCTGCCTTTTTGCCCAAAATTAAGAAGATTTTCTGCCTTTTTGCCCCCAAACAAGGGGAATTTCTGCAATTTTATAGAAAATAAGGGGAATTTCAGCCTTTTTGCCCCAAAAAAGGGGAATTTCTGCCTTTTTGCCCTGAAATATGTGAAATGTCTGCAATTTTACCCCAAAATAAGGTGAATTTCTGCTATTGTGCCCCAAAATAATGGGAATTTCTGCATTTTGCCCTAAAATAAGATAAATTTTTGCTTTTTTTCTCTGAAATAAGTGAAATTTCTGCAATTTTGCCTTAAAATAAAAGAAATATCTGCAATTTTCCCCCACAATAAAGGTATTTTCTGCAATTTTGCCACAAAATAAAGGGAATTTCTGTTTTTTGTTTCAAAATAAGGGAAATTTCTGCAATTTTGCCCTAAAATAAGGGGAATTTCTGCCTTTTGCCCCAAAATAAGAAAATTTCTCCTTTTTTTCTGAAATAAGTGAAATTTCTGCAATTTTGCCCAAAAATAAGTGAAATTTCTGAATTTTGCCCTAAAATAAGGAGAATTTCTGTCTTTTTGCCCCAACATATTGGAAATTTTTGCCTTTTTGCCCCAACATATAGGGAATTTCTGCATTTTTGCCCCACAATTAGGGGAATTTCTGCAATTTTGCTCCAAAATACGGGTAATTTCTGCAATTTTGCCCCAAAATAAGTGGAATTTCTGCAATTTTGCCCCAAAGTAAGGGAAATTTCTGGAATTTTGCCCCAAAATAAGTGGAATTTCTGAGTTTTGCCCCAAAATAAGGAGTATTTCTGTCTTTTTGCCCCAACATATAGGGAATTTCTGCCTTTTTGCCCCACAATAAGGGGAATTTCTGCAATTTTGCTCCAAAATACGGGGAATTTCTGCCTTTTTGCCCGAAAATAAGAAGAATGCATAACTTTTTGCCATAAAATAGCGAAATTTCTTCATTTTTGCTTCAAAATAATGGGAATTTCTGCTTTTTTGCCTCTAAATAAGTGGAATTTCTGTCCTTTTCCCCCAAAACAAAGGGAATTTCTGTCTTTTTTGCCCCAAAATAAGGTAAATTTCTGACTTATTACCCTGAAATAAGTGAAATTTCTCCAATTTTGCCCCAAAATAAGGAAAATTTCTGCCTTTTTGCCCCCAAATAAGGGAAATTTCAGCCTTTTTACCTCAAAATAAGGGGAATTTCTGCATTTTTGCCACAAAATAAAAGAAATTTCTGTTTTTTTGCCCCAAAATAAGGAAAATTTCTGCCTTTTTTCCATGACATAAGTGAAATTTCTGCAATTTTGCCCCAAAATAAGTGGAATGTATACCTTTTGCCACAAAAAAGGGAAATTTCTTCATTTTTACTCCAAAATAAAAGGAATTTCTGCTTTTTTGCCTCTAAAAAAGTGGAATTTCTGTGTTTTTCCCCCAAAACAAAGGGAATTTCTGTCTTTTTTGCCCCAAAATAAGGAAAATTTCTGACTTATTACAATGAAATAAGTGAAATTTCTGCAATTTTGCCTCAAAATAAGGGAAATTTTTGCTTTTTTCCCCCAAATAAGGGAAATTTCAGCCTTTTTACCTCAAAATAAGAGGAATTTCTGCATTTTTCCCCTAAATATGGGAGATTTCTGCCTTTTGCCCCAAAATAAGAAAAATTTCTGCAATTTTGTACCAAAATAAAAGAAATTTCTGCCTTTTTGCACCAAAATAGGAAAATTTCTGAATTTTTTTCTGAAATAAGTGAAATTTCTGCAATTTTGCCCCAAAATAAGTGAAATTTCTGCAATTTTGCCCCAAAATAAGGGAAATATCTGGAATTTTGCCCCAAAATAAGTGGAATTTCTGAGTTTTGCCCCAAAATAAGGAGAATTTCTGTCTTTTTGCCCCAACATATAGGGAATTTCTGCCTTTTTGCCCCACAATTAGGGGAATTTCTGCAATTTTGCTCCAAAATACGGGGAATTTCTGCCTTTTTGCCCGAAAATAAGAAGAATGCATACTTTTTTGCCATAAAAAAGGGAAATTTCTTCAGTTTTGCTCCAAAATAAGGGGAATTTCTGCTTTTTTGCCTCTAAATAAGTGGGATTTCTGTCTTTATCCCCCAAAACAAAGGCAATTTCTGTCTTATTTGCCCCAAAATAAGGAAAATTTCTGACTTATTACCCTGAAATAACTGAAATTTCTGCAATTTTGCTCCAAAATAAGTGAAATTTCTGCAATTTTGCCCCAAAATAAGGGAAATTTCTTCAGTTTTGTTCCAAAATAAGGGGAATTTCTGCTTTTTTGCCTCTAAATAAGTGGAATTTCTGTCTTTATCCCCCAAAACAAAGGGAATTTCTGTCTTTTTTGCCCCAAAATAAGGAAAATTTCTGACTTATTACTCTGAAATAAGTGAAATTTCTGCAATTTTGCTCAAAAATAAGGGAAATTTCTGCTTTTTGCCCCCAAATAAGGGGAATTTCAGCCTTTTTACCTCAAAATAAGAGGAATTTCTGCATTTTTGCCCCAAAATATGGGAGATTTCTGCTTTTTTGTTCCAGAATAAGAAAAATTTATGCAATTTTGTACCAAAATAAAAGAAATTTCTGCCTTTTTGCACCAAAATAAGAAAATTTCTGCTTTTTTTTCTGAAATAAGTAAAATTTCTGCAATTTTGCCCCAAAATAAGTGAAATTTCTGCCTTTTTGCCCCAAAATAAGGGGAATTTCAGCCTTTTTACCTCAAAATAAGAAGAATTTCTGCATTTTTGTTCCAAAATATGAGAAATTTGTGCCTTTTTGCCACAAAATAAGAAAAATTTCTGCAATTCTGTACCAAAATAAAAGAAATTTCTAAAATTTTGCCCCAAAATAAAAGAAATTTCTGATTTTTGCCTCGAAAAAATGAGAATTTCTGTATTTTTGCTCCAAAATTAGGGGAGTTTCTGCAATTTTGTTCAAAATACAGGGAATTTCTGCCTCTTTTCGCGAAAATAAGGGGAACTTCTGCCGATTTGCCCCAAATAAAGGGAATTTCTGCATTTTTGCCCCAATATTAGGGGAATTTCTGCAATTTTGCTCCAAAATACGGGGAATTTCTGCTTTTTTGCCCGAAATTATGGGGATATTCTGCATTTTGCCCCCAAACAAGGGACATTTCTGCAATTTTATCCCAAAATAAGGGGAATATCTGCCTTTTTGCCCCCAAATAAGGGGAATTTATGCCTTTTTGCCCCCAAAATAATGGGAATTTCTGCATTTTGCCCTAAAATAAGAAAAATTTTTGCTTTTTTTCTCCGAAATAAGTGAAATTTCTGCAATTTTGTCTCAAAATAAGGGAAATTTCTGCCTTTTTGCTTCCAAATAATGTGAATTTCAGCCTTTTTACCTCAAAATAAGAGGAATTTCTGCATTTTGCCCCAATATATGGGAGATTTCTGCATTTTTGCCCCACAATAAGAAAAATTTCTGCAATTTTGTACCAAAATAAAAGAAATTTCTGCCTTTTTGCACCAAAATAAATAAATTCTGCTTTATTTCCGAAATAAGAGAAATTTCTGCAATTTTTCCCCAAAAAAGTGAAATTTCTGCAATTTTGCCCCAAAATAAGGGAAATTTCTGGCATTTTGCCCCAAAATAAGTGCAATTTCTGAGTTTTGCCCCAAAATAAGGAGAATTTGTTTCTTTTTGCCCCAACATATAGGAAATTTCTGCCTTTTTGCCCCACAATTAGGGGAATTTCTGCAATTTTTCTCCAAAATACAGGGAATTTCTGCCTTTTTGCCCAAAAATAAGAAGAATGTATACCTTTTTGCCATAAAAAAGGGAAATTTTTTCATTTTTGCTCCAAAATAAGGGGAATTTCTGCCTTTTTGCCCTGAAATATGTGAAATGTCTGCAATTTCACCCCAAAATAAGGTGAATTTCTGCCATTGTGCCCCAAAATAATGGGAATTTCTGCATTTTGCCCTAAAATAAGAAAAAGTTTTGCTTTTTTTCTCTGAAATAAGTGAAATTTCTGCAATTTATCCTTAAAATAAAAGAAATATCTGCAATTTTTCCCCATAATAAAGGTATTTTCTGTAATATTGCCCCAAAATAAAGAGAATTTCTGTTTTTTGTCACAAAATAAGGGAAATTTCTGCAATTTTGCTCTAAAATAAGGAGAATTTCTGCCTTTTGCCCCAAAATAAGAAAATTTCTCCTTTTTTTTCTGAAATAAGTGAAATTTCTGCAATTTTGCCCAAAAATAAGTGAAATTTCTGAATTTTGCCCCAAAATAAGGAGAATTTCTGTCTTTTTGCCACAACATATAGGGAATTTTTGCCTTTTTGCACACAATTAGGGAAATTTCTGCAATTTTGCTCCAAAATACGGGGAATTTCTGCCTTTTTGTCTGAAAATAAGAAGAATGCATACCTTTTTTCCATAAAAAAGGAAAATTTCTTCATTTTTGCTCCAAAATAAGAAGAATTTCTGCTTTTTTGCCTCTAAATAAGTTGAATTTCTCTCTTTTTCCCCCAAAGTAAAGGGAATTTCTGTCTTTTTTGCCCCAAAATAAGAAAAATTTCTGCCTTTTTTCCCTGAAATAAGTGATATTTCTGCAATTTTGCCCCAAAATAAGTAAAATTTCTGCAATTTTGCCCCAAAATAAGGGAAATATCTGGAATTTTGCCCCAAAATAAGTAGAATTTCTGAGTTTTGCCCCAAAATAAAAAGAATTTCTTTCCTTTTGCCCTAACATATAGAGAATTTCTGCATTTTTGCCCCACAATTAGGGGAATTTTTGCAATTTTGCTCCAAAATACGGGGAATTTCTGCTTTTTAGCCTGAAAATAAGGGGAATGTATACCTTTTGCCACAAAAAAGGGAAATTTCTTCATTTTTGCTCCAAAATAAGGGGAATTTCTGCTTTTTTGCCTCTAAATAAGTGGAATTTCTGTCTTTTTCCCCCAAAACAAATGGGATTTCTGTCTTTTTTGCCCCAAATAAGGAAAATTTCTTACTTATTACCCTGAAATAAGTGAAATTTCTGCAATTTTGCCCCAAAATAAGGGAAATTTCTGCTTTTTTGTTCCCAAATAAGGGGAATTTCAGCCTTTTTACCTCAAAATAAGGGGAATTTCTGCATTTTTACCACAAAATATTAGGAATTTCTGCATTTTTGCCCCAAAATAAGGAAAATTTCTGCCTTTTTACCATGAAATAAGTGAAATTTCTGCAATTTTGCCCCAAAATAAGTGAAATTTCTGCAATTTTGCCCCAAAATAAAGAAAATTCCTGGAATTTAGCCCCAAATTAAGTGGAATTTCTGAGTTTTGCCCCAAAATAAGGAGAATTTCTGTCTTTTTGCCCCAACATATAGGGAATTTCTGTCTTTTTGCCCCACAATTAGGGGAATTTCTGCAATTTTGCTCCAAAATACGGGGAATTTCTGCCTTTTTGCCCGAAAATAAGAAGAATGCATACCTTTTTGCCATAAAAAAAAGGAAATTTCTTCAT
Organism: Micromys minutus; assembly: GCF_963924665.1. NCBI lineage: Eukaryota > Metazoa > Chordata > Mammalia > Rodentia > Muridae > Micromys > Micromys minutus. Next base: position 819,892 of record NW_027667455.1, read on the forward strand.
TTTTGCTTCAAAATAAGGGGAATTTCTGCTTTTTTGCCTCTAAATAAGTGGAATTTCTTTCTTTTCCTTCAAAACAAAGAGAATTTCTGTTATTTTGGCCCCAAAATAAGTAAAATTTCTGACTTATTACCCTGAAATAAGTGAAATTTCTCCAATTTTGCCCCAAAATAAAATAAATTTCTGCCTTTTTGCCATTAAATAAGGGAAATTTCAGCCTTTTTACCTCAAAAGAAGGGGAATTTCTGCATTTTTGCCACAAAATAAAAGAAATTTCTGTGTTTTTGCCCCAACATAAGAAAAATTTCTGCCTTTTTTCCCTGAAATAAGTGAAATTTCTGCAATTTTGCCCCAAAATAAGTGAAATTTCTGCAATTTTGCCCCAAAATAAGGGAAATTTATGGAATTTTGCCCCAAAATAAGTGGAATTTCTGAGTTTTGCCCCAAAATAAAGAGAATTTCTGTCTTTTTGCCCCAACATATAGGGAATTTCTGCCTTTTTGCCCTAAAATTAGGGGAATTTCATCAATTTTGCTCCAAATACGGGTAATTTCTGCTTTCTAGCCCAAATATAAGTGGAATGTATACCTTTTGCCACAAAAAAGGGAAATTTCTTCATTTTTACTCCAAAATAAAAGGAATTTCTGCTTTTTTGCCTCTAAAAAAGTGGAATTTCTGTCTTTTTTCCCCAAAACAAAGGGAATTTTTGTCTTTTTTGCCCCAAAATAAGGAAAATTTCTGACTTATTACACTGAAATAAGTGAAATTTCTGCAATTTTGCCTCAAAATAAGGGAAATTTCTGCCTTTTTGCCCCCAAATAAGAGAAATTTCGCCTTTTTTCCTCAAAATAAGAGGAATTTCTGCATTTTTGCCCCAATATATAGTGATTTCTGCCTTTTTGCCCCCCAAAAAAAGAAAAATTTCTGCAATTTTGTATCAAAATAAAAAAATTTCTGCCTTTTTGCACCAAAATAGGAAAATTTCTGAATTTTTTTCTTAAATAAGTTAAATTTCTGCAATTTTGCCTCAAAATAAGTGAAATTTCTGCAATTTTGCCCCAAAATAAGTGATATTTCTGGAATTTTGCACCAAAATGAGTGGAATTTCTGAGTTTTGCCCCAAAATAAGGAGAATTTCTGTATTTTTACCCCAAAATATAGGGAATTTCTCCCTTCTTGCCCCACCATTAGGGGAATTTCTGCAATTTTGCTTCAAAATACGGGGAATTTCTGCCTTTTTGCCCGAAAATAAGAAGAATGCATACCTTTTTGCCATAAAAAAGGGAAATTTCTTCAGTTTTGCTCCAAAATAAGGGGAATTTCTGCTTTTTTGCCTCTAAATAAGTGGAATTTCTGTCTTTATCCCCCAAAACAAAGAGAATTTCTGTCTTTTTTGCCCCAAAGTAAAAACAATTTCTGACTTATTACCCTGAAATAAGTGAAATTTCTGCAATTTTGCCCCAAAATAAGGGAAATTTCTGCCTTTTTGCCCCCAAATAAGGGGAATTTCAGCCTTTTTACCTCAAAATAAGAGGAATTTCTGCATTTTTGCCACAAAATATGGGAGATTTCTGCCTTTTCGCCCCAAAATAAGAAAAATTTCTGCAATTTTGTACCAAAATAAAAGAAATTTCTGCCTTTTTGCACCAAAATAAATAAATTCTGCTTTTTTTCTGAAATAAGTGAAATTTCTGCAATTTTGCCCCAAAATAAGTGAAATTTCTGCAATTTTGCCCTAAAATAAAAGAAATTTCTGGAATTTTGCCCCAAAATAAGTGGAATTTCTGAGTTTTGCCCCGAAATAAGGAGAATTTCTGTCTTTTTGCCCCAACATATAGGGAATTTCTGCCTTTTTGCCCCACAATTAGGGGAATTTCTGCAATTTTGCTCCAAAATATGGGGAATTTCTGCCTTTTTGCCCGAAAATAAGAAGAATGCATACCTTTTTACCATAAAAAAGGGAAATTTCTTTATTTTTGCTCCAAAATAAGGGGAATTTCTGCAATTTTGATACAAAATACGGGGAATTTCTGCTTTTTAGCCTGAAAATAAGAAGAATGCAATTTTTGCCACAAAAAAAAATTTCTTCATTTTTGCTCCAAAATAAGGGGTATTTCTGCTTTTTTGCTTCTAAATAAGTGGAATTTCTGACGTTTTCCCACAAAACAAAAGGAATTTCTGTCTTTTTTGCCCCAAATAAGGAAAATTTCTGACTTATTACCCTGAAATAAGTGAAATTTCTTCAATTTTGCCCCATAATAAGGGAAATTTCTGCTTTTTGCCCCCAAATAAGGGAAATTTCTGCCTTTTTATCACAAAATAAGGGGAATTTTTGCATTTTTGCCACAAAATATTTGGAATTTCTTCATTTTTGCCCCAAAATGAGGAAAATTTCTGCCTTTTTTCCCTGAAATAAGTGAAATTTCTGCAATTTTGCCCCAAAATAAGGGAAATTTCTGCAATTTTGCCCCAATGTAAAGGAAATTTCTGCAATTTTGCCCCAAAATAATGGGAATTTCTGACTGTTTGCTCCCGAAAAAGGAGATTTTCTGTCTTTTTGCCCCAAAATAAAGAGAATTTCTGTCTTTTTGCCCGAAAATTATGAGAATTTCTGCAATTTTGCTCCAAAATACAAAGAATTTCTGCCTTTTTGCCCGAAAATAAAGGGAATGTATACCTTTTTGCCATAAAAAAGCAAATTTCTTCATTTTTGCCCCAAAATAAGGGGAATTTCCACCTTTTTGACTCAAAATAAGTGCAATTTCTGCCTTTTCCCCAATATAAACGAAATTTCTGTCTTTTTGCCCCAAAATAAGGGGAATTTCAGCCTTTTTACCTCAAAATAAGGGGAATTTCTGCCTTTTTGCCCCAAAATATGGGGAATTTCTGACTTTTTGCCCCAAAATAAGAAAAATTTCTGCAATTTTGTACCAAAATAAAAAAAATTTCTGCCTTTTTGCCCCCCCAAAAAAATTTCTGCCTTTTTTCCCTGAAATACGTGAAATTTCTGCAATTTTGCCCCAAAATAAGGGAAATTTCTACAATTTTGCCCCAATGTAAAGGAAATTTCTGCAATTTTGCCCCAAAATAAGGGGAATTTCTGACTGTTTGCTCCCGAAAAAGGAGATTTTCTGTCTTTTTGCCCCATAATAAGGAGAATTTCTGCCTTTTTGCCCAAAAATTATGAGAATTTCTGCAATTTTGCTTCAAAATACAGGGAATTTCTGTTTTTTAGCCCCAAAATAAAGGGAATTTCTGCATTTTACCTCAAATTGAGAATAATTTCTGCCTTTTGCCTCAAAATAAGGGGAATTTTCTGCCTTTTTGTTTCAAAATAAGATAAATTTCTTCAATTTTGTACCATAATAAAAGAAATTTCTGCTCTTTGCCCCAAAATAAAAGGAATTTCTGACTTTTTGCCCTGAAATAAATGAAATTTCTGCAATTTTGCCCGAAAATAAGAGAAATTTGTGCCTCTTTGCCCCAAAATAAGAAGAAGTTTTGCCTTTTGCCCCAAAATATGTGGAATTTCAGCATTTTACCTCAAAATAAGAATTTCAGCCTTTTTGCCCCAAAATAAGGAAAATTTCTGCAATTTTGCCCCAAAATAAGGGGAATTTCTTCCTTTTTGCCCCAAAATAAAGGATATTTCAGCCTTTTTACCTGAAAATAAGTGAAATTTCTGCAATTTTGCCCCAAATAAGGGAAATTTCTGCAATTTTGCCTCAAAATAAGGTAAATTCCTGCAATTTTGCCCCAAAATAAGTGGAATTTCTGAGTTTTGTCCCAAAATAAGAAGAATTTCTGTCTTTTTGCCCCAACATATAGGGAATTTCTGCCTTTTTGCCCAACAATTAGGGGAATTTCTTCATTTTTGCTTCAAAATAAGGGGAATTTCTGCCTTTTTGCCTCTAAAGAAGTGGAATTTCTGTATTTTCCTTCCAAAACAAAGGGAATTTCCTTGTTTTTTGCCCCAAAATAAGGAAAATTTCTGACTTATTACCCTGAAATAAGTGAAATGTTTGCAATTTTGCCCCAAAATAAGGGAAATTTCTGCCTTTTTGCCCCCAAATAAGGGGAATTTCAGCCTTTTTACCTCAAAATAAGGGGAATTTCTGCATTTTTGCCACAAAATATTAGGAATTTCTGCCTTTTTGCCCCAAAATAACAAAAAATTTCTGCCATTTTTACCTGAAATAAGTGAAATTTCTGCAATTTTGCCCCAAAATAAGTAAAATTTCTGCAATTTTGCCCCAAAATAAGGGAAATTTCTGTATTTTGCCCCAAAATAATTGGAATTTCTGAGTTTTGCCCCAAAATAAGGAGAATTTCTGTCTTTTTGCCCCAACATATAGGGAATTTCTGCCTTTTTGCCCAACAATTAGGGGATTTTCTGCAATCTTGCTCCTAAATACGGGGAATTTCTGCTTTTTTGCCCGAAAATAAGGGGAATGTATACCTTTTGCCACAAAAAAGGGAAATTTCTTCATTTTTGCCCCAAAATAAGAGGAATTTCTGCCTTCTTACCTCAAAATAAGTGAAATTTCTGCCTTTTTACCCCAAAATAAACGGAATTTCTGACTTTTAGCCCCAAAATAAAAGGAATTTTTGAATTTTGCCCTGAAATAAGTGAAATTTCTGCAATTTTGCCCCAAAATAAGGGAAATTTCTGCCTTTTTGCCACCAAATAAGGGGAATTTCAGCCTTTTTACCTCAAAATAAAGGGAATTTCTGCATTTTTGCCACAAAATATTAGGAATTTCTGCCTTTTTGCCCCAAAATAAGAAAAATTTCTGCCTTTTTTTTTATCTGAAATAAGTGAAATTTCTGCAATTTTGCCCCAAAATAAGTGAAATTTCTGCAAATTTGCCCCAAAATAAGGGAAATTTCTGGAATTTTGCCCCAAAATAAGTGGAATTTCTGAGTTTTGCCCCAAAATAAGGAGAATTTCTGTCTTTTTGCCCCAACATATAGGGAATTTCTGCCTTTTTGCCCCACAATTAGGGGATTTTCTGCAATTGTGCTCCAAAAAACGGGATATTTCTGCTTTTTTGCCCGAAAATAAGGAGAATATATACCTTTTGCCACAAAAAAAGGGAAATTTCTTCATTTTTGCCCCAAAATAAGAGGAATTTCTGCCTTCTTACCTCACAATAAGTGAAATTTCTGCCTTTTTACCCAAAAATAAACAAAATTTCTCTTTTTGCCCAAAAATAAAAGGAATTTTTGAATTTTGCCCTGAAATAAGTGAAATTTCTGCAATTTTGCCCCAAAATAAGGGAAATTTTTGCCTTTTTGCCACAAAATAAAGGGAATTTCTGTCTTTTTGCCCCAAAATAAGAAATATTTCAGCATTTTACCTCATGATAAGGGTAATCTCTTCCTTTTTGCCCCAAAATATGGGGAATTTCTTCATTTTTGCCCCAAAATAAAGAAAATTTCTGCAGTTTTGTACCAAAATAAAAGAAATTTCTGCCTTTTTGCCCCAAAATAAGAGAAATTTCTGTGCTTTTTCCCTGAAATAAGTGAAATTTCTGCAATTTTGCCCCAAAATAAGGGAAATTTCTGCAATTTTGCCCCAAAATAAAGGAAATTTCTGCAATTTTGCCCCAAAATAATAGGAATTTCTGCCTTTTTGCCGAAAAAAAGGGGAATTTCATCATTTTACCTCCAAATAAGGGGAATTTCTGCCTTTTTGCCACAAAATATGGGGAATATCTGCCCTATTGCCCTTAAATAAGGAAAATTTCTGCTTTTCTGCCCCAATTAACGGGAATTTCTGCCTTTTTGCCACAAAGTAAAGGGAATTTCTGCCTTTTTACCCCAAAATAACGGGAATTTCAGCCTTTTTACCTCAAAATAAGGGGAATTTCTGCCTTTTTCCCCAAAATATGGGTAATTTTTGCCTTTTTGATCCAAAATAAGGAAAATTTCTACAATTTTGTATCAAAATAAAAGAAATTTCTGCTTTTTGCCCCAAAATAAAAGGAATTTCTGACTTTTTGCCCTGAAATAAATGAAATTCCTGCAATTATGCCCGAAAATAAGGGAAATTTGTGTATTTTTGCCTCCAAATGAGGGGAATTTCTGCCTTTTTGCCCCAAAATATGGGGAATTTCAGGATTTTACCTCATAATAAAGGAAATTTTAGGCTTTTTGCACCAAAATATGGGAAATTTCTGCCTTTTTGCCACAAAATAAGAAAAATTTCTGCAAGTCTGTAACAATATAAAAGAAATTTCTAAAATTTTGACCCGAAATAAGGGAAATTTCTGATTTTTGCCCCAAAATAATGAGAATTTCTCTATTTTTGCCCCAAAATAAAGGGAATTTCTGCCTTTATGCCCCAAAATTAGGGGAGTTTCTGCAATTTTGCTCCAAAATAAGAGGAATTTCTGCTTTTTTACCCGAAATTAAGTGGATTTTCTGCCATTTTGCCCCTAAAGAAAAAAAAATTTCTGCAATTTTATTCCAAAATAAGGGGAATTTCTGCCTTTCTGCCTTAAAATAAGGGGAATTTCTGTCTTTTTGCCCTGAAATATGTGAAATTTCTGCAATTTTACCCCAAAATAAGGTGAATTTCTGCCTTTTTGCCCCAAAATAATGGGAATTTCTGCCTTTTTGCCCCAAAATAAGAAAAATTTTGCTTTTTTTTCTCTGAAATAAGTGAAATTTCTGCAATTTTGCCCTAAAATAAGGGAAATTTCTGCAATTTTTCCCCATAATAAGGGAAATTTCTGCAATTTTGCCCCAAAATAAGGGGAATTTCTGTTTTTTGCCCCCAAATAAGGAAAATTTCTGCAATTTTGCCCTAAAATAAGAAGAATTTCTGCCTTTTTGCCCTAAAATAAGGAGAATTTCTGCCTTTTTGCCCAAAAATAAAGAAAATTACTGTATTTTTTTACCCTTAAATTTGGTGAATTTCTGCAATTTATTCTCCAAAATACGGGAATTTTCTGCCTTTTTTGCCGAAAATAAGGGGAATTTCTGACATTTTGCCGTGAAATAAGTGAAATTTCTGCAATTTTGCCCCAAAATAAGAGAAATTTCTGCAATTTTTCCCTAAAATAAGGGGATTATCTGCTTTTTTTGCCGAAAATAAGGGGAATTTCTGACATTTTGCCGCAAAAAAGTGAAATTTCTGCAGTTTTACCCCAAAATAAGGGGAATTTCTGCCTTTTTGCCCAAAAATTAGGGGAATTTCTGCAATGTTGCTCCAAAATACGGGGAATTTGTGCCATTTTTGCCCGAAAATAAAGGGAATGTATACCTTTTTGCCATAAAAAAAGCAAATTTCTTCATTTTTGCCCCAAAATAAGGGGATTTTCCACCTTTTTGACTCAAAATAAGTGCAATTTCTGCCTTTTCCCGAAAATAAACGAAATTTCTGTCTTTTTACCCCAAAATAAGGGGAATTACAGCCTTTTTACCTCAAAATAAGGGGAATTTCTGCCTTTTTGCCCCAAAATATGAGGAATTTCTGACTTTTTGCCCCAAAATAAGAAAAATTTCTGCAATTTTGTACCAAAATAAAAAAAATTTCTGCCTTTTTGCCCCCCAAAAAAATTTTCGCCTTTTTTCCCTGAAATAAGTGAAATTTCTGCAATTTTGGCCCAAAATATGGAAATTTCTGCAATTTTGCCCCAATATAAAGGAAATTTCTGCAATTTTGCCCCAAAATAAGGAAAATTTCTGACTGTTTGCTCCCAAAAAAGGAGATTTTCTGTCTTTTTGCCCCAAAATAAGGAGAATTTTTGCCTTTTGCCGGAAAATTATGAGAATTTCTGCAATTTTGCTTCAAAATACGGGGAATTTCTGCTTTCTAGCCCCAAAATAAAGGGAATTTCTGCATTTTACCTCAAATTGAGAATAATTTCTGCCTTTTGCCTCAAAATAAGGGGAATTTTCTGCCTTTTTGTTTCAAAATAAGAAAAATTTCTTCAATTTTGTACCATAATAAAAGAAATTTCTGCTCTTTGCCCCAAAATAAAAGGAATTTCTGAATTTTTGCCTTGAAATAAATGAAATTTCTGCAATTTTGCCCGAAAATAAGGGAAATTTGTGCCTTTTTGCCCCAAAATAAGAAGAATTTTTGCCTTTTGCCCCAAAATATGGGGAATTTCAGCATTTTACCTCAAAATAAGAAGAATTTCAGCCTTTTTGCCCCAAAATAAGAAAAATTTCTGCAATTTTGCCCCAAAATAAGGGGAATTTCTTCCTTTTTGCCCCAAAATAAAAAATATTTCAGTCTTTTTACCTGAAAATAAGTGAAATTTCTGCAATTTTGCCCCAAATAAGGAAAATTTCTGCAATTTTGCCCCAAAATAATGTAAATTCCTGCAATTTTGCCCCAAAATAAGTGGAATTTTTGAGTTTTGCCCCAAAATAAGGAGAATTTCTGTCTTTTTGCCCCAACATATAGGGAATTTCTGCCTTTTTGCCCCACAATTAGGGGAATTTCTGTCTTTTTTGCCCCAAAATAAGGAAAATTTCTGACTTATTACCCTGAAATAAGTGAAATGTCTGCAATTTTGCCCCAAAATAAGAAAAATTTCTGCCTTTTTGCACCCAAATAAGGGGAATTTCAGCCTTTTTACCTCAAAATAAGGGGAATTTCTGCATTTTTGCCACAAAATATTAGGAATTTCTGCCTTTTTGCCCCAAAATAAGAAAAATTTCTGCCATTTTTACCTGAAATAAGGGAAATTTCTGCAATTTTGCCCCAAAATAAGTGAAATTTCTGCAATTTTGCCCCAAAATAAGGGAAATTTCTGGAATTTTGCCCCAAAATAAGTGAAAATTCTGAGTTTTGTCCCAAAATAAGGAGAATTTTTGTCTTTTTGTCCCAACATATAGGGAATTTCTGCCTTTTTGCCCAAAAATAAGGGGAATGTATACCTTTTGCCACAAAAAAGGGAAATTTCTTCATTTTTGCCGCAAATTAAGAGGCATTTTTGCCTTCTTACCTCAAAATAACTGAAATTTCTGCCTTTTTACCCAAAAATAAACAGAATTTCTCTCTCTTTGTTCCAAAATAAAAGGAATTTTTGAATATTTCCCTGAAATAGGCGAAATTTCTGCAATTTTGCCCCAAAATAAGGGAAATTTCTGCCTTTTTGCCACAAAAGAAAGGGAATTTCTGTCTTTTTGCCTCAACATAAGGGGAATTTCAGCATTTTACCTCATAATAAGGGTTTCTCTGCCTTTTTGCCCAAAAATATGGGGAATTTCTGCATATTCCCCAAAATAAAGAAAATTTCTGCAATTTTGTACCAAAATGAAAGAAATTTCTGCCTTTTTCCCCAAAATAAGAGAAATTTCTGTGCTTTTTCTCTGAAATAAGTGAAATTTCTGCAATTTTGCCCCAAAATAAGGGGAATTTCTGACTTCTTGTACTGAAATAAGGAGAATTTCTCTCTTTTTGTTCCAAAATAATGTGAATTTCTGCATTTTCCCTCAAAATTAGGGGAATATGTGCAATTTTGCTTCAAAATACGGGGAAATCTGCCTTATTGCACAAAAATAAAAGGAATTTCTGCATTTTTGCACCAATATAAGGGGAATTTCTGAAATTTAGCTTTAAAATACGGGGAATTTCTGCGTTATTGTCCGAAATAAATTGGAATTTCTGCCTTTTTGCCCTGAAATATTTGAAATTTCTGCAATTTTACCCCAAAATAAGAAGAATTTCTGTTTTTGGCCCCAAAATTAGGGGAATTTCTGCTTTTCGCCCCAAAATAAGGCTAATTTCTGACTTTTTGCCCTGAAATAATTGAAATTTCTGCAATTTTGCCCCAAAATAATAGGAATTTCTGCCTTTTTGCCGAAAATAAGGGGAATTTCATCATTTTACCTCTAAATAAGGGGAATTTCTGCATTTTTGCCACAAAATATAGGGAATTTCTGCCCTATTGCCCTTAAATAAGGAAAATTTCTGCTTTTCTGCCCCAATTAACGGGAATTTCTGCCTTTTTGCCACAAAGTAAAGAGAATTTCTGCCTTTTTGCCCCAAAATAACGGGAATTTCAGCCTTTTTACCTCAAAATAAAAGAATTTCTGCCTTTTTCCCCAAAATATGGGTAATTTTTGCCTTTTTGTTCCAAAATAAGGAAAATTTCTACAATTTTGTATCAAAATAAAAGAAATTTCTGCTTTTTGCCCCAAAATAAAAGGAATTTCTGACTTTTTGCCCTGAAATAAATGAAATTCCTGCAATTATGCCTGAAAATAAGGGAAATTTGTGCTTTTTTGCCCCCAAATGAGGGGAATTTCTGCCTTTTTGCCCCAAAATATGGGGAATTTCAGGATTTTACCTCAACATAAGGGGAATTTCAGCCTTTTTGCACCAAAATATGGGGAATTTCTGACTCTTTGCCCCAAAATAATAAAAATTTCTGCAATTTTGTACCAAAATAAAAAAAATTTCTGCCTTTTTTCCCCGCAAAAAAAAATTTCCGCCTTTTTTCCCTGAAATAAGTGAAATTTCTGCAATTTTGCCTCAAAATAAGGGAAATTTCTGCAATATTGCCCCAATGTAAAGGAAATTTCTGCAATTTTGCCCCAAAATAAGGGGAATTTCTGACTGTTTGCTCCCGAAAAAGGAGATTTTGTGTCTTTTTGCCCCAAAATAGGGAGAATTTCTGCCTTTTTGCCCGAAAATTATGAGAATTTCTGCAATTTTGCTTCAAAATACGAGGAATTTCTGCCTTTTAGCCCCAAAATAAAAAGAATTTCTGCATTTTACCTCAAAATAAGAATAATTTCTGCCTTTTGCCTCAAAATAAGGGGAATTTTCTGCCTTTTTGTTTCAAAATACGAAAAATTTCTTCAATTTTGTACCATAATAAAAGAAATTTCTGCTTTTTGCCCCAAAATAAAAGGAATTTCTGACTTTTTGCCCTGAAATAAATGAAATTCCTGCAATTATGCCCGAAAATAAGGGAAATATGTGACTTTTTGCGCCCAAATGAGGGGAATTTCTGCCTTTTGCCCCAAAATATGTGGAATTTCAGGATTTTACCTCAAAATAAGTAGAATTTTAGCCTTTTTGCCACAAAATAAGAAAAATTTCTGCAAGTCTGTAACAAAATAAAAGAAATTTCTATAATTTTGCCCCAAAATAAGGGAAATTTCTGATTTTTGCACCAAAATAAGGAGAATTTCTCTATTTTTGCCCCAAAATAAAGGGAATTTCTGCCTTTTTGCCCCAAAATTAGGGGAGTTTCTGCAATTTTGCTTCAAAATACGAGGAATTTCTGCCTTTTTACCCGAAATTAAGTGGATTTTCTGCCTTTTTGCCCCCAAATAAGGGAAATTTCTGCAATTTTATCCCAAAAGAAGGGAAATTTCTGCCTTATTGCCCCCAAATAAGGGGAATTTCTGCCATTTTGCCCTGAAATATGTGAAATTTCTGATATTTTGATCCAAAATAAGGTGAATTTCTGCCTTTTTGCCCCAAAATAATTGGAATTTCTGCCTTTTTGCCCCAAAATAAGAAAAATTTTTGCATTTTTTCTCTGAAATAAGTGAAATTTCTGCAATTTTGTCCTAAAATAAGGGAAATTTCTGCAATTTTTCCCCATAATAAGGGAAATTTCTGCAATTTTGCCTCAAAAGAAGGGGAATTTCTGTTTTTGCCCTCAAATAAGGGAAATTTCTGCAATTTTGCCCTAAAATAAGGGGATTTTCTGCCTTTTTTGCCGAAAATAAGGGGAATTTCTGACATTTTGCCGTAAAATAAGTGAAATTTCTGCAGTTTTACCCCAAAATAAGGGGAATTTCTGCCTTTTTGCCCAAAAATTAGAGGAATTTCTGCAATTTTGCTCCAAAATACGGGTAATTTCTGCCTTTTTGCCTGAAAATAAAGGGAATGTATACCTTTTTGCCATAAAAAAAGCAAATTTCTTCATTTTTGCCCCAAAATAAGGGGATTTTCCACCTTTTTGACTCAAAATAAGTGCAATTTCTGCCTTTTCCCCAAAATAAACGAAATTTCTGTCTTTTTGCCCCAAAATAAGGGGAATTTCAGCCTTTTTACCTAAAAATAAGGGGAATTTCTGCCTTTTTGCCCCAAAATATGGGGAATTTCTGACTTTTTGCCCCAAAATAAGAAAATTTTCTGCAATTTTGTACCAAAATAAAAGAAATTTCTGCTTTTTTGCCCCCCAAAAAAAATTTCCGCCTTTTTTCCCTGAAATAAGTGAAATTTCTGCAATTTTGCCCCAAAATAAGGGAAATTTCTGCAATTTTGCCCCAAAATAAGGGAAATTTCTGCAATTTTGCCCCAAAATAAGGGAAATTTCTGCAATTTTGCCCCAATGTAAAGGAAATTTCTGCAATTTTGCCTCAAAAGAAGAGGAATTTCTGTTTTTGCCCCCAAATAAGGGAAATTTCTGCAATTTTGCCCTAAAATAAGGGGATTTTCTGCCTTTTTTGCCGAAAATAAGGGGAATTTCTGACATTTTGCCATAAAATAAGTGAAATTTCTGCAGTTTTACCCCAAAATAAGGGGAATTTCTGCCTTTTTGCCCAAAAATTAGAGGAATTTCTGCAATTTTGCTCCAAAATACGGGTAATTTCTGCCTTTTTGCCTGAAAATAAATGGAATGTATACCTTTTTGCCATAAAAAAAGCAAATTTCTTCATTTTTGCCCCAAAATAAGGGGATTTTCCACCTTTTTGACTCAAAATAAGTGTAATTTCTGCCTTTTCCCCAAAATAAACGAAATTTCTGTCTTTTTGCCCCAAAATAAGGGGAATTTCAGCCTTTTTACCTAAAAATAAGGGGAATTTCTGCCTTTTTGCCCCAAAATATGGGGAATTTCTGACTTTTTGCCCCAAAATAAGAAAATTTTCTGCAATTTTGTACCAAAATAAAAGAAATTTCTGCTTTTTTGCCCCCCAAAAAAAATTTCCGCCTTTTTTCCCTGAAATAAGTGAAATTTCTGCAATTTTGCCCCAAAATAAGGGAAATTTCTGCAATTTTGCCCCAAAATAAGGGAAATTTCTGCAATTTTGCCCCAAAATAAGGGAAATTTCTGCAATTTTGCCCCAATGTAAAGGAAATTTCTGCAATTTTGCCCCAAAATAAGGGGAATTTCTGACTGTTTGCTCCCGATAAAGGAGATTTTCTGTATTTTTGCCACAAAATAAGGGGAATTTCTGCCTTTTTGCCCAAAAATTATGAGAATTTCTGCAATTTTGCTTCAAAATACGGGGAATTTCTGACTTTTAGCCCCAAAATAAAAAGAATTTCTGCATTTTACCTCAAAATAAGAATAATTTCTGCTTTTTGCCTCAAAATAAGGGGAATTTTCTGCCTTTTTGTTTCATAATAAGAAAAATTTCTTCAATTTTGTACCATAATAAAAGAAATTTCTGCTCTTTGCCCCAAAATAAAAGGAATTTCTGACTTTTTGCCCTGAAATAAATGAAATTTCTGCAATTTTGCCCGAAAATAAGGGAAATTTGTGCCTCTTTGCCCCAAAATAAGAAGAAGTTTTGCCTTTTGCGCCAAAATATGGGGAATTTCAGCATTTTACCTCAAAATAAGAATTTCAGCCTTTTTGCCCCAAAATAAGGAAAATTTCGGCAATTTTGCCCCAAAATAAGGGGAATTTCTTCCTTTTTGCCCCAAAATAAAGGATATTTCAGCCTTTTTACCTGAAAATAAGTGAAATTTCTGCTATTTTGCCCCAAATAAGGGAAATTTCTGCAATTTTGCCCCAAAATAAGGTAAATTCCTGCAATTTAGCCCCAAAATAAGTGGAATTTCTGAGTTTTGCCCCAAAATAAGGAGAATTTCTGTCTTTTTGCCCCAACATATAGGGAATTTCTGCCTTTTTGCCCAACAATTAGGGGAATTTCTTCATTTTTGCTCCAAAATAAGTGGAATTTCTGCCTTTTTGCCTTCAAAGAAGTGGAATTTCTGTATTTTCCCCCCAAAACAAAGGGAATTTCTGTCTTTTTTGCCCCAAAATAAGGAAAATTTCTGACTTATTACCCTGAAATAAGTGAAATGTCTGCAATTTTGCCCCAAAATAAGAAAAATTTCTGCCTTTTTGCCCCCAAATAAGGGGAATTTAAGCCTTTTTACCTCAAAATAAGGGGAATTTCTGCATTTTTGCCACAAAATATTAGGAAATTCTGCCTTTTTGCCCCAAAATAAGAAAAATTTCTGACATTTTTACCTGAAATAAGGGAAATTTCTGCAATTTTGCCCCAAAATAATGGAAATTTCTGGAATTTTGCCCCAAAATAAGTGGAATTTCTGAGTTTTGCCCCAAAATAAAGAGAATTTCTGCCTTTTTGCCCCACAATTAGGGGAATTTCTGCAATTTTGCTCCAAAATACGGGGAATTTCTGCCTTTTTGCCGAAAATAAGGGGAATGCATACCTTTTTGCCATAAAAAAGGGAAATTTCTTCATTTTTGCCCCAAATGAAGGGAAATTTCTGCCTTTTTGCCCTGAAATATGTGAAATTTCTGCAATTTTAGCCCAAAATAAGGTGAATTCCTGCCTTTTTGCCATCAAAATAATGGGAATTTCTTCCTTTTTGCCCCACAATTAGGGGATTTTCTGCAATTGTGCTCCAAAATACAGGGAATTTCTGATTTTTTGCCCAAAAATAAAAGGAATATATACCTTTTGCCACAAAAAAGGGAAATTTCTTCATTTTTGCCGCAAAATAAGAGGAATTTCTGCCTTCTTACCTCAAAATAAGTGAAATTTCTGCCTTTTTACCCAAAAGTAAATGGAATTTCTGTCTTTACCCCAAAATAAAAGCAATTTTTGAATTTTGCCCTGAAATAAGTGAAATTTCTGCAATTTTGCCCCAAAATAAGGGAAATTTCTGGAATTTTGCCCCAAAATAAATGGAATTTCTGAGTTTTGCCCGAAAATAAGGAGAATTTCTGTCTTTTTGCCCCAACATATCGGGAATTTCTGCCTTTTTGCCCCACAATTAGGGGAATTTCTGCAATTTTGCTCCAAAATACGGGGAATTTCTGCTTTTTTGCCCGAAATTAAGGGGATTTTCTGCCTTTTTGCCCCCAAACAAGGGAAATTTCTGCAATTTTAACCCAAAATATGAAGAATTTCTGCTTTTTTACCCCCAAATAAGGGGAATTTCTGCCTTTTTGCCCTGAAATATGTGAAATGTTTGAAATTTTACCCCAAAAGAAGGTGAATTTCTGTCTTTGTGCCCCAAAATAATGGAAATTTCTTCATTTTGCCCTAAAGTAAAAAAAAAATTTGTTTTTTTCTCTGAAATAAATGAAATTTCTGCACTTTTGCCTTACAATAAAAGAAATTTCTGCAATTTTTCCCCATAATAAAGGAAATTTCTGCAATTTTTTCTAAAATAAGGGGAATTTCTGATTTTTGCCACAAAATAAGGGGAATTTCTGCCTTTTTGCCTTAAAATAAAGAAAATTACTGCATGTTTTACCCCAAAATTAGGTGAATTTCTGCAATTTTGCTCCAAAATACGGGAATTTTCTCCCTTTTCGCCGAAAATGAAGTGAATTTCTGCCATTTTGCCGCGAAATAAGTGAAATTTCTGCAGTTTTACCCCAAAATAAGGGGAAGTTCTGCGTTTTTGCCCCAAAATTAGAGGAATTTCTGCAATTTTGCTCCAAAATACAGGGAATTTCTGCCTTTTTGCCCGAAAATAAAAAGAATGTATACCTTTTGCCATAAAAAAGGGAAATTTCTTCATTTTTACTCCAAAATAAGGGGATTTTCCGCCTTTTTGACTCAAAATAAGTGCAATTTCTGACTTTTCCCCAAAAATAAACGGAATTTCTGACTTTTTGCCCTGAAATAAGTTAAATTTCTAAAATTTTTCCCCAAAAATAAGGGAAATATCTGCTTTTTGCCCCAAAATACGGGGAATTTCTGCCTTTTTGCCTCCAAAAAAGGGGAATTTCAGCCTTTTTACCTCAAAACAAGGGGAATTTCTTCATTTTTACCCCAAAATAATTGGATTTTCTGCCTTTTTGACTCAAAATAATTGAAATTTCTGCAATTTTTGCCCAAAATAAGGGAAATGTCTGCTTTTTGCCCCAAAATAAGGGGAATTTCAGCATTTTTACCTCAAAATAAGGGGAATTTCTGCATTTTTGCCCCAAAATATGGGAAATTTCTGCCTTTTTGCCAAAAATAAAAAAAATTTCTGCAAATTTGTACCAAAATAAAAGAAATTTCTGTCTTTTTTTCCCTGAAATAAGTGAAATTTCTGCAATTTTGCCCCAAAATAAGTGAAATTTCTGCAATTTTGCCCCAAAATAAGGGAAATTTTTGGAATTTTGCCCCAAAATAAGTGGAATTTCTGAGTTTTGCCCCAAAATAAGTAGAATTTCTGCCTTTTTGCCCCACAATAAGGGGAATTTCTGCAATTTTGCTCAAAAATACGGGGAATTTCTGTCTTTTTCCCGAAAATAAGAAGAATGCATACCTTTTTGCCATAAAAAAGGGAAATTTCTTCATTTTCGCTCCAAAATAAGGGGAATTTCTGCTTTTTTGCCTCTAAATAAGTGGAATTTCTGTCTTTTTCCCCCCAAACATAGAGAATTTGTGTATTTTTTGCCCCAAAATAAGGAAAATTTCTGACTTATTACCCTGAAATATATGAAATATCTGCAATTTTGCCCCAAAATAAGGGAAATTTCTGCTTTTTGCAACCAAATAAGGGGAATTTTAGACTTTTTACCTCAAAATAAGGGGATTTTCTGCATTTTTGCCCCAAAATATGAGAAATTTCTGCCTTTTTGCCCCAAATTAAGAAAATTTCTGCTTTTTTTCTGAAATAAGTGAAATTTCTGCAATTTTGCGTCAAATAAGTGAAATTTCTGAGTTTTGCTCTAAAATAAGGAGAATTTCTGTCTTTTTGCCCAAACATATAGGGAATTTCTGCCTTTTTGTCCCACAATTAGGGGAATTTCTGCAATTTTGCTCCAAAAATACGGGGAATTTCTGCTTTTTAGCCTGAAAATAAGAAGAATGCATACCTTTTGCCACAAAAAAAGGAAATTTCTTCATTTTTGCTCCAAAATAAGGGGAATTTCTGCTTTTTTGCTTCTAAATAAGTGGAATTTCTGACTTTTTCCCCCAAAACAAAAGGAATTTCTGTCTTTTTTGCCCCAAATAAGGAAAATTTCTGACTTATTACCCTGAAATAAGTGAAATTTCTGCAATTTTGTCCCAGAATAAGGGAAATTTCTGCTTTTTGCTTCCAAATAAGGGGAATTTCTGCCTTTTTACCTCAAAATAAGGGGAATTTTTGCAATTTTACCACAAAATATTTGGAATCTCTGCATTTTTGCCCCAAAATGAGGAAAATTTCTGCCTTTTTACCATGAAATAAGTGAAATTTCTGCATTTTGCCCCAAAATAAGTGAAATTTCGGCAATTTTGCCACAAAATAAGGGAAATTTCTGGAATTTTGCCCCAAAATAAGTGGAATTTCTGAGTTTTGCCCCAAAATAAGGAGAATTTCTGTCTTTTTGCCCTAACATATAGGGAATTTCTGCATTTTGCCCCACAATTAGGGGAATTTCTGCAATTTTGCTCCAAAATACGGGTAATTTCAGCTTTTTAGCCCAAAAATAAGTGGAATGTATACATTTTGCCACAAAAAAGGGAAATTTCTTCATTTTTACTCCAAAATAAAAGGAATTTCTGCTTTTTTGCCTCTAAAAAAGTGGAATTTCTGTCTTTTTCCCCCAAAACAAAGGGAATTTCTGTGTTTTTTGCCCCAAAATAAGGAAAATTTCTGACTTATTACCCTGAAATAAGTGAAATTTATGCAATTTTGCCTCAAAATAAGTGAAATTTCTGCAATTTTGGCCCAAAATAAGGGAAATTTTTGGAATTTTGCCCCAAAGTAAGTGGAATTTCTGAGTTTTGCCCCAAAATAAGGAGATTTTCTGTTTTTTTGCTCTAACTTACAGGGAATTTCTGCCTTTTTGCCCCACAATTAGCGGAATTTTTGCAATTTTGCTCCAAAATACGGGTAATTTCTGCTTTTTAGCCTGAAAATAAGGGGAATGTATACCATTTGCCACAAAAAAGAAATTTCTTCATTTTTACTCCAAAATAAAAGGAATTTCTGCTTTTTTGCCCCAAAATAAGAAAAATTTCTGACTGACTACTCTGAAATAAGTGAAATTTCTGCAATTTTGCCCCAAAATAAGAAAAATTTCTGCCTTTTTGCCTCCAAATAAGGGGAATTTCAGCCTTTTTACCTCAAAATAAGAGGAATTTCTGCATTTTTGCCCCAAAATATGGGAGATTTCTGCCTTTTTGCCCCAAAATAAGAAAAATTTCTGCAATTTTGTACCAAAATAAAAGAAATTTCCGCCTTTTTGCACCAAAATAAGAAAATTTCTGCTTTTTTTTCTGAAATAAGTGAAATTTCTGCAATTTTGCCCCAAAATAACAGAAATTTCTGCAATTTTGCTCCCAAATAAAGGAAATTTCTGGAATTTTGCCTTAAAATAAGTGGAATTTCTGAGTTTTGCCCCAAAATAAGGAGAATTTCTGTCTTTTTGCCCTAACATATAGGGAATTTCTGCCTTTTCGCCCCACAATTAGGGGAATTTCTGTAATTTTGCTCCAAAATACGGGGAATTTCTGCCTTTTTGCCCGAAAATAAGAAGAATGCATAACTTTTTGCCATAAAAAAGGGAAAGTTCTTCATTTTTGCTCCAAAATAAGGGAAATTTCAGCTTTTTTGCCTCTAAATAAGTGAAATTTCTGTCTTTTTCCCCCAAAACAAAGGGAATTTCTGTTTTTTTGCTCCAAAATAAGGAAAATTTCTGACTTATTACCCTGAAATAAGTGAAATTTCTGCAATTTTGCCCCAAAATAAGTAAAATTTCTGCAATTTTGCCCCAAAATAAGGGAAATTTCTGGAATTTTGGCCCAAATTAAGTGGAATTTCTGAGTTTTGCCCCAAAATAAGGAGAATTTCTGTCTTATTGCCCCAACATATAGGGAATTTCTGCCTTTTTGCCCCACAATTAGGGGATTTTCTGCAATCTTGCTCCTAAATCGGGGAATTTCTGCTTTTTTGCCCGAAAATAAGGGGAATGTATACCTTTTGCCACAAAAAAGGGAAATTTCTTCATTTTTGCCCCAAAATAAGAGGAATTTCTGCCTTCTTACCTCAAAATAAGTGAAATTTCTGCCTTTTTACCCAAAAATAAACGGAATTTCTGACTTTTAGCCCCAAAATAAAAGGAATTTTTGAATTTTGCCCTGAAATAAGTGAAATTTCTGCAATTTTGCCCCAAAATAAGGGAAATTTCTGCCTTTTTGCCCCCAAATAAGGGGAATTTCAGCCTTTTTACCTCAAAATAAAGGGAATTTCTGCATTTTTGCCACAAAATATTAGGAATTTCTGCCTTTTTGCCCCAAAATAAGAAAAATTTCTGCCTTTTTTTTATCTGAAATAAGTGAAATTTCTGCAATTTTGCCTCAAAATAAGTGAAATTTCTGCAAATTTGCCCTAAAATTAGGGAAATTTCTGGAATTTTGCCCCAAAATAAGTGGAATTTCTGAGTTTTGCCCCAAAATAAGGAGAATTTCTGTCTTTTTGCCCCAACATATAGGGAATTTCTGCCTTTTTGCCCCACAATTAGGGGATTTTCTGCAATTGTGCTCCAAAAAACGGGATATTTCTGCTTTTTTGCCCGAAAATAAGGAGAATATATACCTTTTGCCACAAAAAAAGGGAAAAATCTTCATTTTTGCCCCAAAATAAGAGGGATTTCTGCCTTCTTACCTCACAATAAGTGAAATTTCTGCCTTTTTACCCAAAAATAAACAAAATTTCTCTTTTTGCCAAAAAATAAAAGGAATTTTTGAATTTTGCCCTGAAATAAGTGAAATTTCTGCAATTTTGCCCCAAAATAAGGGAAATTTTTGCCTTTTTGCCACAAAATAAAGGGAATTTCTGTCTTTTTGCCCCAAAATAAGGGATATTTCAGCATTTTACCTCATGATAAGGGGAATCTCTTCCTTTTTGCCCCAAAATATGGGGAATTTCTTCATTTTTGCCCCAAAATAAAGAAAATTTCTGCAATTTTGTACCAAAATAAAAGAAATTTCTGCCTTTTTGCCCCAAAATAAGAGAAATTTCTGTGCTTTTTCCCTGAAATAAGTGAAATTTCTGCAATTTTGCCCCAAAATAAGGGAAATTTCTGCAATTTTGCCCCAAAATAAAGGAAATTTCTGCAATTTTGCCCCAAAATAATAGGAATTTCTGCCTTTTTGCCGAAAAAAAGGGGAATTTCATCATTTTACCTCCAAATAAGGGGAATTTCTGCCTTTTTGCCACAAAATATGGGGAATATCTGCCCTATTGCCCTTAAATATGGAAAATTTCTGCTTTTCTGCCCCAATTAACGGGAATTTCTGCCTTTTTGCCACAAAGTAAAGGGAATTTCTGCCTTTTTACCCCAAAATAACGGGAATTTCAGCCTTTTTACCTCAAAATAAGGGGAATTTCTGCCTTTTTCCCTAAAATATGGGTAATTTTTGCCTTTTTGTTCCAAAATAAGGAAAATTTCTACAATTTTGTATCAAAATAAAAGAAATTTCTGCTTTTTGCCCCAAAATAAAAGGAATTTCTGACTTTTTGCCCTGAAATAAATGAAATTCCTGCAATTATGCCCGAAAATAAGGGAAATTTGTGTATTTTTGCCTCCAAATGAGGGGAATTTCTGCCTTTTTGCCCCAAAATATGGGGAATTTCAGGATTTTACCTCATAATAAAGGAAATTTTAGGCTTTTTGCACCAAAATATGGGAAATTTCTGCCTTTTTGCCACAAAATAAGAAAAATTTCTGCAAGTCTGTAACAATATAAAAGAAATTTCTAAAATTTTGACCTGAAATAAGGGAAATTTCTGATTTTTGCCCCAAAATAATGAGAATTTCTCTATTTTTGCCCCAAAATAAAGGGAATTTCTGCCTTTATGCCCCAAAATTAGGGGAGTTTCTGCAATTTTGCTCCAAAATAAGAGGAATTTCTGCTTTTTTACCCGAAATTAAGTGGATTTTCTGCCTTTTTGCCCCTAAAGAAAAAAAATTTCTGCAATTTTATTCCAAAATAAGGGGAATTTCTGCCTTTCTGCCTTAAAATAAGGGGAATTTCTGTCTTTTTGCCCTGAAATATGTGAAATTTCTGCAATTTTACCACAAAATAAGGTGAATTTCTGCCTTTTTGCCCCAAAATAATGGGAATTTCTGCCTTTTTGCCCCAAAATAAGAAAAATTTTGCTTTTTTTCTCTGAAATAAGTGAAATTTCTGCAATTTTGCCCTAAAATAAGAAAAATTTCTGCAATTTTTCCCCATAATAAGGGAAATTTCTGCAATTTTGCCCCAAAATAAAAGGAATTTCTGTTTTTTGCCCCCAAATAAGGAAAATTTCTGCAATTTTGCCCTAAAATAAGACGAATTTCTGCCTTTTTGCCCTAAAATAAGGAGAATTTCTGCCTTTTTGCCCAAAAATAAAGAAAATTACTGTATTTTTTTACCCTAAAATTAGGTGAATTTCTGCAATTTATTCTCCAAAATACGGGAATTTTCTGCCTTTTTTGCCAAAAATAAGGGGAATTTCTGACATTTTGCCGCAAAAAAGTGAAATTTCTGCAGTTTTACCCCAAAATAAGGGGAATTTCTGCCTTTTTGCCCAAAAATTAGGGGAATTTCTGCAATGTTGCTCCAAAATACGGGGAATTTGTGCCATTTTGCCCAAAAATAAAGGGAATGTATACCTTTTTGCCATAAAAAAAGCAAATTTCTTCATTTTTGCCCCCAAATAAGGGGATTTTCCACCTTTTTGACTCAAAATAAGTGCAATTTCTGCCTTTTCCCCAAAATAAACGAAATTTCTGTCTTTTTGCCCCAAAATAAGGGGAATTTCAGCCTTTTTACCTCAAAATAAGGGGAATTTCTGCATTTTTGCCCCAAAATATGAGGAATTTCTGACTTTTTGCCCCAAAATAAGAAAAATTTCTGCAATTTTGTACCAAAATAAAAAAAATTTCTGCCTTTTTGCCCCCCAAAAAAAATTTTCGCCTTTTTTCCCTGAAATAAGTGAAATTTCTGCAATTTTGCCCCAAAATATGGAAATTTCTGCAATTTTGCCCCAATGTAAAGGAAATTTCTGCAATTTTGCCCCAAAATAAGGAAAATTTCTGACTGTTTGCTCCCAAAAAATGAGATTTTCTGTCTTTTTGCCCCAAAATAAGGAGAATTTTTGCCTTTTGCCCGAAAATTATGAGAATTTCTGCAATTTTGCTTCAAAATATGGGGAATTTCTGCTTTCTAGCCCCAAAATAAAGGGAATTTCTGCATTTTACCTCAAATTGAGAATAATTTCTGCCTTTTGCCTCAAAATAAGGGGAATTTTCTGCCTTTTTGTTTCAAAATAAGAAAAATTTCTTCAATTTTGTACCATAATAAAAGAAATTTCTGCTCTTTGCCCCAAAATAAAAGGAATTTCTGAATTTTTGCCTTGAAATAAATGAAATTTCTGCAATTTTGCCCGAAAATAAGGGAAATTTGTGCCTTTTTGCCCCAAAATAAGAAGAATTTTTGCCTT